>NW_026526821.1:35922489-36514989 GCF_024362965.1 Panthera pardus
TGTATAGCAAGTTTCCTGCTCAGCTATGCATAATCAGAAGAGGAATATCCTCACTGCTCTGGACTTGAACAAAAATTTTGTCTTCTCAGAAAAGTAGCATGCTAAACATAGGAGGGATTTACATCCATGCTAGATAGAGGGAGAAAACCTTTAGTTTAACAGATGAAAGCTATCTTCCTCCTGTAAATTATCATAGTAGTCAGAATAATGGGCCCTTCCCAGAAAATGTCCACATCCTAATCTCTGGAACCTACGAATATGTTACTTTACATAGCAAAAGGGGAGTCTACAGATGTGATTAAGAACCTTGACTCTCAAAAATGAACAAATGTTAAAAAAATTAAAAAAAAAAGGGGGGGGGGGTGGTGTCTGGGTGGCTCAGTTGGTTGAGCAGCCAACTTCAGCTCAGGTCATGATCTCGTGGTTCGTGGGTTGGAGCCCTGTGTCGGACTCTGTGCTAACAGCTCAGAGCCTAGAGCCTGCTTCTATTCTGTCTCCCTCCCTTCTGCCCCTCCCCTGCTTGTGCTCTCTCTCAAAAATAAAGAAACATTAAAAAAAAAAGAATATTGAGACATGGCATTATCCTGAATTAGCTGAGTAGGCCCAACGTAATTACAAGGATCCTTAAAATCATACAACCTTTCCCAGCTACAGTCAGAGGAAGACGTGACTATGGAAGAATGGTCAAAGCGGTGTAATCTTGCTGACTTTGAAAATGGAGAAAGGGGCCAGGAGGAATGTGGCTGGCTTCTAGAAGCTGGGAAAGACAGAAAAAACAGATGATCTCCAGAGTCTCCAGAAAGGACTCCTGTACTGCTGAAACCTTAATTTTAGCCCCACAAGACCTGAGTCAGACTTCTGCCTCCAGAACTATAATAAATTTGTGTTGTTTGAAGCCACCAAGGTCACGGTGATGTGTTGCAGTAGCAACCGAAAACTAATACAGGTATAATATTTCAATAATTCCTGAAAAATATATAAGAAAAAAATATTATGATAAAGTTTATTTCTTCCCCCCCAGAAAGGTCTAGAAGTGTGATTTTTCTTCTTTTCTCCTTCACATCATCACCTTCCATTCCTTTTGTAGAAGAATAAAATATTCATTACAAGTGAACATCAGGTCCCCTGTCATCTTAACTCCCTGTGGCTTTCCCTCATCCATTCCCTCAACCATAATCCTATTTCAGCATGTATGGTTATCCATTTTAAAAATATTAATTACAAATTCGTAATCCATTTACAGCATTATTTTGTGTGCACTAACTTTTTACATATAAAGTTCAGAGAATGAAGGACTGTTTGACAAGAGCTGGAAAACAAAGGACACAAAGCCACAACCAAAGAGGACACATCTTTAGAAAGAAAGAGAGGGAGTAGAGATGAGCTTCTGGACTTCTCCCTGTCTTACCTTTGCTGTCCTATCTCCCATCTCCTACCCATGCCTCCCATGGGCTGAACCAGGGCAGAAGCCAATGGGCTGAAAAGTCTGAGAAATGTAGCTTGCAGGATGAGCCTTCTGCAATGCAGAGGAGAGCAGGGGAAGTGTGGAGAAGGGATCTGAGAGCAAGCAGGCAAATGTCTGGCCCATGCTCTGCAGCGTATATTCTGGATTTACAGTAAAGTCCTTTAAAAAGTCCTTTACCAAAAACCTTTTGATTTTCAGCTTTCTGTATCTTTGTTTTGTTGTTTGTGCCAAGGGACCTTTGAATGCTTAAAAGGAAAATATGAAGGGAGTCCCTACCATGGGGGAGGGACCTACTGGGACAGGAGCTGCCCCCCACCCTTCCCCAGTTGGCAAGTCCCTTGCAGCTTGAGCCCTTGTTCACCATTCTGCTGTAACTGTATCTTCTGGCTTCTGAGTGGGAAGAAGCACTCTAGAATCATGATGGCTGGAAAGTGGAAGAAATGAAGCAAAGTGCAATTTTTCCAGGGTTGCCAGATGACTTCAATAATATCAGATGTGTATGAGTAAAAAATTTAAAAAAGATGGGGCGCCTGGGTGGCGCAGTCGGTTAAGCGTCCGACTTTAGCCAGGTCACGATCTCACGGTCCGTGAGTTCGAGCCCCGCATCAGGCTCTGGGCTGATGGCTCAGAGCCTGGAGCCTGTTTCAGATTCTGTGTCTCCCTCTCTCTCTGTCCCTCTCCCGTTCATGCTCTGTCTCTCTCTGTCCCAAAAATAAATAAACGTTGAAAAAAAAATTAAAAAAAAAATTAAAAAAAGAGCAACCAAAGAAATGCAATATGGGGAGATCTCTGGAAATAACCTACACCAACATCTAATATTTTGCATTAAATAGAATATTTCCCCATTTTTAAAAATTTTTCAGGAACTTATGTTTTATACCCTTAACTGGAGGAGTATCATATAGAGAACAAGCAAAAGTACTTAGATTGTTCCAGACTGTTGTATGACTAACATAAGAGAGGTTGCTGACATATTTCTTCCATGCTTTTTTCCAGAGTGAAAGCTCAAATCCCGAACACTGTCAGAACAAAAGGCCACAAACATAGGTTTGGTGAACTCCACCCTATAGAGTAGCAGTAGGGTCTTCAAATCACTGGTTAGACAGAAACTATAGCACTATCCAACAGAAACACAATGTGAGCCATGTTTGAAAAAGTGAAACAGGTAAAATTAATTTTAATACCCCCAACTCAATATATCAATATTTTGACATGTGATCAATATAAAAATAAACTATTTTTGTTTTTTCACATTGAATCTTTGAAATCTTATGTGTATTTTATGCTTATACCATGTGACAATTTTTATCAGAAATGCTTGGTCTGGGGGTGCCTGGGTGGCTCAGTTGGTTGAACATCTGACTTCAGCTCAGGTCATGGTCTCATGGTTTGTGAGTTCAAACCCTGCATTGGGCTCTGTGCTGACAGCTCAGAGCCTGGAGTCGGCTTCAGATTCTGTGTCTCCCTCTCTCTCTCTGCCCTTCCCCCACTTGTGCTCACTCTCTCTCTCTCTCAGAAATAATAAATGAATACACTTTAAAAAAATCATTAGAAATACTTGATCTATATGTAGATTTATAAAACGTACAGTTGGTAAGAAAAATTCACATGCTTGAGTTGCTCCAAGCATGTGTAAAAAATTTTTCCAATGACTAATCTAGTACAAATTTTTTAATTAAAGTTAAAGGCACCCGTGCAGCTCAGTTGATTAAGCGTCTCTTAGTTGCGGCTCAGGTCACGATCTCACCGTTTGTGGGATTGAGCCCTGCACCCAGCTCCACGGAGTGTGGAGCCTGCTTAGGATATTCTCTCTCTCTCTCTCTGCCTGCCCCCCTCCCCTGCTTGCATGCTCTCTCTCGCTCTCTCAAAATAAATAATCTTTAAAAAATTAAATTCAAAATTCAGTTTCCCACTCACAGTGGCCACATTTGCTATGCTCAGCAGACACTTGTGGTTCGTGGCTACTACACTGAACAGCAAAACACTAGATCAGAGACCATGACTGTCAGAACACGTGAGATTTTTTCCACTTTAAAACTTTTGCATGCTAATTTTCTATGTGACCTGTTTTCATAATGATGAGTCTGAAGCCTTTATGCAAAGAACCTGTGTTCTTGTTGGGGTCAATAAGGAAGTAAAGGTTAGAGGAGCAAAGCTCCATGTAAGAATGGGTAGATGTCGGTGGAAGCTTCAAAGAAAGGAAGTCAGCCTAACTGTCCAAGATCTGTAACAGGAAGAATGGGGCCCAGGATGAGCCTGGAAAGTGGTCCTGTACACTTTCAGACATGGCTTATTGGTACAAATGACAGAAATCTGATTCAAACTGATTTTGTGGGATACCTGGGTTGCTTGGTTGGTTAAGTGTCTGACCCTTGGTTTAGGCTCAGGTCACGACCACGATCTCACAGTTTGTGGGATTGAGCCACTCATCGGGCTCTGCACTGGGCATGGGGCCTGCTTGGGATTAGATTTTTCTATCTCTGCCCCTCCCCCACTCTCTCTCTCTCTCTCTCTCTCTCTTTCCCTCAGTATAAATGAAGTTAAAAAAAAACTGGGGCACGTAGGTGGCTGGCTCAGTCAGTTGAGTGGCTGTCTTGGGCTCAGGTCATGATCTCGTGCTCAGGTCATGATGTCGCGGTTTGTGGATTGGAGCCCTGTGTGGAGCTCGCCACTGTCTGCATGGAGCCTGCTTCTGATCTCTGTTCTCCTCTCTGCCCCTCCCCCGCTTGCACTCTCAAAAATAAACATTAAAAAAACCTGGCTTTGGCAGTAAAGGTTCTCTATTGACTCAAGTAACTAAAAAATCTGCAGGCTCCATAACAAGAAGCTCAGGCACGGCTAAATTCAGGGGCTCAAATAAGATCATTAGGAATTTATTTTCTACCATCAGTGCCCACGGGTTTCTTTAAATCTCAGAATTTCTCCAAACATGGCAAGATGGTCACTAGGTATCCCAGCGTTATGTCCCACCCTTAACATCCCTACCAGAAAGAGGTGCTTCCTTCCTAAAAGCCTGAGCAGAAGTCCTAGAATGGATACTCCTTAACCTCTACTCAGATCACATGCTCATTCTTCAACTAATCCCCCAGGCCTGATCTATTTCCCAGCCTAGGAGAGAAAGGGTCAGATCTGCCCAAACCATATACTCTAGGCACAACAGTGATTCTCCCAAGGGAAAACCAGGTTGCTATATTTAGGAGGGGAAGGGAGGGAAAGGATGTTGGGCAGGAAAAATCCCTTGTGTGTCAAATCAAGACTCTTGACAATAAGGCTTTTTGGTTCTCCAAAAATGTGGTTATTGAGTTCATGTGGCTTCAGGAAAAAACAAAAATAAAAACAACAAAAAAAAACCAGTATCATCTGCCAAATGCCTCATCCCCTTTTGCCATTGATCATGTGGAAATCCATACCTTTTTCAAGCTACCCGACCTTGAAGAAACTGTTTAAACCTCACTGTGCCTTAGGGTTTCCAACTGTGAAATAGGATCAAGAATAGGACCTACCTCATACATTGGTAATCCAAGATTAAGCTAATGCTTGTGAAGTGCTACCAGTAGAGTCCAGCAGACTACCAGTACTTAAAAAACAAACAAACAAACAAACAAACAAAAAACACTAAATCTGCAAGAATGTGGTATATTTTTTTCTTAGAAAAGATTGATTTCTCACATGAGCTAATATAGGCTTCTTCCCTAAAAGGTGGCCTCCAGAAAGATGAGAAATTGCTGAAGAGGTTTATTGAACGAGTGAATTCCATTTTCAAAGAATATGCTTTTTTTTCTCTCAGAGAGACACCTCTGTCCTTAAATAGTTTGCTTGTATTGTCATTTTTTTTTCTGTGAGCATGCATCAGAATTAAACCCCTGAGGCTCCCAGCTGGCTCAGTTGGTTAAGCTTCGGACTGCAGCTCAGGTCACGATTTCCTAGTTCGAGAGTTCAATCCCTGCATCAGACTCTGTGCTGACCACTCAGACCCTGGAGCCTGCTTCGGATTCTGTATCTCCCTCTCTCCCCCTCCCTTGCTTCTGCTTTCGCTCTCTCAAACAAACATTAAAATTTTTTTTAAACCCCAACACAGCCCTATGTCACATGTGCTCCAAAATGCAACAGCACCAACAAAATATAGGTATCAGGACCATTGCATGGGATACCTCCATCTTTATTCTACCCTTGTTGCCACAATATTTGGTTTAAGTTACAGTAACCACAGTAAAAGGAGTTTATTCGGGGAAAAAACTCCTTAAGGAATGAAGGTAACAGCTCTAGGTGCCCCTAGTAGGGAAAGCAAGATTCATTCAACCCAGAGGAATCGCCTGCTCCGGAAAATGCCAAATTGATACATGCTGGGAAGCTGAACTTCAGAACCCTTTTTTGTTGGAGAGATTATATTCAATAAAAGGAAAGAGTCGCCTAGGAAAGGTGATTCAAGGTACAAAACGCTCTGCTTTTGCTGAAGGACTAGTGTGCTCGCTGAATCCATCCGTTCCCTCATACCGGGTCTAAAATTACACACCTAGGATCACTTTACTGATTAGATACTGCCTTCGGGAGGCCCGAGCCCTTCACAGGCACGCTTACCACCTGCAGGGACACACATTACCATCCTACCGTGGTACCACCACTTGCTTAACACAGATAAGGTAAGTTACTCAGCTAGGGTATGGGAACTTTCTCCATTCCTCCTTCCTCCCCATACCCACACCCTTGCCCAGATAACTCTGCATTTCCTTCCAGAAAAGTCACTTGGGACCCGTGAGGATTGCTTTGGCAGGAACATAGACAAAAGTGGTGGTGTGCTAGTTCTTAGTCTGCATATAAGGAGACAACCCTTCTTTATTCTGGACTACGAGTTCCTGAGCCAGACAAGAACAAGGAGGCCCGACCTAAAGAGCAAAGGGATGGACAAGACTACGCTACAGCTTAAGCTGAAAAGACACACACCACCAACAGAAAGGAATAAGACTAACCTCTACAAACGCCGGGAGGCCCTGCTTATGTAGAGAAAGTTCCGGCTCAGGTTCACTCTGGCCCAACATGCTAATGAGGGAAAGAAAAAAAAAGCCTCATCCTGATTGGTTGGAAGTGCCGCATACTGATTGGCCAGAAGGGCTTCATGCTGATTGGTCGATATTGGCAGGTAATTCAGGCCGCTAACTCGTGCTTTGGGGAGCCAGGATCTTGTATTCTAAGTCCCGCTTGTAGATGGAGCTTTGTCCTGGCTACATCCTTGCTCTGCTTTGTGAGAGGAGCTGTTTAACAATAGCAAACGGAGAGTGCCCCAGATTCATAATATATTTATTTCACTTGGGGCTTGTTTCCATGGTCCCTAACTGTCTCATTTTTCTGCTTGCTTTTGTGTTTCTGCTGAAGAAGAAGAATGAACGATGTGTGATAATAGTTGACTAATATATCACCTCCCAGAGGGAGCAAGGTGCTGAGAGTGTCGGCCACAGCAGGTGAAGTTTCCTGTTTAGAAAAGCCAGAATTTGTAGGAACTTTATTGCAGCCATTCCCTATCCTCTTTTCCTTACTTTCTAAAAAGTGAAATCCCTATATTCCCAGAATTTTTTACAGCTAGGGGTGGCCATATGATTCAGTCCTAGCCAATGATACATAAGTATAGTTTTGCAAGGGACTCCTAAGAAAACTTGCTGTCTTGCTCAGAAGAAAAGGAACTTCTGTTACTGCCCTTCTGCTTGCTTTGAAGGCACTGGTGATGCCTGAGTCCATAGCAGCCAACTTGCAACCAGGAGGTGAGTAGCATGAGGTTGAAAAGTCATCAGTTTAAGGAGGGCAGAGTGGGAAGATGGAAAAAACCTGGGTCCTTGATGATGTTGCTGCGTAGCTAAACCAGCACCAGCAAATGCCTATTTCCAATCTTAACATGAGATAGAATCAGTGTCTATATTGTTTAAACCCCCGTGTGATGGGGTTCTGATATCTAAAATGAAATGCATTCCTTACGGATATGCCCATTTGACTCTATGACACTTTGACTTGGGTCTGGCCCAATCTTTATATCAGAAAGATGTTATAGTTTCCTCAGTGTATATTGAACGAGCTGAGATAGAAGGACACTCTGAAGGTGTCCTAACATCTTGTGAGGAGGTGGAGGGAAGCAGCAGTTTTACCTTTTAGCATCAAATAGAAGTCTCCTAGGAACTGAGATGGGGAAGTCTGGATCACTTCTATCTCTGTCTTGACCTATTTGGCTTAATAAGACCAATCCACCCACCATTGCTTGATCCAAGAAGCTTTCTCAAAATCCAGCCAGAGTGAATCACTATTTTCTCTGAATTCCTAGAGTTGTTCGTCTTGGTCTGTGTGTTGCCCCTCAATTGACAGATCACACTCAGCTCTGCAGGAGTCTAGCTGTTTGTCTTATCTTCTCTACAAGGATAGTGTTTTAATAGTCCCTGCAGAATCTCTTTCAGACCCTAGTAGAGTTGCTCAGCACACATCAGGCCTGTAGTAACGAGTAGTAATTATGAATTAAATAAAATGAATGAACTTGCTTTATAGCATACCTAGCATCACATCCAGGTTTATGGCTGCATCTGGGAACCTAATTAGGGATTGGCAACAAAAATAGTTCAGCTTAGGATGCCTTCTACTGCAGAGGAAGCAGATTAAGAGAGAAATGAGAGAGGTAACAAGAGGAGAAAGAAAGAACAATCCAAAGTCACCTCCAAAGAGACCAGAGTCTCTGTATAATTTATTCCCTCTTGGGAGCATTCCTATCAGACGTTCTGATGATAAAGAGTCAGCCATCTGGCATGGTTTTGCATTTTTACCCTGTTCCTTAAAATATGTGTTGGATCATTTCGACTTTCAGCTTCCACTTTAGTCAAAAAGAAGAGAGAATCTTTAAGCTGGAAAGTGCTAGAACTCATAATTAAGAAGTGGGGTATCTTAGAATGGGTCCCCCAGAAATGGGCCTTGGAACAAGGATTTGAATCCAAGGGGTTTATTTGTGAGGTGATCCCAGGAAACACAGTAGGAGAATATAGAAATGAGGTAGTGAAGAAAAAGAAGCTAAGACAGGTGTGTTAATGAGTAAATTATGCCTGTGGGTAAATGCAACTCAGCCCTGGTGGGGAGCTCTGTATAAAACACACCTCAAAATGGTTCCTCATGGGGGATGAGAAACTGGGATATTTATCCAGTAATTCCCATTTATCATTGGTTGAGGGATGTTTGGGGGCATTAATACTTTGACACTCCCAGCCTGCCTCACTCATGACTGAGTGTGCTCCTGCAGCCAAGAAAATCCTTAAGCAGAGAATCTGCGGTGCGTGAAGTAAGAAGCCATTGGCATGTACTGGAATGCTGCGTGTTGATAGTATACAGGCAGAGCATCAATAGTGTCTGCTACACAGAGAGAAGTAGAAGATGGAGGAGGAGCAGGGGGATGGGGTTGAAGGCACCAGGGGTGAGGAGCGCTCACTTGCCTGCAGCTGAGATCTGGATAGCCAGGGTGGTTTGCCAATGAATGAAGGTATATATCACACTGAAACACCTGGGGAAATCTGTCCTGCATCTCCCATTTATCTCTATTATCTTTAGATTTTAGAATGCCTTCAAAATCATAAGGGCCAAAACTCATATTTATCAACCTTCATGTCCTAAGTAGGGGGAATGACAGAGTACATTTATGCAGTGGAACATCCTGGAACTATTTAAAACTACAATTCTATGACCTATTAAAATCCAAAGAGTTCTCAAAAACAAAGAAAAATACTTATCATTTAATGTTAAATGATTAAAAAGAAAGCAAGATCCAAATTGTATATTCAGTAGGGTTTCCAGTATGTTAAAAAAAAAAAAAAAAAGTACTGATTCAATGTTGGAAGAATATATTATTTTTTAAAAAGACTTTGAGGGGTGGACTTGTAGTTCCTTTTCTCTGCTTCCTTATAGTTTTTTAATCTTTACATATTTTCCACAATAAGCATGTATTACTTTTATAACTTGATCATAAAATCTTTGAGAAAACATTACATTACTCATTGTCAATAATGACCCTAAAATCATTTTGCTGATTTGGCCCATCTGAGCCTCTGATGTTAGATTCTTTTTAGGACTGTGCTCAAGGGTACAAGCTCCCAGGAGATTAACATCCTCCACTGTGTTCTCCTTGTTCCCCCAGAAGTCCATGTTGCATTCCAGTTCAGCCATCCAGCCAACATATATTCATTCATTTAGATAAATATTTACAGAGTACCCACTGTGTATCAGGCAAAACCAGACATGGACCCAGCCTTCATGGAGGGAAGTGAGTAATGCAATAAAACAAATAAATAAAAAGTTCTATCTTTGAAGAGTGCTATGCAGAAGAGATACATGGTTCTCTGGAAAGCTTTAGGAGATTTAGATCTAATGGGAGAGGCTGTCTTTAGGAAGTGACATTCAACCTAGGATCCCAAGGATGCATAGGAGTTAACCAGGCAAATGTTAATTGGGTTTCTAATGTATGCATGGGGTCACCATGCTGGGGTGATGCTATATTCAAACCTCTGCCCTCAAAAACCCAGCCATCTAATTGTCAAACCACACTCAAGTTTCCTAAAATAACGCAGAGGATAAAAACAACAACAGTATTGTATTAAGTTCCCCACTGTCTCTCTAGGAAAATATGGGAGTTCAAAGGAAGAGGCAATCAGTAAGGATTAAGTTATCAGTAAGGATTAAGTTATCAAGAAAGACTCTTTGAAGGAAATATAGCTTGGGTTCATCTCCTATGCCAGAAAGAAGGAAGGGTGTCCAAGAAAGGGGAATAGCATGCATAAACGCTCAGAAGGGTTGATGTGAAGGATCCTTTTTTAAAAAATATTTTTTAGGGGTGCCTGGGTGGCTCAGTCAGTTGAGCCTCCGACTTCGGCTCATGTCATGATCTCACGGTTCATGAGTTCGAGCCCCGTGTTGGGCTCTCTGCCGATAGCTCAGAGCCTGGAGCCTGCTTCGGATTCTGTGTCTCCCTCTCTCTCTGACCCTCCCCCGTTCATGCTCTGTCTCTGTCTCAAAAATAAACATTAAAAAAAATTTAAAAAAATTTTAATGTTTATTTATTTTTGAGAGAGACAGTGCGAGCGGGGGAAGGGCAGAGAGGGAGGGAGACACAGAATACGAAAAGGCTGCAGGCTCCTAGCTGTCAGCACAGAGCCCGATGTGAGGCTTGAACTCAACGGACAGCAAGACTATGACCTGAGCCGAAGTTGGACACCCAACCAACTGAGCCACCCAGGTGCCCCAAGGATCCTTTAATTGGACAGCGAGATGACCAGTAGGATGAAAGTAGAGGATGGGTATTATGTGAAAGGGATGGCCTGTCCTTGGAAACCAGGTAAGGATGCTTGACTTAATGTGGTGGGAACTAGGGAGCAAAGAGCAACAAGACAAAGGTAGTATGTACAGTGGCTGACTATGCCTCCTGGAGAGAGGAGTAAGACCGGCTGGCCATGGTGATCCAGATAGCAATAGAGAGTCTCATAGGGAAAATGTTCTTCTTTTTATCCATGGGAAACTGGGATTAAGAGGTTCACTGGATTTTTAGCCTCTGAAAAGGAAATTTCTATTAAAGGGGAAACATAATTATATTGTTGAATATAATCTGATTCATCTCGTTTTATCCATCTGTCTCATATAACCAAGGAAATATACTGAAACCCAACCAATTTGTTTCCTTTTCCAGAAGCTCTCTGCACAGAGGAGACTGTATTTGCAAGTTATCTAGGACTCAACCGTGTCAGAGCAAACCTATAGACTGGAAGACCCTTCTCCAACTTTCAGGAACTCCTCTTTCCTACTCCCAAAAGTTGCTGCTGCTGTGGTGGAGTAGGGGTGAGGGTGGCAGGTGTAGGTTATGCTGGTATAGGGCCTTCTTAGCCAAAATGACCTGCTGGGAGGGCTGTAGATTCAAAAGGCTGAGGGAGAGAAATCTCTCCCCCAGCAGATGCCAGCAGACATAGCAACGCAGATTTTGCTCTACGCTCTGTCCTCCTGGTTCCCATGAACATATGTTGGTAGATCATCTTCTAGCATGCCCCCCTAGTTAGTTAGCCTGTCCTGTTTCCTAGATCTCTCCAGGAAAGATGAGTTTCTAAGCTTCTTTGGTGTTCTTACTGTACACTTTAAGGGCTTTTAAGCAGTAATAGAGAAGATAGCTTCATCTGTGCTTCAAAGTACTTTGCAAAGTGCTGATCAGGACAGTGCTAGAATTTCTATACAGGAGGGACCAACGTGTGGCAATCTAGTTACGCAATGGGACTTCACTTGAGGCTCTCTTTGCATAGCAAAATGTTTTTATTTTGATCTTACTTATTGGGGCAGCACATGGAAATAATAGGGTACTAAAGTTCACTCCTGGGGCGCCTGGGTGGCGCAGTCGGTTAAGCGTCCGACTTCAGCCAGGTCACGATCTCGCGGTCCGTGAGTTCGAGCCCCGCGTCAGGCTCTGGGCTGATGGCTCGGAGCCTGGAGCCTGTTTCCGATTCTGTGTCTCCCTCTCTCTCTCTGCCCCTCCCCCATTCATGCTCTGTCTCTCTCTCTGTCCCAAAATAAATAAAAAATGTTGAAAAAAAAAATTAAAAAAAAAAAAAAAAAGTTCACTCCTTCCAATCCTGTCCTTGATACCAGTACTGAGCCCTAAACCTAGGGTTCTTTCCAGCTAGAGACTCTTCCTAGAAAAGTCCTACACCTTCATCTTTACTTTCACTCCAAGGACAGAACAGGGTTTTGCATGCAGACATCATTTATCAGTGAATAAATTGGTCACTTTAATTACCTGTTTTATCTGTTTTAATTATCTGTTTTAATGATTATCTAACTTAACTAACAGAGCTGGCTACTTCTTTCTCATGGGAAGGTGAGCATCTGCTGAGAAGGTTCTCAAGAATCAGATTCACCCTCAACACCCCACCAGACCAGACCTGTCAGCTAGCTCAGGGCCCCTCCTTGGAACCAATGGAAAGTTTTCTTGGATCTCTGAGGCCCTCTAGTGGCTGTTTTAGGATGAAATCCTGCCTAACAGCTGCCCTTCCCACCTTCTCCTAAAAATTTGGCTGGTCTGGAGAGAGAGAGAAAAAAACAGAAAGAGAGGAAGGAAGGAAAGAAGGAAGGAAGGAAAGGAAGAAAGAAGGAAGAAAAGGAAGTAAAGAAGGAAGAAATTTGTTTTCTTTTGCTTCTCCTAAAATGCCAAAAGAAAACAGGTATGTTTGGTTTCTGACACCATCAAGATTAATCTGACCCCTTAAACCTCTTAATATATCTCCACTTTATAGATGATGAAATTGAAACTCAGAGTTCAATTTATTTCCCAAGATCACACAACTATGTAAGTGGCAGGGTTAGGATTCAAACTCAGGTCTCCCTCCAAAACCCACTCTGTAGATGGCGCCTACCACTTCTTGTACTAACTTTGGGTTTCAGGTTCTTTGACCCATACTCCATGTGAATGACACCTCCTGGAGTTGGGCAGTGCACAGCCTGCACAACTGTAGAGTGACAAACCAATTTTGACTGGCTTGAGACCATCCCAAGGTGAAGATTCTAAGCCTGGTTTTGCTACTCAAAGTAGATCCCTGACCTGAAGGGTCAGCAATTCCTGGGAACTTTTTCGAAATGTAAATGTTGGGACACCACCCCAGGTCTAGTGAATCACAGTCTTCAAAGCTGGAGATGAGGAATCTATACCCAGGACTTCTCAACTTTGCTATGCACTGAGATCACCTGGGGAGCTTGTTAAATGCAGATTCTCATTCAGGAGGGAGAAGGAGATAGTGCTGCCCTTCAGCTTCCCTAACTAGCTCCCAGATGGTGCCAATGCCCTGAACCACACTTGGAATAACATGGCTCTACACCAGCCATTCTCAAACTTGAGTCTGCATTCAAATCACATGGAGGGCTGTTTAACACACAGATTGTTGGGCCCCATCCCAAGAGAATCTGATTCTCAAGGTCTGGGATGAGGCCCAAGAATGTGCATTTCTAACAACTCCCCAGGTGATGCTGATTCTGCAGCATCACCTGGGGACCCCAGTTTGAGAACCACTGTTCTAGCCTATGAGACCTTCCTTAAATAGACAACTAACTTCATGCTTTCTGGCTCAGCATTTGCATGAGCCCTACTCAGTCTCCAAATCCTGTCATTTTAGAGCTGAAAGAGACTTTAGAGACCAGAGGCAAAGCCAGGATTAAGCATCCTGACTCTCTCTATTCAGTGTTGTTTACTCTGCTTCCTGCTGGCTCTGAAGCTCCATAAATTCTTCAGCATCCAGCAACTGCAGTATTTTTGGTGAGCTCTCCATCTTGGGCCAGCTTTGCAGGCGCTCGAGTCCCTATCAGACACATATGTCATCGGCACAATCCGTGAAAACACAGTGGCCTCCTACTTCACAGTTCTGTGAAAAGAGAGCTTTGGAAAAAACCAGCAGCCAGGCTGGCAGCCATGGTAGAGAGAAAATGCAGCAGTGTGCAGGCAAACCCAGACAGACAAGGTGATTCAGCACAGAAGCCCTGAAGCAAAGTAATGGACTGGATACAGATGGCAACTGCCAGCCACATTCTGCTGGGCAGCTCTGAGAAGGTCATTTGACTTCTCTGTGCCCAAGAAATTGCTTTTCTTTTTAAGGGAAAACAATACTCTCATTCAAAAACACACACACAAAAGAGCACTTCATATGTAGACTTGGGGTGAGGCCTGGAACAGTTAGTTTCTGCTATGTGACCAATCACCCAATACTCAGTGGCCTAAAAAAAACCCAACCATTTATTATTGCTTACTAGTCTTTGAGGAAAAAGAGGTATGCAAGTTTCCTTGAGGTCTAAACCTAGGGGCCTGGCATGCTATCATTTCTGCCATGTTCTATTGGTGAAAAGCAAAACCCACAGCCAGCCCACTGTTTAATGGGAAGGGCTTGTAACATCAGCATGTAAAGAAATAGAGGGGGAAAGGTTGGTGGCCATTTTTGCAATCTACCACAGAGACCTTTTGTTTGTTTAGGAGATCCTGAGACAAAGATTTGAAGCAAATGGTTAACTTGGTTACTTGGGAAGTGAAGGAATACTGGCAGGGGAGTAGGGGATTGAGACACAGAGCAAAACAGCTAGTAAAGGGTATATAACTGGGCCAGCTAGCGTTCTGGACAGCTGGAGCTTAATTCCATCGGAAAACTCTGAACATGTTGGATGCAGGCTTTTTTGTTATCCCACCTGAGAAAGGGAACTAGAATATTTATACATCAATTCACATCCATCCCTTGTTGAGGGTTGTCAGGCAACACTAATTCTCCATCATTTCAGATTCCTACGCAGGGCAGTTGGCCCCAGATGTATGCAGGTCCTGGCAGCTGGTGGTCTGGCCACTGGCCACTGAAGAAGGAAGGGTAGGGGTGTACAGATAGGACCTCTACAATGTGTCCTGCAGTGCAGGAGAAAAAACCCTCAAGCTTCAGTTTTATGTTAGTCGATTTTTTTTGTCTATTTGCTTTATTTGGGGTGATGCCCCATTTCTCTTGCTGGCAAAGGTTGGGACACTAGATGGCATCATATCTAGTTGTCTTGCAGCTCAGGAAACAAATGTCAGGCAGTGTTCCTAGTTGTCCTTGGGATCAAACAATACCAGCATGAGCTGAGAGCAAAGGATGTGCCTGCCATAGGTAGCAGCGGTGGTCCCATGGGCTCTGTCTCAACTCACCTTCACCAGCAACTTCCCAAACCAGTGGGGGAGAGTGGGGAGCAGGCAAAGCACAGAGGGGCAGGCAGAGGTTGCTGGCACTTTCTAAGGCATGGGATTCATAAAACCCCTGGAAGGAATCAGTACAGAGAATGACACTGTCTACCCCCAGAAAGGTCTCTGAAGTGTATAAAAAAATGGGCTGGAAGGAAAAACATGAGACTTACAATAAAGCTTTATTCTTGGGGGCGAGAGTGGAAAGAAGGTGAGGTTGAGGTTGAAAGTAAGGGCCAAAGATATTTAACATTTTATTTAAAATATTTAAAACAAATGAGACAAAATGTCAGGAACGATCAATTCTTCATAATAGATGTTAGGTGGTGGTCATATTAGTATATCTACTTTTTCTTAAATTTGAAAAGAGCATGTTTTGCAAGGTAGATATGATGTTCTGTAATTAGCAAGGTCCAGCAGTGTTCAAGAAGGAACACTGATGTTTCTTGAGCTTTGCCACATACTTTCCCTCACTGAGCCTCCATTTCATTATCTATAAAAGGAAGACACTAATAGTAGCCATATCAGGGGATTGTCACAAGCCTCAAATGAGGTAATGTACCCACAGTACAGCACAGTACAGTGCTCAAAGCAAGATGATCCTTCCAAAAATCCTCGCTGCTTCCTTTGCTCCTCTCCCAGATCCTTACTTGTACCCTTACCACTAAGAGTACAAGGGTTAGGCATCTCTGCCACACTGAGTCAAACCATTCTATCGACTGGTTGTCTAGATGTGGCTAGAAACAGAAAAATCTTAATTCAAGCCTATCCTGACTCCTCTGGATCCACAGTTGGTCTTAAAAAATAAAATGTTTCTTGGAAATATGGCTAGAGAGACATCCCCCACTTGTGTAAAAAGGGGATTCTGGAATTTATCAATAACTACCCCCTAGCTTTTCTCAAGGATTTAGGACTTTCTATCTTGAAGGGGCACTAACCTTTTGCAGAACAGACGTAGGTGCTCCTGTATGGCTTGTGAAAGAGATACTGCCTTTCTCTGGGTGTAAATGAGAGCTCTTGATTCCTTATACAAATTAGAGAAAGCCCATGGCTAGCCCTGACAGCACAAAATGCTGTGAGGATAAGAGACAGGCGGGATAAGGGGCCTTTAAGAGTGGGAGGTATGGAATGAAGTCCACTGAATGAAGGAATTAAGAGCCTGACCTCTAGGAGAGAGAGAGCATCTCTGGCCTTTTTCCATTCCTGCCAGGGAAGCCTAGGGTAGCCTCAGAAAGGAAAAGAAAATTCCCCAAGGTCTCGTTTTATCTGAGACTCTCTGAATCTGGAAGAGATTGTCCCTACAAAAAAACTGAGAAGGTAGAGCCAAGAGCCTTTGGGATGGGCTTGTTCCATACAAGGATTACAAATAATCTCAGTTTTCTCCACACTCCAGGGCCCCCAGGAGGGGTGGTGTGTGTGTGTGTGTGTGTGTGTGTGTGTGTACAGGACTTCCCAACCATTCTGTATCAGTTACCTGTAACCATAACAGTGCTGCATAATAAACCACCCCAAAGCTTAGTGACTTGAAACACTATTCATTCAGCTCATGGTTCTGAGGCTAGCAATGGGGACTGAGCTCAGCTGGGAAGCTGTGGTCTCAGTTGGGCTTTCACGTGTGTGGGGTCAGTGACAGGTCTGGCAGGCAGCTCTGTAATCTGAGACGGGCTTTCTCACATCTCAGGGACTGAGGTATCTGTCTCTTCTTTCTGCTCATCTGCTCTACTTTCTTTGCCCTGCAGAACCTCTCCATTTACCTGCAAGTTTCCTCATGGTCCTTACTGGCAGCCACACTCCTGAGACTAAAAGAATTTATATCTCTGCCCTCCACTGCTAACTGACTGCAACAGTGTGTGTGTGTGTGTGTGTGTGTGTGTGTGTGTGTGTAGTTCAAATTCCCAAAGGAAGAAAATTTATTAGCTCAGCCAAAATCTATACGTGGCTACCCTTGGGGCAGATGTCCGCTCCTGGATTAACCAATCATGATGAGGGATGATATGGAGGGGACAGGGAAATCAGATTTCCCTCTGTAAAATGAAGGGTAGGGATTAAGAAGATCCACAATCCCCTTATCAGCTCCAACATTCTATGAAAACAGGGGAGAAAGAGAATGTATTAAGAAAATTGAAAAGCATTAGGCTAGGTCCGTCAAAGGCAGAAGCTGGGATATTGCTTGCTTTATATTTGAATGCTGTGCGTGGTTTTCATGATGGCAATAATAATTTATTGACAAAATGCTCTTATTGAATTGCCTTTACTGAAGAGGCCCTGCATGCTTTTTCATCAGCTTGCTACAATTAAAAGCAGCAGTAAACAGAGCCTTTCTATTTAGATTGAAAAGCAACAATTAAGCTTGCTCAGCTATAAATAGGAGGCAGCTTCACATCTATGGCCCCAACTGCACACATTATAGACTCCAGCCCCAGATGCCCCCAATTTATTTCTGCAGGGCAAACCAATAAATTGTCAAACTCTGACCTTAAAACCGACAATCTCTTAGAAAATGGAAGGAGGTAAATTATGCATAATTCTAGATAATTACCGGGGTGTCCATGAGGCCAGGAAATGAGTATACATGCTGGAAATCTAAATTTACAAGCTTCAAGCTTTTTCATTTTACCACTCTCAAACCACGTTTTGCCTGTCAGGTTGGCTGTCAGGGCTGACTCTCCTTTGCCTGCGAGGTGTGGAAGAAAATAATAAATTCAAAAATTAAGGGAGGGAACATGGAAAATATAAAATTCCTTCTCAGGATTTCCAGTGATTCAGTAAAGAGACCAGAACATGGACAATCAGTACTAAATATTTTCTGATTAATAAGATAGTGCCATTCATCCCATCTATAAGCCATATATGCTGACTTTTCAGAGTTGTAAAGGCTTTTGTTTCAACCTTCTAATTTCCTGCAGGAGGAAACCAGAGGCTCAGGAAGCCACAAGAACTGTCCAAGGCACAGAACTTGACAATGGCAGTGCTGGAATCCCATAGCTTTCCTGACTACCATTCCTGTGTCAACTGCATAGAAAAATTTGCCTTCTCCTTTTTTCCAATACAAAAGACTACATTAATGGGATCTAAGTAATAAAAAGCCAAAGGCTGCAATATTACTTTGAGTGTAAGACAGGCTTTCAAAGGTGACAGGATTTCCCCACTTAGAGATATTGGGTCCCTTCTGTCTCTGTATCCCCCATCTGAACCAGAAGTTACCAGTTTCCTAAAACCCAAAAAGAATGATTTTCTAAAATGTGTCTTGTGTCATCACACCCTTCCAAGACTTGCAACTTGGTTTTCTGTTTGAGCATTGCCCTATGTTGCCCAGTGTTTTTCCAACTCCCTCTGGCTCTCCTTGTGTCATGTGCTAGGATATTCTCTGTTGCCCTTCTCATCTTCTCTACCATCTCTGTGCCCCAGGGACTGACATTTATGGATTCATCAATGGTACCGCAGTCATTTGGCCACCATTGAGCTTGGCTAATGTGGGGCAAGTAACCAATTGGAGACTGGATAGCAAGTGGTAAAAAAGTCAGGATTTGTCTTCCTTTACTTCCTGTAGAGTGAAGTAGAGTTGCCCAGCTGAGCTCATCCCAGATTAACCAAAGCCAAGCCAAAGCCCACACACATGAGTGGGAATAAATGACTGTAGTAAACCATTCAATTTTCAAGGGTAGTGTGTTATGCAGCAGTGGCTGAAACAAAATGTGACACCTAGAAAGAAAAGTTTAAGACAACACAGCCATTCTAGAAGCTGAGATAAACCAATCTAAAGACCAGAAATTGAAGCGAACACAGAGGAATAACTGGGATTGAGTTTTCAGACTCACTTAACTCCAGATCCAGAAGCAAATAGAGAAATCTGGGTTCCT
Source organism: Panthera pardus (assembly GCF_024362965.1). NCBI lineage: Eukaryota > Metazoa > Chordata > Mammalia > Carnivora > Felidae > Panthera > Panthera pardus. The sequence continues at coordinate 35,941,541 of NW_026526821.1, forward strand.
GTGGGGTAACAAGAATAAAAGTGTCCCATGGGATGTAAGAGACTGACTCTTCAAAATCAGAAGCAAGTTTGAGTTTTCCTTACCCACTAAAGGATGATGAAATAAACTCTTGAAACCACATCCCAACTACCATTTATATAAAGCTGTGTAGCAGGGAAGCTTTAAGAAATAATCTTTCATCCTCAGTTGCTGAATATGTAATAACTCCAATATCAGTGACGTTTGGGAACCCTGAGCTACCAATATAAGATCTGGTTTGGGACTGAATGTTCTTAGAAGGTGGTGGAAGAAGAGACCAAATATAAATCTGCAAGACTGTGAGACATAGGGGTTGAGGTGGGGGAGTGGAGGGCAGGGGGGAGAGAGAGGGAGAACCTCCATTTAATAATAAAATTCCAAAACATATGAGGAAATAATACTAAGACAGCAACAAAATCAACAATAAATTTACTCAAGATGAAATGGAAATAACATGCGATGGTTGCTCACAGATCTTCACTGAAATAACTACTAAAGAATATATTTGAGGCAGAAGGAGAAAACACCCTAAGAGACAGAGAGAAATGAAACAGAGGACACAAACAATAGTTAGTACAGAATTTGGTGAAATATAAATTTAGTTTGCTGTTGACTCAGAAAGAGAATGATATTTTTTTTTTTTTTACATAACTGGGTGTAATTCAAACACTACCAAGGAAAATATAGATGGGGAAAGTATTCAGTGAATGATTAAAGCATACCAAGTTCTTGGGTTATTTGGGAGGAGGACAGAGATACTGAATAACTTAAGCTTTGTTAAAAAATTTTTACACTTTAAGTTTCTATAAGAACAAAATTATCAGACCAGATTTTTAAAAATCCACCCATATGTGGTTTATGGTAGAAACACCTAAAATATAATCATCCAGAAAGGTTGAAAAAAAAATGGAAAAAACCAAAAAGGCAATTACTAACTAAAAGAAAGCTGTATAGCAATATTAATATCAGATGAAATTGAACACAGTCCAAAAAGCATAAAAGGAAATATAACATAGTGGTAAGAAACAATCCTATATTTGAATGGATAACACTATGGCTTGAAATATAAAGCGGGGGAGGGGGGAGGGGGAGGGGAAACACTGACTAATTTACAAGACAAAATAGAAATATCTTGTTCAAGGTTTTAAAACATATATATCAAAAACCTGCTAAAATTTAAAAAAAGGAGGTGCCTAGTGGCTCAGTTGGTTAAGTGTCTGATTCATGATTTCAGCTCAGGTCATGATCTCACATGTCGGGCTCTGTGCTGAGTCGCTGAGCGTGAAGTCTGCTTAAGATTCTCTCTCCCTTTCCCTCTGCCCCTCTCCCCTACTCATGCTCTCTCCCTCTCTCTCTCTCTCTAATAAAAAAAAATGAGAAACAAACCATGTCGGGCTCTGTGCTGAGTCGCTGAGTGTGAAGTCTGCTTAAGATTCTCTCTCCCTTTCCCTCTGCCCCTCTCCCCATACTCACGCTCTCTCTCTCTTTCTCTCTCTAATAAAAAAAAAATGAAAAACAAACCTGTGGAGCCAGCAGAAAATATCAATGTATACTTAAAAAGCTAAAAAGTAACTGATTTTTGGAGCACCTGGTTGGCTCAGTTGATAGAGTGCATGACTCTTGATCTCAGGATCGTGGGTTCAAGCCCCATGTTGGGTATAGAGCCTACTTTAGAAAATTAAATAAAAAATTAAAAATAAGCCATTTCTTTTTTTTTTTTTTAATTTTTTTTTTCAACATTTTTTTATTTATTTTTGGGACAGAGAGAGACAGAGCATGAACGGGGGAGGGGCAGAGAGAGAAGGAGACACAGAATCGGAAAGAGGCTCCAGGCTCCGAGCTGTCAGCCCAGAGCCTGACGCGGGGCTCGAACTCACGGACCGCGAGATCGTGACCTGGCTGAAGTCGGACGCTTAACCGACTGCGCCACCCAGGCGCCCCAAAAATAAGCCATTTCATAGCTGTAGGAACTGAGGCCCAGGGAAGCTAAGTGACTTCCCCAAGATCACAGTTTATATGAGTCAGAGCCAGGACTTAAACATACTCTAATGCTAAATCCTATGCCTTACCCATTTTATAACACTAAAACGTATAGAATAAACTGCATATTTGCAGAACTGACTAGCCTTTCCCAGACCCTTAAAATAATCTTAAGTATGCATAAGTTAGCATATCTGTTACCACATTTTAAGTTAGCATATACGTTGGTGTTCTATTCTCATTCCCTTGGGTCCCTTTGACCTTTTCAGTTTTCATTCCTTTGCCTTCTAAGTGCTTTAGTTCTAATTGTCCATCTCTGTGATACTCTATAAAGAACCACCCTTGGGTCACTGGGGTCACCACTGAGAGAAACAAGTTCCTGGGATTTTATGCCTTCAAGAGTAATCCTTATCCAATAATGGGCTAGGGTGAAAAATGAAAGCCCAGCTCCTTTGCCTTGGGGTTAGGCCAAAATCTGAGGCTTAATTTACTATTCCAACCTCCCCTGTGGGACGAAGCTGAGGCTGGAACTCTTCTGTGCTTCTTCCCTTTTTGTTTCTTTCTTTTTCTTTTTCTTTCTTTCTTTCTTTCTTTCTTTCTTTCTTGATTTCAAGTTTTTACTTAAATTCTAGTTAGTTAACATATATGGTAAAATTGGTTTCAGGTACAGAATTTAATGATTCATTACTTACATATAACACCCAGTGCTCATCACAAGTCCCCTCCTTAATACCCATCTCCCATTTACCCCATCTCCCACCCACCTCTCTCCATCAACCCTCAGTTCTCAATAGTTAAGAATCTCTTATAGTTTGCTTCCCTCTCTCTCCTTTTTCCCCCTTCCCCTATGTTCATCTGTTTTGTTTCTTAAATTCCACATATGAGTGAAATCATATGGTATTTGTCTTTCTCTGGCTGACTTTTTTTCACTTAGCATAATACCCTCTAGTTCCATCCACATTGTTGCAAGTGGCAAGATTTGCTTCTTCCCTTTTCTGTCCTGCTTCCCATACCCAGTTTTTCCCAAGAGAATCTCCTCAACAAATCAAACTGCACATGAATTATCATCTCATGTTCTGCTCCTTGGAACCCTTTCCTAAAATAAGGACCATACAACTCTGTACGAGAAGTGTAAAGAGAGTAGAGAGTGGTCTTAGTGAAAGAACATTTGAGGGGCACCTGGGTGGCTCAATCAGTTAAGCATCTGACTTCAGCTCAGGTCATGATCTCACAGTTCACAAGATCAATCCCCACACCGGGCTCTGTGCTGACAGCATGGAGCCTGGAGCCTGCTTTTAGTTCTGTGTCTCCCTCTCTCTCTGCCCTTCCCCCAGTCATTCTCTCTCTCTCTCTCTCTCTCTCTCTCTCTCTCTCTCAAAAATAATTAAACATTAAGAAAAAAAATTTTTAAAGAAAGAACATTTGAGTGGCTTGGGGTTCCTGTTTTTGTCTTTTAGAATTTCCAGTTTTATTTAGGCACTGGAAATCTGGCATTGTGAATGTAGTGTCTGCCAAAGTACAGAAAAACTCTCTTGCAATTTCAGACTTGGGGTCCATAACTATTGACTAGCCAGCTTTCTCTAATAGACCCTCTTGAGTCCAATTCTAGATGGATGATGGTCAAATCTAGAGGATTCCTGGCCCTATTCCTCTTCCTTTCCCTCTTCCTCTCCAAGACTGGGTCTGAAAATGCAAAAGTGGAAACTCAGGGCTCTGAATTTTTTTTTAAGTTTATTTATTTATTTTGAAGTGGGGAGGGGCAAAGAAAGAGGGAGAGAGATAATCCCAAGTAGGCTCAGCACAGATCCTGATGTGGGGCTTGATCTCACGAACCATGAGATTATGATCTGACCCAAAATCAGGAGTCACATGTTTAACCAACTGAGCCATCCAGGCACCCCTCTGGGCTTTAAGATGCAAAACCATTGGTAGCCTTATGAATATCATCATCACCTTGCAGGTTGACCTGGCCATTATTTTAGACCCTACTTTGCATCACATAGTTTTGCATTTCCTTACTTTCCAAGTCTGGATCTACATGTGGGCCCAGGTCCATTGCATAGCAGGCAAAAATTCCATTACCCACTGTGGCTTAGAATAATATTTATATAATAAAATAATTTCTATTTCCTGAATGTATGCTATATGCCTTTTTACAAATGAAGAAATTGAGGTTTAGAAAGGAATACTAACTTGCCAGATTCGCATGGCTAATATGTAGTTAGGTCTTACCAACAACAAACTAAGGATTTGGTGATGTGATCCCTAAACTTTCATGTATACTACAAGTCATAGCATTTCTCACCCCTGGTTTTGCTGACCTGCGCCCTAGCGCTGGGTTTGTCTCTGGTTTTCTTGCTAAGTGTTCTACTTGTATTTTCCTAGTTAAGATCCTGACATCCATCATTGGCCCACTTGTTTTCTTTCCCTGGGAGCTGACACCTGCTCCTCAAAATATACCCTCAATCTCTACCTGCCATCTCCTCCGTATACACATATCTGGAGGATTTGCCTGAATACACAACTCTGGGGATTGCCTGTTTCAAATCCCTGCTCGCCTCCTACCAAACTTAGCTGCGGCAATGAGGGCCCAAAAATCATCTTAGGTGATCCCCAGAAACCGGGCTCAAGACAGGGAAAATCATATGCCTGTAGTGTATTGAGAAAGGATCTTCCGGAGAAGAATCTAAGGAAGGAAAGCAGACAGGATAGATGAAGAAGCCAGTCAGAGATTTGTGCTCAAGTAAAATCTAAACTTGGCCTGATCCATCAAAGCCGTGGGAGCATAAATCACAATGTTGACATGATTGTCCCCTCCTTAAGACAAAGGGGGCTGGCCTTGTGTACCCCTGTATCAGTCATTACTATAGGCTTCTCCTGGTAGGGGTAGAGAGATGTAACCTCCCAGGCATCAGTTGAGGGCAATTCTTGGGGAAGTGGGTCTTTGTGAGCCCTTAACAGCCAATACTCATAGCAGCCAGGGCCTGAGATTTCCTACCCATCCAACAGCATCTACTGCAAGTGCCTAAGCCATGGGCCCTGAACATGGAGCTTCAGCAATCAAACCCCTTTCTCTCTCACCCCACCTCCCTGTTGCTCCCCACCAGCCCAAGTGACTGGGGTCCTCCATGCCAGCTGCTTACCCATAGCTTACTTGATTTTAGTATCTGCACAGAGTCAACTGCATTGGCGCCCGACACTTTATTAGTGTTCTAAATCTTTGTTTACAGTCACCAAGACTCCCCAGGTGGCAGCAAAAAAGTCAACAAGGAAATAAAACTCCACCAGCTGGCGTATTAGTTGGGGATAAAACCACCACACAGGTAACAGCTGGGAATGTGCCCACAAACCCTGGGGCACTGCTGGCCCTGAAGGCTCATCTGGAGTTGCATGTTTTAATCCCCTTTTCTAAGCCAGCCTGTTTATCCTCCACATCTTCCAGTTCCTTGGCACTGTGTGAACCTCAGGAAGCTGAGGCAATAATGAGCTTTGAAGCTGTTCCACTGCCTTTGACAGCCCATGACAGTCATTTGATCCAATCACTTACTGCTACCTCCGGCAATCTCTTGGCAAAATGTGTGCCATTACCCCCCATTGTTTCCGTATTCTAAAACTCATGCCTTCTGATGCTAAATCCTAGGTGCTTCCTTGTGTGAAATTAACACTAATGTAGCCCTGAAAAAACTCTTCAGTCTGTTTTATCTGGGACTCAAGATATTAGGATGGGTCTAAAGGAAGTCATGCAGAGGGGCCTGGAGAAATATATTAACCATTGCCAATTCTGCTTGGCTTTCCTGAGCTATATGCATGTGACTCAGGGGCAGGAGGCATCATGAAGGCCACAACAAGGTTGGTCTTGAGAGTCTATGCTTGAATCCTGGATCCAACACATCAGAGCTGGGTGAGCTGGGGCAAATGACTTAAAATCTTCATGCATCAAATTTCTTCTCTGTATAATAATAGAAACTATGACACAATTGCTATGAGGATGACATTTGAAAATACACATTAAACACTTTGCTTCATGGCTGTATCTAGATTTGGTGGGGCCTGACGTTTACATAAATAAACTCTCCCACAAATTAAAAAAAAATGAAGACATTTTACATTTGCAGATTTTTATGAAAACATGACCATGCAAACATGCTAAATCCCCTTCCAGGCCCTTGGGAAGGGCCCTGCATGTGAGGGGCCCCAAACTTCAGCTTCATTAGCTTTACAGTAAATCTGCGTTTGCTTAACACAATGACTGGCATTCAGCCAGTGCTCACTAAATGTTAACTATCATGGATTTGGTGTGGGAAAGAGGAGCCTCTGCTTCTTATACATGTGTTCCTGGTTAGATTCAGTGCCTCTTGGGAGTAAGCTGAAGATCTGTCCAGGTGGTTTGGGATGTAGGGGGAGTTTAGGAGAATGTATGTGTGTCTGTATGGACAGTACCTTTGGAAAGGGATGTGACCAACTATTACTTAGGGTAAATAATGTTAGCTGCTATAACAACCAACCTCTGTAATTTCAGTAATCCAGTAATATAAAAATGTATTTCTTATTCATATAAAGTCCACCAGATTTTCCTGGTTTGGTAAGACTCAGACTACTTCATCTCATGATTCCTCATCTCAGTTTGTTAGAATTCTCTCCATTCAGTTGGTAGATAGGAAAAACAGAAAATGGAAGAGAGCTCATGGAAAATTTCATGGGCCACATTCTGCTGAATAGAACTCAAGTACATGGCTATAACTAACTGTAGAGTAGTCTAGGAAATGTAGCCACTAGTCTAGTCTAGCCAATGTAGTCTAGCTATGTAGCCACGAAGAAAGGGAAATGGATTTGGTGAGCCAATTTCATCTTTGCCAAACCAATTTTCCTCTCAGCTTGACCAAGGGCCTCAAGGCTGAAGTATTTTATCAGAGCCTGATAATGGGAAGAGTACTGTCCATAGACTGAGTAGACAAGAGTTATAGGAAACACAGGAAATAAAAGGGAATCATGAGAAGCAGGTCTACGGTTTCAAAGTTCAGTTAAAAACAGTTTTGTTGACCTTCTCTTGAGGCTACTGAAAGACACAGTCCATGGGAAGATCAAGGAAGATCCTCTCTACTTCTAGGATGTCCAAGAAGAGCAGGGGATCTGCTGAAGTACTGGAAGAAGACCCTGGACCAGACCATGCCAGCTGAAGATAGGGGCAAAGGGTGGAGAATAGTCCCCACCCCTGAGAGATATAAAGCAATTTATGCTCAAGGAAAAGTCCACAGTTTTGGAGAATAGACCAGAGTATCAGAGAGGAAGCAAAAAACATCATAATCTTGGACAGAGAAGATGGCAGCACCCACAGTGGAAAACAGAGGGTCAACTCTATCCTTTGGCAATAGCATCCTAGAAAAGTAGGAAATGTATGAAAGCATTCCACATCTATAAAAAGCAATAAGCAGGCCTTACTCTGGGTAAATAGTCTCCATCATGTGAGGATGTACAGCAATTTTCTCCAGCAGAATCACCAAGCCCTAGACCAATCTCAGGAGCCAAGAGTGAGAAGATCTCAGCCTCACAATGCAGGAAGGGGTATAAATTATGTGATTTGTGGATTTCTGTGTATTATAGGGCCCCAGTAGACTTTGGGTTATTCTCACCTGCCTACTGCAACACAGAAAACATGGGATCGCTTTTCCTTTTTTTTTTTTTTTCTTTTTAAAGTTTAATTCCATTCAGACACACTGTAGTTAAACGTTGTAAAAAGTCCGGTCATCCAGTACATTTCCAGGATGGCAGAATAAGCCAAGAAGGAAGCAATCACCATCCATCTTCACCCATAGAATGAGGTCCCCTGACCCTCAATTCTGAAAATTGGTAGACTCCTAAGTTAAACTTATCAGAGCCTTTCTGTTTCAGGGTCTTCAAAACTCTTCTCAGCAGCTGCTAAACCTCAGCTCAGTTTTACCCAAATCTCAAAGGTCAATCCTTACCTTTGAAGGTAGAATTTACCTAGTTTTCATGGTTATCAGTTTTTCCTCAGTGCTCTGGCTCTGAGCTGTCCATAATCCTGTTTAAATAATTGGATCATTTCTTTCCAGAGACAGCCCGCTACCAGATGGCTCAGCACCAACTAGGTATGCGCTACTATAAGTTCCTCTCTCTGTCCTGTCCTACTGGATCTCTTACTTTGTCCCATGCTACTCTGTTTACCTGAAACCCTCCTGTAGATCCTTGCATGAGTCACTCCTGCACACTCTTCAGATCTGGCTTAAATCTCAACTCCTGGGGCGCCTGGGTGGCTCAGTCGGTTGGGCGTCCAACTTCGGCTCAGGTCACGATCTCACGGTCCGTGAGTTCGAGCCCCACGTTGGGCTTTGGGCTGATGGCTCAGAGCCTGGAGCCTGCTTCCGATTCTGTGTCTCCCTCTCTCTCTGCCCCTCCCCCGTTCATGCTGTGTCTCTCTCTGTCTCAAAAATAAATAAAACGTTAAAAAAAAATAAAAAAAAAAATCTCAACTCCTTAGAGTGCCATGCTGTGGTTAATTTATCTCAAACACAGCCTACCTCTGTCATTCTCTTTGACTTTACTCTGTGATTATAGAATTTATTTATTTGCACTCATTTATTTTCTGTCTCCCCTACTAGAATACAAAATTCACAAGAGAGTCACTTTGTCCTGTTTACAATAACCCTAGGGCCTATGGGAAATTAATATATATTTGTTGATTAAATGGATACTGTATTCTACCTGCCCATTGACTTTTTTTTCCCCAGCAACAGCATCTTAGTCTTTTCCTTTCAGCTTAGCCCCAAGTTAGCGAGTCCAGTCCAGTCTGTCCCAAGAAACAAAATTTCACATTGATAGAGAATGACAAGCATGCACTTTGAGCAAATATTTGTAATTTTCTATCTTGGGGAAATTTAACTAATAGATTAAGTCTTCCAGAAAACATTTGCTATTATTTCAGCCACCTCTGGGGCTCTCTGTACTTTATGTAGAAAGTATTATAGGACTGGGGGGAAAAGGAAGAACATCACTCAACTGTAAAGCTCAGAAAACTTCCTTTTGGTCTCCCTCTTGGCTTTACAGTAGAAATGAACAATGTATAGAACTTCCCCCCTCACTGTTGCTTTTCCAGAAAGATATGGCACTAAACTAAGTTCCATACATCAAAACTATGACTGTCTTGTTCATTTCCATAAACTAAAAGCCTAGAACAACCGTTGGCATGCGGTTTGTGCTCAATAAATTCACATTGAATGCCTGTGAATGAACCCAGGAGCCAGCATCATAAACGTTTACCAGTTAACTAGATAGTCCTAAGCCTAGGGAAGAAAGAGTTGGCCGTAGCATCTCCAAGTTAGTACTGCCAGAGTCACTAGTAAGAGAATAGATTTTGCAGACCCAAATGTTAGCACACTAAGGAGTAGAAAACTAAAGACCATCTGTGCTGGTTTTATAATTTTACCTAGTACTATTTCCTCAGCAGAGCTTAGCTCCTAATAATAAGTCAGTTCTATAATGGGGGATTTTATCCTTACACTATTTTGAAGGCATGTAAGGTACAATAAAAGGGGTTAGGCCTGGGCTGAGTGTCAGAAATTAAAAGGAAGACATAATTTGCATGTCTTTCCACTATGCAACCCTTTCTTAAATACCCTTACAAACATGCGAGAATGAGGATTCCCCAATCCACTTTTAAGTGGTTTCTTCTGAAGGGTTAGGTAGATGCATTCTCATATTGATTTCTCCCTGCCTTCTGATTTTAAGTACATGCTGGGTAAACACCTCAAGGACGGGTTGGTTGCAAAAAGCAGAGAATTGGGCATTGGTTCAGTCAGATGTTGGTGTCTTTTCCCTTTTACTCTGAATATGAAGACATGACAAAGTTTGCAATTAATGCTAGAGCTCACCTTAAATATAACATTGGGATTTTTTCCTGAAAATGATCAAACTCCAGGTAATAAGATTGTATTACAATCCCTCCAGAGTTCCTCAATATTGTTTTTGACTTTAGCTGTATTCTATAGCAAAAGCCCAAACTACTGGGGTGAGATATTGCAATATTTTCACAACTGTTGAAAAGAATCCCAACTATCAAAAATATGTCCATGTGCCCAGATGGAGACCACCGCATTTGCATGTGATGTCTAAGTCTCTTTTCTGCTACATGGTTGTATAAGAAACTACTTTTCTTGTTATATACCCTGATAATCTCACCTCATTTCCATCAAGAAAAGGACAGAATCAGAACAGCATGTCCAAAGATAATCCCTAAAATGTGATTTCAGGTGGAGAAATGTGAAGTGGTTTTTCAGAGACCTGGAAGGTACACATTGTTTAGGTTAACCCAAAGCCATCCCCAGGGGTAAGATCGTTTTAAGAGGGCTGTACATTCTTTGACACATCTCCCTCAAAGAGATAGAATCTGTGTTCTCAAACCCTTGCAACTGGATGGGCTTTGTTATTGCCTCAATAGAAAGAGTGCAATAGAAGTAACACTATATAACTCCAAGGCCAGGTGTGAAAAGGGGAATACAGGTTTCTCCTTGTTCTCTAGGAACACCCACTCTTGGTGTCTTCATCTGCCCTTTAAGAAACATAACAACCTGAAGGCTGCCCTGCTGGGGACACCATGTGGAGAGGCCACTGAGATGAAAAGAGAGAGAGAGAGTGTGTGAGAGACATGAACAATGGGCCCCAGATGTTCTAGTTCCTGCCATTTGATCTTCTCAGCCTAGGGAACACAGAACATATGAAGGAAGAAGCCTTCAAGACGACTCAGCCCTAGCTGCTGTTTGTAACCACCAAGGGCTGGAAACCAGAAACTCCCAGAGGAGCCTAGTTATCCCCAGAATCATATGAAATACTAATTATTATTGTTTTAAGCTGCAACAAATAATTGGAACAGTAGGTGCATGGCATGCAGTGTGGTGCAGAACTCAACCCAAATGATGCTCCTGCCTGCTGCTGTATACAAGTCTATGATAGCACAGAGACAAGGCAATGCCTCATGGGACAGCAGAGCTGGTAGCTGTCAGCCTGCTAAAATTTGAGGGAGACTCAGTGGAACCTCCCTCAGGGAACTGCTCAGGCCCCTGACTGCTCCTATGGTAATTGCTCCAATAGGACTTGCAATATGGCAAACTTGCAAAATGTTGGAGATTCCCACATCCAATGGGATCCAGACTAGGAACACTTGGGATTTTGAAAAGGGCCGACCAAGGAGATAGGGTGCAAAGCAAGCCTGGTGAGTACAATTTATTCCCTTTGTCCTCAGGGGCAGGGCTTCTTCCTTCTTCCCAACCTCACTGGTGGAACATGTGACCCAAGTAGCCAATCAGTGCAACACATTCCTCTGGCCCTTATAATTGGTATAGGCTCCATACATGCCAGGCCAATCAAAATGAAAGACAGGACATTCACAGAGAATGCTAGAGAAAAGATTCTCTCTCTTTTTCAGTGTATTAGAATTTAGAAGGATATTATTCTGGGAGCTGCTGGCAGCTGTCCTGTGATGAGGAGGGGCAGATGATCCTGGGAATGGAGCAGAAAGAGAGAAAGCAGAGGGAAGCAGAAAGAGAAAGAGGGGAGAAGAGACAGAAGCACACAAAGAAAACTGATCCTGATAATTTTGTTTGTACCTGTGTATCTGGCTATTCTTGAAGCTATTCTTCCTGAGCTATTTTGTAATGTGAGCACACAGATTTCTCTTATTTTTCTTGTTGATTTAAGCAACTAGAATCAAAGAACATCAATGAATATATATATGCTAAGATCCTTTTGAATTTTATGTTTGAAAATTATTTCTGGTGCCAAAAATGTATTTAGAAACAGCTGATCTTAATCTAGTTTATCTAGTACTTTTTGTTTTGCAAAAGGAAAGGAGTCAAGTCAAATTCGTACCCTGGTCACCTGACACAGCCCCATGGAATAATAATCATGATGACGATGGTGATACTAACATTCACTGAGCCTTAATCCTGGGCTTGACAATGTTCCAGGTGCTATGAATATATTAACTCATTTAACCATCTCAATAATATTATAGAATACCCCATTATTATCCCCTTATGCAAATGACAGAATTGAGGCACAGAGAAGATGAGGAACATTCCTGAGATCACACAGCTAGTATGTAGTGGAGCTTGGATTGAACCCAGCTTGTTCTCTTAGCTATACTGTCTACCACCTCTGACAAGGTGGAGTGCCTTTTGGTCAACCAAAAGTTCTGGGCCCTTCATCTTATGTGCCACGAAGTACCTGCCTTATCCATGTCTACTTGGTTCTGACATCTTTACCAGAGGTGAGAAGATGCAGAGATGAAAGAGAATTTTAACTTAAGCTGTGAACATGCTTCTGCTTCTGAAAATTCTCATGTTTAAAAATATGGCATGCTGCTTTATTCTTCATTAGGAAAAAAATATCAAATTATAGCTGACTCCAAGTCCTCATTTCACTTGGGCTAAGGAGGACTCAGTCTCAGTGAGTATATTCATTCTTCTCTCCCCACCCCTCAGCTCACAGAGAGGTTCAGGAAACTATGCAGAATAGAATTGGTGAGGGGAAGGATTCTCCCTGGTATTCGGTATTCAGTCACCCTCTATCCTCACTGTTCAGATTTGTGCAGTCAGTCCTTGGAAGGAAGGTGGTTCTGACAGTTGTCTGTCATTCTTGGATACAGGACACTTTGCTGAGACTGTTTTCCCAGAGCACACTGTCAAGCTTCCCATTGTGGGCCTCGCATCCATTTAATTCCATTTAATGCTAGCGCACAAGATCAGAAGCCTTTCTTTGTCTCCATTAATTTCCACCAATCCCTTCCCCTTGGTGAAGAACACAAACTGCCCCCACTCCATTCTTTGTAGCACTTTCCATATCGCATGGGCTTCCACCTAAATTAAAGCAGGCCTTTAAAAGAATTGTGGGGCGTTTAACCATTCAAGCATCATTTATTTTAATATCTCCTTAACTACCTTTTGAAAAATCTCTTAGAAATCCAGTCAATTTAGGGGTTAGTTACTGTGTATTTTAATTGACCATTCAATTCAAATAAATGTGGAGGAAATTATAACCCCTTCAATGGCTCAATGACAATTTAAGGAGAAGGAGACCTCGAATGAAACCATTAGGAACTTAGGAACCAGACTTGGATGTAGTTCGATGTGGTCAAAGAAAACAGCCTAGGATCTTTTAAATCTTATCTTATTATTCTTTTAAGAAAACCTTTAAAACCACAAAACTAGGAGAGATATTATCTCAAATTTTGAAACCATTTAATAAAGAATTAGAATGCAATTATTATTGTTGGCATCAAAAAATATTGATAACCAAAATTTTATCTTTTAAAAATAAAAGTGATGGTTCTCACCTAGCCTGTAGGCTTGAAGCTAGGAAAGAAAACATTTCAATATCCTGTCATCTGTGACATATGTTGATCAACCCACGGAACCAGACAAACTCCTGATCAGATGGACCATCTGCAAACTCCCAACAACACCCTTCTCTATCAGCTGCATTTTACTTATTCCGTTTTTGGAGCTGTGAACAGAAATAGTGATGCTCCAAACTTGCCCAAGATCTGAAAACAGGTTAAGGGTTGGAAGGCCACCTTGGCAGGAAGTCAATTGAATTACAAATAAGAATGAAGAGACAAGAGAGAAGGAACCTATTATGTGGCAGTGTGCAGGAGATTCTTCATAAGCCATCACATCTTCTCCTCCATGAGAGGAGAGGAGGTCTGCATATTACAGATGAGAATCACAAGGCTAAGTGATCTGGTGATGATTACACGATTTGTAGTATAGTTAGGACTAATGCACTTATTCATTGACTGACCATCTACCAGTAGCCAGGCACCTGACTATATGAGTGCTTCTCAAAATTTAGCATTCATGAGAATCACCTGGAAGGTTTGTGAGACCCAGATTCCTAGGTCCCACCTTCCAGAGGTTCTGACGTAGTAAGTCTGAGGTAAGGCCCAAGAGTTTGCATTTCTAACATGCTCTCAGCACCTTCTGCTGGGTGAGAACCCCATTTTGAGTGATGAATGACCTTCTCTGAGCCTACAGCCACCAACAGGCAATAATTAATTTAGCTCACATGCAACAGGTATATAGGGGAACAGGGGTCTATGGAAGCACATGGAAGGGCCTCTACCTAAAAATTTGGGAGTCAGGTTTCCTGAGAGAAATTTCAGGCTAAACTGACAACTTTAGATTGAAGAGGAATTCTTGTCATGGGAAGGCAACTGGGAGGTGGGGAAGAGGGGAAGAGGGAGGGTTCACTGAGGAGGAGACAGCATTTGCAAAAACTCAGTGATAAAAAGGTATATTCAAGAAGGAAGCAGTCATTGAATAAGACAGAATGGCAAGGAGAGAGAGAACATGCAAAAGATGTTGCAAACTATTTTAAGGAATTTGGGGTTTACGCTGGTGATAAAGAGAAGCCTTGAAGGGCTGTAAGCAGAACAGTGTCAAAATTAGATCTTTGTTTTACAAGAACATAACAGGCAATGTTCAAAACTATGGGTGAGGAAGATGTTGAAGCTATCTTACCTTTAAATTCAGGTGTACCAGTCTCTACATCTTAGAGGCCAGAGCCAGTGCCACAAGCCCCCTCTAGCCTTCTCCCAGAGAGAACCCTCTGTCTATAGAGAAGATGTCCCTCACTGTTCTATAGGAGGAGGTCCCTACACTAGTCCTGCCAACCCCTCACCATTCCCATTCCCATCACTACATGACTGTTCGACATTATCCTTGTGTTGGCATACTTAGTTCTGCGTGGGGCAAACCTTCTTCAAATCCTGTTAGGTTCAGTACTGGCTCTGCCATGCTGAAGCATCTTTCTGAATTTCTCTTGCCTTCAGCCCACTCTCCCCCAGGTTTCTTCCTTCTCTGACTCTAGATCACACATCTCCTATGTCCCCAGGGTGTTGATCCTGCATCATAAGGAGCTGTTATTTAGCTATCTTGTGAGCATATTTCTGCTTTCTGCAGAAATAGATAATTAAAATTACCTTTATGAGGTAAACTTCCAAATCACTTAGTTGTATAGGAGTTCACAATTGTATAGCAAATACTGATTGGATGGAAATAAAGTTTAATAAAGTTTAATAAAGAGAGGATATAACTCCACTAGTAAGCACTAATTGGTTGCTAAAGAAATGGTCATAATTTGTATTAAAATAATTACCATAATGACTACTATTTACTGGGTACTTACTATGTGCCAGATACTAAAATTTTCTAGATGCGTCATTCAATCCTCACAAAAACCCAAGGGAATAGAGGTATATTCTACTATTATCTCCATTTTATAGTTGAGGCAACAACTGGGGGGATAATTTGCCCATGGTCACACAGCTAGTATAGATGCCAGAGGCTATATTTATATCTAGCCAGGTCTGTATAACTCCTAAGACTTAATTACACTTCATAATGAAAATATCATATGTTCTAGAAAGCTGAATCAAGCAATATATAGAAAGGAATATACACCATGATCTACTGGGATTTATCCCAGTAATGCAAGGTTGGCTTAACACCCCAAATCAAACAATGTAATGTTCCAAATTAAAAGAACAAAGGACACAAACTACATGAGTATCTCAATAGACACAAAATACACATTGACAAAATTCAACACCCTTTCATGATAAAAATATTCAGTAAATTAGTAAAGAAGGGAACTTCCTTAATCTGACAAGGCCATCTATAAAAAGCCCACAGTTAACATCATACCAACATAAGATTGAAAATTTTTCCCACAAGATCAGGAACAAGATGGTCTACTCTCACCACCTCTATTCAACATTTTACTGGAGATTCTAGCCAAAGCAATTAGGCATTAATTAATTAATTACAAATGGCATTCAGACAGGAAAGAAAGAATTTAGACTACCTCTATTCACAGATGACAAGATCATATATGTAGAAAATCCTGAAGAATCCACAAAAACACTATTAGAACTAATAAAAAAATAAAGAAGTTCATGACGTTGCTAGATAGATCAATACATGTAAATCAATTGTATTTCTATACACTGGCAATTAACAATCCAAAAATGAAATTAAGCATAATATGCCATTTATAATAACATCAAAGAGAATAAAACATATAGGGGAAAATCTAAGCAAATAAAAGCATAAGACTTGAACACTGAGAATAACAAAGTTTTGCTGGAAGAATTGAAAGTACTAAACTAAATAGAAAGACATCTCATGTTTATGTACTGGAGGGCTTAATACTGTTTAGATAGCAATACCCAAATTGATCTATAGACTAAAAACCAGTCCTATTCAAAATCCCAGCTGCATTTTTGCAGAAATAGACTGATGAGCTTATTCTAAAATTCACATGGAAATTCAAGGAATAAAGAAGAGTCAAAACAATCCTAAAAAAGGAGGAGTAAAGCTGGGGAGCTTACACTTTCTCATTTTAAAACTTGCTGCAAAGCTGCATTAATTGTCGTGAATACGGGCATAAGGACAGAGATATAGATCAATAGAATCCAATTTAGAGTCCAGAAATAAATTCTTACATTTATGGTCAATTGATTTTTGGCAAGAGTGCCAACACAATTCAATGGAGGAAGAATAATGTTTTTAACAAATGATGCTGGGACAACTGGATATCCACATGCAACAGAAAATTGTTGGATGTGTGCTTCGTATCAAATGCAAAAATTAACTAAAAATAGACCCAATATCTAAATGGAAGAGCTAAAATTATACAAATCTTGGTAGAGAACCTAACCATAAATATTTGTGATGTTGCATTAGGCAATGACTTCTTAGATATGACACCCAAAGCACAAATGACAAAAGAAAAAGTAAATAAATTGGACTTCATCAAAATTTTTAAAAATTGTGTTTCAAAGAAAACCACAAAGAAAGTGAGAAGACAACCCATAGAAGGGAGGAAATACTTGCAAATCACATATCTGATAAGGAACTAGACTGTATAAAGAACAGTTACAAGTTAACAACAAAAAGATAAACAAATTAACTTAAAAATGGGCAAAGGATCTGAAGGGACATTCTCCAAAGAAGATGTACAGAAGGCCCATAGCACAGGAAAAGATGCTTGACATCATTAGTCATTACCTAAATGCAAATCAAAACTACAACAAGATAGCTCTTCACACCCACTAAGATGACTAAAATAAAAAAGACAGACAATAAATGTTGATGAGGGTAGAGAAATTGGAACCCTCACACATTGCTGATGGGATTGTAAAGCAGTGCAGCCACATCTGAAAAACAGTCTGGCAGATCCCTAAAAGCTAAACATAGAGTTACAATATGATTCAGCAGTTTCATGCATAGGTATGCATCCAAGAGAACTGAAAACATATTCATATGAAAACTTGTACCTGAATGCTAATAGCACCATTACTTATAAGTAATCACCAAAAGGGGAAGTCCATCAACTGATTAACAGATAAACAAAATGTTGTGTACCCATACAATGGAATGTTATTTGGCCATAAAAAAGAATAACACACTAGGGCGCCTGGGTGGCTCAGTCGGTTAAGCGGCCGACTTCGGCTCAGGTCATGATCTCACGGTCCGTGAGTTCGAGCCCCGCGTCGGGCTCTGTGCTGACAGCTCAGAGCCTGGAGCCTGCTTCAGATTCTGTGTCTCCCTCTCTCTGACCCTCCCCCGTTCATGCTGTGTCTCTCTCTGTCTCAAAAATAAATAAATGTTAAAAAAATTAAAAAAAAAAAAAGAATAACACACTGACACATTCTATAACATGGAGGAAACTTGAAAACATGATGCTCAGTGAAAGAAGCCCATTACAAAAGATCACATATTGTGTGATTTCATTTATTGGACTATCCAAAATGGACGACTCCATAAAGTCAGAAGGTGAATTAGTTGTTGCCAGACACTGAAGGGAGGGGGAAATACCTAATGGATAGGAGGGGAGTGACTGCTAAAGGGGATGGAGTTTCTTTTGGGATAATGAAAATATGCTGGAATTAGACAGTGGTGATGGTCACACAACTCTGTGACTACACTACAAACTATTGAAATGTATACTTTAAATTACTGAATGTTATGGTATGTGAATAATATCTTAATAAGACTGTTTCAAAAGCTATACATGGTAAATAATACCTATTATATAAGACATTATAATCATTACGGTGTGTATTACTATCATCTCATCTATATTATATATTATTAGTTATATGTTATATAAACTCATATGTAATTATAGCTTATACAATTATAATAAATAAGTGGGCATATTATAATTGTTCATGAGCTCTGTACCTCTCCTGGTCTGGTTTTGAAGACACCTAAGTTCTTTTGAGCCCCACAAAACATAAATATGCCACCCCAACTTTCTCCACAGGTCTGAGAGTGAAAAACAACTTTGAGATCAGTACATCCCTGTGTCAGATTGTTTTTTGTTTTGTTTTGTTTTGTTTTGTTTTTTTGCTTGTTTTGTTTGGTGCAATAAATCATGTGTTTAAGAGTTCTGAGGTCAGCCTGCTGGTCCTCTAATCCCGGCTTCACCACTTTAATGGCTGTGGTTTAGATTAAGTTAGATCCCTCTCTTTGCCCCGTCTGTCAAATGGGAGAAATAATTCAATTCATACATGAGGTCACTAGGAGGCCTAAATGACTTCCTAAAAATTCAGGGTTCAGTCATTAGAACAGGGATTTATGCTCAATAAATGATAGTAATAGCATTTTTATAGCTATTCTGTTCTGCACATTCTCAAAAACAAATTAAATTTTAAACTACTTTGCTGTACAATTGGAGCAGAGTCAGCTTCATCCCTAATTGGGGGAAATACAAAGAATGTAAAGGGCGAAGGCTCAATATTCACAACCTGGGGACAGTGCCTAAAAAGCCAAATTTGGGGCATCCCTTTTTGCCGCTTTGCAAATGGTCTTTATTTGTTTTGCCTATCTAGCCTCAAGATTAATTTCTGAGTTTAGGGGAGGACCTTGAAGTTTGCCCATAAATTTTCTGTGTTTAAAGGGAAGGTTTTTATCGCTGAATGTTCGGCAGTGCGCATGAGTCCAGGACGGTGACTCAGGCCATCTTCTCAGAGTTGACTGGCCATAAATCAGCTTTTGTAGAAAATTAATCTCCCCTGACTCCTTTGGAAAGTTAGCAATTATTAGTTGCTGGTATGAGAGAGAGTCTTCAAAAGAGGAATGGTGAGACAATGTCACCTTGCGTTTCTTCTAAACTCACTGGTATTAGAAAAAAGTTGTTCCCTCAAATAAGCTTTGGATGGGAGTGGTCCCCACAGGCAGATACAGCAAAAAGTTGTTGGTGCCTGAAACTGACTACATATGTGAACCAGGTCCCAAGAAATACCCTGGTATGTTAAAGGGAAAGATAAGATTTCATGAAGCTGTTTGACCCAATATTGTTTTTTAGCCTGCTAATACCTAGGATGTCTTGAAAATATTTAGCCAGCCACTTTGAGAGTTTGACTACCAGCACCTAACAGCTGAAAATGGAGAGTATTTGGGTCTTTTGGCCAGTGTAAACAGAGTCACAGAAATAGGGGATTCAAGAAATGGACATTGAAATGTCACCCACTTCGTCTTCTCCCCTAAGGCAGGGTTACACTGAAAGCATCACAGATAGGTTTGCCTCCTTACTATACATCTCTATCAGTGAGTTCCTAAAGTGCAGTTCCCAGACCAGCAGCATCAGCATCACCTGGGAACATGTTACAAATGCATATTCTTAGGCCTGTCCCCAGATTTACTAGATCAGAAATTCTGGGGCTGGGACTCAGATATTTGTATTTCCAGCCCTCCAGGTGATTCTGATGCACACTCAAGTCTGCAAATTACTGCTATATTATTACCAGTAACAGAGCTACTTTAAAGAAGAGAGTGGAGGCGTACCTGGGTGGCTCAGTCGGTTGAGCGTGACTTCGGCTCAGGTCATAATCTCGCAGTTTGTGGGTTTGAGCCCACGTGGGGCTCGCTGCTATCAGCGCAGAACCATTTCAGATCCTCTGTCCCCCTCTCTCTCCTCCTCCCCTTCTGTGTTCTCTCTCTCTCTCGAAAATAAATAAACCTTTAAAAAAAAAAAACAAAGAATAGAGTGGCATTGTTTGGCACTATAAGACACAGGGAGTGGCCCATCATGGTCTCTCTAAGCGAGGATTTCTTTTTTGTCACAAGAAGACTGGAAGTCGGCAACCCTGGGCTGATGCTGCAAAACCCATGCTGTTATCAACATCCTAGGTTTCTTCTACCTTCACATTCTGTCAGCCTTGGTAAGTGGTTTTTGTCCTCAGGCACAACACTTCAAGGCCACAGGATGTCCTCTGATCCATGTTGGGAAAGATGAGGTGAGAAGGATGATGAGGAAAAGGAGCTAATAGGTACAAGCAAGCTGGGTCTCTGACTACTTCTGAAAGGTTTCCTGGAAGCTGTAGCTAGTGACCTCCACTCACATTTCACTGGCCATGACTGGCAGCTGCAAAGGAAGGTGGAGTGGTGAGCATTTTTAGCTGGGTACTTTGCTGCTCTGAAAAAGAATCAGGGTTCAGTTAGTGAGGCAGAAGTGGAGAAAGGACTTGGGTAGGCAATTAGCAAAGTGCCAAGTGGGCTTAATAAAGAACGGCTTAATGATTCAGGTCAATATAGATACTAATTGTAGACATTGAATCATCAGGGCTGAAAGAGACAATAAAAAAGCACAAAAAGTTTGAAACAAGTGGTCAAAAACTTTAGAATAAAGATCCAGTTCTGGAAAAATGATTATAATATGCTTGATTTTATTGTGAAAACTTCTTCTCTTAAGATCAGAAAATGCAACATTGGTGACTGTAGTTGAGATTTCCTTGATTATTTCTTCATCACTGGATGATTTTCATTCCTGGAGAAATCTCAGAAGTTGAATGGTTAGCATCAACGGTAACATTTGCCTATGATGCTGGACCACTGTAATTGAGCAAGATGGCTTATGTTGCCTTTTCTTGACTGACTTCATTTCACTTATTTGTGGAATCTGTTTCATATCATAGTGTTACTTCTTGGTCACAATTTTTTACTTTGCAAGCAAGCCAAACAAAATATCTTTATCACAGATAAGTATTCTTAAATCCATTTGCTCTGAAGTATACAACTTTCATAAGTGATTTTTCCCCCTGGCAGCTGAGGTTTAAATCTAATTGAGAAAATATCTTATTCACAGGTACAAAAGCACCCCCTCCTAGCCAGCTCTTTTTCTAGTCCCAGATGAAGTCACTTAATGCTCATCACTGCCTATCATGCATCCCAATGAATTTGTACTCCTCTATCCACCCCCAGCCCCTAGGACCTAGCCAGGAGAAAGTTAAAACCTCCAATGAGCACTGATGGGATGGGAGGTTGCTAAATCTAGAAACCTATACTCAAAATATGGTGTTCCCACCAGCAGCAGCAGCACCATCACCTGGGAGCCTGTTAGAGATGCAGAGTCTCAGGCTCATCCCAGATCTGTTGAATCTGACACTCTAGTAACATGTGTTTTAACAAGCCCTCCAGGTGATTCTGCTGCAAACTAAGGTCTGAGAATTGCTATCCCTAGACCAATGGTCTTCAACCTTAATTACACAATGAAATCACCTGGTGGGTTTAAAATGACTTAAACATTATTATGTCTCCCACCTTCAGAAATTCTGATTTTATTGGTCTAGGGAGCAGCTGGACAGTAGGATTATTAAAGGGTCCCCAAGTAGGTTTCTTGTGCAGCCATTTTAGAAGCATGAGAGAATTCCACCAAGCAGAAGACCTACATATTTGAGAGTGTATTTCCAATAAGACTCAGAGCCAGTACTGGACGGTGGACCAGTACTATGTCCCTTTGAGAGGGATATACCCAGTGATCTTTCTTATTAGGTTCTATCTTGATCATTCTTTTAGGGTCCACCTTTCTCTTCTCCTTCGTGGCTGGTGCCATATGTGCACCAGGGCTCATTCTGATTGCAAGATCCCTTCTATCCACTTCTCACTAGGCATGTGGCCCATGGGGGTAATGAACAGAGGATTCATTCATAATAAACAGGCCAAAGCCCTGTATAAATAGAAGAAGAGTATTTGTCCTGAACAACTGTCTCCATTGTACACCTTTTCTTAAATCTCTGGTCAAGAACTCCTAGCTAACATCTCTTTCTTTCTTTGAGGAACATAAGTAATGTTCTATACTATCTTCCTGCCAAATTGTGTCCAGTCTCTTCTTGGGAAACTCTCTATTCCTAGAACAGACCTTTTCATGTTCATATATGTCTCTAATTGTGCAAGTTCTCCCCTTATTTAAGTACAAATCTGCTTTTATGGAGGGCCCAATGATGGATCCTAGATCTGCCTATAGAATAGGTTTCTTTACATGACATTACAACTCATCAAACATTTAGACAGTTGTCAAACCTTGTGATATTGTGATTTATAATAAGAAATATATACTTGGTCTTTGTCCTTGTTGCTGGCACAGAGCTCCTGAAACCCTTGGAATTTCCTAAGTGATGGGAGCAATAAAAGTGTCTTTATGTTAATAGATGACTCTTGGACTGCACCTAAGGATGGGGGCTGCTTGCCAGGAGAATCAATGAGGTGATTAGAGGGTTGGAACTTTCAGTCCCATCCCCCTAACCTCTGGGGAGGGAGGAAGGGCTGGAGGTTGAATCAATTGCTAATGGCCAATGATTCAATCAATCATGTCTATGTAATGAAGCCTACATTAAAAACAAACAAACAAACAAACAAACAAAAAACCAAAAGGACAGGGTTGGGAGAGATTCTGAGTTTGTGAAAACGTGGAGATTTGGGGTAGAGTGGCATACTCAGAGAGGACATGGAAGTTACTTGTCCTTTCCCCATATCTTGCCCTGTGCCTATCTTCCATCTGGCTGCTTCTGAGTTATATCCTTTTATAATAAACTCATAACCTAGTAAAATGTTTCTGTAAATTTTGTGAACCATGCTAGTAAATTACTCAAACACAAGTAGGGAGTCATTAGAACCTGCAAAGTATAGCTACTTGGCCCAAAGTACAGGTAATAACCTGGACTTGTGATTGGCTGGCTCGTGAAGTAGAGGGCAGTCTCATAGGACTGAGCCCAAAACCTGTGGTATCTGACACTATCTCAAGTAGATAGTTTCGAAATTGAATTGAATGTTGAACACCAAGTTGGTGTCCAAGAATTGTTTCATAGTGTGGGAACCTGAGCCCCTTTCCCCATATTGGGATTGGTATCAGAACGTGTAAGCCACCTCTAATTTTTGTCTATTTCTTCTTTGGGTTCAGAATTTAATTTTTAAATAGTATCGCTCTGTAATAGATATAGTTGGGGTCTACTCTGGACCCTCTTTCCCAGGCTAAATGCCCATTCCCACCTACTCTGAGAGCTCACAGCTATATTCTCTAGAAAACTGCCTGAAGTTGATGGACACCACAACAGTGGAGATGTGTGCCACCCCTCACCTAGGCCAGCCATAGCCAGTGGCTGACATGAGGACAAGAAAGCCCAGTTTCCCTGTCTCAAGGGTAGGACAATTCTGATCTCCAGGGCTGACCATATCCATGCCTAGTCCCCTCCCCTTTTCCTGAGAATCTTCCCCCAACAAATCACTTGACAAGAATCCCCATTTCAGGCTTTTCTAGGGAACTTGAACTAAAACAGCTTCCAATGAGTGCAAATATTTAAGACTGCTCCTTTTATGTGATCACCCACATTGCCACACATTTGTTTGACCAGTCAGGATTAAAACAGCCTGCTGAGCCCCAAAGGAATTAAGCATAAAAGAGAGCTCAAGGACAGGTTTGACTGTTTTTATGGGGCCAGGGTCAAGGGTGTAGCCTGGGAAGCCTGGGTAGCAGCTGCTACCCAATAGATGCTTTGCAATAGGAAAAAGACTATTCTCGATGCTACTGTCTTGATGCCCCAGCCACATGTAGCGGATTGATTACAAAAAAAAAAAAAAAATGGCCCTTATTTTCTTCCCATCTCTGTATGCACTCTCATTGCAATGTGATTTTGCAGTTCCTCCAATTTAGAGGTAGAGCATGTTTGCCACTTGAACCTTGGCTGGACTTGTTTGGACCAATAGAGTCAAGGAAAACAAATAGTTTTGCCAGTTCCAGGCCTGACATCCAGAGCCCTTGAGCACCTCTCCTTTCTCTTTTGGACCCCCAGCCACCACCATACGGCAATGCCCAGGCTAGCCTCCTGGAGGATGGAAGACACATGACCCAGCCATGTCATTTCCCCAGACAGCAGCCAGCTGACCACCAAACATGGGGGCGAGGTTATCCTAGAGCACTCATCCTCCAACTGACCACTGACTCACAAGCAACCCCAGCTGAGATCAGCAGAGCCTGGCCCTGAACCGAAAGACAACCCAGTTGACTCATAACCTTGAGACCTAATTATGGTTGTAGTTTGAAGACACTGAGTTTTGGGGTGACCTATTAGGCAGCACTGTGATAACAGTTAATTGATACCCCACAGCTTTCAGACCCTTCTTGGAGAAACCCAAACATGGGACACATGCATTAAACTACAAACTGTAAACAGCTCTGCATGTCTGATCCTGGTCTTGAGGAGACAGGTTTGCAACTGACAGCCACAGAGAGAGCAGGGGTTCTGGTGGTCAGAGCACAGCACTTGAGGCAGGAGCAGGTTTTGAGCTCAGAGGGGAACCTGTGAGCAGCAAACTACACAGCCTGAGGCCTCTTGTGCAGTCACAAGTGATGAGAAAGCAAGTTTTATTTTTGTTTCAAGGTCTAGCAAAAGTACCTGCAAAGCCAGCAGGGAGCAAATCAGGGAAGTTGACTGATTTGGCCAACAGGGGCTTCCATTTTATGAAAGATGTGGGACGGAAGAAGAGAAGGAAAACAGAACCCAGAAATGTGAAAATCGGGGGTAAAATTAGAAACAGGTTTTCTCTTTTTGTAGCTCTAAAATGTCTATATTAGAATGTAGCAAGCATATAGTAATTTGTACAAATCTGAGGAATCCATAGCAGTGAATTGGTAGTACAAGCACCCAGGCCAGTATGAAGGATCTTTCCAGCACCCAGAAGGCTCCCTTATGCCCATTCCCAGTCAACTCCATACAGAAGTAACCCTATTCTTAGTTTTACTTGTTTTTGGACTTCATATAAATGGAATCATATGGCATATGCTCTTATGTCTGACTTTTGCTGCTCAGCATTTCATTTGTAAGATTCATATATGAGGGTACATGATACAGTATTTTGTTCTTTTTTTGTCAATGTAGTATTCCATTGTATAAATATACCATGATTTATTTATTCTACTGCTATTAGACATTTGGGCTCTTTCCAGCTTTGACTTTATGAATAGTGCTGCTATCAAAGTCTTGTACATGCCTTTTGGTGCACACACATTCTCTTTCTTTTGAGAAAACAGTGGCTTTCAATCAACCTCTCTTTTGTCCATTACCTGGCCCAGGTAATGTCTCAGCATCCTTGGTCACCTGTTGGCCACAGGCTTATGTAAGAAACTGCATTTGAATCCAGATTCAATCTTCTTTCTGGGAGGAGGGAAAGAGAAGGAAAAGGGAAAGGAAGGGAAGAGACAGCTTCAGTGACAACAGAAATGTTAATCAGTCCCTCTTTACATTTTCTCTCTGGTAGCCATCTGAGATGCCTAAAATAATGACATTCATTTGAATTAAAGATGTGAAGACTTCTTTTAAGATGCAAATTTGCTTTTTAGAAGGGCAAATACATAAAATAATTAAATTGTTACAGTTTCCTGGTGCTTTGTAATGCTTAAATTGTCCTCTTATTTGCTAGCCCCTCCTACTCAGAGTGATCTCCAGACCAGCAGCATCCACTGATGTGGGAGTTTGTTAGAAATGCAGTCTCCCTACCCCAGAACTATGGAATCAAGATCTGTATTTTAACAACATCCCCATGTAATTCTCATGCACATTAAAGTTTATGAAGCCCTCTAGTATCCCTCTTGATACTCACAAGACCCCATAAAACAGATATGGGAGAAGAAATTGTTCTCATTTTACAGATGGGGAAATCAAGACACAGAAAGATGTACTTGATGTACCAAGGGCACCCTGCTCTTTCCGTGCTGGAGTAAGCTCTCTAGATGAAAACTGCTAGTTTTCCGTTATTTCACACTGGTACTCACTGACATGCCTAGCGTGTCATCAGGTCAACCAGCCTGTTTCTCCCTGGAAAGCACTGTCCCGACAGGCTGCATTATAGTCTGGGTCACTCTCTTTGGACGTTAGCCTGAAGAGTCATCAGAAGGACACAGATGCGGTGACATGGTGGGGGTGGGGGATGGAGGAAAGGAAAGGGAATGAGGAAACACATGAAACAGCAGAGAGGCATGGAAAGCATTTGAAGCAGCATCAGAGACACACTACAAGTTCCTGCCATCGCTGTCTTATTCCTTCCTTGCCGGCAAGCAAGAGGTCTCTGCTGTGACGCAGTCTGCAAGAGGCTGTTGGCAGCCAGCCCAGAGCTGGACTGTGCCCTTACTGCAGTGCTCTCAGCTATGCAGGGAAACTGGAGGCTGCCCGGTGCACCTTTGCTGGGCCCCTGCAGAGGACTGACACCACCTGAGCCAGAGGGGACACAGCTCTGCAGCAAACAAAGCCAGCCAGTCTGCAGAGCTCGCTGGAAGGCTGGGTGCAGTAACTTGAGACAGGTGCAGCCCATGGCATTCTTGTATACATCTGTAGGTTCTGAGGACCCTAGGGTTTCACCATCCATTCTGCCCCACCTAAAAGCAGCTCCAAGCTGCAGACTTGCTTCATCTGGCCTAGAGACATCTGGGTATTCCCCCTTGACCCTGAGCCCTGTGACTGTCTGACAGCCAGGATGATTCTGGCTCAGTAAGGCTCAGAGTTCAGATCAGTGTCACATACTGAGACTCTATAGCCTTCCCTCAAATCCAGCTGGAGGGAGCTGGAAAATATCCAGGGCTCTGTCTATTTGGATGCTGACATAGGAATACTCCAAGGAAAACTACAGCCTCCTCCCTCACCACCTCTACAGATGCCAGTTGTCAAAGGTACAGTTAACAGTGGCCTTCCAAAGCCAATGTCTGATTTTTCCTAACTCCAAAGGATGGCTCTAATGGCAGAGGTTCTAGAACAGACAAAGGGAGGAGTTACCATAGGTTAGAGAGAGCTACTTAGGACAGGTGAAGAAGCTTGTAGGGAGTTGGAGTAGGGGCCCAAACTTCTCCTTAAGTCTAAAGAGTAGAACCATTGCCTTAACCTGGGTTCTTCCTACTGCCCAATTTCCATAACTTTCATCCTTCAACCCTCAGTGGCTTTCTTTCTCCCATGTTGGGAGATGGTTGCCCCTTTCTATGAACAGCTGTGGCCTGTTTATTCAGTCACGGTCCAGTTGTGTGGCAAGGACACTGATCCAACCTCCTAGCAGATAAAGCTATGCAAGAATGAGGATCAGTTTCCAGGCCATGGTCAAAAACTAGTCTGTGTGTTGTATGTGTTGGTAGGTGGTCAGAAGTAGAGAAAGAAGGAGACAGAGGTCACTGAAAAGAATCAGTCAGAAATCACTGTTTGAGGATGAACAGTTTCTTAGGCACCATAGGGCTTCTTTCCCACTAAGCTCTACTGAGTAAATGCTCTTTCCCTGTCATGACTATGGGCCTCTACACAGTTCCCCAGACGGTACAGATCAAACCTTCTCATGACAATGGAGATGCTTTTAAAAATCTCCATGACAGGGGCGCCTGGGTGGCTCAGTCAGTTGAGCATCCGACTTCGGCTCAGGTCATGATCTCACGGTCCTTGAGTTCGAGCCCCATGTTGGGCTCTGTGCTGACAGCTCAGAGTCTGGAGCCTGCTTCAGATTCTGTGTCTCCCTCTCTCTTTGACCCTCCCCCGTTCATGCTCTGTCTCTCTCTGTCTCAAAAATAAATAAACATTAAAAAAAATTTTTTAATCTCCATGACAGAAATTGGTCTATCGATGTGTGAGATGCCCCATGACTAGGGTGTGAATCAGTTAATTCCAGACACCCTGTTTCCTGAATTTGCATCCATATTTTTCTACCTGTTTGATTCAAGCAGCCAAAACTTAAAATCTAAGCCAGACCTTAGATTCTGTCTTCTCTTTTTTGTTAGTCTCTCACTGTCCCCATAGAGGACATCCATTCATTCAATTAATAATTATTAAGCACTTGTGCATGAGTCATTGTGCTAATGAGAAATAGAGTTTCTACCATATAGGAGTTACTTTATTCTGCAGATATGTATCAGCACTGCGTGCTCACATAGCAATGTGCGAGGTGCTAGAGAGGGTAAGAAGGAAGAGAATACAAGCCCTCGTGAAGATTCAGACACATCTGGAGACTTGTGCAAGATCACAGACAGCCCATTTCTCTTGTCAAAGAAGCGGATCCTTGCTACAGAAGTGTGGATTCACTGGAAACTTGTGTGAGATGCAGAGTCTCAGGCTACCCCCCATGTCCCACACCCCAGACTTGCTGAATAGGTACCTGTTTTTTAACTGAGTCCCTCAAGCACTTTTACTTTTTACTTTTTCCAAGTAAAATTTGAGACCACTGATGTGGACTCCCTGATGTGGAAGCTGTAGGAGTTTAGGGGTGAGAGAGATTATCGTGTACTTCAGTGATCCAAAACATACCCATGCATGAGTTTGGCTCTCAAGAATGACTGGACTTTAGCTGGGTACAGAGGGCTCAGGGAATAGTAATTTCCCACTTCTGCCAAGTTAAAAAAAAATCTTCAAGCTCCAGAAGGCAGTAAAATCTTGCGGACACATTTTCCACAATAGCAAAAGCTTTGAGTCAGGTAGGATGACTCGGCAAATTTTTGTGGTTGCCAGTGTCAGGATCCCCAAATGGCAACTTGCCCAGTTTGAACCACTTGAAGGTCAGATGGCCTTGTATCCTGGAATGGATCTGCCCCCACAAGATTCCTGGCCTTGCCCAACCTGCCTGCTAGTCAAATAGATGACCAATGAGAAACTGGCTCATTATTTTCCAGCAGTTACTCAGCCAGTTGGCAGCTCCCAGCAAATTGAGTCCTGGAGTGGCATCATCTGAACATCAGTGGGGTGGCTGCTTTATCAAGCCAGTTCAGGAGAGCAGATAAATCACTGTGAAGTTGCAGTTAGAGGCCGTCTGTACTGTGACTATTGCTTAATATGGGTGCCTCAATTTTCTTGCACTCACCCTTCCTACGTCCAATTTAAGAATTAAGATTTTTGTTCTAAATATAAAAACTGAAACAAATAAACAGATCAAAACATGACTGCTGTTAGTGTTATCTCCTCTTTCTACTTACTGTCCCAATGTCTATGTTTGTCCATTAATTTTATCAGAAAAAAAATGATACAGAACTTCACAATGCCATTGAATGTGTTGCTTAAAATTCAGGCCCGCACTCCATAGTGATAAAACCTGTCCATCCTTTCAGAAGTCATACCAAGGAGAATCTCCTTGAAAGTAGGTAAGTTCTAAAGACAACCTGGCCCAAGTCATCTACCATCAGGCAGATTTCTCCTTGAGATTATTTTCTAGCAGCAGGGATGGGTTTGTGCTGAGTGGTGAGTTGTCCATACCCTCTAAGCTTTGCAGCCATGGCTTGTTTTATGAGGCAGCCGGCAGGGTAAGGAGATGAGCAGATGCTGAGTAGCAGGACCCAGCTGGCTGGCTCACAGGAAATGGAACCTAAGATCTTTGACTCATCAGCTCTATTCTGATCCCTTTGATCTGATGCTTAATTAATAACATGGCAATATCATCTGTCCTAAACCCACCACTGCTCATGGCCACCCTCTTCTCTCTTCTCTGCTCTAATCTCCAGGACACCAGAAGCACTGGTCAGTCAACTACTTCTCTTAACCATTATCATGGATGTGATTTCAAATTGGTGCAGGCTGGGTTTATGCCTGAGCAAGATGGCAGGTAGGGGCAGGCACACACCACTAAGAGTAGACATATTCCTCTTTATCTGGGGGCTGTGTTTTTATGGAAGAGCTTTCGAGTGGGGAGATTTGAGCCTCAAATGCTAATCTTATCATTTGCCTCCATCTTTTCAGAGACTGAGCCTATTTTACTGTGTTTTTGAGATGATCAAATGAAAGTGTGAGAAATCCGGAAGCCATACAGGTAAATAAAGGTTGAAGGCACTGATCGAGCTCAGAGGAAATCCATTTTCGAACTTTGGAGATGTTGTCCTGTGAAACAGAGAGCCAGTAAGTTTTTGTGATTCCCTGGATAGGGTGTAAGTTCAGTGGAAGGAGGCACTTCCTCACAAGGAAAAGCTACCCAACAATGGAGGCAAGACCTTTCTTCTTGAGTCAGGAGCTCATCATGACAGGTACTTAAGCTGAAGTTCCTTGATTCTTTGAGGAAACACCTGCATTATAAGGGAAAGGTTGGAATAGAACTTTACCATTCTTTCAACTCAGATTCTAAGATGTATGCAGAGCTAACCTTCACAGAGTAGTTGCTATGGTGTCATTTTATATGTATTATCCCATTTAACTTGCATGGACTCCCATAAAGTGGGTACAATTGTTATATTTTGTTTTATATTCCTCCTCCCTCTTCTTGGGATACTCTTGCCTCAGATACTGTGTGGCTCCCTCCCTTCACATCATTCTGATATTGTCTGTGTTTTATCTCCTCCAAGAGCCTTCCATCTCTGCTCTTTGTAACATTGCCATCCCTTCCCTCAACTCTCCATCCCTTCCTCTGTTTTATTTGATTTTATGGCATTTAGCACTATGTGAAGTTATGTTACAAACAAATCTATTATCTTCTGTCTCCTCTATGAGAACAGAAGGACTTGGTTGGTTTTGTGTATGCTCCATCCCCAGCACATGGAATCAAGGTTGTGGTACATGGCAGAACATATGTGAAACGAATAAATGAGTCTGTTCTACAGATCACGAAATTGAGGCATTGAAGAGGTGAAGTAAAATCTCCAACATCACACAGTGAGTAAATAGAATAGCCAATGATTGCTCAAGGGTTTGAATAATGTGGTTCCAGAGTCCCCACATGTACCTGCTATACTCCATCTGATTCTTTGAAGAAACCATGTTTTCTTGAAGAAAGGCTTAGACCTTAAAAATTCAATGGCTGGCTCTGGCCAGTTACCTCTTGTTTTATTACTTTTTTTTTTTTTTTTTTTTTTATTTTTTAATATATGAAATTTACTGTCAAATTGGTTTCCATACAACACCCAGTGCTCATCCCAAAAGGTTCCCTCCTCAATACCCATCACCCACCCTGCCCTCCCTCCCACCCCCCATCAACCCTCAGTTTGTTCTCAGTTTTTAACAGTCTCTTATGCTTTGGCTCTCTCCCACTCTAACCTCTTTTTTTTTTTTTTTTCCCTTCCCCTCCCCCATGGGTTTCTGTTATATTTCTCAGGATCCACATAAGAGTGAAACCATATGGTATCTGTCTTTCTCTGTATGGCTTATTTCACTTAGCATCACACTCTCCAGTTCCATCCATGTTGCTACAAAAGGCCATATTTCATTTTTTCTCATTGCCACGTAGTATTCCATTGTGTATATAAACCACAATTTCTTTATCCATTCATCAGTTGATGGACATTTAGGCTCTTTCCATAATTTGGCTATTGTTGAGAGTGCCGCTATAAACATTGGGGTACAGGTGCCCCTATGCATCAGTACTCCTGTATCCCTTGGATAAATTCCTAGCAGTGCTATTGCTGGGTCATAGGGTAGGTCTATTTTTAATTTTCTGAGGAACCTCCACACTGCTTTCCAGAGCGGCTGCACCAATTTGCATTCCCACCAACAGTGCAAGAGGGTTCCTGTTTCTCCACATCCTCTCCAGCATCTGTAGTCTCCTGATTTCTTCATTTTGGCCACTCTGACTGGCGTGAGGTGGTATCTGAGTGTGGTTTTGATTTGTATTTCCCTGATAAGGAGCGACGTTGAACATCTTTTCATGTGCCTGTTGGCCATCCGGATGTCTTCTTTAGAGAAGTGTCTATTCATGTTTTCTGCCCATTTCTTCACTGGGTTATTTGTTTTTCGGGTGTGGAGTTTGATGAACTCTTTATAGATTTTGGATACTAGCCCTTTGTCCGATGTGTCATTTGCAAATATCTTTTCCCATTCCGTTGGTTGCCTTTTAGTTTTGTTGGTTGTTTCCTTTGCTGTGCAGAAGCTTTTTATCTTGATAAGGTCCCAGTAATTCACTTTTGCTTTTAATTCCCTTGCCTTTGGGGATGTGCCGAGTAAGAGATTGCTACGGCTGAGGTCAGAGAGGTCTTTTCCTGCTTTCTCCTCTACGGTTTTGATGGTTTCCTGTCTCACATTCAGGTCCTTTATCCATTTTGAGTTTATTTTTGTGAATGGTGTGAGAAAGTGGTCTAGTTTCAACCTTCTGCATGTTGCTGTCCAGTTCTCCCAGCACCATTTGTTAAAGAGACTGTCTTTTTTCCATTGGATGTTCTTTCCTGCTTTGTCAAAGATGAGTTGGCCATACGTTTGTGGGTCTAGTTCTGGGGTTTCTATTCTATTCCATTGGTCTATGTGTCTGTTTTTATGCCAATACCATGCTGTCTTGATGATGACAGCTTTGTAGTAGAGGCTAAAGTCTGGGATTGTGATGCCTCCTGCTTTGGTCTTCTTCTTCAAAATTACTTTGGCTATTCGGGGCCTTTTGTGGTTCCATATGAATTTTAGGATTGCTTGTTCTAGTTTCGAGAAGAATGCTGGTGCAATTTTGATTGGGATTGCATTGAATGTGTAGATAGCTTTGGGTAGTATTGACATTTTGACAATATTTATTCTTCCAATCCATGAGCAGGGAATGTCTTTCCATTTCTTTATATCTTCTTCAATTACCTGCATAAGCTTTCTATAGTTTTCAGCATACAGATCTTTTACATCTTTGGTTAGATTTATTCCTAGGTATTTTATGCTTCTTGGTGCAATTGTGAATGGGATCAGTTTCTTCATTTGTCTTTCTGTTGCTTCATTGTTAGTGTATAAGAATGCAACTGATTTCTGCACATTGATTTTGTATCCTGCAACTTTGCTGAATTCATGTATCAGTTCTAGCAGACTTTTGGTGGAGTCTATCGGATTTTCCATGTATAATATTATGTCATCTGCAAAAAGCGAAAGCTTGACTTCATCTTTGCCAATTTTGATGCCTTTGATTTCCTTTTGTTGTCTGATTGCTGATGCTAGAACTTCCAGCACTATATTAAACAACAGCGGTGACAGTGGGCATCCCTGTCGTGTTCCTGATCTCAGGGAAAAAGCTCTCAGTTTTTCCCCGTTGAGGATGATGTTAGCTGTGGGCTTTTCATAAATGGCCTTTATGATCTTTAAGTATGTTCCTTCTATCCCGACTTTCTCAAGGGTTTTTATTAAGAAAGGGTGCTGGATTTTGTCAAAGGCCTTTTCTGCATCGATTGACAGGATCATATGGTTCTTCTCTTTTTTTTTGTTAATGTGATGTATCACGTTGATCGATTTGCGAATGTTGAACCAGCCCTGCATCCCAGGAATGAATCCCACTTGATCATGGTGAATAATTCTTTTTATATGCTGTTGAATTCGATTTGCTAGTATCTTATTAAGAATTTTTGCATCCATATTCATCAGGGATATTGGCCTGTAGTTCTCTTTTTTTACTGGGTCTCTGTCTGGTTTAGGAATCAAAGTAATACTGGCTTCATAGAATGAGTCTGGAAGTTTTCCTTCCCTTTCTATTTCTTGGAATAGCTTGAGAAGGATAGGTATTATCTCTGCTTTAAATGTCTGGTAGAACTCCCCTGGGAAGCCATCTGGTCCTGGACTCTTATTTGTTGGGAGATTTTTGATAACCGATTCAATTTCTTCGCTGGTTATGGGTCTGTTCAAGCTTTCTATTTCCTCCTGATTGAGTTTTGGAAGAGTGTGGGTGTTTAGAAATTTGTCCATTTCTTCCAGGTTGTCCAATTTGCTGGCATATAATTTTTCATAGTATTCCCTGATAATTGTTTGTATCTCTGAGGGATTGGTTGTAATCATTCCATTTTCATTCATGATTTTATCTATTTGGGTCATCTCCCTTTTCTTTTTGAGAAGCCTGGCTAGAGGTTTGTCAATTTTGTTTATTTTTTTCAAAAAACCAACTCTTGGTTTCGTTGATCTGCTCTACCGTTTTTTTAGATTCTATATTGTTTATTTCTGCTCTGATCTTTATGATTTCTCTTCTTCTGCTGGGTTTAGGCTGCCTTTGCTGTTCTGCTTCTATTTCCTTTAGGTGTGCTGTTAGATTTTGTATTTGGGATTTTTCTTGTTTCTTGAGATAGGCCTGGATTGCAATGTATTTTCCTCTCAGGACTGCCTTCGCTGCATCCCAAAGCGTTTGGATTGTTGTATTTTCATTTTCGTTTGTTTCCATATATGTTTTAATTTCTTCTCTAATTGCCTGGTTGACCCACTCATTCGTTAGTAGGGTGTTCTTTAACCTCCATGCTTTTGGAGGTTTTCCAGACTTTTTCCTGTGGTTGATTTCAAGCTTCATAGCATTGTGGTCTGAAAGTATGCATGGTATAATTTCAATTCTTGTAAACTTATGAAGGGCTGTTTTGTGACCCAGTATATGATCTATCTTGGAGAATGTTCCATGTGCACTCGAGAAGAAAGTATATTCTGTTGCTTTGGGATGCAGAGTTCTAAATATATCTGTCAAGTCCATCTGATCCAATGTATCATTCAGGGCCCTTGTTTCTTTATTGACTGTGTGTCTAGATGATCTATCCATTTCTGTAAGTGGGGTGTTAAAGTCCCCTGCAATGACCACATTCTTATCAATAAGGTTGCTTATGTTTATGAGTAATTGTTTTATATATCTGGGGGCTCGGGTATTTGGCGCATAGACATTTATAATAGTTAGCTCTTCCTGGTGGATAGACCCTGTGATTATTATATAATGCCCTTCTTCATCTCTTGTTACAGCCTTTAATTTAAAGTCTAGTTTGTCTGATATAAGTATGGCTACTCCAGCTTTCTTTTGGCTTCCAGGAGCATGATAGATAGTTCTCCATCCCCTCACTCTCAATCTAAAGGTGTCCTCAGATCTAAAATGAGTCTCTTGTAGACAGCAAATAGATGGGTCTTGTTTTTTTATCCATTCTGCTACCCTATGTCTTTTGGTTGGCGCATTTAATCCATTTACATTCAGTGTTATTATAGAAAGATATGGGTTTAGAGTCATTGTGATGTCTGTATGTTTTATGCTTGTAGTGATGTCTCTGGTACTTTGTCTCACAGGATCCCCCTTAGGATCTCTTGTAGGGCTGGTTTCGTGGTGACAAATTCCTTCAGTTTTTGTTTGTTTGGGAAGACCTTTATCTCTCCTTCTATTCTAAATGACAGACTTGCTGGATAAAGGATTCTCGGCTGCATATTTTTTCTGTTTAGCACACTGTAGATATCGTGCCAAGCCTTTCTGGCCTGCCAAGTTTCAAAGGAGAGATCAGTCACGAGTCTTATAGGTCTCCCTTTATATGTGAGGGCACGTTTATCCCTTGCTGCTTTCAGAATTTTCTCTTTATCCTTGTATTTTGCCAGTTTCACTATGATATGTCGTGCAGAAGATCGATTCAAGTTACGTCTGAAGGGAGTTCTCTGTGCCTCTTGGATTTCAATGCCTTTTTCCTTCCCCAGTTCAGGGAAGTTCTCAGCTATAATTTGTTCAAGTACCCCTTCAGCACCTTTCCCTCTCTCTTCCTCCTCTGGGATACCAATTATGCGTATATTATTTTTTTTTAGTGTATCACTTAGTTCTCTAATTTTCCCCTCATACTCCTGGATTTTTTTATCTCTCTTTCTTTCAGCTTCCTCTTTCTCCATAACTTTATCTTCTAGTTCACCTATTCTCTCCTCTGCCTCTTCAAGCCGAGCCATCGTGGTTTCCATTTTGTTTTGCATTTCGTTTAAAGCGTTTTTCAGCTCCTCGTGACTGTTCCTTAGTCCCTCGATCTTTGTGGCAAGAGATTCTCTGCTGTCCTGTATACTGTTTTCAAGCCCAGCGATTAATTTTATGACTATTATTCTAAATTCACTTTCTGTTATATTATTTAAATCCTTTTTGATCAGTTCATTAGCTGTTGTTATTTCCTGGAGAGTCTTCTGAGGGGAATTCTTCCATTTGGTCATTTTGGAGAGTCCCTGGCGTGGTGAGGACCTGCAGGGCACTTCCCCTGTGCTGTGGTGTATAACTGGAGTTAGTGGGCGGGGCCGCAGTCCGACCCGATGTCTGCCCCCAGCCCACTGCTGGGGCCACAGTCAGACTGGTGTGTGCCTTCTCTTCCCCTCTCCTAGGGGCGGGATTCACTGTGGGGTGGCGTGTCCCGTCTGGGCTACTTGCACACTGCCAGGCTTGTGTTGCTCGGGATCTGGCGTATTAGCTGGGGTGGGTAGGCAAGGTGCACGGGGGCTGGAGGGGCAGGCTTAGCTCGCTTCTCCTTAGGTGATCCACTTCAGGAGGAGCCCTGTGGCAGCGGGAGGGAGTCAGATCCGCTGCCGGAGGTTTGGCTCCGCAGAAGCACAGAGTTGGGTGTTTGCGCGGAGCGAGCAAGTTCCCTGGCAGGAACTGGTTCCCTTTGGGATTTTGGCTGGGGGATGGGCGGGGGAGATGGCGCTGGCACCTTTGTTCCCCGCCAAGCTGAGCTCTGCCGTCCGGGGGCTCAGCAGCTCTCCCTCCCTTTGTCCTCCAGCCTTCCCGCTTTCCGAGCAGAGCTGTTAACTTATGACCTCCCAGACGCTAAGTCGCGCTTGCTGTCGGAACACAGTCCGTCCGGCCCCTCCGCTTTTGCCAGCCAGACTCGGGGGCTCTGCTTGGCCGGCGAGCCGCCCCTCCGCCCCGGCTCCCTCCCGCCAGTCCGTGGAGCGCGCACCGCCTCGCCGCCCTTCCTACCCTCTTCCGTGGGCCTCTAGTCCGCGCTTGACTCTGGAGACTCCCTTCTGCTAATCCTCTGGCGGTTTTCTGGGTTCTTTAGGCAGGTGTAGGTGGAATCTAAGTGATCGGCAGGACGCGCTGTGAGCCCCGCGTCCTCCTACGCCGCCATCTTCCGGAACCTCCTCTTGTTTTATTACTTTAGATGACTTGTGTCTATAAGCAGGTGGCCACTGGTTGCCACCAATGTGGTGTCAAAAAACCCAGAGAGAAGGCAGAGGGCAAAAGTCAGAGGGCACAAGGCCACCTTTACCTCACTGATCTTCTGGCTGCAAAATGATTGTGAGTGGAGCAGGTGGGTCAGAAGAGGACAGTAAACAGCTTGGCAGTCACCTGGTCCTAATCGGTCCATGAGCAGATATATTGAGTCTGACACAGTTCCCATGCCTGGAGTCCTCAAAATCAAATTTGCAAACTCAGAGCAGATTCCTTGCCTCTCCATGTGATTTGAAGGGGCTGAATTTATGTTCCCTGCTTCCTCCCTTCTGCTAGAGCTTGGATTTTTCCATGACAAAAAAATCATATTGATTTGAATATTAACAGGTCATAAAAGAGAGTCAACATTAGCTTTTGTAGTTAATGAAAAAGAATATAGACCTGAAAATCAGACATGCCTCAATTAAAATTCAAGTTAGTTGCCCTCTGGGAGCTTCAGTTTTCTTACCTGAAAAATAGGAACTAAGCCTTCCCACATGGTTTTTGTAGATTAGCTGAGAAAACATAAAGGAAGACATCTGCCATTGATTTTCTCTTTAAGTGTCAGACCATTGTTTTCCTGCTAGCTGTCTTCTACTCTTTCTGTGACTGGGTACAGAAAAGAGCATTATTGGAAGAAGATACTGGGTTTGAATCCAAACAGCAAAATCAAATTAACAAAAAAAAAAAAAAAAAAAAAAAAAAAGGACATGATTTTAGTTCACTGAGGCCGGAAAAGTACAACATTTGTGTGTTGTCTTCACCTTCATCTCTGGGTCAGGTTCTGCACTATCTTCCTGCTTGAGTCGTTAGCTCTCCAACCCCTGGCTCACTGGGATATAGCTCACTGTGGCTTCAAAATGGCAGAGCTTACAGGGCTGGAACAGGACATTTCATAACAGAGACTTCTTCTGGAGCCTGCAATTGGAGGTGAGGATATTTTTGCTACATTAGACATTTTCAAGGACCCAAATGGATCTGTGGATTTGCCAGAAAATTCCTTCTGTTTCAGGTAGATAAAAGCCTGTTGCCCAGCAGTTCTCTTTTGGTGTTGCCATTGTTCTTCAGCTTAAAAATTGTCTTCATTCACCAGTAGTATCAGATTCTGCTGGATGCCTCTTACTAACAAAGCATATGAAATATTTGCTTATTAAATAAACCAACATAAAACACACTGAGAAATATGTCTGTAAAGTGAAGCTGTGCTTATATTGCTACCACTAAAACTTTTGCAACTACCTCTGGCATTACCAGGACCCACTAGAGTCTAATACAAAGTTCTACACAGTTGTATTAAGTTGTTCATAAGGGAGGGTGAGATAATACATCTTATATATCTCTAGCAAAAGGCAGGCTCCACTTCTTTTTGAAGTTCATAACATAGGAAGGGGTGCTCAAAGGTGCAGGGTGAACAGAAAGATTATATTTACTCTTGGGGTGTTTTAAAATAAATGTGAACTTTAACACACACTCTTATATACTCCATTTCAATCAAAACAAAACAAACAGAATTAAACCTGACATCTTGGAACAAGAAATCCTAAGATTGCCTGGCACAAGGTAGGTGCTCCATAAATAATTTGAATGGATGAGAGAGTAAATGAATAACTAAATCATGAGGCCTCTGATTTCTGAGCAATACAGAAATATCCTGAAGTGCTGGTAAAAAAGGAAATCCTTTTTTAATCCAATTAGAGATTTTTAAATCTCAAAAAGGGAGCAAATAATTACTTTTGCTCTATGTTTTTCAGTGGGTTAACAAACAATAAAAGAATTCCTGTCTTTCTTTAGGAGGCTATCTGGAATGATATCATATACTTGGCCGAGTTTTCTTATTTATTCCTAATGAGTGATATCAGTTTTAATGCTGTGCTGCCCAAAGATAAATTTGATATGCCCCAAGAGAAAGAAATATAGGGTTGAGCCAGCTTTTCTCAACCTTGACACTGTTAACATTTGTGACTGGATAATTCTTTGTTGCGAGGAGCTATATATTAACAGCATCCCTGGCCTTTACTCACTAGATGCCAGTGGCACCCCCACCCTGAGTCATGACAGTCAAAATGCATCCTGACATTGCTAAATATCCCTAAGAGGAAAAATTGCCTTTGGCTGAGAACTAGACCTTAAAAATGGTCAACTGTTAGAGAGGTAAAATTGATTTCTGAGCTTTAAGAAATTGTAAACCAATTTTTTGCTAAGTACAACTTTGTCTTGATATCTGCTCCAAGTCAATTAGGCCCTGTACAGAGTAGTTACAGAGACAAGAGATCTCACGGGGGGTTAAATCTACAAGAAATGTTGTTATGCCAAATAATACTCAGTAACTATTGACACAATCATATTGCTTAACACACTGATGTGGAATTCAGAGATTTCAAACAACAATCACTTATTCTTATGCTTGAGAGTCTACCAGTTGGCTAGGACCATGTTGCATCTGTAGGTACACTGGGGCATTTTTGCTCCATGAATCTCATTTTGAGATTCAGGCTGAAAACGGAGCAGCTACTAGGGAGAAACCTTTCTCATGATAGAGGAAAAAGTGTCCAGAAGCATTAGCAGAACCATGCAGTATCTCAACCTCAGGATAAGACCCCATTTCAAAGAGGGAGAAGCTGAAAGTATCAAATGTCAGAAAGATATCAAGCAGCAGTAACACTGTCACTTACATATTCCATTGGTCTAAACAAGCACATGGTCAAGGTCAATATAAATTGGACAGGAAAGTACACACTTCCCTTGGAGGTTGGCAGGGGTGGGGGGGGGGGAGAGGAAGGATAGGGAATCAGCTAAACAATAATATACTACAGTTACACACATGAACTTCAAAGACTACATTTTCAATACCACCATGTTTCTTCAGTTCTCACTAGCTCCATTTTTTTGAAAGACACAGAGGGGGAAGTACCATTGGCATTTGAGTCAAGTTTGCAAAGCATATTAAGATCTTAGTTGGGAAAGCACACAACATAAATACCCAATTTTTTTTAGCTACTTTTAAGAAATCTTCTATTAAATCAGTAGAAGGGTGATTTTATTGTTATGTTTTGCTTTGTTTTGTTTTGTTTTGTTTTCAGAACCTTTGGTGAATATTGTCTTAATTTGGGTTAATTACTTTTAAAGAAAACCTAAAGTATCAATGCAAATGGTTTAGTCCTGTGTTTTTGCAACCAGACTGCTAAATAAATCACTAGCAGCTTGACAATAGCCAGCAGCCTACAACAGGGGTATAGAGTCTGTATTTTCTTCTACCTTTTTATGTACTCTGCTGCATTAGTCATGACCACACTAGAGAGCTCTGTGTACTGTTTAGGCATCTATATGCTTTCAAGAATATATACAGGAACTGGAATGGGTCCAACAACAA
Organism: Panthera pardus; assembly: GCF_024362965.1. Lineage (NCBI taxonomy): Eukaryota > Metazoa > Chordata > Mammalia > Carnivora > Felidae > Panthera > Panthera pardus. The sequence continues at coordinate 35,982,050 of NW_026526821.1, forward strand.
AGTATTATTGGAATGGAATAGAAACTGGATTCTTGCAAGATCTTTAATGAATATCTACTCTAGATTTCATTATTTAATCACTCAAATGCTCCTGATACATCTTTCCAAGAACCTCATGGAGGTCAACACCATAATTTCACAGATGAGGAAATGAACTGACAGAAAAATCCATGTGTTGTTCAAGGTCACCCATTAGCCATGGGAGATCTTAAGCTATATCAGCCCCCCAAGTTTTCTGGCCCCCAACCCCAGAACTATCTAGCATATCGTTTTTGTTAAGAAAGTAAAATAATTGTGGGTATTTGGCCTGAAAAAGGCTATAGTAGTCTTGTATTTTAAGTACACAAAAGTCTTTTCCATTATCCATGGTGCAGAACTCTGGGGTCTCAAATGGAACAGATAAAAAGCTAATCTTTGAGAATAATTGGGCACTTCCCAGTGGTCTCATCTATGGAGAGGTGGGATAAGAATATTTATCCCAAATGATTGTGTCCCCTTTACCCTTCCCTATCCTTACTCTGCATGCTGTCCTTAGAGCCTAGGATTATGGCTTTCAAATCTTTATCCCCAGCCTAAATTTCTCTTCTAAGCCCAGAGCCATGTATTCAACCTCTCAGTGAACATCTGTTGGCCCATTGACACCCGGCATAAATTCTCTCCTCATGCATGTCCTCAAACAACCATTTCCTTCACTGGTATCCTCGTATCAGTGAGCATCATTTTCATCCACCCAGTTGCCCAGCCCAGAGACTAGGAATTCAATGTAGATTTCACTATTCCCCACCACACCTCATATCCAAGGAGCCACGCGCTACAATTCTATTTCCTCAATATTTTCTAATTGTCTCCTTATTTTCTTTGTCATTTCTTGTCTGGATTATATACTGGCCTCCTAATTGTTCCTTCAATGTAACTCCAGCCCTCTGTATAGAATACACATTCTTTAGTGAGTTTTCTCTAATAAAAGAATACATTTGAGTTTCATATGGTAGGCTGGTTTATATCAGCACTTGTACTCTGAGCATGGGATATTTGTTTATTCATTCAACATTATTTATTAAGTGCCCACTAGGGGACAGACTCTGGAAAGACAATAGCAAAATCAATCAATCAATCAATCAATCATCATCCCCTCTCATGGAGCCTAAAACCTAGCAGGGGGAGATACACAATACAAATTAAATAGATAATTATAGTAAATGATTAAATCAATAAAACATATATTAAGTTTTAAAATGAAAGTACTTGTTAGAAAAATAAAGCAGAAGGGAGGACTAGCAGTGTTGAAAAAGTAGGACTGAAATGTTACATAAGTTGATTATAAAATGCACACTAGAAGCACCTGGTTGGCTCAGTCGGTTAAGTATCTGACTTTGGCTCGGGTCATGATCTCACAGTTTGCGAGTTCAAATCCTGTGTCAGGCTCTGTGCTGACAGCTTGGAGCCTGGAGCCTGTTTCACATTCTGTGTCTCACTCTCTCTCACTCCCACTCATGTTCTCTCTCTCTCTCTCTCTCTCTCTCTCTCTCATAAATAAAGAAAAAATTAAAAATTTTTAAAATAAAATAAAATGCCACACTAAGAAGATGACATTTAAAAGACTTGCACACAGTAGGCACTCAGAAAACTACTTCTTCAATGATAAAATACATGGGTAAGTGCCTAATTTCACATGAACCATGCAGCAGGTAGTGAATTAAGCAAAGAGTAAATCCTCCCCCAATTTACAGGTGAGGAAACGGGCTCAGAAATGAAAGTGACTTGCCACCCAGGAGATAGTGGAGTCAAAGCTCAATCCAATTCTTCATTCTCTAAGACAAAAGGGGAAACTACCAACATTATCTCAAAATTCAGTTTATAACGACTTGAAGGCCTATATTTGATTCATGTAGTCTAGAGCCTGGAGTGCATTCCATTATAAATACTTTTGATCAATCTGATGTTCTGTGAAACACAGTAAAGTGCAGAATGAGTCTGAGATAGTTCAGGTTTCTTTCTGGGTTAGCCTGGCTGAGCCAAGCAGACTGACTGCTCACTCACCCATTTGTTATTCTTTCAACTAGTGGGAATTGAATGTCTATCACAAGCAGTTTTTAGATGCTATAGATTCTGCTTTGAACAAAACAGACACTCATGGAGCTCCTGAAAGGCAGACAATGAGGTGTACTGAAGCTGTGTGTGTGTGGGGGGTGGGGTGGGGAATGAAGTAGAGTGGGGATGGGAGGATAAGGGGTGGGCTGACCAAGGGGAAGTGGAGGAAAGAAAGGAGAAAACAATGGTCCTATGGCAGAGATGGGTTTGGTCAGCTGGTAACATGAAGGGTAGACTCAAAGCACCAGGAAAGGAGTTGGTTAAGTGGACAACTCTTGTCCAGAACTTATAGCTCAACCTGTAGGAGTGAATCCCAGTCCCCCACCTCCCACTTTAGGCAAAGACAATAAGACCCTGCTTTAAACTGACTGTTGGTCTTTGTTTCACTCCCCCAAATTCCCTGAGTCACCATTCCTGATATTTTTCCTTCTCATATTTGTAACTCCAGGTTGGATGAAAAAAATGTGAGGTCTATTCTAGAACTTAAGGCAGAGGAGGAGATAAAAGCACTTTCAAACTGATTACAATCTAATAAAGCATTTCCCAAAGTACACTGATGCACATTGCTGATGGGACCAGTTTTGTGTGATCCTCTCCATTCCCAAACCAGGAAAAAAGAGGAAAGTTTGAATATGACTTGGCATAGAAGTCTGCTTTAATTCACACATGACCTGTCATTTAATTGCAAATATTGGCTTTTGGCTCACACAAAGTATATAAATGAGGGTAGCATAGGGGAATGGTGCAGTTTGGGGAAAGCCTGGGGAAAAAGAGCCTTTTATAATTACTCTGTTCTCTCAGGGAGAAAAAATATTTTTGGTAAATGTAAGGCAAAAAAATTCCTTGCATTTATTTTGACAAATACCTTCTGTTAATGGAAAATGATCCTGGATTTTCATTTACAGTATAAATATAAGGTCTTCTTTAAAAAAAAAAACAACTTTAATTTGTAAAGTGAGTGACATATTCTTGGATTCATTCTCTCAACCTCTTCTTTTCTCTCTAAGGAGGGAAGTCTTAAAATTACACTTTCCAGATGCCCTTGCTGTTAGGGCTCTGGATATGAATTATGCTGTGCCAGTTAGATGCAGTTGCCTGAGTTTTGTAAGGCAGAAATAAAGTGCAGACAGACTTGCTGCAGTAAAGGCAGTTATAGTAAGCTTTGAACATTTTGAGCGCATGCAGGAGTCAGACTCAGGGTTCTACTTTCCAGTTAGCAACCTCACAGGAGTGACAGAATTATGGAGGCAACAAGAGTGGAAATGTGATGACCATAGTTTTTTGACTTTGACATTGAAACCAAGATCCCACTGGTGCCTCTGACTTCCATTCTTCTCACCATTTTGTGAGCACTTATTTCCCTGTATTAAATCACCTTCTGCTTGAAATACCTAGAGACATTTCTCCTTCCTTCACTGAACCCTGACGATATAGCACATATGACAAAAATTGTGAAGGGGGTAAATAGTGGTCTTATGGAGCCATAATAGAAACACACATTTTCAGAATTTACACACAAAGGAGAAATAAGTGGATTTCAGAAATGCTACAAGTGGGGAAGCAAAGTAAAGCTGAAAATGCTGAGGTAAATACTCATTGGCAGATGCTCGTGACCTCAAATAATCTATCCAATTTCTCTTATGAAATGTATTTTCAATTAATTTAATTGTTTTGGAGTTCTTTAGCTGACTCACTTTTCAACTGGCTGGGAAATATCTGTTTGGAAGGCATTTTTGTGGAGTGTAAGAAGGCAGTTGGTTTCTTTGATTACCTTCATCATGGAGTAGAATCTACACACTTGTCTGAAGTTGCCACCCCATTTGGCTTACTATTTCACTTTATAGCATTTGAGCTTCAGAGGAAAGCACACATTGGGCTCATGGTTCCTTTAAGAAACATGAAGAATGACTTTTAAAACTATGGATGTGGGCGACTGGGTTGCTCAGTCAGTTAAGCATCCAACTTCGGCTCAGGTCTTGATCTCATGGTTCACAAATTTGAGGCACACATCCGGCTGTATGCTGACAGCTCAGAACCTGGAGCCTGCTTCAGATTCTGTGTCTCCCCCTCTCCCTGCACTTCCCCTGCTTGCACTCTGTCTCTCTCTCTCACACACAAATAAATAAACATTAAAAAAAAAAAGCTACGGATGAACCATGGGCATTTGGGGCTTCATACCAATAACTGGAGAGTCTGTGAGGACAGAAACATGGCAGCGACTGCTGGTTCTGTGAGCTCTTATACACCCAAGAAGTCTGTTGAGTGTCTCAGGGGCCTTGGGAAAATCTAGCTGCCTCGGGAAGCCTGAAAGAGCTTTTGGAAACATCTACAAATATCTACAGTGTCAGTACTACAAGCAGAGGAGTCTTTTGAATACTGACCTGCCCAGCCTTGATCTGGAGTTGAGATGCCCTAGGTTTTAGGGGGATTTTACAAGCAGAAATTGCCTCTTTGGCTGCAAGATTTCCCTTTTCTTTCACTTTGGTAGTAGATCTTTGTTGCTTCTCCTGCCACTGTCCACTCTAACTTCTGGTAATCATTCCTAAAGCTTCCTTTGGAAACCACTCCCCACCTACTCTCAGCCCTTGTTCACATGGACTGACTGGCCTGGCCCCTGAAGACTTTTGATAGAACCATTTGGGAAAGGGAACTCTTCCTGTTGGTATTAATAAACTGAAAGATGTAAGCTTATAACCGTAGGAGGATCTCCATGTGAAGACAGACAGCCTGGAATGAAGCCAGTGTGAAGGAAAGACAAACAAATAAGTGGAAAGAGAAAGAAAGACACAAAGACAGAATTATTTAAATGCCATACAAACCCTAGATCCAGCCATACCTGAACTTAGAACTACCCTCCTAGACTTAATTACATGGGCCAATGAATGTTCCTTAGTGTTTAAATCAATTTGAATTTAGTTTTCGTCACAATCCAAAGCATGTGACTAATGCTTTATTTGTCCTTTCTCAATATTAGTACACTACTAATATTATACAGTACACTTTAAGTATACAGAGGGGGTAATTTTTCTCCTTTTTTCTATAATTTCTTAGAATTCTTCTGACTCTCAGTTTCATCATAGAATCATTCAGCAAATATTTATTATGCACCTACCATTGCCAGACACTGTCCCCAACAGTTTTAGGAAAGTTAATACGGTTTGGACTTGCCATTAAAAAGTTCAGAGTCAGTATTGCTTTTTCTAAAATGCAACTCAAGATGATAAGCTGGCCACTTTGCACCACCAAAATTTCAGTTCTCAAAAAAGAAAAGAGATAAAGAGAGAGATTCAGAAGTCAATTTCAAAATGTTTGTAACTCTTACCAATAATCTTACTTTATTACATACGAATAGATTGACTTAGTGACAGAAGTCACCTTTCCCCAAACTCCTTCCTGTTTTCAATGTGGTTATCACATTTTTTTCCTTTAGAAAGTTATTTAGGCTTTCTGAGCCTTAGTTTTCACATCTGTAAAATAAAGAGTGAAATGTAGTGGCTCATCTAATTCTGGCAATTAGCTAACTTATTTAAATCCCTTTCTTCCTTGGGACTAATGTCCTCTGCCCTGCAGCAGCCTGCCCTATCCATGTCTCTCTCATCTCCCAACCCTAGGGAATCAAATGAGTTTCTCAGAAAACTTCCATTCTTTTTCCATTCTTAATACCTACAATCCATTCTCTATGCAGCAACCAAATTGACCTTTCCCAACCGTATGTCAAATCAAACCACATTCTTAGCAACACCTACTTAAGATCCAGTGGAATGCTATCACCTTGGAATAAAATTCAAATTGCCCTCAAATAAAATTTGAATTGCCAAATTCAAGTGGCCCTTGTCTTCCTTTTCCTCTTTTACCTGACCTCCTTTCCTCCTTGCCATTGCTCACTATATTCCAGCCATCCTGTCCTGTTTGCTCCCCCTTGAATCTTCTATTCTTGTTTCCCTCTCATAGCCTTTGGTTTTGCAAATCTCTCTTCCTGGAATACTTTCCCCCAGATCAAGGCCATGCTCCCTCACTTCACTTTGGTCTTTGCATGTGTCACTTATTCAGTGATTTCCTGACTCTTCCTCCCACTATCCATCTAAAATAACATCCGGCTCCCCATCTTATGCTGATTTATTTTCTCTCTAGCTCTTATCACTCCCTGGAATTATAGTAGATCATATTATGACGGTACTATGTTATATAATTAACATTTAATTTAATATAATTTAATGTAAATTATATTAGCATAGAGAGGAGCAAATAGTAGAGGCTCATTTGTTTTTTGTGGAATGAATGAATAATTCTACTCTAATTCCCAATTAGCCATCTGTTTAGCTTTGAGGCATATATGACAATAACTTGCATTGGTTATAATATCCTGTTTTAAGCACCTATTGCTCTATGGGCAGTTTTTCTATCCAAGTAAATTTTGAGGAATTTGAAGCCCTCGCAAGCAGATATCCTTTCTTTTGTGAATTCTCACAGAACGTCATTAACTAATAGGATTGTAGTAATATTTACATAAGAAACTGGATATTTTATTTAAAAAAACAGGTTTTTCTCACATTGTTAATTTTTAAAATCTTTACATATTTTTGAAAGAGATAGAGTGCAAGCAGGGGAGGGGCAGAGAGTGAGGGAGACACAGAATTCAAAACAGCCTCCAAGCTCTGAGCTGTTAGCACAGAGACTGATGCAGGGCCAAACTCACGAACCATGAGATCATGACCTGAGCTGAAGTCAGGCGCCCAGCTGACTGAGCCACATTGTTAACTGAGCTTTCTCACATTGTTAAAAGATTCAACTGGGACACAGCATAAAAACTTCTAAAACTTCATAATGGTTAGTAGATGTAATTTGGTTCATCAGATGAAACAACAAAGCAATGTTCAAGGTATAGACCCAGGATTTAACTCAAACTGAGGCATTCTACCAAAGAGATTTTTCCACCATTTTAACAAGCTCATCCAGTTCAACACTGGATTATGGATATACAGCTCAGGCAAAAGACCACATCAGCCAGACGACGTGCTCCCAGCTTATCTAGGAAGTAGTTCATGGAAATCATCTCTTCTTCCTCTGTATTTGGCCCAAATTAAAAGATCAAGGACCAGAATCTGGGTCACAATCCTGGTGAGCAGGATAAAATTTAGAAGATGAAGTTCAAGAATCTTCCTGCTATCTGTATTTACTAACAGGTAATGAGAATGCACAATAATTTTTATAACAGCACTGTTTGTAAAATGATGAGACTCCCCACTGTCCATCAAAAGTAGAAATGATAAAGAAATCATGGTATATTCACGAAGTGGATTACTATACAGAATACAAGAAGGAATGATTTACAACTGCATGCAATAATATTAACACACCCTACAAACACAATGTCAAGAGAGAAAAACCAAACAACCGGCCATAAAAGTATATAATAAATGATTCTATATGTAAAGTTCAAAAATAAACAGAATTAATCTACAGTATAATATTAGAAGAGTGGTTACCCTTGAGTGGTTAGTGACTAGAAGGGGGATGAGAAAGAGGCATCTGTGTACTGGTAATGATCTAGTTCTATTTTTGGGTCCAGGTTACATGGATTTGTTAACTTTACCAAAATTCATTTAGCTGTGCATTTATATGTGCATGTTCCTGTATTTATCCTATATTTCAATAAAAGTTCACTAACAAAACTTCATGTTTACAGGAATTTTAAGCCAAGAAAATTAAGAAAGCCTCTTTTGCAAGTACTCGCAGATTGATATGCCAACTTTCAGACCCATCAGAAGCATGTGTTGAAAAGAAGTTGAATCTTTAGCTGCATCTCACAAAAAGAATACAATTGAATCTGAAGATGCCACATATCCTGAGTTTTTCAAAAGAAAATGGCTTGTTTTTCCAGATCCAAGTTATACATTTCTAAAATCTCATACTTTTTCTCCTGGCCAATCACCAAAATCAATCGATTGATAGATAGATAGAGATAGAAATAAATGTATATTGTTATTATAAAATATATATGTATATTTAACTGAAGGAGAAGGCTATTGGTGGGTAGACATCTTCCCTTCTGCTAAGAGTTCTACATCATAAGTGTGGCTCTGTAGGGAGTTAGGAAAAGGAAGGCAGGAAGTGGCTGTCAGCGTGAAATGCAGTAATCACAAAAAAAAAAAAAAAAAAAGAAAAGAAAAAGAAAGAAAGAAAGAAAAGAAAGAAAAAGAAAAACCAAACAGGTAATAGAGCAGTATCTGAGAAAGAGGGAAGTTCAGATATTGTTCTCCTAACCAGTGTATAACCAGCCTCTAAAGTTTAAACAGGTGACTAATCTATAAATCTTGCTAGCTTGAGACTTCTGCCTCTAGTAATGGAACACTAGGTAATTTGGATTAGTCTTATCACTGAAGACAACTAAAAAGAGCTGGGGCAATGTATTTTTAAAATTAACAATAAAAGTCAGCTTGAAAGCACAAAAGAGTAAATAAGATAGTGACGAATTACCACCCAAAGCCAGTGGAGTTGCAAATCCAGAGAGGTGAACTATTATTTGGTACCACTTTTTGCCCATATGGAAGATGCATCTGAGAGCATATAAACAGTTTTTGTCAGTCTCACTGTATCAAGAAGATAAAACTTGGAATCAAAGTCACCCAGTTCTCATACATAGTTTAGCTTTGAATTACCCAGGTTGCCCAAATAATCTAAAACCCTAACTTGGATTAAGGTGCCCTCAAACTGCTAGTGTCCCAGGAACACAACGGAAAGAAATAAAATTCCCTTCTAGGAGGAAGATAACATCACCCTATGTTGAAATAACTCCCATAAATGTTTTTTCAAATATAATGTCTTATATTAAATGAAATCAGGTAAAAATAGAAAATCTTTAAAAAGAAGCATCAGAAACTTCAGACAACAGAAAGAAAACCATGGAGCCTCCCTTATGTGTGAATATAAGAAACAGACGTTAAATAACTTTTTGCTTTATTGAAACAGATAAAAATTAAGATTGAACAATTTTGCAACGAATTGTAAATGTTTTTAAAAGAATAAATGAAATTCTAGAACTGAAAGTTACAGTAGCCGAAGGAAAAACTAGTGGATGATCGTAACAGTAGAATTGAAAGAGCTGAAGAAAGAATTTATGATCTGGAAAACAGTGTGGCAAAAAAATAACCCAAATGAAGCATGGGGAGAGTGAAATGATAAATCACACTCATCTACCGAGACAGGCTGCTTTGTAGGACAATCCTCCACATTGCCCCATTCTCTGCACCACATCCTTCTCTACCATCATCACCACCAGAACTCTGAACCAATATCCTATCACTTGGTAACTTTTTCCCTCACTGACACCGCACTGTATGGCAGTTTTAATTTGATTTGACTAGTGTGAAAAGATTCAAAGATGACAAATTTGGAAAGAAGTGGCTATAGGCTTCATTTCACCTACAGATAATTTATTTTGGGGGGTTTTCACAGAATATTTTTTAAATGTTTGAATTTAAATGTCTTTAGACTTCTAAAGGGGAAAAAAACCCTACTTCATTGCACTACTTACTTCTAACACCAAATGTGTGGCTTTCCCCCCACATAATCAATTCTCTATTCTCAGCAGACATCAACTGAGTATCTCCATGATATAACTTAATTATGACACAAACTACTCAGTTAACACAGACCCCACAGGTTAAGGGCTCAGTTCCACAAGAGTGCTCTCTACTTCAGATGCCAATCAAAAGTCTCAGGTTGTCACTGCATTTCTGACCAGCCAGCTATATATTAGATGTTCCCATAACCCCTCTTCAGGTTTGATAACTTGCTACAGTGGCTCACAGAATTCAGGAAAGCACTTCACTTACTATTATCCATTTATTATATAGGATACAACAAAGAAACAACAAAAAGGAAAAGATGCATAGGGTAAGGAATGGGAGGGAAGGAGCATGGAGCTTCCATGCCCTCTCTGGGCATGCTACCCACAACCAGCACCTCAATGTGCTCAGCAACCAGGAAGCTCTCCAAACCCCTTCAGTTAGGATTTTTATAGGGATTTCATTAAGTAGGCATGATTGATTAAATCATTGGCCATTAGGGATTAACCCAACCTCCAGCCCTTCTCCCTTCCCCAGAGTTTGGAGAGTGGGGCTTCAAGTTCAGCCTTCAATTCACATGGGTAGTTCCTCTGGCAAGCAGCCTCCATCCTTCCAGAGTCATAGCATAAGCTCAGGTATGATTAAAGGGTCTTATTATGAATAACAAAAGATGCTCCTCTGGGGCACCTGGATGGCTCAATAGGTTAAGCATCTGACTCTTGATTTGGCTCAGGTCAGTTTGGTTTGTGAGTTCAAGCCCCACATCAGGCCCCTTGCTGACAGTGTGGAGCCTGCTTGGGATTCTCTCTCCCTCTCTCTGCCCCTCCTTCGTGCTCTCTCTCTGTCTCTCAAAATAAATAAATTAAACTTTAAAAAAATGATACTTTTCTTATACCTATCACTCAGAAATGCCAAGTTTTAGGAGCTCTGTGCTGAGAACTTGGGACAAGGACTAAATATGTATTTCTTTTGATATTACAGTATCACAAATGGGCAAATTGTCTCCAGTTAACATGGTCCCCCACTACTCCTTGCACACTACACTCATTTTCTACCTGGAATAGAAGACATTTGAGTTTTCTACCTTCAAATAAATTCTTAGGAATCCAAAAATGCTGCCCTTCCCCTCTTGACTATGAAAGTCAAGAAAGTCTTTGGGGAGCAAAAAGTCCCATGCAGATATACAGATGTTTGTGTAACTATTTTCCCCCATCTTTTGGTGTTTCCAAGGTACAAATGTTAATTGGTTTATTGATGTGAGTGAGTGTGTGTGTGTGTGTGTGGCAAGGTGAGAAATAGAGAGAGAAAAGAAATAATACTAATGACAGAATTACCCAGCCTAGATCTCAACCCTACTAGGGAAATGACCAGATATGATTACAACACTCCACACCTCCAACTAAAACTGTCTTTGGAATAAAAAGCCGCTGAGGTAGAACTCCAAACCACTTCTGATTCCACGACTCACCAGAAATCTTATGATACTCAGAAAATGTCAACTCTAAACATGAGCCAAGTAGGTGATTAAAAAAAAAAAGAAAAAAGAAAAAGAAAGAACTCCACGCTAAAAATCCAACCACCAGGAAATTAGCAAGCACCCTGAGGGTGGATCATCAATCAGTGTTACTTTCATAGAGAGCTTTTGGAAAGAAAAACAACAGTCCCTTCATGAGAAATTTAGCTCTTACCCCCTCAGCTCTGACTGAAAATGTTTATATAGGAGCCCAGATAACCTGATCTGAGAAACTGATCCCCTAATCTCTATGGGCCTTCTGGTTTAGAGTTATGATTCTGTTAGCTGCATCAGTGTGGCCTGCAGTGTGGCCTGCATAAAACCACTTGCCCAAGGGACCTGGGTGGCTCAGTCAGTTAAGCATCTGACTCTTGATTTTGGATTAGGTCATGATCTCACAATTCATGGGTTCGAGCCCCGCATCAGGCTCTGCCCTGGTAACAGGGAGCCTGCTTGGGATTCTCTCTCTCCCTCTCTCTCCTTCCCCCCACCCCCTCAAAATAAATAAACTTAAAAAAAAAAACCATTTGCCAATTCTAAGCCTTAGACTTCTCGTGTAAAAAGAGAGAAAACCAGATGATTTTGGTTCTGAAAGTTGCTTTCAGTTCTAAAACCCCACTTTGTAAAATACAACATTCTATTTCTTAACCTAGGTAGTGGTTACACAAGTATTTGCTTTTAATTATTCTTTAAGCTGAACATATATGTTTTATACAACCTTCTAAATCAGTAATGTTTGAAAATGTGTTGAGAGGGAAAAAATCCTATCAGAGGAAGCCAGTCTAGTACCATTCTTGAATTCATAAAAGTAGGTGTGAAAATTGAATGTCGGAGGCAAAAAGCCAAGAGCGGATTGAAGCTTGTAAAACTCCTAAGGCTTCAAACCATTTCAGTGATAAGATAGAATCGAAGCAAGTGGAATGAATGGGAACTTGCAGGGCATGTAGGACTGTTACCAGCTCATAAAAGTCCCCACAATGGTCCTTGAGGAAATTAAAATCCAAGGGTTGTTACTTAATGGCTACATTTCCTCTTAGCCAAATGTGACCATGGACATATAGTGCATAGCCTAGGAAACAACTTTCTTTGAGTTTACAATGAGGAGCATCTTAACATGCTCAAAATGACTTAGTTGTAAAACTTTTTTCTTTACAGCATTTATCTCTTCTGCTAAGTGCTGTGCTGGGCCACATAAGATAGGTCTGCTCTCAAGAAGCTTGTAGACTTAATAGCCTCTATGTCATTTAGAGTAGATTCCAAACTCCTTTCTCCTCTCTGACTTTATCTAAGAACATCTCTCCCCTGTCCCCCACTGGCCTTCTGTCTTTGCTTCAGTAAGCTTTCACCTCAGGGTCTTTGCACTTGCTGTGCTCTTCCCCCCCCCCCCCCCCATCGTTACCTGGCTAGCTCCTTACCATTCAGGTTTCAACTCAAATATCTGAGATGCTTTCCTTGACCTACCAATTAATAAACACAATGTTCTTCCTCTCCTTCTCCTCAGTCATTTTCTATAGCATTTCTCAAAGTAATGGTCTTCCAAATACTCAATATTTGTAAGTACCTGTTTTTTTCTAAACTTATTTCTAGTCTTTCTTCTCCCAATATAAAGAAAGTTCCATGAAAGCAGAGGCTCTATCTACCTTGTCCACTACTATGTTCCAGTGACTGGATCAGTGTCTGGCACATAACAGTTGCACATTAAGAATTTTTAAATGTTAGGGGCACCTGGGTGGCTCAGTCAGTTGAGAACCCGACTTCAGCTCACATTATGGTCTCACGGTTTGTGGGTTCAAGCCCCGCATGGGGCTCTGTGCTGACAGCTCAGAGCCTGGAGCCTGCTTCAGATTCTGTGTCTCCCTCTCTCTCTGGCCCCCTCTGCTCGTGCTCTGTCTGTCTCTCTCTCAAAAATAAACCTTAAAAAAATTAAAAAAAAGAATTTTTAAATATTATTATTTATAAATGAATGAATAATATGAGGCAAACAAAAAAGGGCTTTATAAAATGATTGTTAAGGTTCTGTTTGGCTTAAGATTTACATGCTCCTAAATGCTGTCAAAGAGATAAAACCCTCAGGGAGTTGTAATGTAAAGAAAGATGAGATGAATCCTGAGTACATTTATGGCGTCTACATTGGTTGGGGTGATAGAAGGTGCCATTAGTGGGATAGGGAAAGTTGCGTATAGTTTTTCAAGGTAGAGAATGAAAAAGATATTCTAGGTGAAGTGAATAGCTTGAGCAAAGGCATGAAGAAATAAAAATACCCAAAATGTTCCTACAGCAGAGGATGAATGGAAAAGAAGAGTAACTTGAGTAATAGTCAAGGAAGGCTTTTCACTTTATTCTATATTCTGGGGGTGACAGGGATTAGGAAAGTAAGATGAGATGACCTCACTCATCCTATAGAACTATTAGTCTGACAGCAGTATGATGAATGGATTTCTGTATGAGCATCAATGAACACTTTGAAGTTGTGGCCAAAATCCTGTGCATGTGTGTGTGTGTGTGTGTATGTATGAATGTGATATTTGGACATTGTTCTGGGGAGAGAGAACTCACAGCTTTCATCAAAGCTCAACATAAAATAAATAAAAAATAAAACAATAAAATATAAACATTGGTGTCGAGGGAAAGTAAGAAGTACCCATGCTGAAGATAAAGGGATGATCCAGTGGAAGAAATATTTGCTTTTTTTTTTTAAAGGTGATCCCAATGAGCAGTATAAGTTGCCTTTAATTTAATCTTCATACTTTTAGAAAACGCTCAATTGTACATATTATAAACATTCAGGTAGACTAAACATTTCTAGAAAACAGGAGAAAGCTAATTTTTTATTGATAATATAGGAATAGACTACCTATATTAGATAGTAGTTGCCTAAAGATAGGAAAAAGAGGCAAATTCAGGTCTTAACAGCTAAGAGAGAAAAAGGGAAAAGTATGACTCATACTCAGGTATGTTCTTTTGATTCTTGTCTCTGCCTCAATCACCTGTTCTGGAGTGGTGTTCTGCATGCTAAGCATTCCTCTCATACTCCTACTGATGAAGGGTAAATTCTTTGGTCATCCTCAAGCCAGCTCTTTGGTGATGGAATTGGAAAACTCCTCAAAATTTTAAAATATCAGCATTAATACATCTGTCCTAAGTTATAATAATACTATTATAGTGGGGGAAGAAACAGCCCCAAAGTAGAGAACAGTGGGATGGTGAAGATGAGAGAAAAGAATTAGGATGAGAAGGTGACCAACAGGAAAACTTGATGCAAATTGAGCCAATGGTCATCTCTCCATGGAGACCAAGTGGGGAAAACTGAGGTCAGATAAGGACACTGGCAAGAGAAGGCAACAGGCATTGGAGTCAGATGGCCTCGTCCTTGTAGAAGCTATGCACATCCCTTTGAAGAGGAGGAAGTTGGATTACAGGAATTGGCTCCAATTCAGTAGGAAGAAGTTGCAGGAGCCAGGAGGCTGAAAGATGTCTGCCATCTGGAGAAACTGGAGGAAGGAGAATTGGAAGCCATGCAGATCAGGGGTGGGGAAAGAGAAGAAAGATGGGTTACTTGGCAGGAATACTTGGGCGGGGTCAGATGCCCCCACAGTGCTCTAATTCTGGGATGCAATTTGCACAGTCTTGACATCCAGTAGAGTCAGCAGTAAAAAAAAAAGTCCTTTCATTTCCAAATTCTGATAAATCTATATTTTGAACTGACATTTAGGAAAACTGTCTTTAAATATGCAAATGTAGCGTTTCACTGTGATTCTCCAAAAAAAAAAAAAGAGTACCAAATCTCAAAAATCATTAATAGCAATTCTAAAAAGTACAGTAAATTTATGATCTTTTTTTAGAGATAAAAGAAATGATACCATATCTCTAGAATATAGAATGTCTTCTTGAAGGAAAATCCAGTGAAAGTCATTGAAACTCTGGCAGGGCTGAGAAGAAAAGTTAAGGTTTGTAGTGGTTACAGGTACAGGTTTGATTCTTGAATGAGAACACATGAGATCAGAACCCAGTTCTACCATTTACAAATTGTGTGCTTGGGTAAATTCATAAACCCTATAAACCTCAATTTCCTCCACCATACAAGGAGAGTAGTATTCACATCAAAGAATTATTATGAAGATTATAATTCACAATAATGCATGTTAATTGTTTTGCACAGTGCATGGTATATTTTAATAGATAAATAATCATCTATCATTCCCATCATCACTATTATTAATCAGAGAGGTCTCCCAGAATTATTTATGGACAATGTCAATTGGGATTGGAGTGTTCTGTTTTCGACTGATTTGCTGTATGAATTCCACCAAATGGTTCAACTATAAAAGGGGAACAAGATCTAGGTCCAGAGTGAACCTCAAGAATGTAGATCACGGACATGGTTATTATTAACATTGGATTGTCAAATAGGGGTGATGCATTCCCTTGTGTCAACTCTACAATGAGCTCACTGTGATGCCACGCATCTGTATAGGTTTCTGTTTTTTCATCAGTGAATACAATTGAACTACACAGTCTCCAAGGGTCATTTGAATTCTAACAGCCTTTGATTCTGCAACTATTGTTTCAACTGTAGCACTTGTGAGCTAAAACCAACATATCTGCTTGTATAGTTCTATGCTTATGGGTGCTGAAAATGCAGTGTGTATGTGACCTTCCACAAGCAAAGAGGTAGGTTGCCCTCCTCAGCCCAGCCTGCTTGCTCAGAATAGTCATTTTGTTCTGCCCTTCGCTAGCTGCCTCTCCAGTAATTTTCTGTAGCAAGCTCCATCCTTATCCCAGCCATCAAGAGGAAAATGAATTTGCCCGGCAGTCCCAGGCATCCCTTCGAATGTTGCAGGGAGAGAACAGGCCAGGCATTTCACTGTTAATTATCAGCAGCCTGGCTGCTGTGGCCCCTTGCTGTGCCAATTTGAGAGATGAGACTCTTTACACTGCTTATTAGGCTCAGCTAAATAAATATTACCCAGCATTAGTGTTGTCAAAGATACAGTCTGAATTCAGCTCCCTGGAGTGGCTGTTGGTACCCATGCTTTCACCATTACATTTTCTTCCTGGCCCTCCCTTACCATACCACCATCAATCTCTTTCTCTCTTGTCTGGACATTCAACTGGATTCTGACATCAGGGAGTTGAAATATAATATCATTGATTTAGCTTCTTTCCTTAAGGTTATCAAACACCTATGCTGTTAAGGGCCTTAGTATTAATTACCTCTTATTCCTGTCCCAACAGACTGAATTTCTCAGCCATGTGTTTTGAGTTAGAGTCACCCTTCCCCCACCCACCAACAACTCGGGCTGCAATGATTGGGATGGGAAGGTGAGAACTTGACCCTAATCAGGAAAATCATAGCCCCCAAAGACTTAATTCCAGGACTTGTTTAAACTATTTGAAAAACATACTTTCTCTTCTTGGCTGGATGTTGAATCTAGAAAATAGAACCCTAAGGAGCTACTATAAGCTATTTTATAATCATAAAGTAGAAATTACCAAGAATGGAGCCAACACATAGTGAGTGGTGCAAAGAAATAAAGAAGCTCATGCCTGTCAAACCATTTAAGAGACTGGACCAAGTGGGGCGCCTGGGTGGCTCAGTCGGTTGAGCGTCTGACTTTGGCTCAGGTCATGATCTTGCAGTTCATGAGTTCAAGCCCCACATCAGGCTCTGCACTGACAGCCTAGAGCCTGCTTCAGATTCTGTGTCTCCCTCTCTCTCTGCCCCTTCCCCACTCATGCTCTGTCTCTCTCTGTCTCTCAAAAATGAATAAACGTTAAAAAAAAAAAAAAAAAAGAGAGACTGGACCAAGCTTTACCTGAAGCCACCCCAACCTTTGGACATTTCAGCTTTGAATCCTTATGCCTCCTTTATTATTTAAGTTTGAGTGGGGAATTCTAATACTTTCATTTACATATATCTGTTTGTTATATGTGATATCCTTTGTATGTCTATTTGTATCAAGTGCAGGTGGAGCCCTGCCCATATCCCTTGAGATCTTACCATTGTAATGCTCTTCTAGCTGAATTTCTACTCCGGAGGGTGTACTGTTGTCCTTCTTTCTGCCTTAGCACAAGATGGGCCAAAAGTGCTGGGTAATTAACACCCCTCTGAGGCAGCCTTCAACCAATGACTGGGAGAGGCTGGTGGGTAAATACCCTAGTTGCTTTGCTCCCTTGGCATAGCTCTGAGATACATGTTTCATGTGGGCTTTTAGAGTTCCCCAGCAGGACTGAGCCTAATTTGTTTGCAAATGCACCCTGCATTGGCTGCCTTCCTTTCTCTGTCTCACTTCCGCACTTCTCTATGGGCTTGTTGGCATCACCTTCTAACTAAATTACTTGCACTTGGGTCCTTGCAAGCCAAGACACTGTTTAACAGAGCAGCAAACTAAAGCTAGAGTGGTCTACAGGAATTTATAAAAAGTAACATCTACTTATAACTTTAAAAATGCACCCCATGAATTGTTTGGCTTACACAATTTTCCTCTTTCCACCCCCAAATAGACTGATATATACACAGGCCATTTTGACAGAGACTCAGCCTAGAAAGAAGCTATGAATTCAAAACCCAGTAAAACGATGCATGTTTTTTTTGTTTGTTTGTTTGTTTTTTTGTCAGTGCCAGCCAAACAGAAGATGACGTACTAGATGGAAGATTTCAGAAAGAGAAGTAAAAGCATAAACAGCCAAGGTGTGCAGGATGCTCATTAATCCTCAGGCTCCAGCAGTGGCCATAAGTTGTCTAGATTCTTCATTGGAAGAACCATGGTCACCAAGGTTATTAATCTGGTGGTCCTAAAAGATGAGCAACACAGACATTTTTAATCTCTGGATATACTCCTCTCTCTCTGCACAGTCTCTCTTCCAGTTCCTAAACCCTCCATGCTAAGAAAAACATCACCAGGCATGGGGCTTTGCCAAAAACATGCATTTACACTCCTAAAAGTACCTGTCAGATGAAACAAGCTCTTTTAAAGAGTGCACTTTCTGACTAGTCTCACTAATGGGATGTCGTCCACTATTTACATGACAAGTGTTAAAATGCAGCCTTCTTTGTTTTATTTTTATTTGGGATATTTTAAACAAAATATTCACTTTAATGCCAATGGGAAAAGGTCCACTTCTCTTTTGTGTTCCTTTCTGTCTTCCAATACTAAATTCTTGCCAAAGAGCACATATGGCCAACAGGGCTTGCATTGAGTCCAGTGTAATTCCATTTTACTGCTATTAGAAAGTGCAATCATGGGATAAAGGAGTCAGCACCTTCCAGGTAACATGGCACAATCTCCTCATGTTACCAATAAGGACAGGGAAGGCATGAAAGTCTTAGATGACAAAGCTGGACAGGACTTTAAGGGCCAGTTCACTCCTGTGACAGTTGAAGAAACTGAGGTACAGATCAGTGAAATGCATCACTCAAGACTCCATAGCTAGTTAGGGACAAAATTGGGGATAGAACTAAGGAATCTTGATTTCATACACTGTACCTCCATCAGACCACTCTCATTAATTTTGGTTTAACTGACTTTTTGTTTCACCTGCTCACATTTCTTTTTTTTTTTTTTTTAATTTTTTTTAACGTTTATTTATTTTTGAGACAGAGAGAGACAGAGCATGAACGGGGGAGAGTCAGAGAGAGGGAGACACAGAATCTGAAGCAGGCTCCAGGCTCTGAGCTGTCAGCACAGAGCCCGACGCGGGGCTCGAACTCACGGACCCTGAGATCATGACCTGAGCCGAAGTCAGCTGCTTAACCGACTGAGCCACCCAGGCGCCCCCACCTGCTCACATTTCTACCCTATAACCTATCCTGGATGTGGTGTAGGGTGTTTCTTCTTAGAGAACCTGAGATTATACCACTGCATTTAGTGGCCTTGCCTAAATAGTTACCCTGGAGAGGAACCCTCTCACACAGTGAGTTTTGTCACAGGATGTAAAAGAAAAAAATCATATGACCTTTCCTTCTCCCTTCAGAAAGAGCCTGAAAAGTCAGATTATACTGCAGATCCAGCCTTAGTCCATTTGGTTTGTTGCTTATCCCTAATCCCAAACCACTTCCTGGGCCTGAGCCCAGGTACCGGTGTGGCCAGGAAAATGCCAGAAGCCATATGGACTCCCCAGGCCACCTCCTGGATGAGGTTGGTGGCACACACCTAGGAACCAACTCATTCCAAGAGATAGAACAGATGGCATTCCAGATATGAATATGTATAATTTAGGCTGCTAAGGTTGTTAAATAAGTATGTGTTTTTTGGTGGATTCATGAAAATCAAGAATTTTATAACTGAAATGAAAGCCAAGCAAAGGAAACTACAAGACACTTTCCAAAACCGTGCATTATTTCGTATTTGTGGTGTTGGCCTCCATAGCATGTTCCAACCTCCAGAGAAACCACTGGAAAATAACCAGGAAGAGAGAAGTCAAAATTGCAACAAAGGACATGGACTTAACATTTCTGTGCCATGAGACCCCAAAAAGACCAATGATGGCAGAATTAACATTCAGTAGAACAAGAAGTGGGCTGATTTCTCCTTGGCTTCACCACCTCTTTCTGTGGCCCTTCCTCAAGAAGTCAACCTTGACTATCCCACCTCAACTCAAAGTACTCATACTTCAATCTGGCTGCCCCAGCAACAAGGCCTGAAGGGCACAACAGTAATACAAATCACTCCATCAGTGGAACTAGTTAAGAAGATGGACTTCTAGAAATCTCTAACACAAACAGTACCCAGCAGAAGGTCCTGATCTCTTTGCCCCACAATAATACTATCTTGTAAGTGAAGTCATTTCCAGTTACAGAACACTTTCATACTTATGATTTCATTTGACTGGATTTTATAACAACCATATGAGATAAATTGAACATGAATTCTTACCCTCATTTTACAGATGAGGAAATGGAGGCTCAGTGAGGTTAAATGACCACTTGGGGATGCACAGATGGTAAGTGGTGCCACTGGGACTTGAACCCAAGACTTTTTGATTCTGTGTCTAGTGATGCATCTGATCTGGCATTTGCCAACGAATCAACAGCCAAAAGAGCCTTCACTGGGGAAGAATTCCAACTGCTGCTAGAACAGCCTAATCCATGGATTAACTGCTTTAATGAGTTAGAACAACAGGGGGTGGAATAAAGCGATATTCCCATATTCTGGAAACATTCCAAATACAGAAACTAGATTCTAATTATGCATTATCGATACTAGTGCTTCACCTCTCCTTGTCCCCACAACCTTTCGCAATTCCTCCAACTAGAGGCAAAATACATTTCCTTGCTTCACTGATGATGGATGTAGCAATATGATTTGCTTTACCGAATGAAATGTTAGCAAGCATAATGCAAGCAAAGACTTGAAATGAACTTCTGTAGTTGGGTTTGCCCTCTCATTTTCCTATTACCTGCCCAAAGCTGCTCACTGAACCAAGGAAAAAGACATGTGTACAGATATAGACCCAATCTGCAGCTCTAAGCTGAGCCCATCTGAAACTCAGCCTAGATCAACCAACTTCCATCCAACCAGTGACACATAAGCAAGAAAAAGAAAAAAAAATGTTTGAAACTACTGAGTTCTGGGCTGATATGTTATATAGCAGTAACCAATCCTTTACCTTTCTTTCATCTTCCCATCTCCAATACAGTGCAAATAGGGCCTGCCCTTTGTTATCTTTACTCTCTGTTTTTTTCCAGTCAGTGAATCACCACCTCTTCTTAACTCTTAGATTAGCAAGAGTTTCGATATCAGGATTGTATCATCATAGGATTATGAAAAGCTACTAATACGGACCCCAATGGTAGTAAAAACAAGGTAGGTGCAGTTATACCCACTAAAGAGAACACTGTAAGAGCCAAATAAATATTTAATGAATGAATGAAAAATCTGGGCATTTGAAGGCTATTTTATAATTAGCATGTTAGAGAAAACACATTGTCATTAGACAACATTTCCTATAGGCTTCTTTACATGGTGACCTGGTGCTGAATGTTCTAGGAAGACAGACTGCCTATCCCCTAGTGGCTTATTGACTAAAACAGACAGCACAAAAGCAGGCAACTGGTAGAAAACATAGTATAGGTAACGGATAAATATATAAATCAAGGGTAAGATTGGATACTTTATTTGGCCTGATTCTGCTATTTTAGCTTTGTTGGATGCACCATAATCTCCAGTTCTTCTGTCTCCTTAGAAAGCTGCAGCAGGCTTCCATCTATAGGTGTTTCTAGGTGTTTAAGAGATTCAAATCCCCTATTCCTTCATCAGCTGTTCCAAGCTGGGGTGGTTGGGGGAGGGTGTATCAATACCAGCCTGCCTACAGAAGAAGGACTTGGCTATTCATCAGTTATCTGAGGACAGTTTCCTGGAGATGATGGAAAAACTATGTCTCACACCTGGCCAGCACTCAACAATGTTTGCCAAATGAAAGAGGGGAAGAAGATAGGAACTAGCATCTGCCCTACCCAGCCTTCCATCCTTCCACTCTGTTTCATCTGTGTTTGATCAAAAGTCATCCATTTGTCTGCTCCCTCCAACTCCCACTGGTTCCAGCCCTATGATTCAGCCATTGCAAATCTCCAAATTTGTTCACTGATCACACTCTCCCTCCCACCCCACCTCCCCGGGGGCCCCAGTCTCTGGCACAGTGCTTGTTTCAGACTTGAGTCTTGATATCTGCAGATTTTCCATTTGAGTTCTCAGCCCCATTTTTAAAGTGCCCCAGTGCACTGTATTTTGTACATAGCCCCCCACTCTGGCTGCAGCTCTAGAAGGCTGGACTTTAATTCTTAGTTTTCTTTTTAATATTCTTTCTAACAGTATCATATAAGGCATTGTGTGTTGTACCCAGTGTTGTACTGCTTATAAAGCACTTTATTGTACACTCATTCATCTGACCCTTACCATAGTGATCTCAGGCAGATAGCATAAGCCCTCCTTTTCAAATGACCACTTGGAATACAAAGAGGGTCACAAAGCTGGTGCACAGACCAGGCAGATGCAAACCCAGTTTTCCTGTCTCCAACTCTGGAAGTTATTTCTTTGGATTGTGCTATTTTAAAAAGTCCTAGCACTGCTGAAACTCTTGGACATCCTTTACAATTTTCAAACTTAGAAAATAGATAATTGCTAAGAAAATAGTTGTTATGGCTCAAAAAAAAAAAAAATGGCCACAAGGAAACTGATCCACTTAGAATGCCCATAATCGCCCAAATGACTGTCAGTGATATTCCATCACATTGATACAGATCTTATGATTCCGGGCTCAGTTAGCAGGATTCACTCTTCCAAAAAATAGCTCCAGCCTTAGTGGGTAAGATGAACTTCAGTGCAAAAGCCCTAAACTCTATAAATCTCAACTTTCAGTCATGCCTTCAAAAGTGATTAAAGAAGAAATGTCGGGAGAAACCCAAGGTTGGCACCACGTCATGAACCGCTCAACATCTACTGGAACTTACTGCATCTATAAATATTTACATTACAGAGTGATAGAATATTTGGAAGTCCCTAAAAACTGCATCTTGAGAAGGTATACAGCTTCCTCAGCAGCCACTGTCCAATCTGATTCCACTTCGAGATCATTTCCAAATAACCAGCTTAAGCATAATGGAGTAGAAAAGTTCTAGGTCAGAAGGAGGTGATGTGAGTTCAGCTCCTGGCTGTTCTACTAACTGTGTGAAGCTGAGCAAATTCCTTGACCTATCCCAACCCCATTCTTTCCAAAAATAATTATTGAGCACCTACAACTTGCCAGGCACTGGGAATTAGAACAGTCCACAAGACAAAGTTCTTGCCCTCAGGGAACTCACGTGCTAGGGGAGATTGATGATGAATAAATAAACATATAAGGAGGACATGAAAACAGTAAGGAGATTGGCAGAGATGGAGAGCAGAGGTGCTGTGGACAGGATGCTATTTTGGATAGATGGTCTTTTGAGATAAAATACCTGGGGGAAGAGAATTCTTGATGAAGGGCACAGCATGTGGGAAGGCCCTGAAGTAGGGGGAGACTGGTGTGTTCAGAGAACAGAGAGGGAGCCAGTATAGCTGGAGCGGAGGGAGGAAGGGAAGAGAGTGGAAAGGGAGGAGGTGAGAGGTAACTGCCATCATGGAGGGACCTTTAGGGTTGGTAGTAACTTGGGAGGGAAGCCAGTGGTGGCATCTGAGCGGGTGACATTATCATCCAACTTGGTTTCCAGGAACATAACTTTGCCTGCTCTATGAAGGCAGGCCAGGCTTTTCCTTATCTGGAAACCAGCTGGTAGGGACTAGAGAAACAAACTAGGCTTTGCACAGCCCCCCTCTCCGAGCTGAGATCCCCTTATATACTTTGCTGAGCAGGTCATGGCCCATCTGGGAGAGGCACGTCTAGAACTGCAGTAGCTCTTTCGTCCCAGAGGCCCAAGGCTGCGCCATTCCCCTGCCATTAGGCTACTAGTTGACTAGGGAAAGACAGATTCCAGCCACTGCAGGAGATCCTGCAAAACCTGGTGACCCCACTTGGAGCCCCCCATATCAGGGTGGATTTTCCGAGAAGAGTCTTTTAAGTGGTTTCAGACACAAATGATTCTGTTTGCTGCTTTTCACTTCCTGCTACCAGCCTTTCTTCCCAAAAAAGTCATCTGGAAAGGCCAGTAGGGTTAAGGCACTTGGCCTTTGCCCAACAGAGCAATTATTCTGTGGATGCTCAAGACTTTCAGATCTTATTTCCTTTTTCTGGGTCACCTGCTTGGTGTGAATTCATCCAAATACATCAGTTTGATATTTTTAGAGTTATACATTATTACTGCATTTCTACCCTCCCGCAGAAATTCGAGCTCGGGCCTGGGGCAGAGCCCCCGCGTTTGAGACTCAAGAGATTGGCAAGGCCCCTCTCGTCCCAGCCCTCCTTCTGGAGCCAGCCCTCCGCACCCGCTGTGCTTAGCTCCTTCAAGAATCCTGAGTCATTTCACCATTTCTGTTTCTCTCCTTTCCCCCGGCCACGTTCCTGATGCAAAGGAACACTGCAGCTCTGCGAGTGCCTCCCTCCAGCAGGCAGCCACCCGCACCCCCTTGGCCTCCCTCCAGCAGCCGCGGCTGGGGCTGCGGGCGGAAGGTCGGGGAGCCAGCTCCGCTGGGCGAGCAGAAGGCGAGGGCGCGGGAGGCGAGGCGCTAGCAGGCTCGGGGTGGCGGGGGTGGGGGTGGGGGTGGGGGGGTGGAGGAGGAGAGCCGCCGCGAGGGCGTGGGCGGGAGGGCTCGGGCGGGCTGTGCCGCAGTGACTTGGGTGGTGGTGATTCGTTCGCGGGAGCAGGCCGGGAGGCGGGGTTCTTGACTCACTGCGGCACAGGCGGGGCTGGCGGCGGGCCGGGCTGGGGCCGCGCCTCCCCCGCGCCCCTGCTGTCTGCTTGGGAGGCCAGGGGCGCAGGCGAGGCATCCCCTGGGTCAGGGGTCGTCCTGTGGGCTTTCCGAAGAGCCTGTGCTCATTTCCGCCGGAGCCCTCGGGGCGCAGTATTGTCGCTGTACAGTCACTGTTTATTTCCACATCTGCCCCCAGGAGACTCCGTTAGGGCAGAGCTTTCTAATCCACCCCCTGATGAATTCGGGGCCCTCGCACTTGGCACAGTGCCTGGCACGTCATCACGACTTGGGGGATCAGTAAACAGCCGAGGAGGGAAGGGAGAGGGAGGAGGGAAGGGAGAGGGAGGAGGGAAGGGAGAGGGAGGAGGGAGGAGGGAGTCAGGGCAGGAGAGAAGAACAGAGAGGAAGCCGACTAGAGCCTCCGTGTCTGCAGAAGTGCAAACCATCGCCCTATGTGATACAGGAATTAAAGCCGTGGGTATATGTGAAGATTTGGCTTAGCTGCCCCTCACACACCTGGGGCGTCATCCCCAGTGTTTTTGCTCCTTGAAGGATAGTGACGATGATCAGAGGGGAAGAAAAGGACAAAGGGGGAAGAAAAAGATGGGGAGGAAAGGGATTGTCTCACTCTTAAAATTGGCAGAGGCCATAAGCACTCCACTAGCTTCACACCATCAGTTGCCCCCAAAGCAAAGCAGATTGGTGGCCCCTCCCTTCTTTACCATCATAACCTCAGAATTTGCAGAGTCTGGGGGATTCTCAAACCCAGCCTTCCATCTTACAGATGAGGAAACTGAGGTTCAGGGAGGCTCTGTCATATGCCCAAGTAGAGGAAGACAGAACAGGAATCCATGTGTTGGGGCTTGTTTTTCCAATCCATTACCTTGCCTACTGCATTCCACTGCCCACCCCTGAGCATTCTCCATTCCTGGTTTCTCCAAAATAGAAGTTCTGGGGGGAAGCCCCACATTGTGATTTGTTCAGGGCCTGGACCCTGGTAAAGGCAAATGTGGAATTCTGGGTGCAGATACCCAGGCATTGAGAAGCCTCTGAAACCCCCACCCTGCCCCCACCCCAGGGCAGCGAGCAGCTGCCAGCTCCCGCCTGACAAACAAGCTTTCTGGGGCAGCTCTGCGCATGGAGAGGAGTGTCTCTTGCAGCTCCAAAAACAGATTTTGCCATCTCATCCCCACATTTGCAGTCTCAAGTTGGCTTCTTGTGATTGGCCAGAACTTTTCCTCGCTAGAAAGATGAGGAGAATCTGCCTCCTCCAACCAGCTGGAAGAAAACACTCTGCAGAAGCATAGATGTGATGGCTGTTCCACCTCCCTCTGATGGGGGACAGGGGAGTCAGGCATGGACTCAACAGGTTGAATGATGCCAGGGACCCCCCAAGCGTCTTTACACTTGACCACAGGAGTGGTGGCATCAGACAGGGTAGCTAACCTTGTACCTTTCATTCTGTAATTCGGGGTGTTTCATAAAATGGGTTCTTTGGCTTTGGAGACCAAAAGGTTTCTCAAAATTTAATTTTTGCCGTGATCACAGCTGGCAGCTTGTGTACAGAGCAGATGGTTGCTAATGTAGTTCGAATTGGGGGCAATCAGAGCTTCCTGTTCGTCTACCCCAGTTCACTCCCACATCTACTGCACCACACAGACTCCTAACTTTCTCCAGTGTTGAAAACTCTACCCTGAGAGATGCAGTCCTTTAGAGTGATGGATAGCACTTCAAGGAATTTCCCAGGGTTAAGGCTTAATTACCTATTAATAGCCCTGCTGCAGCAATCTTTGACTTAGCTGTTTGTTAGAATGACCTGGAGAGTTTAAACTACTACTGATGCCCAGGCCACAGCTCAGACCAAGTAGATCACTACTGGTGGTGGTCTTGTCTGAAAGTTCCCCCAGGTGACTGCAGTGTACTGTAGGATTGAAAAACGCTGTTGTAATGGTAACTGCTGGTTTTGGCTGCCCATAACTGTTCTCCTTTCTAATAACAGCACCTGATATTCCTCTGGAAGCCCTGCCCCCCACTCTCTCTTGAACCACATGAGTTGATGGATCACCTCCCACCATCACCTTCCACACCATGTTTTTCTAGGGGATACGAGCCCACCAGTTTGACCAGTTAGCATGGTCCATTCCCCTGTAGAAAGTAAGTGGTTCAGTGGTTGAGGCGTGACATGTGACCCAAAGAGGTCCAATGAGAATCAACCTCAAGACTTTGCTGAAATAGAAGGGGATGGTCTCTTTGGGCTGCAATTATTCAGCAGAAAACAGAGGAGTCTTGGGCTCACTGCAGCCATTTTTGTCACCACATGGAGAAAGCCTGCCTGTAAATGAAGGCAACACAGAAGAAAAGAGAGATTATTGATGAGATGAGAAAGACTGAAACCTAAAAAACCATGCCCGAAGCCAGATACCCTTCCGTAACAGAAACAAATAAATTCCCCTTTTCACTGAAGCCAATTTGAGCTGAGTTTTCTATGATGTGCCACATCATAGCAGAATTAATCTGTTACATAACTAGATATTACCTTGAAATGCAGAGAACAGAGTCGTGATCTGAAGGGTCATAAATAAATGAGCTTGCATATTCACAGTGAATGGTCCCAAGCACCTAAAGAAAACAAGATGAAGCCATACACCTTCAAGGATGGTAGTTTTCAAAAGAGAGGGGTGCTGAAACCAAAAACAGACGTGTTCCAGTCCAGTTTGTTCTTTCGTGCACATCAAAAGTCATGAGTATCTCACTCTTAAGTCAATAAGAACAAGCTTGAGGCCAAAGTAAATAGGTCTGAGGGATAATGTGTGAAGTAAATTTTAACCATGTCCATTAGAGCTTTTTAAAATTAGCCAATGTGATAATGATACAGGAGGTTATATGGCCCAAACCAGCAGTCAACAGACCATCAAGACAAGGCATTGGATGCTTTCTTGGTCAGGGGCACCTTCCTGGAAAATGTGCCCTCTGTCTGAAGGTACAAGTGAGAGAAGAGTAACTGACTCACGGAAGTTTCGATTTGAGAGTTGTATCAGGTAGCAATCGTGGCAGAACAAACCACCCCAACCTTGGTAGCTTAAAAACATGATTTATCTGGCTCATTAATCTACAGGCCAGCATTCTGAGTGAGATTCAGCTGGACTGTTCTGGTCTCAGCTGGGCTCACTCTGGCATCTGCAGTCAGTTTCTGTTCAAGCTAAGTGGCTCTGTTTCTGAACTGGGCTGGCTGTTGGCTGGGGCCGTGGGGGTGACTAGGCCTTGCGTCTCTCATCCTTCAGCAGCCTAGCCTGGGCTTATTCACATGGTAGAGGCAGGATTCCAAGAGTGAGAGGAAAATGACACAAGGAATCTTGAGATCTGGGCTCAGAACTTGCACACTGGCATTCATTCCATCACATTCTATTTTTCAAAGCAAGTCACAACTCCACTTTTTGACAGGAGGCGTTCAAAGTCGCATGGCAGTGAGCCAATGAGAACTCAGAGATGTTTTGACCCAAACTTTCCCATCTGATGGGCAGCCAGTGGGCTCATTTAAGCCCCCTCTGATGATGGAGGCCTATTCTGGCCTCCACATTGATGCTGTGTCCACACTGATGTTTTGTTTACTACACTTCTTTTTTAGTTATTTCCCACATGATGCAAGTTTGCTTGACTCCTGGAAAAATCCCTGTGAAGTAACTAAGGCAGACATTGTCTACACTTGCTGCTTTACAGTGAAAGAAATGGATACTCTTATTCTCAAAGTCACCCATCAAATATATTGGGATTCTGTCTCTGGACCAGGCACTGAGACACAACGGAAAATAGGGCAGACATAGACTCTCTCTGCACAAAGCATAGGATTTACCACTTAAATGCCAGGTCCAAGACTGTTCTGAACCAAGACTATCCTAATTCTTCCTCTGGATGTACTTTTCATCCTCAGTCTTTGCTATGGTTCTTTAATGCTGGTCTGTATATCAAAGCCAACTGTTTATATTTGTGATGGGAGCAATTCATATTAATTCATGGAGTTGTCAGCCTACCCTCATTCCCTTCCTACCCCTTCTAAGGGGAATTTTTTCTTTTACTACTAAGTTTGTCTCCTCTCCCCTGGGGAACTCTGTCTTCACTGGGTAGACTCCCAGGCTTCCAGAAACAGATGAATCTGAAAAATGGGTAGAGCAAGTTTGGAAGAAGCAAGAGGAAAATGTGTGGTGGGGTTTCAGAAAGAGCAGAAGTAGGGAATAGAAAGAAAAGGATTTAGAGAACAAGAAAGGCCAGGAAAGCTACAGGATATATGAAAATTAGAGAGAAGAAAGGCTTTCTTTAAACGCTACGCTGGGGTGCCTGGGTGGCTCCATCAGTTAAGCATCTGACTTTAGCTCAGGTCATGATCTCGCGGCTCCTGGGTTTGAGCCCCACGTTGGGCTCTGTGCTGACAGCTCAGAGCCTGGAGCCTGCTTCAGAGTCTGTGTATTCCTCCCTCTCTGCCCCTCCCCCACTCATACTCTGTCTCTCTCCCTCAAGAATAAATATATGTTAAAAATTTTTTAATAATAAAAATAAATAAATAAATGTGCTGAGTTAGAAAGTGGATCTCTTTTGTTTTTCTTCCAGATATGCTAGTAAAGTTTGCTTTACCTTTTATTTTGATAATGTTTGACTACTAACTTTGTTGCGTTTTTTTGTTGTTGTTGTTTTTTTTTAATGTAACAATTTGGCAAGTTAAGACATGAAAACTGGAAATTTATCTGGGGCAAATTTAATTAACAGTCATTATATCCCCTGGCAGGACAACTAAAATTTGTGCCTTCACTAGATACCTGGTCCAGATCAAAAGATTGGTCATCCTTTTCTTAACAACACAAAGACAGGGGCGCCTGGGTGGTTCAGTCGGTTGAGTGACCGACTTGGGCTCAGGTCGTGATCTCACGGTTTGTGAGTTTGAGACCCGCGTCGGGCTCTGTGCTGACAGCTTGGAGCCTGGAGCCTGCTTCGGATTCTGTGTCTCCCTCTCTCTCGGCCCCTCCCCCACTTGTGCTCTGTCTCTCTCTGTCTCAAGAAATAAATAAACATTAAAAAAATTTAAAAAAAAAAACACAACAAAGACAAAATAAAGCCCCTCAATCCCCATATTTCATTCCAATTTCATTGGTGTTTCCTTAATGATCTTTTTTCTGTTCCAAGACCCAATTAGGATTCATTTGAATCCTAATTCATTTAGTTTTCATGTCTTCTCCGGATTATGACACTTTCTCAGACTGCTTTTTTGGGATGACCTTGACGGTTTTGAAGAGTACTGGTCAAGTATTTTGTAGAATATCTTTCCATTTGTTTTGTTTTGTTTTTCCATGGTTAGATGTGGGTTATGGGTTACAGAGGATGACCACAGAGGTAAAGTGGAATTTTTAAAACACATTCTATCAAGGGCCCATATAATCAATATGACTTATTACTGATGATGTTAACCTTGATCACCTGGCTAAGGTAATGTTTGCCAGAGTTCTCAGCTGTTAAGTTACTTCTTTCTCCTTCCATAACTGTATTCTTTAGAAACAAGCTTAAGTATAGCCCACCCTTTAGAGGTAGAAAGTTCTGCCTTTTACCATAGTAAAATAATTTGATTTACTAGAATTTCACTTAAAGTTGGGAATGGAAAAGGAGATAATTCTCCAAAGAACAGGAGTGCTATAAAGTGTAATGTGCTAGGAATTCCCACATCCAACACAGTGGGCAGGCATTACAGAGAGTCTGAAATGAGGGAATGGTAAGAATCCCCATGATACTGAAAGGGATGTATGGAGAGGCAGGGAGAAAGTTTAGCAGTTGTTCTTTCTGGAAGACATTGGAGAGCGGTACCTGGTAGAGGATATTACCAATGTTTTATGGGCCACTCACTGTGGCCAGCCCTTATATTACATCTTTAAGGAAACTTACAGTAAAGATTTACATTAGTTTTCAAGGCATCAAAAGCCACACTGCTACCTCTTCCAGACCAAGAATGGTCCATAACAGAGTTCTATCATATTTGGGTTGTATTAGCAAATGGTTAATCAGGCTAGGTCTGACTCTGAAGTGGGAAATACATAGTCCAAAGGCTAGATCGAGTATATTGTTTAATTTCTTGAACCTCATGGAAGTTTTTTTTTTAATGTTTATTTTTGAGAAAGACAGAGAGACAGAGGGTGAGGGGAGGAGGGCAGAGAGAGAGGGAGACACAGAATCTAAAGTAGGCTCCAGACTCTGAGCTGTCCATATAAATAAAGCCTGACATGGGGCTTGAACTCACGAATCATAAGATCATGACCTGAGCCGAAGTTGAATGCTTAACCAACTGAGCCACCCAGGCACCCAGAACCTCACGGAAGTTTTAAAAATAGTCTTATGGAAGTAAGTTTTTGCAATGGCATTCCTCCCACAGCTACTCCCCATTATTTAACTGGACATGAAAATGGTAGAGTGGCTGATGGTGACATCTTTGCACTGTCCAAAGATTGGACTCTTTTGTGAATCTTGTATTCCTTGATTATTGCTTTTTACTTACATCGTATTCCATTGTGACACCTGTATTCTTTGATCATTGCTTTTTACCAAAAATTACGTATAGATACACACATATATCCCCTAATTGTCTTCTTATATATGTTTCTACCACAGAGAGAAAGATTGTTCCCTACTCAACAGTCTGGGTGGTTGCCTTGTGGTTGCTCTTTTCACAACATACATCTGTGTCAAAAGATAAAGCCTCTGTAACTTCTACTCAGCAGTTCAGCATGTTGCAAGAAATTCAACATGGGATACATGTGTTTCCATAAAGGATATGCAAGCTTCCCCTAGGAAGATGATTTGAGTGTTTAGGGAAGCAATAAATACGTTCTAACAAGAATATTGCAGTCAGCAAACAAAGTGTGTGGTAAATAGGTCCTCTCTTGGGAATTAGCAGAGCTCCAGGGTGTGTGCTGCTGGTCCATCCATGGATTCCAACTAAATGAACAGTCTGGTAGGTATCCACAGAGCTCCTTGGCTGAGGGGCAGAAGCAGGACCCTGAACAGCTTCCCCTTTCCACCATTCCTGGGCACAAAGTCTAATTTCCAACCCAAGCTGCAGCAGTAGGCAGTGCAGTAGTTCAACTAAGTTTTGTTTCATCGCAGAGTCTTCTGTGTACTGATAAAAGCAAGGAAATTAAGATCATGAAGAAAAGAAATGCCCATAGTTTTTAAAGAACCAGTCCTAGCGGTAAGCCTGGGACAAGAAAACATTCTCAGTGATTCAGTTACTCTTATTAAACCGAGGCTAGGTTCCAAGTGACATTGTGGTGTCAGGTGCAGCTTTTTCTTTCTTTCTTTCTTTCTTTCTTTCTTTCTTTCTTTCTTTTTCTTTCTTTCTTTCTTTCTTTCCTTCCTTCCCTCTTTCCTTCCTTTCTTCTTTTTTTTGTGAGTTTATTAGAGTGAAGACACTTTAATGCTGTTTGTTATCTACTAATATCAGTAATGTTATCAGTGACAGTGGAGCAAACCATTTAGTATTTGCCATCTGTGTGCCCGAAGACAGGTGTCCTTTCTTCTTCCATCTCTGTTTTCACTGTTTTCTGAGTCTCTCTGCTTTGAGAAGGAGCAAAGTTGTCAGCATGGATGCTCATTTGAGTTTTTGTCTGAAATATGTTGGTCACCTAAATCCGTACTTCACAGAGGCCTCCAACGTGGTAATTCCTAGGCCCTCAGCCCTCCAGGTTAGCTTTTTAACACTGTTGAGAAGTGATCAAACTCACCAAGCTTGCTTCTTTTGTGTTAAAAAAGTAAAGAAATAGTACTCCACAGGAAAAAAAATAGAATTCTTTGTTTCAATATCAAACTCTAGAGTGGGGGTGGGATATAAACCAGAGAAAAAGACCGTCCTTGTGAAAAGCCTGTTCCAAGGCCAGAAGCAATCAGGTTCTTAGCCAGGAGGAGGCACTCCTTGAGGCAAATGACATGCAGCCCCAGTGGTATGGATGACCATGCTCTGTGAGATCAGGATGTCTCAGCCTTAGAGAGAATCTAAATCTCTATCAGATAAAAATGTCTCTATTGACCCATCCCCTTATACTCCTGGTGATAGGGGTGAGTGCAGTATGCATCGTGCTTGCCACATTTGGCTTCATCAATTGTCCCAATCAGCCTGTTGATCTTTTTCTGTCCTGAATCCACAACAAATGGGCCCTTAGGTGGGAAGGGAGAGGCAGAAGTTAACTAAATAACACTATAATCTGCATCATTTCTAATAAGCCAGTGTATTTACACTTGTCACTTAGTTACCAAAAAAACCCCAAAAAACAAAAAACAAAAAACTTCTCATGTTTTAAACTATATAACTCTTATCCATTTACGATTTTGGTGAAACTAGCCCCCTTTAATTAATTTTTTTAACTTAAAAGTAATGCATATAATACTATTTATTGTGGAAAATATAGCTAATGTTACCCACAATGCCAGCAGCCATGGAGCAGTTCAATTTTTTATGTGAATACGTAAATATATATGTATATGCAGTTTTGTACCCTATATAATCAATTCCATAGTTTATTGTGAACATTTGTCATGTCATGAAATATTTTTTAAGAACATGAATTTAACAGCTATTTAATACTTCCCCCAAAGGTACATGTCAATTTTATTATTTCGAGACATTTAGGGGTTTCCCTTTTCTTCTATAGTAAATGATGCTTAATATTTGTTTACAGACTCCAAAGCACTACGATTTTCTCTTTTTTTCTTACTTTCCTTTATATATTAGATATGATAGTAGAATCAGAACTTTGGCACTGAACAAAGCCTTAGAGAAAATATCCCTCACTCTATTTTAAGGAACTGTACCTTGAAGTGTTTTTAAAAGTACAACAAATTAGATGAAATGATGAAACAAACATTAATTAATTATATCTCCTTCAGAATTTTTAGTTAAAATAACTAGAATATAAAGCTAAAGTCTTGTTTATTCTATTTACCTCATCTTTTCCCTGTTCAAACTGTCATAGATGTGATGTATATCACCCAGTCCAGATGTTTATATTTTTGCCACATACATATGAGAAATATATAGAGTTGCTTTTTCATATGGATAAATGTTATCGGACTGAATGTAATATTTTTCTATTTCTTTTTCCATTCAACATTTAAAATATCTGTCTATGTTGATTCATAGGATTCTAGTTCAGTCACTGTAACTGCTATGTAGCATTCTATCATGCGAGTACATAACCTATTTACCCATTCCATTTTTCACAGCTCTTTGGGTTATTTCCACATTTTCTGTAGTATAAACAGTGCTGCAGTTTTTACGTGACTGTGTTCATATCTCTGCCGTGTGCAAGGCCAGCAGTCTTCAGCATTTGCCTGATATATATCAAATGCCTTTCCCATCTCCTGGTTTCCAGCCTTTCTGAGTCTTGTCACTTTAAGTGCATCTCTGGAAAGTAGCAAATGTGGATTTTTTAAAACCAATTTGATTGTCTGTACCTTGTGTATAATCTCTTTGTATTATCATAATTACTGGTATGTTTGGATTTCTCTCTGCCATCCTATTTTGTGCATTCCATTTGGGAGATTTTTCTTTGCTGCTTCTCCCTGCCCCTGAATTTTGTTGGGTCCATCTCCTTTGGCTTCTTCCATTGGTTGAGATGCCACATTTTAGTGGTTAACCTGAAAGATTTAAGATGTATACTTAAGAAATCTCAGGTTAATCTGCATCTTTCTTCTTCCTTCTTCCCAACCTTATAAGTCTTTGTAATGCAGTAACTCTGACCTTCTCTCACTCGTGCTGTTATTTTCTAGTAGATTTGTTCTGGCATTTCTGTGTGTTTGAGACGGAAGGAGAACTTTCCTGGGTCAGGTCAAACTTCCACTGGATGTCATAGAAGAGAATTTTCAAGTATTAAATATTTGAAAAATTCTGCATAGATATGCACCAAAATATCGGTAATAATGATCTCAAAATGGTAGGATTGGAAGTGCCTTTTAATTCTTTTCTATGATTTTGTTTTTCTACATGCTCTCTTTTTTTCCATAATGAAAAAGTAAAAAAAAAAAGAGAGAAAAAAGAGAAAAAAAACCCAAAAG
The DNA here is from genome assembly GCF_024362965.1 of Panthera pardus. Classification (NCBI taxonomy): domain Eukaryota; kingdom Metazoa; phylum Chordata; class Mammalia; order Carnivora; family Felidae; genus Panthera; species Panthera pardus. Next base: position 36,016,630 of record NW_026526821.1, read on the forward strand.
AATGAAAGAAAGTAACTTTATTTACTGTTTTGTTCCCAATTTGTACTATGGTTTTCATTTTGTTTTTAAAGATTTTGCTTTTAAGAAATCTCTGCATCCAATATGGGACTCAAAATCACAACCCTGAGATGAAGAGTCACACACTCCAGCTACTGAGCCAGCCAGGCACCCCCTCTTTGGTTTTCACTGTAACTAATGACAGGTTATAATTGTAAACTTGCCAGAAAAGGATAGCTCAGTTGCCACCATGTATCAGTTATTGACTGGCACAATAATGCCACTGAACAAAGGATCTCAAAAACCCTAATAACACAAAACAATGAACATTTACTTCTCACCAATCTGTACCTGCTGATCTTGGTCTGGCTTGCTCCTATAACTGGTATGGTAGAATAATGGTTTCCAAAGTTGTACATCCCCAGAACCTGAGAATGTATTATCTTACATACAAGAGGGACTTTGCAGATAGATCAAGTCAAGGATCTTGAGATGAAGAGATCTTAGAGTATCTGGGAGGGCCCGATATAAATAAACACAAGTGTTCTTATAGGAGATCACCAGGAAGTCACACAGGAGAGAAGATGCTATGCTGCTAGTTTGGAAGGTGAAGGAGGCATTCATGGGTCAAAAAAACATAGGCAACCTCTAAAAGCTGGAAAAGACAAGGAAATAAATTCTTCTCTATAGCCTGCAGAAGGAATGCTGCTCTGTGTACTCATTTTAGGCTTCTGACCTCCAGATCTATAATAATAAATTTGTGTTGTTTTAAGCTGCTAAAATTATGGTAATTGGTTACAGTGGCAAGAGAGAGCTAATACATTTGGGGATGTCTGGCTGTCAGACGTGATCTAAGATGACTTCAGCTGGGATGACCAGGGTGACTCAGCTCCCCTCCACATAACTTTTAAGCCTAGGCATGTTTTCATGATGGTGGCAGACACAAAAGTACAAGCAAATGGAAACACAGAAGGCCTTTTCAGACCTAGACATAGAACTGGGACATAGCCTTTCAGCTTCATTCTATTCACTAAAACAAGTCACATGGCCAAATCCAGATCCGGGGGTGTGGAAATAGATGCTGCCCTAGACTCTGCCTTGTTAGAAAGAGGAGTTGTGAAGTCACATGATAAAGGACATGGATACCAGATCGGGCAAATGATGCAATCTGTCATAATGAATTAAGCAGTCTCATTTGGGAAAATGATTAAGTATTTCTAACTCCAGATGCTCTACCAAGATCATATCTCTTCTTTCTCAGTTGGTCTCATAGCCTGATCTTCCCTTCTAATACAAGGTTTGGGTGTAGGTAGAAGTTCACATTCTTCCTTACTTGTGGTTCTCTGTTGATTTTTAGTGACCTCACCTTACCTGGCAAACTCTAGTCATATTTCATCCAATGCTGATGGGTCTTGTGTAATTCCTGGTGTGCTCTGGCTGAATTGTTCTTCTTTTGGGGTCTTACTGGTGATGCTCCTCCTCTGGGACATGGCAATGATTCCCATTCAAACTTTATCTTGAGTGGCCCACCCTGCTGCCCTCTACTACAAATCACCACATCCTTTAGCACAAGGATCCCCTTGATTCAGGTCACAAGGCACATCTTCAACTGTCTTACCTGCCCCTCTGTCCCACATTCCCTGGGGTATGCAGGAAATTCTGAATTCCTTATAAAGCATTCTCAGGCTAAAGGAGGTGGTGTAAGCTTTCTTGATGATTAACCACATAATGCCATGTGCCCTTTTCTATTCTGCTTTCACCTCTTCTTGTTGGTGTAGGACTCTTCCAGTAATCTTGAAATTTTCCTAGCATCTGCTCATTAAAATTGAGAAATAATTCCCCCCACTCGGGCACTGTTCCAAAACAGGAGGGTTATTTTTCCCATTGTGTTAAATCAGATGCTTTTGGCTCTTAATAATAGAAAGTCTGACTCAGATTAGAGAAATACAATTATTGTTATTTTTTTAATGCTGGCTTTGTTTCTTTGTTTTTTTTAAGTTTATTTATTTATTTTGAGAGAGAAACAGCATGAGTGGGGGAGGGGGAGAGAGAGAGGGAGACAGAGCCTGATGTGGGGCTTGAACTCACAAATCGTGAGACCATCTTCTGAGCCAAAATCAAGAGTCAGACGTTTAAGTGACTGAGCCAACCAGGTGCCCTGAGAAATAAAATTATTATAGCACAAATAAGGAAGTCTAGCATTAGGATTGTTTGGCTGAAGACCTCAGCAATATCACATCAGCTGGCGTGTGCATTCTTTCTGTCTCTTCACTCTGAGAACCACACTGTTGGCCTCATTCTAAAACTGGTTTCCTGCTAGCTTAGAAGTTGGTTATAAATCATACTGGGAGCCCACTTCCTCCAGCACCAATGGAAGAGAGAGGAAGAAAACTTCCCTGTGATTTTGTATTAAAAGGTTTTTCTTTTTCATTGGATCAGCTCAAAACAAATAAGAATGGGCAGAGGAATGGCTTGTGCTGATTGGCTAAAGCGTGCATTTCTGAACCAATTTCCATGAAGAGGGTTGAGATTATCATCATTTGCTTTGACTAAGCTCCACCCTGTAACTGGAGCTGAATTCACTTTCTCTAGTCACACAGACCGCGTGAAGTAAAGATAGACACCTAACAAAATGTTCATTCTACCAATAAGAAAGTAAGCAATGATGGATGTTTGCTGTTGAACAATAATGTCCCCTAAAAACATACTTCAAAATTTTTTTACATCTACTAGTAAGAACCAGTACATTTATATCTGACTTCTGCTCCTTCAATTTCTCTCTCTCCCTCCCTCTTTTAGTAATGAGAAACTTCCTAGTCCTTTCTGTCTCATTGAAACTTCTCTTTAAATATACACCAAATTCTCTCTACCTCTTATTTATTGTGAAACCTTCTGTTCAGACTCTACTTGCTCCTAACGTGTAAAGGAAAGATTTGAAATTTTAAAATTCCTTTTTTCTTTGTCAACAAGAACTAGCTTTTTAAACAGTTATTTACTAGACTAGAGAGAGTCTCCTTTATAACAATGACATTCAACATTTGTCTAGGGGGGATCTGCCATCCCTGTGAAGATATAAATGCCAGCGAGTCAATGAGTAGAGTGTACAGGGGCAGCAAGACAAACAGATCTATACAAAATTCAGAATGCAGTATAGGAAAATAGCACACACACACACACACACACACACACACACACACACCAGACTGCTTGCCTGATTTTTCCTCCAGGAGAAGAAGATGAAACCATTCAAATTTCAGATGATGTCAAATCTGTCCATGTTGCTTAACATCCAGTCCAAATGGCTTTTCCCCAGTAATTCTCTGGTTTCCTATTATATTGGTTTCCTTTTTAGAAATTATTATAATTTTATCTACTGATTTGTAATTATGCCTATTTGAGTTGTTTTGCTGGTTGATTTCCCACATCCTGCGCTAGAATGTAAGAATGATGCAGGTAGAAAGTTCAGCTGTATTGTTCAGAACTTTATCTCCAACATCCACCAGAGGACCTAGCACAAACATAGAGTTCCAATAATAATTAGTTGGATGAATGAATGAGTGAATTTTCTCTTTCTAAACTGAATAATTCCTATGCAATTTAACATATTCAGATCCATTATCTTAGTGGATTCTCAGAATAAAGTTACTCTCTTCACCAGGTAATAATGATGATAGCAATATCTGGGTACAGAGATGTTAAGTGATTTGCTCAAAGAAACACAGTAAGTGTTGAATATAAATCTCAAACTCAGGTCTTTTGTCTCAAATTCTATGTTCTCTCCATTCTGACCCATGCTTTAAGTTCTCAAAGCTTATGAACCACTTCAACAGGTACATAGGAAGAAAGCCCCCTCTAGTTGAAGAGAACAGAATGAGCAATGTTAGGGTGGTAGGAGGCCTCAGGGAGCATTCTGGAAGAAATGTGGTGCATTCTTGGAGCACTTTCATGTACCCAGCCCCATAAAATGCCTAGGGAGATGCAAGACTTCCCACAGGAGAGGGGAGCTTTTTCCTGCCTGTGTTTGGCTGCAAAAGTCACTACTACTGCCTCTAGCAGTGCAGAGAACCAAGTTCCCTGAATAATAAGAGTCAGAAGGGAGGACACAGAATAGGAGTCACAAGGTAAGGGAGAGTAAATTTAGCCCTTGTCTTCCTGGAATGTTCCCGGAACTAAAGCTACTTGGGAACAAGGCCAGCAATCAGAGCACAGGGCTTCTCCTTCAGCAAAGGGAAACATCCCAGGCTCTGCAGGCATGCCCCATTGCATGCTGAAGGGTTGGCCAGGCCAGGTGTCTGTCAGGAGCCTGGGGAGCTGACACAAAACCAGGAGGGAGGCTGACAGGACAAGCAATGCTGGCCTTTTCCTCCCTTGGAAATCACAAGGCCCCTAAAACCAGAGGCCTGAGGCAGCTCTGATGCTGCAGCAGCTGTACAGGCTCATACCTACTTGACCAGCTTCCTCCCAGCATAAGATAGGATAAGCATTATCTCAGAATAACCATTGGTAGAACTAGAGTCCATCCTTCAGCAGCTGCTGTTCTCATTGACCCTCGATAAAAGCTGTGCCAGGGGAGTTGGGATCTGTGTTAGTTTTCTAGAGCTGCTGTAAAAAAGCACTACAAACAAGGTGGCTTCAAACAGCAGAGATATATTGCCTCACAGTTCCGGGAGGTTAGAAGGCCAAAACCAAGGTGTTGGCAGGATCATATTCCCTCTGAGACTCTAGGTAGAATTTTTCCTTGCCTCTTTCTAGCTACCAGTGATGGCTGCCAATCCTTGAATCCTTGGCATTCGTGAGCTTACAGCTGTATCGTGCTAATATCTACCTTCATCCTTCCATGGTATTCTCCCTGTGTCTCTGTCTTCATATGGTGTTTTCCTCTTTTTATAAAAATGCTGATTATACTTGGATTAGGGCCCATCTTGATAACTTCATCATCACCTGATTTCATCTACAAAGATCCTATTTCCAAATTAGGTTCCTCCCTTTCACAGGTACCAGGAGTTAGAACTTCTACATCTGCTGGTGGGACACAATTCAACTTATAACAGGCTAGTATTACTATCCTCATTTGTTAGAGGAGGAAGCTTAGGCCCAGAAAAACCAAAGGAATTGTGTGATGTCACTATGGTGAATCAGTTGCCTAGTGACCCCAATTTTTTCCATGCCTCTCTGTATCTACATCTTTTGGTATTACCTTCCCACACTGACTCTGGACTTGGCCATGTGACTTGCTTCAGACAATGGGATAGAGCAAATATGATATAAGCAGAGGCTTAAAAAATGCTTTCACATTAGGACTTGTCACTCTTGCATACTCTCGGAGCTCTGTGGCCATCATGTGAATAAGCTCAAGCTAGCCTGCTAGATGATGAGTGACCATATGGAGAGGGACTGTAATCATCCCAGTGTCACCACTATAAATCAGCCAGCACCTGCCAGACCTCCAGCTGACCACAGATGCATAAGCAAACTCCACCAAGATCAGGCAAGTTCCACCCAAATCACTAGAACCCATACCTGACCCATACATAGATTCATGAATAATCATGAATAAATAGGGGTGGCTTGTTACACCAAAAAAATTAACTGATATAGTCAAATAGATGGTAAATGGTAGAGCGGATTGTGGTAAGTTGGTGGGAGGGAACATGTAGCGAAGGAAGTGTGTTACTGAATCAATTAGCTATTGCTATGCAATAAGCTACCCCAAACAAAGTGTCATAAAACAACAACCATTTGTTATCTCTTATTAGCCTGTGATTCGACTAGGAAGCTCTGCACCCTGGATCAGTCTTGACTGGTCTTGACAGGTATCAACTATCTTCTGCCAGGCTGGCTGTCAGCTGGCTGGTCGAGGGTGGCCTCAGTAGGGATGACTCAGCTGTGCTCCAAGTATCTCTCATATACCTCCAGCAGGCTAGCTCAGGCATGTCTTTTTGAGGGTGCAAGGGTCCAAGAGAGGAAGCAAAGATGCACATGTACTTTTCAGTAAGATGGTTGCTATCTCATTAATCGAACACATCTCATGGCCAGGCCCAGAATCAGTGTGGAAGGTCACTAACTATGCCGTGGATAAAGAGAGACATGGGAATCTGTCTATTAATGCAATCAGTATTCAATAACAAGTCAATAACCATGAAGCTGGACAGAGAAATGGGCTCTTGGAAGGAGAATAGCAAAATGCCTGTCATAAGAGGAATCAAGATATTTCAGAAATCTCAGAAAACAATGTGATAACTAGATAAAAGTGAGTTCATTCATAAGTACCTGCAATAAGTACTTGGGCAGAAGTCTATGGAGATCCTATCTACAGATGGCCCCAGCCTGGCCCAGAGTTCCTCCTACTATCTACCCAGCAACAACTCCACAGTATTTCCTGAGAAGAAAATTTCCTAGAAGGCACAAAGGCAGATCCAGGAGGAGCTAAGGTTTTCCAGAATACAGTCTTGGGCCTTGAATACCTTTGGATAGAGCTACAGATGAACATTGCATGGCGTCTGTGACTTTATAATCACTACCACCCCTTGACTGTGAACATACTGTTATTTCTATGTCTTAAATTATAGGGTAAGGGATACTCCTCTGAGGAAAAAAAAACAGCAAATAATTCAAAAGTACATAAGATGAGAAAACTATGGTGTGGTTTCTACCTCATTTCTCAGGGGTAACCATTGCTTTTAATTAGGACACATCCTTCTAGTCTTTTTCCTACACATACTTTTCTGCGTGTGACTTTCATGCATTATTGACCAAGACTGGGGGAATGAGGCCAACATTCTAGGCATCACTCTGACAGTCCAGAAAGCCAGGCTTTTCCTCTTTCTTGTCCAACCCTTGTGCCATCCTTCTCTAACCACAAAAATGCTCCCCCTGGAAATGAGTGCCAGTCTGCATGTTTATGAAGGATTAACACTGGAAAATGTAATGTAGAAATGTTGGGGCAGGGGAGAGGTAGAAGAAGATGAGAGAGAAACAAAAGAAAAAAAAATCAAGAAATATCAGCAGGAAAAAAAATGTTAAAATGGAAAAATCTGGAAAATGCCTCTGGGCTGATATTTGATCTCAGGACCTAATGGAAGTACATCACATCCTGAATGAATATGGGTGATTAGCCTAGAGATTAGATACATCTTAATAATGAACAGGCCAAGAGGGGCCTCACATATCCCATTTAATGTTTACCATTTTTAGTGTTATTAATGGACCATTTCAGTTACAGAAGTCCCACTTCTACCAGAACCTTCTACTTGAAAAGCATATGTCAATTTGCATTGGATTTGGATGTAGATACGTGTGACAGAAAATGTAAAACAACAGTGCCTTAAGGAAGATAAAAGTTGTATCCCCCTCACATAAGACGAATATAGATTTAGATGTCTGGGGCAGATTTGGCACTCTGTGATGCCGAAGACCCAAGTTCCTTTTTCTTGTTGATCTATTATCCTTTTAACATGGCCTCCACCTCATGGTCCAACATAGCTCCTAAAATTCTAGCCATTAACTTTGCATTCCAGCCTGCACAGTTGGAGGAAGGCAGTGAAGAAGGGTTGAGACTATTTCTTTAAGGAAACTTCACACAACACTTCCTTTTATACTGCATTGGCCAAAATGTAGTCTCATGACCATGGCTAGCTGCAAGGAAAGCTGAGAAATATAGTGTTTGTTCTCTAGGGAAGGATCTGTGCCCAGCTAAAAATAAGGTGTTTTATCACTAAGTATGAAAGGCAAAGGGATATGGAGGAGCAAATAGTAATCTCAGACATATAAAGTCATCAAAAAATTTCCCCCTGAACCTTATTGAGAAACTGAGTACATAAACACGGATGATGTTTGGGCACCTCAAACTCATTTTAAATATACAGTTTGCTTTTTTTTTTTTTTCCAAAGGAGGATAGAAGGAACATTGTCCAAGTTAAAGAAGGCAGAAGATTGAAAATCATCGCAGTCCACTTGGTTTCCACAACCCCAGAGGTCATCCCAGCCCAAAGTCTTTCCCATAGAACAGTGGGCAATGATCTCAATTATTCTCTAGAGAGTTTGTGGCTATGAAGTTGGTAGCTTTTTCCTTACCTTCAAGGAGGAATACTACCTTTAATTACCCTTCAACAGGGGAGGGGGGAAGTTGAGTCTATTCCTTGGGCATAGAGCCTCACCTGTGACCAGTCTTCCCCAGGCTCTACAAGGAGCGGGAAAAAGAAAGCCTGTTTTGTACTGAGCAAAACAGGCTGAGAGTGCTCTTGAATGTTTGGTGGAGTGCACAGAAAGACACGGGGAAGAGGACAGAAAGCTGAGGGTGAGAACGCCTTTGCATACTCTTATCATTTGGAAGGCACCGGAGAGAAAGATGCCTTGCACTTACAGCAAGTTCTCTCTCTCAGCTTTCATTTTCCTAATATATAAAATAGGGACAATGAAATCAGCCTCATAAGCTTATTAGAAAGGTTATTTGGGAAATACTTGCCAAAATTCCTGACAAACACCTCCACTTAATATGTTTAAGTTCCTTTCTCTTCTTCCTTTTGGAATAATATAATCTAATTGATTAGTAAGGATACTTTTCTACAAGATAAATTTGGCAAACGGTCTAGAGCTATAATATGGTAACCACTAGCCATTTGTGGCTATTAAGCACTTGAAATGTGTCTACTATAATTAGAAACTGAATTCTTTATTTTATTTCATTTTAATTTATTTAAGCTTACATTTAAGATCTGATACTTGATTCAAGTATTGGAAAATGGTTATGCATATTTGGAACAACTTGGGCATGTGAATTCCTTTGTCGACCACAAAGTATGAAATTGAAATACACATCAAGGATTTCCTGTGAGAATTTAACACTTGAATTAAGATATGCTGTGTCAAATACTTAGCATATTTTAAAGACTTACTACAAAAAAAGAGAGAATGTAAACTATTTCATTAATAATTTTTACATTAGTAATTTTTATATTTATATTGATTACAAGTTTAAATGATATTTGGATATGTTGGGTAAACAGAATACATTATAATTTTTTTATCTGTTTCTTTTTACTTCTTTAATGTAGTGACTAGAAAATTTAAAACTGGGGCACGTGGGTGACTCAGTCAGTTAAGCATTCGACTTTGACTCAGGTCATGTTCTCACGGTTCCTGAGTTCAAGCCCCGCGTCAGGCTCTGTGTTGACATCTCATAGCCGGGAGCCTGCTTCAGCTTCTGTGTCTCCCTCTCTCTCTCTCTGGCCCTCCCCCACTTGTGCTTGCTCTCTCTCAAAAATAAATAAACTTAAAAAAGAGTTTAGGGGCACCTGGGTGGCTCATTCGGTTAAGTGTCTGACTTCAGCTCAGTTGATGATCTCACAGTTTGTGAGTTCAAGCCCTGCAATGGGCTCTGTGCTGACAGCTTGGAGTCTGGAGCCTACTTTGGATTCTCTCTCTCTTCCTCCCCCACTCACACTCTGTCTGTCTCTCAAAAACGAAAAAAAGATTTTTTTTTAATTTTTAAAAAGAGTTTAAGAAAAAAATTTAAAACTGCATAAATGACTTGCATTATATTTCTATTGGATAGTGCGTGGCAGAGGACAGCAAATAATTAGATTGAGTTTTCCTACCAGAGTGGCTGGTGATCTTGGCCTTGGTCAGATATTTCATTAATTGAGCATCTATTCTGAGCTAGGGACAATGGAGCGACTGAATCATAAATGAGCATATAAACAAACACTGTAAATAATATAATTACAAATAATTCTCTTGAGTACAAGGAAAAACATATATTCAGTAATGAATGAGGCCAAGAGATTGGGGTAGTTTCCTTAAATGAGAAAGCAGGCAGAGGAGGCTTCCAAGAGGAGGGACATTTGAGTTAAGATTTGAAGGGTAAATACGAACTAGAAGTGCAACAATCTTGATGAGTGGAACATTTTATAGGAATATTAAATGGTTGTACTCAACGTCAGACAGTCACTCAAGAGTCAGACTGGGATTATACACTCACATTTGTCAGCCCCCAGAGTCTGTGATCTTAACCATTTGTGAGAAATGATGCTTTTCCCTCTGGTGATAATATGGCTCTAGTCTTCTAAAGGGGCAAAATTATTGCCACTGACTCACTGCCCTTTTCCTGACTTATTGTATAGAACCTATCTCATTATGTTATGAATGTGGCATTCCCCAGTTAGGTTCCTAAGGGTGGGAATCCATAGACATAGACATGTGATGTCTTGGAGGAAAGCATCCTTTTCTACTCTTTTTAGTATTTTGATCTTCTCTGACAAGGATAAATTACAAAGATTGCAGAAATGGTGGAAATTATTTCTGAGGAAAGGAGTTAAACAGGTGTTTCTTTCTAAAGCTATGACTTAATGGGGTCAGGCTAACAAGCTTGAGGAAATAGAAATGACCTAGTGGGAAAACAAAGGTAATTCTGAGAGAAGGACAGAGTGGATTTTGGAGCAGGGGAACAACCAGCACTATAGTCCCATGGGGAGTTATTAGACCTGGAAGAGCAGCCATCACTTGAGGCTTTTATAGACTGAAAAATTGATGTAATCTGCTGCATTGGGTTACAGAATTTATAGGCAAAACTGATGAGGAGCACCACCTTTTTCTCAGACTTTGAGTCTCCAGGCTTTCTTTTGAACTTCCAGAGAGTGCTGTGAAACTACAAATGTATGGCATGGAACCATTTACACTACAGATCTTGCTTGATGTTTTTTTAATGCCATGGCTAAAAACCCAGAAATCTGGTTAGGCTTTGCTTTACTTCACAAAAGAAAAGGACTAAAGAAAATCTTTATAGGTACAAAAACAAATATGGAGGAAGATGACCCCAGTGCTGTGTGCAAAAGCATGGAGGAGGATATTGAGATTCATAAGTTTGGGGAAAGATCAACATAGCTGTGTCAAAAGAATAATTCAAGTTAAAAAAAACCCTCATTTTTGTGTAATAAAAGAAATTCTATATCTAGCTCTGATCTCTCCCCTGGCCCCAGGCTTATAGATCCAATTGCCCACTTGGTATACAACCACCAATAGAAAAAAAATCTCATGGTCATCCCAAATGGAACATGGCAAAAATAGAACTTTTGGGTTCTATATGTAGTTTTTTTCTCACCTAGGGAAATTAGCACTATTTAATTGCTTAAGCCATACCCTCCAATATCCATTCTGTCATCAAATCTAGTTAATTCTACTTCCAAAATGTATTTAGAAGTTCTTTACTTTTTTCCATCTCTAAAATCATTCCCCTTTAGTCCAAGCTGCCATCATTCCGTATGGCAGCAAGAGCCTTTGAGCAGGTGTCTTGGCTTTTATTCTTGCTTCCCAATTTGTTGTTCAGGTGACAATCACAAGCCAACCTAGATCCAAGGTAACATGGACCATTAAGCAATCAGTGAAAGGAGTGTCAAAGAATTTGTGGCCATTATTTTTTAACTGCCACACTGACTCTTACAGAAATTGGTACCCCTTGTAAAGTACTTCCTTTGGCATTTCCACTGCTTCTGGTCACAGGCCTTGCCCAATATGAAAAAAAGTCCACACCAATGGCATCTTTCCACAAAGTCAGTTTTTTTTTTTGCATGGTTTACCTACCTACAAGAACTCAGCAAGCCTATCTGTTTAGACTTTGAGGTGGTTAATTCTGAGTAGCCCTTTACCTCTGTGTTATTAGCTCTTCAGTTAGTCTTTGGCAAATTATTTAGTCTCTGTAGGTCTCCGTTTCCTCATGAATTAAGGGTCCTTATATCTCATCATCTCTAAGTGCTTTGCAATTCAGCCAACAAAATTAGAGTTTAGTCACTGACCATGCTCACAGACTATGGATATGTAGCTAATCGTAAGTTTTTAGTTGCACTAATTATAAGAGATCATTTCATCTTTTGATCATGGAACATGATGCAAGTATTCTGAGGATTTGGGCTGTCTTGCCATCCTTCCTCCGTAGCATCCTTAAATCATTCAAACCAACTCTAGATAGTATGATGATTTCTACAGGCAATTTTATAAAAACTACTTTCTCTTTTTGCCCCAGCCAATTTGTCCCCATTCCAGTTTTCCCAGCAAGCCCCTGTCTGATTTGGCCTTTTTTTTTTTTTTTCCCTGCAGTCTTTTCTTTCTAACTGCTCTTAAGTTTTTTCTTCAGTTGTCTTATTCAGAAGAGGCTTCTTTTTGTTACCATAAATTCATAACAAAAAATATTTTCTCCTCTATTTGTATTTGTTTTGCTCTTGTATTAAAAGTACAATGCATGTTGAAACAGAGAACTAACTTACTTTTACATTTGGGCGTTCTTTTAAGCCAGGGTAAAAGACAAAATATTTTTTTTGCAGCATTATTCAGATGAAAGTTTTTAAAATCCATTGTGATTGAATTACATATAAGGAGAAAATATTTATTTTCTTTATCCTCAAGCCTCTTTTTCTAAATTTTGTTTCTGAAATATACATGAATATATCACATATACGTAAATAAATGTAACAAAAGTGAGTTCCTATGAAAAGACATTTAGTATGTTTAGTCAAACTAAATAGCTATCAGGTTCAAGAGGGTTGAGGTAGCTTAAAAAAACTTTTTATTGCAGTATAACTTATACATGGAAGATTACACAAATAATAAGTGTATGATTTGAGGAACTTTTCACAAACTAAAAACATCCATGTAACCAGCCAAAGGATAGACTTTTACCTTGCTAAAGGAATTCTCAGTGGTGGGTTCTTGAGAAACTCCTGTATAATTGTCCTACATTGTTATTAACTTTATGTAAGCATGAGGCTATTCCCTCCAACTAAATTATACATTCAACATGGTTTCTACAGTGGGACCATAGTTTATACCTCATTTTTTCTACCACAGAGCTAGCTAAATGCCCTGAACTGAGGACACCTTCAATAAATGAACATGAGCTATATTCAGACTCAGTTTATTAAACATTAATACAAACCAATTTCTTCTTTATATGCTTCTATTTCCTACTTCACCTTCTAGATCACTGACCTTCTGAGTCTTTTTGCTGGCCCCAACCTCATCGGCCAAATGGAATTTCTTGAGACTCTTCTTCATCTATTCTTTCACTCTGAACTCAACTGTTTTCACGTTTTTAACTAATATCTATGTGCTGAAGACTCTCAAATTATAACCTATAATATAGTCAATTAATGGCAGTGATGGCCCAGTTAATAGCCTCTTGGAAGCCCTACCCCTTTGCAATGTGACTTTGCAACTGCTCCCATCATGAGGTAGAGTCTTTTTTTCCACCCACTGAATTGGGCTGGCCTTGTATCTCTCCTTGGTAAATAGAATACTGGGGAAGTGATGGTATACCAATTGTGAGTTTAAGTCTCTTCTTTTTTTTTTTTATTCTTTATATATGTTTGAGAGAGAGACAGAGAAACAGAACGTGAGTGATGGAGGAACAGAGAGAGAGGGAGACACAGAATCCAAGCAGGCTCCAGCACAGAGCCCAATGCAGGGCTTGAACCCACGAATGGTGAGATCATGACCTGAACTGAAGTTGGATGCTTAACCGACTGAGCCAGCCAGGTGCCCCTAAGGCTTTTCTTACTCTTGGAACCTTCTCTCTATTATATGAGTAAGCCCAAGGCAGCCCATTAAAGAATGAAAAACCATGGAGATCATTACACCAACTGACAATCAACCAACCCCTAGAAGCAAACCACCTAGCCAACTTGCAGCTGACCACCAATCCATTAGGGAACCCAAGTGAGACCAAATAAGACTCCCAGCTTAACCCAGGGTAAGTTGCCAACCTGAAGAAATAGTTATTGTTTAAGCTGCTGACTTTTGGAGTGGTTTGTTACACAGCATTAGCTGATATATCAGTTTAGACTTATATATAGACATACATTCAACTACCAGCCTGGCATCTCCATATAAATGGTCCACAGCCATCTTAAAAAAAAAATCTACACTATACTGTTGATTTTTACCCCCACATACAAAACCTCCCTTTTTCAATCTTTTCCTCTTGGAAAGTAGCTCCACTATATATCCAGATATTCAAACACAAAATCTGAAAGCTATCTTTAATTCTTCCTTTCCCTTACCTCTCACACTCAATACATCAGCAAATCTTGTTGACTCTCCTTTCTAAATTTGTCTTGAATCTACACTTCTTTCCAGCACCTCTAACATCACTTCTCCCTGTCTAAGCCTCTTCTGTCTCTTGCTTATAGCGATACAGTAAGCTCCTATCTGATCTTCCCCACTCTACTGCTAAACTTCTCCAACCCCTTTTCACACAAAAGTTAATTTTGGCTTTAAAAATTCTACAAGATCATGTCACTAACCTGCTTAAAACTCTTCAAAGACTTCCCATCACGATTAAAATCAAATCCAAATTTCTTATCATGGCCTGTAAAATCCTACATGACCAAGCCCCTGTCATTCTCTCCAATCTCACCTCCTGCCCCTCTCCCTTTAACTCACCATATCCCAGTCCATTGGCCTTCTTGCTTCTTCCTGAACAACCAAATCCCTCACATCTCAAGACTGCCATTCTTGCTGTTCTGTCTGCTACAAACCTCTTCCCTTGCTTTTTGTTCTTAATCTGGTAGGATCTATTACATCCTTCTCAGGTTAAATCTCACCACCTCTTGGAGGTCTTCTGTGGACACTCTCAAGTGGTATTCCTGCTCCACTCATTTTCCTCCATCAGCCCATCCTGTCCAACTCATTGAAATTGTTACAATTTCTTATTCTTTGTATATTTACTTAACAATTCCTTTCTTTTTTCTTTTTTCTCTTTTCTTTTCTTATTTTTTTGCCTGTCTTTTCTACCAGATCAGAAGTTGCATGAGGGCAGGAGACTGTGGTTACTTTGTTCATTTAATATCATCAATGCTTACCACAATTTCTCTCCCACACTAGGCACTCAGGAAATACTAGTTGAATAAATGAATTTAATACAATCCCTTCAATAACAATGTCAGATAGATTTTTATTACCCCAATTTTGTAAATGAGAAACTTGAGGATAAATATTATCTGTATAATTATTTTTCAGAGCAGATAAAGGGATAGAAACATGATAGCGAGGCTAATTTGTTTAAAAAAAAAATACAGTAGGGGACTGGAACAAAATTAACCTACTGGGAACATTTACAAGGCCTAATCCTTAATCCCTCAATCCAGTGACTTGATTACCAAGCAAGTGTGCACTTGTTGGGAGGGAGTGTTGTAAAGAGATATGAAAAACAACATGCCCCAACTCACAACTGGTTGTTTCCCACCCTTGGACTGTGGTTGCAGCTCCCAGAGTCATGTCCTCATGGAAATAAATCCAGATGTAGGAAGAAAGGGTCATAAAATAATGGTTTTTCCTTAGCACCTCCTTCTTAGCAAAGAGCAAAATATTTCCCAAAAGCCTGCAGCAAATTTTTAGTTATATTTCATTGGCCATAATTTGGTTCTACTCCTACTTCTAGACAAATCATTTGCTGAGGAGACCACAACTGCCACGTCTGGTCTGCATTCATCACCATTCATCACCTGGACTAGGCTTGTTGCCACACAAATGTATCAAGATTTGGTATCTGTGATAGAAGGGGAGAAAAGAAATTGATCATGTAAGCAACAGCATCTGTCACAGCAATTCAATTATCCTGTGTTATTTTGTCCCATTTTATCCTAGAAATTATAGGTGCTATAGATTTAGTCCATGGGCTAGGAAACTCAGAGTTCAATCTCATGACATTGAAGGTCAGCAGGGTTACAGCCTATTTTTCTCAGAAATTGATGAACCCATATGTTGTACTCAAAGAATTTCAACCTCTCACCTCTTGGCAATGGATAAATTCAAATACCAGGCATAGTGAAACAAACAAACAAACAAAAAATGAAATCATAAGGCACTTTTCTGATGATAAACCTAAAATTGTCCTGATAAATAAATCTAGCCATGTTTTTAAATTCAGCACTTTATGCAAATATCAAAATACATCCCTTTTGACAAATCTCTATGTTCCTTTCCTCATAGAGACGACTTTCATTTTCCATAAAATTCCATCTGTTTACGTTTCATGCAGTCATACAAAAATGCTGAACAGTACGTATAGACTAATAGAGGCAAGTTTGGCCTTGGGGAACCAGCTTTTGCCTGAGAATTGGATACTAGTCTTGCTATATCCCAAAACTGGCTGTATGAACTTGGGCAAGTTGCTTCATTTCTTCTTCTGTGAAATAAAGAGATTAAATAGACTGAGAGCTTTCTAGGTTCTAAAATTCTGTGATTATATCTGATATCCAAGTTAAAGCCAAATGGACAATGTATTGGTAAGGACAATTGATATTATAACAAAAAATCCCCGAAATTATAGTGGCTTAACACCATAAAAGCTTATTTCTTACATAATGCTCCAATTAGATTCATGAGGTGTTCCTGGTGTCTCCTCCTAGCAGTGTTTCAAGCACTCAGCTTCATTCATTTTATGGTGCTAGTGTCCCCTGCATTTGGCTTCCATGGTTTCTATAAGAGAGAACATGAATAATAAAACAGGAGGTTTTATAGCAGACATGTCAGTCTTGGAAGATGCATTGTCCAGAATCTTGTGGCCAGAATGCATGGCCCCAGACGAAATAAAAGTGAGGTTGGATAATGTAATCTGTGAGACTATAAAGAAGGAACAGGATTGAATAATACTGAGCCAGTGTCAGCCATAAACATTTTTGGATATATTTCTTTCTTTGAATTCCAAGTAACTAAGGGAAATAATAATCTTACTTTGAATATTCCTATTGTGTCACTGCTTATCCTGTGTTCCCTAGTACCTCATACTACCACTATGTTTTATCATGAATTAACTCTTTACATGTCTATGTCTTACTAGTTGCTGGGAGCTCCCTGAAAGAGGGACCTTGTGTAATTCCCCTCTATACCCTCAGCGCTCAGCACAGTGGATGGCATCTACTAAGGATTGGAGATCCTGAACAAATCAGAAAAGAGGATATATTCCCAACTGCTTTGTCTTGATGTTGGTGGTCAGTGCTCATTCCCAAATATCTATATTGAGGAGGCATGATCTATATGGTTTGATTTTTGTGTCTGTATGGGGGGAGGATAATGGTAAAATTATGTTTGTTTAATGCTTTAGAAAAGTTTTAAGAAACAGCATTTATCATTTCACAGAATGATGGGGAAGGTTTATTAAATGGAGGTGAATGAGGTAAAACTATCAACTTTGAACCCCACTGGTGTGGCAGAAGGATGGTAGTGAGAGTAGGTAAAGAGATGATTGTGTGTTTGTGAAGCTCAGATCTTTTTCAGCACAAGCGGACTGAGCCCATGGCCTTAACAGGAGAAGATATTAAGGCCACCACAATGACTGGCATTATAGTTCTGCTCTAGAACAATCGCTGACATTCCCTCCACCCATCCCATGGTCCAACACTGACACCCAGGATGGCCTAACCCCGAGTCCACTCCCAAAGAAATGATTCTGCAGGTTGATAGAATCTCGAGATGCCCATATCCCAGAATTAGAAACTATCCCTGTGGCAGTCTCAGGTTTTCAGCATACAGACCAGAGATGCACACACAAGTTTCTTTTGTTTCAAGTTAAGGATGCATTTTCATGTTTTTTTAAAATTCAACAATAATAAACATTTGTTGAAAGCCCAACTTCTAGAAATGTACTACTCAATACAGCAGTCACTAGCCACATGTGGCTATTAACATTCAAATTTAAATTAATTAAAATTAAACAAAATTCAAAATGCAGTTCCTCAGTCACATTAACCACGTATCAAGTGTTAAATAGCTACATGTGGCTAGTGGCTACCCCAACTGAACAATGCAGCTATAGAATATTTTCTGGCATCACAGAAAATTCTACTGGACAGAACTGTTCTAGAAACTGCTTCCATATAGTGTGTCCAGTTTTCTGGATCAAGTTATCTCAAGCCTATATGGTAGAAGATATGATAAACTCTTTTTAGGATATCAAAAGAGGACCTGTGTTTTGCTAAAATTTAGATACATACATGCAGTTTCTTAAAATAAATTTACATATTTGAAGGGTCAGTCCACCTTGGAAAGCTAAATTTCTCATCTCTAATATGAATGAAGTTTTAACTGCCTGGAACTCAGCCATCATTATAGATTAGAGGTTAAATAAAACAACAGATCTAATATCTCCTGACATGTTCCAAAAAGAGAGACAGAGAGAGAGAGAGAACAAGCAATGTGAGACCCTTTTCAGATAACAGTAGAAGCAAGAATGAACTGAAAAGGAACCTTGCCTACCTTTTGGGTATTATCTCCAAACACGTATCATTTGAAAAATAAAATTCTATTTTAAAATATTCAAAGCACTGAAACATTTGTACTCCTCATACATGTTAACCTCTAAGCTGTATAATAAGATATGGCATCATTTTTTTTCCCCAAGAGAAGTTAATTTACCCAAAAGAAAAGTAAATTGGCCAGGAACCTATTTTGTCATTGGTCCAGGAGAGGCAAGAATCCTACCTAATCATCAGAGAGGCCATCTGGGCTAGTTATTAGAGATGTTCATAAAAATTTCAGCTCTATTTCTCCAGGAATATGGGAGATCCACTTCACCACTCCCTAAAGTAAGAGAGGCCAGATAACTTGTTTGCGTGGTTAAACATGAGCAGGAGTGATGTATGTCTCTTCCAGTGTTAGCATTTAAGTTCCTGTGCTTGGCCGATTCCTCCTTTCTCTTCATGATGACAATCATGGAAGCCCACACGGGAGTTTCCATTCATGGAAATCCATTACTGATTATGATGAAGAAAGGCCCTGCTAATTTGTATCAGACAAACAGCAAGTAAAAGAACCAACTTTTATTATATTAAGCCATTATGAATATGAAGGTGTTACTGAAGTACAATCTAGCCTGTTGTGACCAATATCATCCAAATTCAGGTCATATGGCTCGAAATGGAAACAATGAGTTCTGAGCCCTTTGTTTTTGTGAATAAAAATTAAAAAGCCATATATATGCAGATCAAGAGTTAGACAGAGGCAAGGGATCAAATTTGACAAAGTCAGTACTAGCCTGGATTTCCTATAGGCATTAAACATAGGAAGAAAAAATAGCTTGTTCATGTGAGCATAAATGGTATGTAGAGATTTATTTAAGCTCTGCTGTGAGTTGGGGCCTCTTTTTTTTTGCATGGTTGAACTAAAAAATGCTATATAGGCTATGTATATCTATGATGCTTTTCCTACAAGAGGCTTAAAATTTTCATTCCCTTCTTTCTAGATATGCTGCTAAGATCTTTTTTTTCCCCTTTAAGAAAAAATAAACCATTAAGATTAACATCCAGCTTGCTGAGTCATTTGTTTTCTACTTGATGTTAACTATAGGGATCTGAAGGCAGCAAGGAGAGAGAAAGAGACACAGAGACAGAGATGAAGACATGGAGAGAGAGAGGAATTTAGGGAGAGAAGGAGAAAGATTGATTCTAGAAAGAAAGAAGAAAAATCTGTTAAGTCAAATGGAAAAGCAAAAATAAAATTTGAAAGATTTGGCTATGACATCAGTTTTCTTACTCTGTAGTGGAAGCCCTTTATACAATATTTTAATGAAAACTGTAATGTGATTAAGGTTTGAATTGGATTTTCAGAGTGGAAAAGGGCAAGGTCATTAGAATGGGAAAAACCTAATGTTTTTAGCACAGTGCCTCCACTATTAGCTGTCTGACTAACAAAAGTCAGCTAACTTTTCTGAGTCATGATTTCTTTGTCTATAAAAAGAGAATAAAAAAACTTAGCATATATGTTGGTCGGAAAGATAGAATGCTATAAAATACAGTAAAGGACATTGGAAAGTGGATGACACCAAGCAGAGATCACTGTTTCTTTCTCTCTTTGGACTCTCACATTATCTCTTCTTTATTCTACCAGAAAGTTTCTTTCTCTATAAGGCTTTTTGAATACCAGCTTTAGAAGGGCAAACGTAGTTCTAATTCTGCCGCTTACTGGAATACTGTGTTAAGTTTTTCACATTCCTGGGGCACCTGGGTAGCTCAGTCAGTTAAGCATTCAACTCTTGATTTCAGCTCAGGTAATGATCTCACAGTTCATGGGATGAAGCCCTGTGTGGGGTTCTGTGCTGGGTTCTCTCTCTCTCTCTTTCTCTCTCTCATAATAAATTAAAAAATTGTTTTAAAGTTTTTCACATTCCTTATTTAATATTCACATAATTCTCTGTAAGTTTTTCCCCCTTTTACAAAGGAAGAGGCTTATAGAGAGTTAGAAATTTGCCCAAGTTCACATAGATAGCCTTTTAGTAATCTAATGCCACAATAATGCAGTCTTGCAAAATTCCTCAAATTCAGGGGCTCATAAACAGCCGTTTGGTATGCTTGTCAACCTGTGGATCAACTGGGAAGTTCTGCTCATCTGAATTGCCTCAGCAGGGTCCACTCATGCAACTGCAGTCATTTGGGGTTTGGCAAGTCTCTCTAGTCTATGACCAAAGAACAATAAGTGAGCAGCAGGAAATGGAGTAATCTCTGACTTCTTCATTAAATGAAATGCTGACCATGAGCCAGCAAACTAACCTTCCTTGGACCCTAAGCCAGGGACCTCCTTTGGTCCAATGCCTTAAACCTGTACAGACCTGGAGTAGGGAAATGATGAAGCCAATGATTCTGACAGAAAGGATGCCTCAATCTCCATTTAGTCCCTGAGAGAGATGACTGACAGCAGGACAGAGCCTAGTACGGGCATATAAAAAGCTTCTAACCCCTAGAAGGGACTAGAAGGGAAGGATTTCAAGGGAAGGGCAATCAAGCTTGGGAATACACCACAGCTAGAGATGATTGGAGTTGATGCTTCAACACAGTGCCACACCAAAATGTGGTCCATGAACCAGCAGCATCAGCATCACTTGGGAGTTTGTTAGAAGTGTGGACTCTTGGGACTCCACCCTAGACCTCCTGAGTCAGAATCTCAGAAGCACTTTTTTTAGGAAGAATCAAAATAGACTCATATCATTGAAATAGCATCTGTAGCCAGATTTTCACTAGTAGGTGAATTAACCCTTCAAGTCCCAGCACCTTGCTGAGCCTCTGACGTCCCAGCCAAGCTTTTAATACCTTCAGTTGCTCAACTGGCCCCACTCTCTAGAATGAACATCTATTATTTTTGCTTACTTAGCATCCATTCCCCTTCCTGTTGACCTCACTCAGAGACCATTCTCCTCCTCAACTCCCAGTCCATGTCTTTTGGATGGGATTTATCATGGGAATGGACATGTGACCCAGGGTACCGAATTAGAGCACAACACCCTTCCAGTCACAGTGACTGGTTCTGGAAGAAGCACATAACCCAGGACTAGCCAATGAAAAGAATAGTCAGGGATATTTGTTGGAACTATTAGAAAAGCAGCATGCTCTTTTCTGCTATTGAGCACAGCTAGTGGAGTCTATCTGAAAATGAAGTCAACACACAGATGTTAAGAGATTAATTTTTGATGACATTGTTTGAGCACCTGAATCTAGCTTTGCTTGAAGCCAGACCTAACGCTAGAGGTTTTAATTGTGTCAATACGTTGCCTTTTTTGCCTAAGTTATTGAAATTTGGATTTCTATAACTTGCGAGAAACATATTCCTGATATACAAAGCCACCCCATGTTCTAAGCTTGCTGACCCCACACAAGTCCTCACTCAGCTCTCAGCTTCCACTCTCTCTTCTGTTCCTCATCACTCATGACATGGTCATTTTCCAAACTCCAAATTTCAAAATTGTTTGTAATTGTACTTGTTTCTATGGTCACAAGCCAAATGGAGTTTCATAAGATAATATTGGTCATGACCCCCAGAGATTTGGGTGGACATTATTTTTCCCAAGTATAACATAGACCTGAAGTTTTGGGTTCTATCAAAACCTCATTATTCAAAATGTGGACCAGGAGCATCAGCATCATCTAGGAGCTTGTTAGAGATGCAGAATTTCAGGCACCACCATGGATCTGCTGAATCATAATTTTCATCTTAACAAATCCCCAGTAATTCATGTACTCAAGTGGCAAAAGTTACTGTCTGGGAGTTAGAAGACTGGTCCTATCTTCCTCTGTCTCAGTATTTTTTTACCTGTGAAATGAACAGACCGGGCTATTTCAGAGATTTACTCCAACCTGGACTTTCTATGATACTCATGTTTTTCAGTCCTTGACTCAGACTGTGACAGCTTAGCATGCAAATTAATAGAAACAGCAGGGGGTGGGAGTCAGAAAAATAAAAGAATGTTTCTATCAGTCAGAAAGCAACTGGTTGGACCGTTTGTGTAAAATGATATCAACCTCCAAGTAGAAACATATTCTATTTTAAAAATGAGAAAACAAGCCCAGAGAGGTAAACCGGTTTTCAAAAACCACATAGCACAGATACAGCAGAGCAGAAATGGGAAGATATAGTATTGCTGAGAAGGTACAAAAGAACAGGGGTTAGTGTTTGCACATGGTTGTTCTGGTGCTGGGCTGCCTAGGCACTTATTACAGGGTCCTTGGGAAGATACTTAACTGTTCCGTGTCTTGGTGTATTCATTTGTCCAATGGACATTATAGTAGTACAAACTTCATGATATTGTAGGGAATTAAATCTGTAAAGTGTTTAAACTATGCCAGCAATATATAACATTTGATATATGTTTGTTAAAGAAATAAAAATAAATCTTGATCCCAGTCTAGAATGATTTCCATAGTATACTGCAGCTCTCCCATGCCAGAAATATCCTCTCTTTCCCCACAAGATTTCTATAACCACCAGGCAATGTGTCTGAAACCCTACCTTAGTTCTTTTTAAAATTACTTTAGTATTTTTTAGCTTGGTGAACATGAATTAATTTAACACGAATTTAATATTAATCAGTTAATAAATGGTGATCCATTTTTAATAGAAACTACCAAGGCAGCAGGTTAGCTCTGCTAAGGTCTTAAAAGGAAAAAGGGATTTAATTAAAAGATTGAGTGAATAGAATGAAACAAAAAGAAAATAAACAAGGTAACTCCTATTCACCAATTTATCAATGGCTTACCCACAGCAATAGTTTGAAATACTGGATACATTTGGGAGGCTTTAAAAACATTATCAATGTCCAGGGCTACTTCAACCTAATTAAATTAGAATTTCTGGAAATGGTACACAAGCATGAGTGTTTTTAAAAAGCTCCCTCTAGGGGCGCCTGGGTGGCTCAGTCGGTTGGGCGTCCGACTTCAGCTCAGGTCACCATCTCACGGTTCGTGAGTTCAAGTCCTGCGTCAGGCTCTGGGCTGATGGCTCAGAGCCTGGAGCCTGCTTCCGATTCTGTGTCTCCTTCTCTCTCTGCCCCTCCCCCATTCATGCTCTGTCTCTCTCTGTCTCAAAAATAAATAAACATTAAAAGAAAATTTAAAAAAATAAAATAAAATAATAAAAATAAAAAGCTCCCTCTAGTAGGCTGAATGATGTCTCCCAATGATACCAGGTTCTAATTTCTGGAACCTATAAACATTATTTCATTTAGAAAAAGTGTCTTGCAGATGTGATTAAGTTAGGGAGCTTGAGATGAGATTATCCTAGGTTTTCTGGGGTAAGGCTTAAATGAAATCAGGCTTCATGTATCCTTATGAAAGGGAGAGATTTGGACATATGAGCACAGAAGAGAAGGCGATATGCATTTAAGAAAATTGTGTATTCTGTTGTTGGGTGGAATGTTATATAGATGTCTGTTAGGTCTAGTGTGTTTTAGTGTTGTTCAAGTCTTTGAATGTTATTGATCTTCTATTAAGGTCTTCTATATACATTGAAAACGGAGTGTTGAAGTCTCCAACTATTATTGTTGGAAGTATCTATTTTTCCCTTCAGTATATTTGTGGTTTTGCTGTGGTGTATATATTATTATGTCTTCTTGAGCAATTGACACTTTTATTATTATAAAATATGCTTCTTTGTCTCTAGTAATAATTTGTGTCTGAAGACCTATTTTATCTGTTATTAGTATGGTCAGTCCGGTTCTCTTATATTTGTTTGCATATCTTTTTATGTCTTTTTTACTTTCAATCTATTTGTATCTTTGACTATAAACTGGGTCTCTTATAGCCAGCATATAGTTGGATATTTGAACAATTTAACCAACTTCTGTCTTTTGATTCAAGTGTTTTATCCATTTACATTTAATACAATTGATGAGGTAGGCTTTATTTCTGCCCTATTGTTATTTGTTTTCTACATGCCTTATGTCTTTTTCCTCTACTCCAACTGCCTTCTTTTGTGTTAGATATTTTCTAGTGTACCATTTTAATTTCACTGTCATTTTGTTTCTTTTACTATGTTTTCTAGTTATTTTCTTAATGGTTGCCCAGTGCTTAATACTTCATGTAAGGTAGTTGTGCTACAACAAATTTCTCAGGTGTTTTTGTTATCTAGGAATGTCTTAATTTCTTTTTTGAGTGATAGTTTTGCTAATACAAAATTCTTGCTTGGAAGTCTTTTTCTTTCAACACTTTGAATATATCATACCATTGTCTTCATGGTTTCTGATGAAAAATCAGCTGTTAATCTTATTCAGGATGGCTTATATGAGATGAATCACTTCTGTATCTGTTTTCAAGATTTTTTTCTTTGTATCTCCTTGAGTTTTCCTACTTGAAGTTCAGTAAGTTTCTTAATTATTTAGATTAATGTAATTTTCCAAATTTGGGATGTTTTGGCCATAATTCCTTCAAATATTCTTCCTATCCCTTTCTCTTCTCACTTTCTTATACTCCCTTTATGCATATTTGGTACACTTGATGGTGTCCCACTTGTCTCCAAGGTTCTATTAATTTTTTAAATTCTTTTTACTTTCTGTTTCTCAGACTGAATAATTTTAATTGACCTACATTTATTTATTTTTAAAAAAATGTTAAAGTTTATTTTTGAGAGAGAGAGACAGAGCTTGAGTGGGGGAGGAGCAGAGAGAGAGGGAGACACAGAACCTGAAGCAGGCTCAAGGCTCTGAGCTATCAGCACAGAGCCCAATGCAGGCTTGAACCCACAAACCATGAGATCATGACCTGAGCCAAAGTCAGATGCTTAATCAACTGAGCCACCCAGGTACCTCAATTGACCTATCTTTAAATTTGCTAGTTCTTTCTTCGGCCAACTCAAATCTACTACTGTCCTTCTCTAATGAATTTTTCATTTTAGTTATTATACTTTTAAGCTCTGGAATATCTATTTGGTTCTTTTTAAAAATAATATCTATCTCTTTATTGATATTCTCTATTTGGTTGAGTTATTTTTCTAATAGTTTCCTTTAGTTCTGTAGACATGAGTTAGTTCTTTTAGTTCTTGACATACTGATAATCACGAACTTAATTTTTTGCCCAGTTAGTCCAGTATCTAAGTGTCCTCATGGGAAGTCTCTATTGATCATTTTCCTCCTGCTTATGGGCCATATTTCTTTACATGCTTCAATACTTAGTTAAAAACTGTACATTTAAAATAGTATAATGTGACAACTCTGGAAATCAGATTGTCACCACCACTACTCCTAGCATTAATTACAGCCACTGTTTGTTAGTTTAGTGATTTTCCTAAACCACTTCAGTAAAATCTGTATTCTTTATTGTGTGTGGCCCAAAGTCTCTGTTCAGCTAACTTAGTGGTCAGCTAATGAATGGACAGATTTCCTTAAATGCCTTGAACCAATAGGTCTCACAGTCTTTGCAGAGAACCTCTGTGTGTTAGGGTAGTGTTTCAACATTCTCGCAGGCAGTTTACAAGACTACCTTAGTCTTTACTTCCTGCTTTTGCAGAATCTCAAGATCATGCAGAGCTTAAGGCCTTCTCAGATCTTTTCAGGGCATGTGCACAGCCCTATACATCTGTATGAATATCTAGATTCCCAGGAATATATTGGAGTTTTTCAAAGCCCCTATGTTCATCTCACTTTTAAACATTTCCTTTTAAGTTTCTTTGTCAGCATCTTGTTTGCCCCAACTATTATTACTGCCTCAGGCAGCTGCTATGTTAAACATTTGCTGCTGACTGTTTTTGACAAATGCCCTGGGGAAAACACTGTTCACACTGAGTTCTGAGTCATTTCAAAGACAAGCACTGAGAGTGGTAGTTTCCAGGAAACTTTCAAACAAGTAAAGTAATGACAATTCTCTTTGGATGGGGCTTCTGGGGAGCTCCAAATCAATTATGTCCCCCACCTTCATTGTCTTCTAGGCTTCTAGGCTTTCAGGGCTACCACAGAACTGAGGAGAGGGGGGTGGGAATAGAGAAAGTTAAATG
Organism: Panthera pardus; assembly: GCF_024362965.1. Taxonomy (NCBI): domain Eukaryota; kingdom Metazoa; phylum Chordata; class Mammalia; order Carnivora; family Felidae; genus Panthera; species Panthera pardus. Next base: position 36,042,862 of record NW_026526821.1, read on the forward strand.
ATAAAAAATTTGCTGTTCTTACTTAGATCTAGCCTTTTTGTCTTTTTTTTGTTTTAATACATGCTCTTCAAATTGTTGCATACCTTTAGTTAATTTCCAGGGTTCTAAAAAGTCTGTTTGGTTTTGACAATTTTTGCCAGTGAGTTTATTGCTTTTATGGAGTAACATATTTTGGAGGTCCTACCTCCACCATTCAAAAGTGGCTCTCCCATAAACACAATTATATTATTGAGATGTTGACTCTCAACCAGACTTCTGCCCAGATATTACCTTTCACATCTCACTTTTCAATTTTAATCCTTTAGCTAAAGGGTTAAAAACACATTTCAATATTCGTTTTTATTCTCCACTATAAAAGTGGATAGCATTTTAACAGACTGAGAAAATAAGACTTTAGAATTGCCAAGGCATTATAAGATAGTCATTTAAAGGAGAACACTGCAGCCCACACAAACCAAGTGTGCCTCTTTAAAAGCATTTTGAAATAATTTCATAATTTTGCTATCTCTATTCTTTTTTACTTTTTTTTTTATTTGAGAGAGCGAGAGAGCATGTGTGTGAGTGGGAAAGAGGAGCAGAGGGAGAGAGAGAATCTGAGGCAGGTTCTACATTCAGCATGTGGAACCCAATAGAGGGCTCACTACCCTGGGATCATGACCTGAGCTGAAATCAAGAGTTGAACGCTCAACCAACTGAGACACTCAGGCACCTCTATCTCTATTCTTTTTAAGAGTTAATATATTCACATTAAAAAATGAGAAATTAAAAAAATATAAAATCATGAGTCTTTGTCTTTATTCTTTCCCAAAGAAACTATCTTTAAATATTTCAATTTTAAGTTCTTCTTGTTGTTTATAACTTTAATTTTAAATTACATACTTCTATTCTTGATTCATGAAATTTGAATAGTATGTATTAACTCTCCTTTTTAAAGATTAGAACATCATCTAATTGACTCTCTCTTTTTAAAAATTTTTTAAAAAATGTTTATTTATTTTTGAGAGAGAGAGAGACAGAGCATGAGTGGGGGAGGGGCAGAGAGAGAGGGAGACACAGAATCCAAAGCAGGCTCCATGTTCTGAGCTGTCAGCACAAGCCTGATGTAGGACCCAAACCCACGAGCCCTGAGATCATGACATCAGCTGAAGTCAGATGCTTAACCAACTGAGCCACCCAGGTGCCATGGCTCTTTCTCTCTTATTCAAACACCCAAACTTTATTACTTTCATTGAATTTTTGTTTTCTGTTGATTGATTTTATATATAGCTTTGTATATAATCATGTAATATGATTAAACCTTATTTCTTTCTTCTATCAACTTTAGAGTAATTATCTTAAACCTTTACCGTAGAAAATTAGTAAATTGGGGCTTGTATATTAAATGACACCCCTCCACCTTAACCCCTCCTCAGCTCCCTCCTTTAACTACCACATTCTGACAGTTCTATCACCACTTTTATAGTTTAGGACTCATACCATTTAGATTCTGTTAGGAAAACATAGTGAAGTTTCTTGTGCTTGATCTACCACTTGATTATAAACTTTAAAAATCAATAAATAGCATTTATAGCATTATGATCATATAAATACTATTCACTGCAGAACCAAGCAGTGACTCTTTAAATATTCCTATGACACCAAATCTTCACACAAAGAAAATAATCAAACAAAAAGGACAAACAGAAGCTCTTTCCTTAAGCTCCATCAAAAATTGCTCAAAACTGGGGGCCCCTGAGTGGCTCAGTTAGTTAAGCATACGACTTCGGATCAAGTCATGGTCTCACAGTTCATGGGTTTGAGCCCCATGTCAGGCTCTGTGCTGACAGCCCAGAGCCTGGAGCCTACTTCAAATTCTGCGGTTCCCTCTCTCTCTGCCTCTCCCCTGCTCTCACTCCATCTGTCTCTCAAAAATGAATAAACATTTTTTAAAAAATTGCTCAAAATTGTGTCATATTTGGACCAAAAATGTATGGTAAGCTTTCATTTTTCCTGACATTTATAGGACACTTTTATTTTTATTATTGTTCAAAGAGACCTATGTCATTGTCAGACTAATACACCTTTTAAATTACACTATTTGTTAAGTTACCTAATTTTTACTGTTTTATTTCTGTACTTGCTTCCTAGTTTTGATCCTAGGAGAAATAAATCCTACATTAGTTCTAACATTTACTAAATCCCTAGCCTTCTGCATTTTGTGTATTTTTTTGTGTATTGTTGTTTTTCTGGGGTACAATCCTCAGAAAATGTTTTTATTTGCAGACTGAGTGCACAGGAAGTAAGCATCCTGAATCTGTGTATTTCTGGAAATGACTTTATTTTGACCTTAATTCCTTATCAACATTTTAGCTTAATAGAGATTTATAGACTGCAACTTATTTTTCTTCTAACACTTCAAGATTTATTCCATTGCCCTCCTATCATCCAGATTTGCTGATGAGAAGTCTGGTGTTGATGTAATTCGTGTTTCTTTGTAAGCAACCATCTTTATTTCCTCTATAGAAGCTCTTAAAACCTTCTTCAAGTAAAGTGGGATATTATGCAAAAGAAGAAGCATACTCATTGTGTGGGATTAACAATGTTAACCTATTCATATTAATAACTGAGTCATCATTTAACAAAAAGTCATGGCATTGAGAGGATGGGGAAAGGGTAAAGGGGTAATATGAGAGAGCTTGATTATCATTGGTCATAACAATAAACCCAATGATAGTCTATTTTATGAGTCAAGAATTAGCAATATCTGCACATTATTTAGAAACAAAAAATACTTTACCCAAAGGAAACACTGATGTCATTAAAAACTGTTACCTTTATATAGAGATAGATAGATAGATAGATAGATAGATAGATAGAGATATAGACTTATATATATTATACATAATATATAAAAACAAATATATAATGTCAAGAGGAGAAAAGTGTTATGAAGAAAAATAATTCAGGGTAAGAGAATAAAGAATGATAGTGAATTGGAGATTAGCATGATTAGCTAATTTGGGTTGTCAGAGAAGACTCCTTTGGAAAAGTAGCATTTGAGGAGGTGAGACATGAGAAGATCTGGGGAAGAATGTTTCAGGTAAAGGTAATAGCAAATACAAAGGTCCTGAGGTGGAAGTTCATTTGATTGTACAATGAACAACAAGAAGGCCAGTGTGATTATAATGGAAATAAGTATAAGGAGAGTGTTGGGAAATGAGTTTCAAGAGGTGGCCAGAAGCCTGATATTGTAGGTTAGGAGAAGGACTTCTAAAAGTCATAGGAGCCATTAAACGTTTTTTGAGAAAGATTTTTTATTTTTGCCAGTGTCATTGTGATAGCTATATGAAAAAATAAGGGCTAGGAGACAAACTAGGAGGCTACTGTAAGAGCCTAAGTGAAAGATGATGGTGGCTTCAACTGTAGAGGTTGAGAAGTGGGTGAATTTAGAAAAAGTATTGAAAATAGAGCAACATTTTCTCACACATGAGATGTTCACGGGAAAGAGATTAGCAAAATAAGACAAGATTTTATCCTAAAGAAATAGGTGAATGTAGATGCCATTTACTAAATGGGGAAGAGAGCCATATTGGAGTTAAAAATCTCAAATTCTACTTGGTACATGCTAGGTTTTATATCCATATTTGCTTTATATTTATGTTCAGGTATTGAGTAGGAAGTCAGATGGACAAGCTGAAGTTTAAAAGATAAATCAGGGTTGAATACGTAAATATGAGGACATTAACACATAAATGCCACTCAAGGTTCTAGAACTGGATAAAATCACCAAGAAGTGAGTGCATAGATAGGAGAAAAGGTATATGACTGAGCCTATAGAGCTGGGAAGATGAAGAAAAGGCATAAAAGGAGAACGAAACTAAGATCCTTCTGAGTGCTAATTTAGTAAGCAGGACACCTACTGAGATTGTTAATTAAGAATGTAAGAGATGAAGAAGAGTGGAGGAAACCAACTGATGCATGTATATGTTCAGTTTGACATACCTTGATCCTACAGATGAGAGTATTCAGTAAGAAGCTAGGAATATGACTCAAGCTCATGAGAGAAGATGGGACTGATAACATAAAATTAGCAGTCCTACATACATAAAGAATGCTTAAACTCAGGGGGGCATGAATCAGATTCTTTTAAGATAACATGTGAAGGAAGGAATAGGACATTGGTTCCTATTTTCCTACCATGAAGACTACAGGAGTCTGAAAAACTCAGTCAGAATTCTCATGTATTAATTTAGAATTAAAATAGAATGGCTCAGTCAGTTAAGCAGTTAAGTGTTGGACTCTTGATTTTGGCTCAGGTCATGATCTCACGAACCATGAGATCAAGCTCTGCCTCAGGCTCTGTGCTGACAGTGTAGAGCCTGCTTAGGATTCTCTCTCTCCCTCCCTGACTACCCCTCCCCCGCTTGTGCATGCTCTCTCTAAATAAATAAAATTTTAAAAAATTTAGAATTGAGATAATAATTGCTTGTACATATATTGCAGAGAATTGTGAGAATAAAATGAGACCTTGTGTGTGATAGTGCTTTATAATTTGTACAGGCCTTTGCAAATGTGAGCTGCTAAATTTTCTTCTCTTTGGCTTAGAGTGCAAAAGTTTTCATGGTGGAGAGTCAGGACACATTACATGGACAAATGGAGCTCCCAGAGGGCTTGTGTGGAGCTCAGGAAAATGTACAGCTTAATCTGCTGGGCGCCACAATTCTGCTGCTTCAACTCATTTGCTATGGAAAATGAAGAGTCAACAAACAAGGGAGAGAAACAGAGATGGGGGCACTTCATAGAGCACTTTAAGAAATGGAATGAGCAGTACAGAGTATCAAGTGAAGGCAGAAGTTAAGAAAGATGGGAAGTCCATTGGAAATGACCAGGAGATCATTAACATTACCTGCTGAGATATTAAACTGAATAAATGCTCTGGTGTTAGGTAGCAGAATTGTGCTGTCTTTCATGGCCAAAAGCAATCGAATAGTTCCAGATATCCTTTGTACATTCCCAGACATATCCTGAATTATTCACCTTAACCCATCTCACCCTGATTTTCACTGCCTGAGTTCCTGGCTCCTGGAATAAATTCTTATTTATTTGTTTGTTTGTTTGTTTATTTATTTATTTAATAAATTCTTATTTAAAATCTCCTATCGTTCCCTCAAAACCAGTGGCCAACCTTGCTGTTCTGTTCTGACTTCCTCGACTGACTCTTTCAAGTACATTTTGACTGCATCATCTTGACCCAATTCTTATTTATGCTCCTTATTTGGTATTGATCTCTAAATTCCTTCCTTGATTATACTTGGCACTCTTCTCCTTTAACTCTGTTGTTTCTGTTTACTTCAAGTAATCATCTTGCCAGCCTAGATCCGTTTCTTGGAATTCATCCCAACCAAACCTTGTGGTCAGTGTCCATAGACTCATCCCATTAGCAATGGAACCCTAAAGCTGTTAATGAAAAAAGTCATACACAAGCCACAATATGTTGAGACAGAGAGGTTAGCTGTAAAGGGAGGATCTGATAGTTAATTTTATGGATCAACTTGACTGGGACACAAGGTGCCCAGATATTTGGTCAAACATTATTCTGGGTGTTTCTGTCAGGGTATCTTTGGATAAGATAAACATTTAAATCAGTAGACTGACTAAAGCAGATTACCCTCCCTAATGTGGTCAGCCTCATCCAATCAGCTAAAGGCCTAAATAGAATAAAAAGTCTGAATCTCTGCTCAGCAACAGAAAGTTCCTCCTGCCTAATTGCCTTTAAACTGGGATACTGGCTTTTTTCTGTCTTCATATTCAGACTGAAACAACATCTCTATCTGAGGCTCAAGTTTGCTGGCCTTTGGACTGGTACTACACCATTGGCTCTCTTTGGTCTCCAGCTTCTGACTTACACTCAGATCTTGAGGCTTATCAGCCTCCATAATCATGCAAGCCAATTCCTTATAAGTCTTTTTGCATATATATATATATATATATATATATATATATGCACACACACACATACGCACACACATATATATACATACATATACATACACAGAGAGGGGCAGGGAAAAGAGAATATACGTGTGTGTATTTGTGTGTGTATACATTCTATTGGTTCTGTTTCTCTTTCCCTGGAGAACCCTAATACATAGGGAAGGAGTCTGATGGGGCTGGAAGATTTTGTACTAAAGCATAATGATTATGAACTTGAGCCATGGGGTTCAAATTCCAGCTGTACCATTTATTAGCTGTGCCTTTAGTCAGGTTATTTAGTCTTCAATTCCTTCCTCTGTTTTACCTAAACTCCAATATGTGGCAAGCATATGGAAGGTTTTAGATGTTGAATAAATGAATGAATTCAAACAGATGAAGAAACCAGGGCCCAGATGAGTTAAATGATACATATCTAGTCATTAGCTAATGAAAAAAAATCAACCCTCCATATTAAAGCAGCAGTTATGAGTCATTACTTAGAGAAAGTTAAGAGTCTCATCAAATTGATAGATTTATTTTATTTAACCAATACTTCATAGTGTCAGATACGATGATTCTAAGTACTTCACAATTGCCTTGTGAGTTGATTATAATTATTGTCCCCATTTTACCTATGAGAAAACAGAGAGATGACAGAATAATAAGATTCTTAAAAGATTTACTGAAGGAATACTGTGATCTCTTTCAAATAGCCTTTTTAAGTTTCACTAACTTTGACTATTATGTTCTCCTTCCTTGTATCCCTGGTTGACACAAGGTTCTTCCACCCTCCTTGACCACAGGCACATCTTGGCATTGGAGAGAGTTCTAGGGTGCATTCACGTACAAAAGAGAGCCTACGATGTAGAGGTTTTAAGGAATAGGAGCATGGAAGCACCTACCCTCCTCTGGCTGATGAGGACTCTCCTCCTTTCCTACAATGCTGTTCTTAGTAAAAACCAAAGTATTATTTAAAACTCTGGGTGTGCAATCTTATTTCTTCTCTACATGGCAAGCCAGAAACAGAAACCAATACTCCTGGTTCTTTTTCTACTTCTCACAAAATATGGCCCTACCTCAATGGCTTCAGGTAATAAGGAAAACCTGGGGAGTTTAGAGCTACAGCCCTTAAGCTTTCACCAGGTACTATTTATTCACTTTCTGTGACTGGGGTGGGGGCTGGGGTAAGGGCTGGAAGAACATGTAATGAAAATGCGGTAAACACACCATGTGGAAAGTAAACCAAGGAATCAAAACAGTTGATCTGTCAAATTGTATATTCTTGTGCCCAAGCCTTGTGCCCTCATGGTGTTTTGAAATATAGTCACAGGATGCCAGGCCTATCCCAAAGGTGGACCTTGGAAGGGGGGGGGGGGTTCTGAGCTAAGCAAGTAACTAAACTATTTGCAAATCGACTTTGGAAAGATCATATGATATAACGTTTTATTAAAACTTTTATTATTATACTCTTTGAAGTAGTAATTTTTTAATCAATCATACATCTTGTACCTTACCTGGGAAATACAAGCTAAATACCTTGGATCTGGACCTATTACAAACTAGAATACTTTGGGGCATGGTGTACCAGAAAAAGCTTTCAGAGACTGAATTAGCATAGTGAAATATCCATCCAGGAGAGAAGGTAATTTTCTCATTACTCATCAAATGAGATCCTAACCATTAGTTACTCTATATGTTGGTTCTTTGTGTTGGTTCACAGGCAGCTGAATCATTTCAAAGCAAATTTTCCATCACCTTCCTTCTGCGGTTTAGACCTTTAAGACCCTGAATAACTTAAATCTGTTGGTTCCGTACTGGTAAGGATGACTGTTGATATATATTTTTTTTAATCAAGCAATGAGAAAACCCTGGGGGTAGGGGTGGGGTGGGAATCTTATTATCATATTAAAAATATATTTAGGGCTATCTGATCATCCTTAGTAGACTTATATTTATCCAGTGTTTATGTCTCAAATCAGACTCTGCTACCTTTCCCAGAGCAAGATGAAGAACCTCCTAACCTGTATAGTTTTCAGCTTAAGCACAGGAGAGTGGAAAATGTTGCCACCATCACAAGATAATCCTTTGGGCCTGTGGTATTTTCTGTGAACCTTTGAATCAGTCTCACTCTTTCCTCTTATGTGTAATATTTAAAGATGTCAGTGTGGGGCATCAGCAGTTGAAAATTCAGAATACCAAACCGGTCCTCCCTGGTGACTACAACATCACTTTTGCCTGCAGGATGAGCCTTAGTCAGTGACGTACTTCCTTTATTTATTTGTCTTTTTAAATCTGGAATATCCCCCAAGTCCTCCATTCTTTCACAAAACTTTCTGCATGAATGACTTCCAGTCTGAGGGCCTTACACATATTTTGTTTCTCCTCACTGCAGGCTTTTCCCCAGGAAGATTCTATGTGCTAAATAAGTGCCACATTTTGGAAACAAATCCTGACTCTAAAGGATTTTGTAGTGACATTGCATTTGTCACCACTTCCCTGAGCCCATTCCAGCTTGCTTTATAAAGAAAGTGAGAACTGTAACTAGGAATTTTATTGCCAATTAAGTATCTGAGGACCGTGCAGATTTTCTTCTTCTTTATTGTATAAGAATCTTAAATGTTTAATGAATATTTCAGCAACATGCCTTGTTTTAGGAATCCAGCTTTAATAAAAATCCAAACAGTATTTGTTAATTATTATTGAAAACATTAATATTTCAAAATACCCTTTGGGTCAGGGAATCTTTAAGAAACAATGACTTCTACTTATTTCAATTAAAGGCATCCTTTATTTAATTCTTACAGTTCTGCTGGCTCTAAACGCCCCCTTGTAACTCTGCTTTCCTTCTTTCTTTTCCTAGGATTCTCTCTACAATAGCTTGCAATTAAAAACTTGAGCTTGGTTCTCAGGCCAGAGAGCCGGGTGTGCTGGGGGTGGGGGTGGGGTGTTTGTGTGTGTATGTGTGGTGGCAGGGGTGGGGGCAGTGCGTTGTTTTTCCGGACTCGAGACCAGGATTTTCCATCGCCTGAAAGAGGCCATCAAGTTTCAACATTGCGAGGCACGACTTCTAATCGCATCCTTCCCGGAAAAGTACAAACAGTTCCTCAGCCGAGGTCCCCCACCTCCCACGCGCTCCCCAGCTCTCCCTCCCTGCGGAAAGCCCCGCGACAGCCTCCCCAACACCTGTGAATCATCCGAGAGGCTGCCACCGCGGAACCATTTGCATACCCCACCACCCGCCCTCCCTCAGTGCCTAATACACAACAAAGGAGGACAGTTAGGATTATTGCTTTATGATTATTATTGTTAATCTCTCATATGACCAGCACAAGTAGCTTTTCTCTCCCACGCCTTTTTGAGCGCTCCCCAACCTAGCCTGGGTTTGCGCACTGAATGAACCACCAGAATTTTGTAGTGTCCCAGAGATCCTTGAATCCGCAGTCCTCCACACTCCCCTTGGAGGTCAGGGCGGTCCTATAAGGCGCGTATGCGACTCCGTGAACTATTCCTAAGAAACCCCAACATAAAACCCCAGGCTCCGGTTGCAAATTCAACCGAAAACAGCGTCATCGATTTTGCCCTTTATAAACAACTCTCAACTCCAAGGCTTGAACTCCAGCAAACCCACGCTGGTTGGGTTAACTACTTTTCCCTCCCCCGTCTCCCAATTCATTTTATATCTCCCAGAGATAATTGCTCTGACGTACTTTAAAATAACGTGTACGAGTCTGTCTCCCCAACTGACCACACTAATGCAAACTCCAAGCACTCGATGCTGCTTTGATAAAATGGAAGAATTCACTCATAAAAATAGCAGCCCACGTAGCCTGGCCATATATGGAGCTGGCAAGGGTTGACAGGGATGCCCCTTCCGAGCCGCTTCTTTAGAAAAAACAAATTGCAACTGAAATCTTCTCGACTCCCTCCCCCGCCCCCTTCTACTCCTCTGCCTTCCCCTCCCCTTCCATGACTCAATCAAAGACAACTCAGCAGGGAGAAAAATTATATATATATCACATGTTTATCGCATATATAACACACATATAATATATGCACAAACAGATACGTATGTACAGACACACGCACACACGCAGAATATCAGAAAACCAGTCGCGAGATAAATGTATTTGCCCGAGCCCGGGTGTTAAAATGGAGTCATAAGAATCGTCCCGTTCAGGTGTTTATAAAAGACTACAATACAAAGGTTTGCAGTAAAGCGCCCCGGGAGCTGAGTCAAGCAGTCCGCACATCTCGGCTCCTCCCCTCCCACCACCAGCTTCCATCCTCCCTCCGCCCTCCCCTCAACACACTTCCTCCCCGCCCCTCCTGAAGAGGGCTATTAAAAGCTGCTGACGTCAAAAGGGACGGCCATCTTTGATGAGGGCAGAGCTCACGTTGCATTGAAGACGAAACCTCGGGGAGGTCAGGCGCTGTCTCTCCTTCCCTCCCAGCCCGGCGGCTCCTCCACACTTGCGACCTGCAGGGGCCGGGCGAACACCACCCTCTGAAGAAGCCAAGGTAAGGAGCCTCCACCTCAGGTCGTGGTTCTGGTTTTGGATGGCTGCATACCCAGAGGGGACCACAGCCGCGGAGACCAAGTGAGCTTGAGCAAATACAAGTATTTGTGCACCTAGGGTGCGGTATTCCGTGTGTGCGCGTCGGGATAGCTCCTGTCTGGGGCTTTATAAAGTATTTTCGAGGTGAGCTGCTTAGGGAAGGGAGGAATGGGGACACTGCAGATGGAGCGATGGGGAGGAAGCGCAAGGATACGTACCGAATAATAACTTACTCTTTCGAAACAGTAGTGGGACTCTCTCTCTTCCATCTTGCGATGCAGTTTTCAGAGGTCTTTAGGCTGCTGGGTTTTTTTTTTTTTTTTCTGTAGACCAAAACAAACAAACCCTGCCGTTCTGACCCTGTTAGTTTGACTATTGTCGTTAAGGCGCTATTATCCAGGGAAGAATTAAGGAGAGGGCAGGTTGTGGGAGCTGGGGAGGCGAAAGGAGAAGGGGGAGTTCCCGCCCCGGGCTAGCTGAGCTGCAGCAGCGGCAGCAGCCTCCATGCCCCGCGGACTTGATTTATGCCGCCTGCTCCACGTCAACTGCAGGCTGGCGGGAGGCGGGCGGGTCGTGCTGTGTGGGAGGGCTCTGCGGAGGGCTGGCGGGGGTGGGCTCGCCTCGGGGACTGCGGCGGCCCGCAGTCAGCACCCTGGACAGCAATACCGAGGGACCGCACAGGCGCCCGCGACCTTTCAGCACCGTGGACAGCGGTCGGCAGCAGCGCCGCATCTACCTGCCGCAGAGATGCCTGGCCAGAGCTGGGTATTCAGGGCTGGAGGCCAAATTGCCTCTGTGAGACCCTGGTCTCACAGAGACTCCCTCACAGAGAACGCATAGTAGGTTAAAATTTTTTAAAAGGGGGGAAAAAATCCTTCCCATAGGACTCCTGTGCAGGTAGTTACCTGCTCCCATCCTCAGCTCCTGCATAGCTTCAAAAAAATAAGTCTACTTGTGGAAAATTTCATGTTACCTTTTACCCCTTTTTTAGGTAGGAAATAAACAAATTTAAAAAAAATCTGCATTCATCCTCCAGTTGGATATCAAGGATTTTGTTTGTTTTTGTTTTTAACACAGAGTATATTTGTCTACAGACCGCGGGTGCACATGAATGAGGTATATATGAAGATGCCAACATGATCTGTTTACAAAAGTGATATATTTCCATATATATTTCTATTTGATAAAAAAATATATATATATGGGGGTAGAATCAACTTTAAGAAGAATCAACTTTAAAAATGAAACCCACTACCTCTTCCTTCTCCCCCATCCTTGTAATTAGGCATGAACAGAAGCACACACTCACACAAATACATCTCTGAGAAATATTATTGGTCCTGTAGGGTGTAGATTTAATCTCCTTGGCCATGGTTTCAGAGTGAGTGGAAGTGTTTCCTATGGACATTGGTTATCTCAGGCTGATAGTTTTTGATTTTGACATCATTAAGACTGGTTTTCCTCAGGAAAATGCAACTTTGTCCTTCAGGGTAATGCAGGTGTTAGATTGAAACCGGACTCTGACCTAAAGATCTACTGCAATTTCTATTATGGCACTGCGGGATTTTGCTGAGGCAGTGATAAGTACTTTAACCATTTTCTACTCTGAGGCTTGGGGCCTCTGAGTGAACACAAATTACCACAGGGATGTTTCCTGCTGTTTGATATAAATAAAATAGGCATAAAATGACCAGGAGCAAAACTGTGCTATTTGAATAATTGTTAAGTAAGAGTAACAGCGTCATATGTAAGAATATATGCAACGCATTAAAGAAACGCTGTCATGATCCTTTGAAAAGCCTCACAATAAGATCTTGGATTGTTTTTGTTTGTCATAACTCTGATTATTTCTATACTAGAGCTGCTAAAATGCCCTGTCCATATAGATAAGATATTTTCATTCCCAGCTATTTATTGCCTAGTGTTTTTCAATTTTATAAATAACCATGTGTTTCCACATAAATATATGTTGATCTATTACTATATATGGGTGTAAAATTAATTTTCAGGGGTATGTAACTGCGTGGAGGAATTTTTTAACTCTGCAATCCGCAAACGAAATAAACAACTGTGTTTTAGTGATGGGAGGAGGGGAGAAAAAAAGGGTAGGAGGCTTTTAAAATGCTTTGACTTCATGCTGCATGTCCAGACAGCTCTGCGTAGTTGCGTCAAATGAAAAAGCCTAACGCTGCCAGAATTACGTGCTTGGACATTAGTAATTACTGCTGGGTTTGTTTGCTAGTGGAAGACTGGGGGGATGGGGGGTGGAGGTAGAAGACCGCAGTGAAGCTGGCAAAGGGCACGTATTTGGGAAGAAGTGGCGATGTGCACAATTATGGAGCTAATTCTAGAACAGCTTACTGAGAAATTAAAGAAAAACATAATTTAAGCATGAATTTAACATTTTTATTATTGATAAGGTTCAGGGGGGAAATGAAGAGATTTTCTATTTTAAGTTTAAAATTTTAAACATCCAGGGCAATACGGCAAGAAGAGGCAGGAACAGATGGACACAAGGATGTGCCAGGAAACATTCATGCAGACCCTCTGATGCTACCTACTTGTTTGTTCATTGGCATTTTCTGCATTATCACCTTGGCATTCAGAATACGAAACCATTTATAATCTCCTTAACCTCTCCATGGTAAAATCTCCCAAGAATTTACAATTTTTTTCTACTCTGTTAAACATGTACGACCACACATACACAAACACAATAAATTGCCCCTTAATTAGCTTGACTAAAGACATTCCTAAACTCTAAGTGCTAACCCCAGATTTATGGTTATCAACCAGAAAACTGATATTTCTGCCAGTGGCACCTCTTTTCATAGCAGCCAGCCTTCAGCAGAACATGTAGGTTTTGATGATTAGTAGAAATGAGAGGTAACTTGAGAAAGAGGTTGAAAAAGGAGACATGAAGGATAAAAATAGATAAATCTGCTTTTTATATGATGCACTATGAATAAACTATTTTTCCCCCATTATGGAACTGCTTTTCAATTCTATAAAGGTAAGAAAATTGGTGTTGTCAGCCTCAGCGTAGATCCATTTCTGCAGTGTCACCCCTTGTCAGCAAGGACCAACCTAATAGGAAGATATTGACCAATCAGTGAGTACCAGATACATAAATGAACCCCATGGAGGATATAAAGTCTCATGTTTATATGGTCTTTGACCTCAATAAATTTAGCATGTAGTAATCTTAGTAAAAACAATAAACAATAAAATCAATAAATAATACCAGAATGAAAATATAATACAACAGTGGAAGAAAAATCATGAGGGAGTATATAATTATTTGCCAAGTGAATGTGACCAGAAATAAGGAAGGTAAATTCTGAGGAGGACATTGTTGCAGTGGACTCGAATGATCTGAGCAAGGAGGCAGGACTCCAGTTGGCTTTTGGAGGTTGGACGAGAGATCTTCTCAGTAAAAGTTACAGCGTAGACAGAACTACAGGTAAGGTAAGCCCAAGTTATGGACAGCAAATGCCATCCATTTGAGTAGTGGGGAGCTTACGTTGAGGAATACACTGGAACAGAGACTTGATGCCTTCTATGGAAGGCCTTGAATATACCATGCTGGTAATTTGGTGTTTTATCATCTAAAGTTGATTTCAGAGCAGAAGCCGATATAATTAAGTAATCAGGTCCTTTTTAACATCTGAGAATTGCTATTCACAGATTGGATTATATAGTTCTTCCAGAAATAGAGGGGAGTAAATTGGTATAAAGGATGATTAATTAAAAGAAAAAAGAAGTAAGTCCTTATTGAGGCATCTTTTAAGATCCCTTTCAGGATATGAGTCCTGCCCAGACGTTAATTGTAAGTTTCAAAATTTTCATTATTGACTAGAACAAATTATACAAGATGAGCACCTACCAGAGAGATTGAAAAGCAGGTCAGGAATCCAGGAATTAGAGGTACCAAGAAAGTACACTTGAATAATAAACCTGCAGAACACCCTCTCACACCTTCTGAGTATTCTGCATTGTCAAATACATTGGCTAGCTATATGAAAATAGGTGCCAGTTTTTCTGTGCATGTTTCAGGCAGCATGACGCACAGAACCAGCCCCAAGTGGCTAAAACTGAACAACAACAAAAGAGCTGTAGTAAAAATGTGGAAAACTGAGGTGAGGTAGACAGAATATAATATTTCTTTCCCTACTATCCTTGCTGACTTTGGCCGAGTACCCTCACTCCAGGGCTGGCTCAAGGTCTGAACTATACCTATTTCGTTTTTAATCTTGTGGTTACTACTTGCACAGCAGAGCTTCAGAATTCCAAATGCTGACAGAACTGCTGAATTGAAATTGTCAATGGCTTCATGTGGAGGAATAAGTGGTGGTTGCAGACATAGATCTTGTCGCTATTTCAATTCTTGCTCTGAAGTGTCAAGGGACTATCCTCATCTGTTCTTCACCAAAACACTGGCAGGAGAGACAGCCTTAGGATAATATGTTGATTTCCAAGCTGATTCCCTGGGGGAAATTTGGAAATAGTGACATTTCAGAGGTCAAACTGGTAGTTCTTAAACTGAATGCAGAGGGCCTTCCAAGTATCTGGTAAGAGGGAGGGAGGAGACACCATGTAGCATTGAGGAAACAGGACATGGTGAGTGGAGAAAGACTTTTGAAAAAAAAATTAGTTGTAAAGGGGGAAAGGGATTTCAGAGAAATTTCCAGAGAGTTCTAGCTGCAGCTTCAGAATTACGATCATTGCTATAACAATAATTGCTACACATTTCTGCATAATTTTCTTCACAAGGATTTCCAAGTATCTGGTAAGAGGGAGGGAGGAGACACCATGTAGCATTGAGGAAACAGGACATGGTGAGTGGAGAAAGACTTTTGAAAAAAAAATTAGTTGTAAAGGGGGAAAGGGATTTCAGAGAAATTTCCAGAGAGTTCTAGCTGCAGCTTCAGAATTACGATCATTGCTATAACAATAATTGCTACACATTTCTGCATAATTTTCTTCACAAGGATTTCAGTGCACTTCACCCCATGTAAAAGTATAACCAGTTTCTGATTTCTAAATGAATAATGCAAGCCACAGTAATAATATGAGTTCATATATGATATTAGATAACATTTAGTAAACCATAGATCTGATTAAGAAGAACAGAGATACCCAAAGCAGTGATTCATCAGAATGGGCCTATCAGGGAGAAGAGTGAGCCACTAATTCTAAAAGCTTTTACCTGTACTAGTTCACTGAATCTTCATAACACCCCCGTAACCAGGGTACCATTATTATTTCTATTTTACAGATGAGGGAACTGAGGCAAAGAAAGGGTCAAAAACTTGCCTAAGATCACAGAGCAGAGCCAGGATTTAAAAGCAATCCCTCCGAGTCCAGAGACTAAGCTATTAACTATCTATTATACGACCTCTTGCATCATCCACATTTTTCATATTGGTCAGATCAGGCACAGAGAATGTATATGATTTCTTTTCCAATATCTTTTCCCCCTCAGTTGGGCCGCAGGGCATGATGTCAAGGATGCTTGCTGATCAGGAGCCAGGAGACCTGGTTCTAGCCCTGAAGTCTGCTTGTAATTTCCTGTTTTGGAATCACACTGTCTTTAAAAAAGTCACTCAACCACCATTGAAAGTCAGTTTGTTCATCTGTAGAATGACAGAACTGGAATAATATTTTCCAATATCCCAACCATTCAGAAGTTAATGAAATCAGTGCTGAAAACTCTGGGTAATAGGTCTGGGTCCAGTGACCTGTTGGTCTCAGCTGGCACTGCCTTAATATTGCTTCAGTACCTGATTTGACTCCCTCCCCCATTATAAGATTAATTTACATCCACAGCCTTGCTCCTCCTCAACCTCTCTCTCTCTCTCTCTCTCTCTCTCTCTCTCTCTCTCTCTCTCCCCCAATAATTTCTTTGACACCATTTTTCTGAAGCCTTTCCGGTCAGATTTCAGTAATCCTGGCCTTTTCCCCAAAGCCCTCATCTGAGCCATTGCTGTTGTGGGGATCTTCTTCCATCTCAATCAGATTTATTGCTGTCTGTCAGACTATTTCCTACAACCTGCTTAAACTTTTCATAATTCTTTTTCCAGTCTAATTAGCTGGGTCCCCCCCACCCTTTCTAGACCCCCTTTTGATGCTCTCCTGTGTCTGACTTAAAACAATTAGCTACTATTGTTTCATTTCTCCTCTCTCTTCCTCTGCCACTTAGAAAAAGAGAAATGGACACTTTTATGGGATCTGTGAACTCTTAAGTACTTAAAAAGTAACAATTCCATATGACCTGAATCACATGATGTTAGTAGCTAGCTGAAAAACTAATCAAATTTGAAGGATGGGCTAGGGGTGGGGAGGTAGAGTAACATTTCCAAAAAGCTTTGAGGTCAAGGGACAGGAGAAGGGGAAGCTTTAAAGCCTAGGCGATTTAAAGTTCAGAGGCTAGCAGCTGGCAGTACAACGTTTATTAATTAAACTCATAATCACATGTGAGTTAAAGTCCTGTGTTCCAGAAAAGCCATGTTCTCCTTGTTGCTACAATCCCATTCCTACTGCAATATTTCAGCATCTTTTTACTGAAGTAAAGCATGGTATTACAAGAGGAGATCCTAACTGTTTTTCTTACCGCTGCTGACTCACAGAGGTTAGCCTCAGTAGTGATTAACTGATGATAAGAATTAATCTGTATCCCCAAAAGGAGACGGGGGGAAATCCTGTGTAAGGGTTCATGTTTCCTTTTAAATGCTTAACAGTCATTCTAGAGAAAGTCAAAGTGAATTGCAATGCCAGCACCAGATTGATGCTGAATGACAGCTGCACTAGGTTTATGGATTGTTTTCTGTGGTCATGGAAAAATATACATGATCCTCTTAGCTGGTAAAGGAAGCCAAATTCTGTTCCATGTGAAGGGGGAACTAGAACAACTCACTAATCTTTTCTTTTGCTTTTGGGTTTTTTTGTTGTTCTTGTTGTTGAACTGATTTGGTTCCTATTACCCAAACATGGCTAATTCTCCTGTCAGAAATTGAGACTGTTTGCACTTTCTGCTGACTCACCTCATCCATCTTCCAAAATGGTCCCTTTTATGCTTGAAGAGCAAGGTTATATTCCTGCTAAAATGGGAGGTTCTGCAAAATGACCATCTGGTCTCATCGCTTCCGGTATCCAAATAACACCAGTCACAGATTTTGAACTTGGGAGATGACTTTTCATGCCTGCAGGCTTGAGTGAGTGGCTTCTATTCTTTACTGATGGCAGCACATCAGAAAATGAAAGCCTTATAGGTACCCCCCTGGCCTCACCCCTATTTCAGAGAAATACCTCGAAATACCTCAGTATAGCTCTGAGAATTCTGCAGGTTGGACAGAATTCCTTTCCAATGGAGAATCTTAGACAAAATTGCTGATTTCCTTTCTTCATATTCATCTTTTGTACAATTTCAAAAAATAATGACTGAAAAATTGCAAAGCAGTCTATTTCTTAAATTTCTCTGCAGCTAGTCTGAGATTGGTCTGACAGCTAGCTAGAAGTAACTCACACTGAGGCTTCTCCATCAATAAACAGAAAGTAGAGGGAAGTAAATGCCTGTGAGTCTGCTAGGAAGACTATGTAATAGTCCTGTCAAGTGAATTTTTTATTTTAATGGGAAAGCCTATTGTAACTTCACTATAACACTAGAAATAGAGATAGCATTCCTGATTTAGGCCAGAGAAATTGCTGAACATATCCACTTTTTCCTGTTTCAAGATGACTATCCCTGTATTCCTCAAACATAATCAGCTGTCATTATGGCACTCTTAATTAATTAATTAATTCAACAAATATTTATTGAGTATCTGTCATTTACCAGGAAAACACTGTACTGATTACTATAGAGCAGTAAATTAAAAATGCATGTTTCAGCCCTCAGTGCATTTTTCTGGGCATCCCCTTTTGAGGTATTATTATTTTAGAAGACCTGTTTCACATGGTATCCCTTTTTGAATCTAAGATATTAACCCAACTTAGAAACGAACTTGGTTCTCTATTCAGTATATGCAATTGATTGAAGGTTTTTACTGAGTGATCAGTATCCAGAGAGAGATTGCTACATCATAAACAGAATATGTATTAAGAACCAGCCTCAGCCATCGAGGAATTTAGTAAATATCTAAGATATTCCCTTATGTAGATTTGTCTCTATTGACATGACAATCAACTAGGATATCACTAAAATTTTCTTTAAATGTGTGTCTGTATTCCTGTATCCCCATCTATTAGAACCTCTTCCTATATAGATCATTCCCGCCACTCATGGGGAAAACAGGTCAAGCTTTGAGGAACATGGTACCTCCTAGGCCAGAAAAAAACCTAGCCATGACTATAAAGTTCATGGAGCAGTACAAGAATAAGGTGACAGAGAAACAGCAGCATCTTTTTGATGACAGGACTTCCCAAGCCAATTCACTTCCCTCCTTTGAGAACTCTGTCTTGTTAAACAAGGTTCAATGATTCAGGATTGAGTAGAAGTGTGTGTTAGTCCCCCAACTTTTGCTTTTAGAAAGTTGCCTCTTCTTACCAATGAGCAATGCTCTCATCTCCCTTGTATGATTTATCACAGTGCTTTGTAATTACATATTTATGCATTTCTCTTCCTTAACAGACTATAAAAGTTTTTGAGAGCAAGGGCAATATGTTAACCATCTTTGAACCCTTGGTACCTGTAACAGTGCCTGTCACACACCAGGTATACAGGAAATGAATGGGAATACCAACTGCTCTTTTGCAGAGAAAAGAATTCTACCACTGTAAGTAATTCCTCCTTTTATTGACCAAATGTTACACTTAAAACAACTCGGGAAGGTTGATTCACCCTAAATGTTGGAATGAAGTTATGTCCCAAAGGAAGCATTTTTGTTCACCCCCTACTAGCTGCCAAATTTCAGCAAATAGTTATTTTTCGGACGTGCTTTTTTATCTCCTGTGAATCAGGGGTTAAAATGCTAATGAAGAATCAGGTGATGCTCAAGCAAAGCATTGATAAGAGCAGATTTATATTCAGAGATGAAAAACCATTGCCTGTGAGTGATTTAAGTCAGTTTCACATACAGAGCCAAGCTATTTGACATATATCAAATACACAGTTAAAAAAGAGAGAGGGGCAGAGAGAGAGGGAAACACAGAATCCAAAGCAGGCTCCATACTCTGAGCTGTCAGTACAGAGCCTGATGTGGGGCTCGAACTCACAAACCGTGAGATTGTGACCTGAGCCGAAGTCGGATGCTTAACCAACTGAGCCACCCAGGTGCCCTGAAAAAAGAGAGTTTTGATGCCGCTGTCCATTCCTACCAGAGTCACCAGGGGGATAGATTGGTGGCTTCAGCTAACTCTTATTTTCAGGGTCACATATTTGCTGCTTCTCTGTTAGAATGATGGCATAGGGTATACAAGAGCTCCATGTTGAGTTGTCTTCCCAGAAAATGTCCTCAGACACATCAGCTTCTAACTTTTCCTTTCACGTATCCAGTGTTCTCTTGCCTAGGGGAGAAAAATAAACTGAGGCATGACATGGTAAATCACTCCCATTTGTCTTTAAGAAAAAGCTGTTATCAACTAAGCATTGAATTTTGCATGTCTTTTTCCTAGTCCTTCTCATGAAACAAGTCTAAAACCTCTGGCCAGTTACCCTGTACCCTACTTCCTCCAACTGGGAACACAGATACCACTTGATAACAATAAGAAAAAAGTAACTGACTTATTGAATGATTGTGGTGTGGTGCACTAGACCTTTGGCATCCATTATCTCATTGAATCTCTATGGCAGCCTAAATTCTAAAAGAGTTTAGAAATCTTATCTCCGACTGCAAAGTCTGTGTTTTTTTACCAACACCTTGTGAATTTTCCTATGAGTTTTCCCATGAGTTGCACGTAATCCATTGAGATCTTGTAACAGAAAGCATGCTCCTGACATGTAGAACATGAGTTAGCAAAATCCAAAGAACTCAGCCCTCTGGACTAAAAAGTCAAGTGAGAAATGTTGGTACGAGTAACCAGGAGAAACTAAGTATCCGGAGAAGCTCACTGAGTGCTGGATTGAGAGAGATGGTTGCGTACCTGGCCCATTTCTGCCACTTCAGTTTTATGACCCTGACCAACTTACGTAACCTGAACTGAGCCTCAGTTTGCACATCTGTAAAAAGCAAGCAATAAACTGCCATGCATATGTCACGTGGCTGTCATGGCACATAAAGGAGCTAAGGCTTGTGAAGTGCTATTCCCTCCACTAGTCTGGGAGCAAGGGAGGAACTGTTGTTATCATGTCTGTTAGCCGTCATTCAGCATACCAGATTTCCAGGGTTCTTTTTTGCAAGTTATGTGAAGGCCATTCTTTTCCTCTTTATAATGTTGAGTTTGCTTAAAGAAACAGGTCTTGGTATCGCATTATTTTTTAGCTTGAGCAGCATGCGTGATAAATTGGGAAAATGTGTCAACAGTCGGATTTTTCTGTTTGGGGGAGGATTTTTAAAAATGCCTCTGAATAGCATCTCTGCTTTCAAAGTGGCTTTGTGATTCTCAGAATAACGTCTGGAGACCAAAGAGGCTCAGTTATGGTTTAACGAAATGCTAGTCCCCTCTTGCTCAGTGCCTTGGGATTTAAGGCCCTTAAGGAGTTAAAAAGAGATGGTATGCAAAATTTCCTACTATTCTTTAGCTTGAGAAAAAGAAATTTGCTGTAAGCTATTTAGCGAATCATTTTTAAAGCTACATCTGTTGGCTTCATTTTGTATTCAGCTTTGTGTTAGATTGTTTGTTGGGGAGGGTTGGATTCCTTACTGAATACTGTGTGTCTGCATGTGTGTTTTTGTATGTGCACACAGTATACAGGCAGAGAGGTGCAAACACAGACTCTCGCAGCCAGCCTTGTGTACAAGATTCCTACGTGTCTCGCCTCATTGTCAAAACCTTTAGTTTTATTCATAAACCAATAAATAGAAAGCCTGCACAAGCAAATTATACGAACTGCAAAATGTATGCTCCTGAGTTGCCTTCAGAGAATGATTTCTTTTCAAAGTTGGAAAAGCCCCCCAAAACACTAACTGTGGCCATGACCTCAGATTCTGCTTTTTGGGAGAAGTCCTGTAAATCTAGGTCTATACAGAATAGGAGAGGTCTCTGTGAAAAATTTTTAAAACCATTATTGTGTTTTGAGGATCTACTATGTGCTGGTTACTATATTATGGTCTATTGTAGCTAGTATTATATTTAATTTGTACAGGAACTTCCTAAGTGGTGGGTGTTATTTTCTATACTTGACTCAGAGAAGATACTGTTTGATCAAGGTCCTATCAAGGTGCTAAGTGCTACCCCTTTCCTCTCCATGAACCAGTGGATACATAACCAGGAGTCAGTGCTTTTTGTTTTAGTCTGATTGGGGAAAAAATGGTTGGGACCAACAGCCAGAATCAGACTAGTTCTGCTCCAAGTCTAGGCATTGGGACCCACCAAAGGAGAAAGGGCTGCAGAGATATGCGAAGTCAGACAGAACAGCTAGACTACCTAAGATCCTCCCTCCCTCCTCCACCCATCCACCCCAAAGCACAGAACCTTTCTCAGGAGGTTTGCAGCTTGGAGGAGCAGAAAATGCAGTCTTGCTATGAGCAGGCAGATCTGAGAGAAAACAAAAAACAAGTTGGCAAGGAGGAGGCTGGGAGCTAGGATTGCTCACTGCTTATTTTGTTATCTTGCCGAGTACTTAAGCTGGTGTGGGAGGGGCAAATAAAGGAAGGGTTGGAAGGGATGATAGAAGCTATCTTCCCAGTACTGGTCTTCCCAAAGAGTAGAGGCTCCCATTTTAAGGGACAAGGTAGGAATTGATGAATCTTTGAGCATCAGAAAATGATTCCTCCTTCTTCCACACAGCTAATAAGAGAGAGAACTTGGATTTGAATTTAAGATCCTAAGTGCAATATTACTGATCTTCCACAATCAGTGACTCATTACTCTAGGGCATTGGTTCTTAGACTATGGACATTAGACCAGCAGCATCAGCATCACCTAAGAGTCTGGCAAAAATGCAGTTCTCAGGCTGTACCCCAAACCTGCAGAATCTGAAACTCCAGTGGAATGGGGAGGGACAGAGTCTGTGTTTTCATCACCTCCAGGTGATTCTGAGATAGGCTTAAGTTTGAGAACCAATGTCCTAGAGATCTTAGTAGCTCCTTCAAATGTTCACATTCATCTTAAACTGGGTCTGATGGGGCTGAGGTGTTTCCACTGTTCTCTACCTCACAAAAGCAGTGACCAGTTACTTAGAGAAGAACTATCCTGGGCCACTGGACCAAAGTCTCTACTCACCCTCTGACTTAGTAATAAAGATGCTGTTATTCATGAGAATGAATTTGAAGGATGAGGAAGGTGAGTGTCCACAGCATGAGGATAGGGGTCTTGGGCAGGGGACAGAGGGCTCCTTCATTATACTTCTCTCCCCCTGTAACAATGGCTCAATCTCTGGCTCCAAGAATCTTCCTCCAAAAACTTAGCAAAATTTAAAATCTCACGAAATGACAGGACAGCCCCTTTCTTCTTTCTGCTGTGTCAGCCTGCAGCCTCTGAAGGATACCAGAGAGGAAAATGTATCCACTCTGCAAAGGATAAAGCAGTTCCCATTGCTCCTCTTTTGGGCCCCACCATGAACTGTCCTAGTACAGGGAGGGGGCCTGTCCCCTTTCCACACAGCCATGCAATTTCTTATTTTCTTCTCTGGATCACAGCACGAACTGCCTTGGAGAAAGGATCCTGATGGCTCATATCACCCCTTCTTTTCTGCCCTCCTCTCATTTGGGGAGAATCACACATTTGGGTTTCTTGGGCAAACCTTACAAATGGCATTGTTGAAAAATGACAAATGACCAGGCCCAGAAATAAATTACTTGCCAAAGCTGCATGGTGAGAGCTGCATCCGGGACTCCTGACTCACAGTTCAGTGCTGCTGCTCTTGCCCTGGGCTGCCTTGACGCTACTGCTTCCAACTCTTTCAAATTTCCTCTCCAGCACAAGTCCACACTCCAATCTGGAAATCTCTTGGTCTGCTGTTACCCTCAGAGATCTTTGGCCTCAAATAGTGACCCAACAACTGTAAAAGCAAAGTAGGAACATTCCTGTGATTCCGAGCTGCCAACAGAGCTTCCTGAAAAGGTTGACGATATTGCTTATGTCCGTTTGGTTTTGCACATGACAAAACCCAAAGGTAAATGGTTTAGGCTAAAATGCAGATGAATTGGCTCAAAGAATGTGAATAAATGTTGAACAGCCAAGCCATGGGAAGGACAGAGAGGTGTTCAAACACTATCAAGGCTCTTGCTTTGCCTTCTGTCACTGCTTCTTTCTGTACATTGACTTTACTTTCTCTTGTTAAAACACCAGTTCCTCCTTCCACATACCAGAAATATCATCACCCAGTTTGTGCTTCCTACATATCCACTATGGAAAGGCACTGCCATTTGTTTTCTGTACCCCCTGTTCAAAAATCTCAGGGAAAGATTCTGGTCTAGCTTGGGCCAGGTGCCCAGCTTATACCAATGCGTTGTGAATGTGGAGTGTTATGGAAGTGTATGACTTATATACTGGGACCACACAATTTGATTGGGGGAAGTACCAGTTTCTTAGCAGACATAATAAGCCATATTATGTGTCCTATATACACAAGCATACTTTATCAGGTCACTTACCAAATAGTTGTATTAATTCAACCTGTTAAGTGTTTAATGACACTTGTTTCTTTTTTTCAAATTGTTCCCCCCACTATGACCTAATTTTTTTAATTTTATTTTTTATTTTTTAAAATTTACATCCAAATTGGTTAGCATATAGTGCAACAATGATTTCAGGAATAGATTCCTTAGTGCCTCTTACCCATTTAGCCTGTCCCCCCCCCCCTTCCACAACCCCTCCAGTAACCCTCAGTTCACTATGACTTAATTTTTAAAACTTCATGGCAGCTCTGGAAGGAAAGATGGTAAAAGAAAAAAAAAAAAACAACAACCATTTTTCAGATGTAAAAACTGGAGCCTAAGAATTTGACTGCCCTGGAAAAGGCAGTCAAATTAGTCAAAGGCAGAGCTGGCTCAAGGATGAAGGTTGGCCAGATGTCTAGTTCTGCTCTTAATTCGTGGATGGCAAACTAATGGACCCTAGGCTTACTACTATCCAGAAACTTACTTTATTTGGCCAATGCTGGATTTGCAGATATCTTAAACATGAATGCCTTAAAGCAGGGTATTTCCTCTCCAATTTGCCATAGAGCCTAACACTACATGTCTTTATATACCTAGTTCAATCCACATAGCTTTATTATCTTCCCGACCCCTGTAGGTATTTGAGTTTGCGTCTGCTGCATACCAAAGTTATGGCATTCTTGTGGTTCTGTACTGTGCCACAATCAACCACAGGTAGAAGTTTCTTGGGTTATTTTGCCATAGTTTTTCCCTTCAGATGTCTTCATAATTTATGTCAATATTTTGAGAGACGAGATTGGGCAAATAAATTGCACATAAATAAGACCAACCAATTTTTTTTTTTCATCTGAATAGAATCAGCTTTTTGTTTTTCTCATTGACCCTGCTGACAGTCTGGTGATGCCTATGAATCCCTTCGCAGAGTGACATTTTTTAATGTATAAAATAAAATACATAAAATTTCATATGAAACAAATTGTATTGAAATACAGTTATGAAAATATTTTTAAAATTTGTGATATAGTCCTATATAGTCTTTTAAAAATTGTACCATTAAATAGCAGTATTTGGTGGTGAGTCTAATAATGACCACAATTTAAAAGTGGTGATGAGAATACATATTTTGAGAAAGATGTAACAATTGTGCAGTGATATGAAAACATCTGATATTTCTACTGGTGCTGCATCAGGCTCAGGCCCCCCTTTAGCCCTCCCGGTGTGGGGGTGGGAGGAAGCCAGTGGAGAGAAAGGAAGGGTAGATCTACATGTCATGTGGGCACAAGTGTTATCTGGTGTTCCCTGAAGAAGTTGTTTCTTGTTATGTAACAAATTACCCCAAAACTTAGTGGCCTAAAACAGCAATTTCTTTTTGCTCATGGGCCTTTGGGTTAATTAGGTGGTTCTTCAGTCAGCTGATAGATTGGGGTCTTGTTGGTCTGTAATGTCCTCACTTCCATGAATGGTGGTTGGTAATGGCTGCTGATTAGGGTGATGGGTGACTAGACCACATATCTTTCATCATCCAAAAACAGCGAGAAAGGACGAGCACCAATGTATGAGCACTTTTCAAGTCTGTTTAGGCCACATTTGCTATTGTCCCATTGGCCAAAGTAAGTCTCATGGCTAAGTACAGAGTCAGTATGGGTGGGGGCCACCCAAAATTATGGATATTGAGAGAGGAATTATTACAACCATTTTTGCAAAATTGTCTACCACAGCCCCCACCAAACTTGGGAGCCTGAGTCAGAGAAAGCTCTTCCATCTGTCACAGGCTGAGCACTAGGCTCTCCCTGTCCATCCTGGAGCTACATAACTTCCACTACATTCCATAAACCAGGGAATTTAGGCATAGATTATTATTACCCTGCCAAAGTTAGAGCCCTTGGGGTTAAGTTTTGGATATCCTTGGGTCAAGAAGGCACCTGAAACATCTCGCTGCATCTCTCCAAGTTAACTAAACAATCACAGACCCAGATGTCTGGTAAATTCAGGGGGTAGTCAAAAGGAAAATGTTCTCTAAACATTGAGGATCTGAATTCAAACTGGAAAAAGCACATCACCTTTTTGTTGTTTTGCGATGACATTTCTTTATTTGAAATTTCTCCTGGGCTTGCCTTGGCGAGGACAGTTGTATTTGAAGTTTTTTTTCTTTTTCTTTCCAGAAACCCTCCCCTATTTAAGCAAACTCCACTTTCTCCTCTAATTGCAAGAGCTCCCCATAATGGTAGAAACAATTCTCAGCCAGCCCTCTGCCCAATGAGAGATTTGGAAATGGGAACCCAAGGGAGGAGGCAGTGGAAAAAACCCTGAAGGCTTTTCAACTGTACTGCTGCGTCATGGAAAAGAAGCCAGGCACCTGCCTTGGTGCCTCACAGCAGGCCCCACCAGAGCCTTGTCTTAGTCATTCCATAGATGAGCAGGGGATGTCTGACTCACCCAGCTGTCTAGTCCAGCACTTCAAAGAGCATTCTGAGTCCTGCTCTCAGTCCTTTTCTCAGCTCACTTTAGGTATTAGATGGCAGACTCCTGAGGATCAGACCTGGAGCAGAAGAACTGTTCACTCTTTCAGATCCTGCACCAGCTTCCTTACTGAGCTCCCTCCCCTGCCAAAAAAAAAAATTTAAAGGTTTCTAAATTCTTCAGTCAGAATGCTATCTTAAGTTGGGTCCTCCCAGAAGCAGAAGGTGAGGAAGGATGTGAGTGCACATATTTTACTTGGGAGGTGATCCTAGGGATCACAGGTAGGTGAGCAGGGATGAGGAGGAAGAATGAGGAGGAAGCCAATGCAAGGAGCGTTAGTGAGCAGATTACCAGCTGTTGGAGCTCAGGCCTGAATTGCTTTGTTTGAAGGGCAAGGAATCTGGAGTATTTGCGAACCAGCTCCCAGCCTTCAGTGGCTAAGGGCCATTCCCAGGGGTATAAACTTGCATCCAGCCCTGTGGAAGACCAAGCCTACTCCAGAGACTAGAGAAATCCCCCTGGCAGTGAGTCATAGCTTGAGTAGAGAACCTTAGGATGTACAGGAAAGGTGGGTGCCAAGGAGATACAGGTGGAGCATTAAGAATGGCTCCTCCAATTTTGCAGACTGTCATCTCCAGACACCCCAAGCTTCACAATACCTGTCTCCAGCTTTGGCGCATTAATGGTTTAGTCCTGTGTTTGTTCAACACCTATTCATTGGGCTCCGGCTGGGTACCATTTATTTGGCATCAATGTGCTATGCAGTAAACTAAGGTGTTTTTTTTTTGCATACATCATCTCATTTGATTCCCATGACAACCTGCGAGGAGGTATTATTAGTTTCATCTTACAGATGAGAAATCTGAGTTGCAGTGAGGTTAAATAAATTACCTTAAGTCCCTCAGCTTGAAAATGGCAGAGCTGAGATTCCCATCCTGGTCCACCTTCAGGTCTCAGCTCCATCCAGTATATCCCCCACCCAGTCAGGTCAGGAGACCATTCTGCTGATTTGAGAGAAGGCTCAACCACGCCCAGCCCCTGTACCACCATTTTCCGGAATCCTTCCCCTCTCCCCTCTTTGTCCTGTTCTTTTATATCTTGTTCTCAAGCTGGCTCCAGGGAATTAATCCCTGCCTCTTTGGTGTTCCAAATCCTCTCTCAGGGCAGTGGGCTGTCCCTCCCATCCTCCAGGCCCCCTGACCCTGGGCACGATGACCTCTTTCTCCAACCTCATCACATCTTTGACTCTCTAGGTCCTTAAACACCCAACTCACACCCACTCATGATCTGTCCTCCTCCAACCAGTATCCATCAAGCACTTTGGCAGGTTTTGCTGCTTCTGGTATCCTGCTGAAGGGATCAGAGAACCCTCTCTTCATGACATCTTGTGACTTTAGGGCTAATTTCACCCGTGGGCCCCAAGCAAACAGGCACCAAATGGTTTGTTTTTGAGCAAAAATGCAAGTCCCAATTTACTGTTGTTAATATTTTAAAAATAAAATGGCATGAGGTGAGGACCAGGAGAGGGAATAATTAATTCCAGCTTGCCAGCGGGGGGTGAGAGGAAGGCATCAGCTCTCACAGTCTCTGGAGGACACCCTGCGGTAAACACAGAGCTGCAGCTTCCAGGTGGCAAAGAAATATAAAGGGGGGCAGGTGGGGTGCAGAACAACACTGCACAGCACCATTTTCAGGATAATATGTCTGGCTTCATGAACACATCCCATCATTTTGAAAAACAGTGTCAGTAGAGCACCAGTGCCCAATACCACGTCTGGTGCTTCAGAGCCAGTATTGGTGAGTGGCCTGTTCTCTCCACCTCTCCAGACAGTCAAGTTGGAAATGTGAGAAGTGAAACAACAGGGCTGAGGCCTGTGATGGAAAATGGCATGTTGTAGATCAGTGAGTGCAAACGTTATACCAAGGGTCCAACTAGACCATGTAAATGACAAAATCCAAAGTGTTTTAGCAGAGAACGAAGAGTAGGGGCCTTTGGTCACTCAAGACCTAGTTTTGAACCCCATCTTGGATCCTACCTCTCGAGGCACTTTGGAACCCCGCAGTGTGCTGTGCTGTGTGTAGGTTACATCGTAGCATCAGGGGAGCTCAAGATGGAAGAAATGTTGGGAAGCATCCAACCCCAAACTCTCACTCATAAGTAAAGATACTGTTGTGACTTTGTTAAATTAACCCTTGTTAAGTAGAGTCCCCACGCTGCACCACAATACCCATGAGGCTTCCCTAAGTGGAGGAGCAGAGGGAGACTGGAGCGGGTAGAAGCCCTCTGATTTCAGGAGGCAGCACCGGGAATGCACCAAGGCCTTTCTAGAACCCAGATGCATTTCTTATTTATTGCTGTGTTAACACTATTACTGCAAAACCAGAGGCTGCAACAGCACACATTTATTATCTCACAGTTTCCATGGGTCATCAGTCTGGGCATGACGTGGCAGAGCTCTCTGCTCAGGTTCTTACAAGCCACTGGGGCTGCATTCTTTTATTTATTTATTTATAAGTCTTTATTATTATTATTATTATTATTAATTTTTTAATTTAATTTTTTAAATTAGTTAGCATATAGTTAGCATATAGTGCCACAATGATTTCAGGAGTAGATTCTTTAGTGCCCCTACCCATTTAGCCCATCCCCCCTCCCACATCCCCTCCAGTAACCCTCTGTTTGTTCTTCATATTTAAGAGTCTCTTCTGTTTTGTCCCCCTCCCTGTTTTTATATTATTTTTCTTTCCCTTCCCTTATGTTCATCTGTTCTGTGTCTTAAAGTCCTCACATGAGTGAAGTCATATGATATTTGTCTTTCTCTGACTGACTAATTTCGCTTAGCATAATACCCTCTGGCTGCATTCTTATCTGGAGCCTGAGGTCCCCTTCCAAGCTCATTCAGGTTGTTGGCAGAATTCAATGTCTTGCATCCTAGGGCTGAGAGCCCAGTTACCTGAGGGCTCTCAGACAGGAACCATCCTCAGTTCCTTACCGCACTGCCCCTGACAGGCCCTCTCACAACATTGCAGTTTACTTCTTCAAGGCTGGCAGCAGAATGTTTTTGAGAGGGACCAGCACCTTCTTTTCAGGGCTTTCACCTGATCAGGGCAGGCCCATGCCCAGATAATCTCCTTTTCAATAGTCTCAAAATCAACAGTTTGGGGACCTTAATTACACATGTAGAATCCCTTTACCTTTTCCATATAATATAACCTAATTACAGAGTGACATCTTGTCATATTCACAGATGCCACCCACACTCAGTGGGAGGAGATTCCACACAGAGCCTGTGTGCCAGGCATGGGAATTGTGACAGTCATCTCAGAATTCTGCCTCCCACACTAGGGAATACCCAATTCTTCCTTCAACCATCCACACACCTGGATCCACATCACACGGTCAGGGGCCTCCCAAATGGCCATTTCTCAGCGGCCAGGCCTCATTCTGAACTGGGTAGTTTTGATATTTGCAGACCTGCCTGCTGGCCTGTGTTGGGGCCTGCGTGCGTTTTCCTGACATTGATTGCCTCAATCCACAATCATCGTTCCAGAAGAGATGAGGTTTACGGAGTCCTGGAAGAGCAGGCAGGGGGCCCTAGAGGATTTGACTTTCAGTGTTTGCTGTTAGCATCCTGCAGAGTGATGCCAATGGCTCCGATCACTCTGTGGGGCCAGCAATCACTGCAGGTTTTGGGGAGGGGAGGTTCCTGGCATGAGCTATGAAAATGCCTCTGGGAAGTAGCTGCTGGGGGTAATAGGGACGTCGTGCAGCCTCGCTGAGCTTCCACAGAGCCACTCAAGAGTTCTTCCACCCCGCTCATGGGAGGTCAGTGTGACTGTGGGGCTCTTAGCATACTGAACCCTGCCAAAGCCAGACTGCTTTGAGCCGGAAAGAGCAGTGGGGGCCTTGGCCAGAAAGACAGGGATCGAGATGGACCTCAAGGGGCAGGCTGGCAGAGGAGGTACAATCAGGACAAGGGTGGTCTCTTCATTCAGTGACCTACAGGTAGCCTGGAACTGCCTCCTGGGCCTCAGAGGGCATTGGGTGGGTTGAACCCTGTGGATCCTCATCACTCAGAGTTAGAGCCCATAGCATCAATTCTCCCTGCCTCCTCCTGGCATTCACCACATATTTATTGAGCATCTATTACACACCTCATGCTGCTATAGGTACTGGGAAAACAGGGGTGAACGTCAGGCAACAACTTCTCTCGTGGAAATACCATTTTAGTGGGAGGAGACAAATAATGAACAAACAGATAGACACTGCAGTATCAGATGGGGCCAGAGGCTAAGCAGGAGGTTGGAGTGGGTTGTGGGGGTAACATGAGACTGAGGTAGGGGGGACCCCTCTTAGGAGATGGGAGTTAAGCTGCAGATGAGAAGGGACCCATCATGGTGGGGAGAGTATTTCAGAAGGTTGGCGCAAAGCCCTGAGACAAGAGCAAAGCTGACGTGTTTGTGCATCTGGGGGACCAGTGCACCTGCCAGGAAAGAGTAACAAGGATCTGGACAGGGCACCTCCAGCATCCATTACCATTACAGTAGCCATGACTTTCTTGGCTGAGGAGGGGACATGACCAGGCTATGAAGCACTCTGCTGCAAGAAAACACTAGTCCTCCAATTTTTAAAATAAATTAAATGAGCTAACATGGGAGGTCTGTTATAAGAGGAAGCTCTCATTGCCCACAGGTTCTTGTCAAAAAATCTTTAAGCAGTCAGCTCCCACTATGCACCTAAAATAGGAATTGATTTACTGGTGTTCCATTCACCCAGCTTCTCAGGAATAAATTCAGTGCATGCTGGAAGGTGTCAAAAAACCAAACTGCATACTAAATAAAACAAAGTAGAGAGATGAGTGTATTGCAAGGCTTTTGATTTGCAAACCAGGAAAACCAAGGCTGTGGGCACAGTGAGTTCCAAGTTGCTCACAGACTAAGGAGTTTTCGTAGGATAAATACAGACGTTATTTAGTTTTTTCAGCTGATTGGTTGCATAGTGGTCTTCTTTCTTGTCTGGATCGGGGTAGCTGAGTCAGGGAAACAATGAGTCCAGAGATGGCATGGATAGACTTGGAGTTTTGGGGATTGGCTGGGTCCTCTGCTGATTTCAGAGAAGAACTGTAAATTCCTATAAGGGTAGGTTATTTTTCCTTAATGTTAACCATATCCATTTTGTCCTTGACATAAGTAACTCCATTTTACTGTGGTTCTACAAAGGTTATATCTGAATATCTGTTTTGCTAACCTAAAAGAAGATTAGGATTAGGTCCTAACCAGTACCTTAGAGTCTCCCACCAGAGAGATCTAAATGTGTTTCTGAGAGTAAATATGAGAGTATATGTGGCCTATTCTCAAGGAGTGTGGTTCTGGGAAGAACCACTGCACTGTGATAGCAGAGAAGGAACCAGTAGGTCAGGAGTAGGGCCATCTTAACACAGCTGTCCCTTGTGACTTTACTTAAAAACTGGCTTTACCGCTCAACTGTGTAGCTCTTGAGAATGTAGATCACTGGGGGATACCTGGGTGGCTCAGTCCATTAAGCATCAGACTTCAGCTCAGGTCATGATCTCATGGCTCATGAGTTCGAGCCCCACATTGGTCTCTGTGCTGACAGCTCAGAGCCTGAAGCCTGCTTCGGATTCTGTGTCTCCCTCTCTCTCTGCCATTCCCCTGCTTGTACTCTGTCTCTCAAAAATAAGTAAACATTAAAAATAAAATAAAATTAAAAAAAAGAATGTAGATCAGTGGTTTCCAAAACCTCTCTGCACATCAGAATTGCCTAGGGTCTTATAAAAATTCCCAAACCCAGGCCATATCTTAAACCAATGTAATGACAATTCCTGGGGTGTTTTAAATAAACTTTTTATTTTGGAATAATTTTAGATTTGCAGAAAAGTTGTGAAGATAGCATACGTCTCCCCTCACAGAATCTATACCCCTCATCCAATTTCCCCCATGGTTATCATCTTACATTATTGTGGTACATTTGTCACAACTAGGAAATTGACCTTAGTCCATTACTATTAAACTCCAAATTGTATGTGGATCCCACCAGATTTTCTATTAATGTTCTCTTCCTATTCCACGGTCCAATCCAGGGACCACATTGCATTTAGTTGTGTCTCCCCTGTCTCCTTTCTGTGACAGTTTTCCCTCTTTCTTTGTTTTTTGTGACCTTGATAATCTTGAGGAGCATTGGCCAGGTACCCAATCTGGGTTTGTCTGTTGTTCTTATCATTAGACTGGGGTTATGGGTTTTGAGAAAGAACATGGCAAAAGCGAAGTGCCCTACTCATCACCTCATGTCAGGACGTATAGCAAATCCCTATGACCTCACTGGTAATGTTACACTTGACTATTCACCCAAGGTAGTGTTTGCCAGGTGACACCACTGTGAAGTTACTATTTTTCCCTTCTCATCTTTGGATGAGACTCTAATCTTTGGAAACGTGACACTGAGTCTAGCCCACCATCAAGATGTGTGTGTATGTGTATGAAGGGAATTGGTAATCAAGCCCTACCTGCAGGCAAAAATCTGAAGGGCACATTTTCATGGCCACCATACTGTCCTAATTTCTTTGCTTTGTTCCCAGTCACTACAGTGCAAGCTTTCTCAGATGGTCCAGGACTTGCCATGTTCCTCCAGCCCACTGGGAATGAACCAGCACTCCCTGGCTGTATTACCTCGGGCAGGTTATTAGTCCCCTGCCTCAGTTTCCTCATCTGACAAATGGGTGTCAATAGAGTATCTATCTCTAAGAGTTATTGAAAAGATTAGTTACATAATGAATATAAAGTTGTGACTGTCCTGCTGGGCATAGAGCAAACCTGCCATAAGTGTTAACTACCAATAGTGGTAATAATACTAGTAATGCCTTCCCTCCTCCCACCTTGTGTACAGGTATGTAGTATACCTCAGTGACACAAACCAATAAGTTGGAACTTACATATGAGGACATATTAAACAACTCATTCCACAAAGTTTACTTATTAAATGAACACTTATTTAGCATTTACCATATGCCAGGCACTGTTCTGATCATCTTCATGAATATTCACTCATTTAGTCTTCATAAAAAGCCTAGGAGGTGACACCTACTATTATCCCCATTTTACTGATAAGGAAACTGAGGTACAGTGAGGTTAAGGAGCGTGGCTAACTTAGGCACATGGCTAGTGAGTGGCATAGCCATTTGCACTGAGGCAGCCTCACTCTCAAGTCCATGTTGGTAACCGCTACACTACACCAAATGATACAAATAAGTAGCATTGTGTGTTGTGAGACTATTTAAAGGGGGGCTTGGCCTGGTGAGGGAGGGGAGCCCAGTCAGAGAAAATATCCATGAAATCTTAGGTCATCATATACCAGGCAAGTGTGGGGTGGGGTAGAGGAAGGAGAGCAGGGGTGTTTGGAAAGATTAAGGAACATTCTGGTTCCCCCCAAAAGGCAGCTGATGTTAGGTATTCTTTCCCTGAGAAGTCTCCTCTCTCTCATCTTCTCACTTGCTTTCTCAACTCTTTAATGTGCACTTGGGAAAATTTGGCATGTCTTTGATATTAGGGACATAGAGAGCATAGGACACCTCTTTCAATAACTGGAACTGATGGTTGGCATAAAAGAATCTGGACCATTCAATACACATCCTCATGCTTGTCTTCCACACGTACAAAATTCAATCTGCCCTCCTTCATTTTTATGTCAGGAGTTTGGTAATGCAAAGGAAATTCCTGATTGTGAGAACTTAGATTAGCTATCAAAATGTGTTTTGGGAAAATTATTATTCGTGTGAATCTGTGAGACTATAAAAAAATACTGGTTCCCTGGGTTTCAGAGTATTGCATTTAGGTCTTCACCCTGGGGGTGTCCCCAGATCCATATTCTTGCACCCGAATGCAACTACAAACTTGGTGAAGGGAATGCTATCTTATCTGTCTTTTACACATCCACACACTAAAAATTCCCACACAGTAAATGCTCAATATGTGTTTTGAAGTGGATTTATAATTACATAGACTCATGATAAGATACTGTGACTTGCTTATTATTTCCGTATTTGAAGCTGCATCTAGATTTGAAACCTCAGGAGCATATGCAAATCACAAGCTATGTCACTTCCTTTGTCCCATCATGTCCCCATATAAAATAGACTTTCTGCTTCCAAAATCGGCAAGAAATAAAAGTATGTTCATTTACATCATAATTAAGTTTTTAACATACTTTTGCTGACATCTGAGACTTCAAAGTAACATGTCTTTCAGCCCAGGTAAAGAGTGTTCTCAAGCACTGGTGTTATTTAGTAGAGCTCACTGGAATTCACTTTATGCTTGAATATGTTGATTCCACTTCTGTCTGAAGCCTGCTGGAAAAACGCAGAATTCTGGTGGTTTTGCTGGGGACATACTGATTCTGAACCGATTCTGAGTCATTGTATTTCAAAGAACAGTATCACATTGAATTTTTCTGGTTTGGAACAAAAGAAAGAATGGTGGGCGTACATGTTCTGTGCACATCTGTATGGGTATGTGAGGTGGGAGTAGAAGATGGAAGGAAAGAGATAAAAGGGGCTGACCTACTTATTGAGAAGGAGAGCAAATTACACTTGCAAGATTCTTATCAATAAAGACTGAAAGATGCTGAACCTAGGAGTTGATGCTTGGCTAACCCATCTTACAGAGTTGATGCAAGTGTTGATGTTTGGCTAACACCTCTTACAGAGAAGAGAGAAAAGAGGCAAAGCTACCCTGACAGTGATGGGTGTGTGAAGGAGGTACTTCTGTCATCATCCACACATAGAACCTGAGTGCAAACTGCTTGCTTGGTGGGATAAGTCACTTTCCAGACAAATCTACTAACCTTCCTACCCAATTGCCACTGTTTGAGCTCTAAAGAATTTCAATTCTTTGAACTGAATTTCCAGAAAGAATAGATGTGCTGAGAGTGGCCCTTCAAGTGGAAATACACAGGTAGAAGAGGAGAATAAATCAATACTCATCACTAATATTTATTCCCCAAGGGCACTCAGCCACCCCCCCCCCCCCCAGGTGCAACGTCCCTATTAGGGCTTATAGGGTAAGTCAGACACGGTTATTTATCGAGCATCTGCCATGTCCATGCACTGTGCTGGCCTCTGGTCCCGATCTGGTTAATGGCAGGTGCTCTGGCCTAAGACCTAGGGGAAAGCTCTTTATTCTTTCTGTTCCTCATTTCTTTGTGTCTAAAATAGGGGTGATGATAATAAGGTTGTAAGGATTCGCACACACAAAGAGGTTAGACACAGCAAGTTAATGGTGTGTCATCTATGGTGCTTCTAGGCACTCAAGATGGAGTAATTCATCTAATTAAAATCTATATGACCCAAAAGGTAGAAAAGCATAGGCAATGTCTCAACAGCTAAGGCAAGGACTTTCTTACTCCCTAAAGCTGCAGAGAACACCCTGCTTCTGCCCAGATTACTGTGCCTGATGACTCATTAATTGATGGCTATCAGCAGAGCGGTAAAGATGTGCCACCAACAATCACTTGGGCAGATTGACAGTGACATCTGGGTTCAGCCCTGCATCGACTTTTTTTTTAGCCTCCTGAAATGAAATCTGATGAAAACATTTTATTTTACCAACTACATTCTTCCTGTCCTGGCCCACAACTTCAGTATTCCTTTTTAGACCAATATAGACATTAACCTGAAAATAAATTTCAGCATCAATAGAGGAAAAGACTAAGAATAGAATTACTGGTTGTTCCTGATATGCCATATGAAAAATTTATATTAAGTCATGCTTCTTTCTTTTCTCTTGGCCTATTTTCTTTTATTAAAGGATGTGAAGACAGCACCTTCCATTACCGATGTGCCTTCCAAGCATGCTTTATTTCTGCTCTACTTGCTGCCTGCTGCTTACTCATACTGATAGTTCAACTGTCTGTAAAGCTCCTAACATAAAAGAGTGAAAAGTTTGGCTGCCGGGTATGGAAGGCAGAACAGGATGATGACACTATAGCCAACTCTTGAGGTATACCCAGTATATCAGTTAGCTTTCACCGGGTAACAACTTCCCAAATGTAGTAGCTTCAAACAGCATTCATTTATTTAGCTCAGGATTCTACAAGTCAACAATATGAGCTGAGTTCAGTTGAGCAGTTTTTTTCAGTCTTGGTTGAGCTCACTCTGTGGCCTGTTGGTGGGTCAGCTGGGAACCAGTTGGTCTAGAATGGCCTTAGGTAAGATGACTTATCTCATGAAGATCTATCTCATGATCCACTAAGCTAGTCTGGTTCATTCACCTGATGGTTTTATGGATATCTTAAGCCCATGCCAATGGTAATGAGGCCTAAGAAGTTGTTCTTCCTGATTGATTACATGGGAATGATCAGACTCACTCATGTATGTTCAGAAGCCAATACAAGGTATGCTGGGCTATATGGAAGGGCACGGGTATAGGGAGACCCATGAGGACCCATGAACTATTGCATAGCCAAACATAACACCTCATCTACTTCAGTTGTTAACATTTGCCCTCCTTGAACACAAATCATTTTTATAGTGTTTCTTCTGGTTATAAAAGCAATTCATGGTAATTGCAGAAAAAAAAATGTGTAAAGAAAAGTATACAAAAAGAACAAAAATGTTCAACAATGGTCTGATGGTTCAGAGGCAATAATTATAAATAAATTACTATATTATATATGGTATAACATTGGCTTTGTTTTTATCTGTACTTAAATATCCAATGATACTATCTGTTGAGCCCTACATTTCAGGCCTTCTGTTCCTTTACATGTGTTACCTCATTTAATCCATACAGTAGCAATGATTTTTGTCATGAGGAAAATAAGTCTCAGAGAGGCTAAACACCTTGCCTGAGATCACACAGCAAGTTAGTAGTACAGTCAGCATTTGAAAAACTGCAGCCACACTTCTTAAGCCACTTTTTTCTTTTAATGTTTAGTTTTGAGAGAGAGAGAGAGAGAGAGAGAGAGAGAGAGAGACCATGAGCATGGGAGGGGCAGAGAGACAGGGAGACACAGAATCTGAAGCAGGCTCCAGACTCTGAGCTGTAAGCAGAGGGCCCAACGTGGGGCTTGAACCCACAAGTCGTGAGATAATGACCTGAGCCCAAGTCAGACAATTAACTGACTGAGCCACCCAGATGCCCTTCCTTAAGCCATTCTTAACCATTAGAATCTTCTGTCAGTCATCGTATTCAGTGTTACTCAAATTTCAGTGTGCATCAGAATCCCCTAGAGGACTTGTTGAAACAAATTGCTGAGCCCTGCCTCTGGATGTTAAGATTCAGATGGTCTGGAGTGGGGCCTGAGACTCTGCATTTCTTTGTGTTTTTTTTTTTAATTTCTTTTTTATTTTAGAGAGAGAGGGAGAGAGAGAATCCCAAACAGGCTCCATGCTCAGCACAGAGCCCAATGAAGGGCTCAATCTCAAGATCGTGAAATCATGATCTGAGCTAAAATCAAGTTGGACGCTTAACGACTGAGCCACCCAGGTGCCCCACTGTGTTTCTAACAGAGTCATAGGTGATGCTGATGCTACTGGTCCACGAACCACACTGAGTAGCTCTGCTCACAGCAGAATTTAGTTATGTAATGTTAATTCTGCTTCACAGATGGAAAGACAGAAGTTCAGAGAGGTTTAGTAAGTAGGTCATGGACACATAGCTGGTCAACTCTGTTATTTTCTTTGTCCAGTTTACTCTCATGGAAAACAATGAGTGGGCTTTTCTTCTCTTGACGCTGTAGCACTCAAGGAAATGGTTCAGGATTTAGATGCAGCCTCTGTGACAGTCAGGCATTTCTGTGAGATGCAAAGATTGCAGTTATTCCTTCTTTATTCATTCATTTCCTTCATGAGGGGCTCTAGCTGGGAAGCCCTGGGATGGATAATGCTGATATTTAACTGTCCTCATCAAAAAAGATCTAAAAGGAAAAAAAAAATGCATGAAGATACTGCCTTTTGAAGCTACAGAAAGAAACATGCTCCAAAGACTTCTGTGCTATTTTTAAATAGCAAAGAGCCTGGTAATATTTTGCCAGGTTTCTTATAAGAAAAGGAAAACCCCTCCTTGTAGTCACCAAGCTTTCATGATGTTCCAGCTAGATGGAGTATAGCTTTTGTAGCCACGTAGGATGAGCTGATAGCTTTCTGGGTGTCTGTCCT
The DNA here is from genome assembly GCF_024362965.1 of Panthera pardus. NCBI lineage: Eukaryota > Metazoa > Chordata > Mammalia > Carnivora > Felidae > Panthera > Panthera pardus. The sequence continues at coordinate 36,081,700 of NW_026526821.1, forward strand.
CACAACTCAAAGTGTGGTCCAGCAGAATCACCATATGACTTGGTAGAAATGCCAGTTCATAAACCCCACTCTAAACCTACTCGATTAGAATCTCTGAGGTTGGAGCCCAAGAATCTGGTTTTTCCAGGCTCTCCCAGTGATTTTATGGAGAACCTGCAGAACTAATTATTTTGCTTCCCAAGGACAGCTGGCCTTCTGGAAACTTCTGATTCTGCAAGTCCCAGACTCATGACCATCAGGATCACATGGAGAGATTGTTAAAACAAATTTGGGGGCAGCACCCTCATACTCCAATTCAGCAGATCTAGAATGGGGCTCATGAACGTGTATTTCTAGCAAGTTTCCTGGGTATGCTGACGGATGCTGCCACTCTTGGACCATATGCTAGCTAGCACTCAGTTAGCCAACATTCTTCATAAAGAAAAAAAAACCTGACTTTAACTTTCAAGACCTTTTTAAGATCTCTGATTCTATACTTACGTTTAAAAATGCTGTTTCTTTAGTTAGGGAACCCATTTTCTTCAGACAACTACTTACCTCTAAAATAGTCTTCAACCAAAATCCACAAACTGTTTTGAAATAGAGCTGATTCTGGTGTCCAGGGCATTTCTAAAGAAGCTGGTCAAGTCTAAATAAGTGGAAGAGTGTAAAGTACAGCTTCACGACTTCAGTGTCGGGAGATATTGATAACCTTCCATTCGCTTAGACCCAGAGCCCACTGATAAACGGTGCATGGGTATACATTTTCTGGGTGTATTAACCAGGCCCCCACAAAAATAACATCCAGCTGGCCAAGAGTAGTCTCTAAATTCTCCAAAAGAGAAACCTTCATGTGTTTCTCTAACATTTGCATCTGCTCATAAGCCTTCAGTACCAGTGAATGAATGTATGTGTGTGTATGTGTGTGTGTGTGCATATGTATAATTTCTTAAGTTGCTTATTGGACTCTCTAATAAATATTAACATGTTTACATTAATTAATATTAACATGACAACATACTGCCTCAAAAATGGTCAAAGGAAGATTAGTGCCAGAAAGCTGCAGGAAATAATTAAGCAACGTATATATGAGTGCCTACTCAAGTTTGAGACATAGCATCATGTCAAACACAAATGTTATGAAGAAGTATGAGCTATGATTTTTGTCCTCAAATTATTTACTCCATGATTTCTGTGTACTAGCCCCTGGTACTAAAAGGGTGCTCTTTGAGAACCTGCCTAGGGTGGTGGGGGATGTAGATAACATAAAGAGACCAATGTAGTACAAGGTGAAAACTGCCAGGCCAGGACACCTGAATCCAGAGGAGCCATGGCCCAGGCTACCAGCCTCCTCTGGGAGATGCCATTTGTACTGAATTTTGAAGGCCGGATGGAAGCTGGCCAGATAAGGAGGGGTGATATTCTGGCAAACAAAATGACAGGGGTTTGGAGGGTTACAGTCAAAGTTAAATAGGTAAGCAATTTTCATCAGGTTTGCTCCTGAGGGAGCAAATGATTAATAAGCATGAGATCTGATTCCTTGGAAAATGTTAAACAAACCTACCACTACCTCAGAAAAGCAACACATAAATCTATTTGAAGGGAGTGATGTTTGCACTTGTGATTAAGACAGGCTAACCTTTCCTGGTGGCTTTTGTCTTAACATTTTGTTATTCATGAAATCTTTCATTTTTATCACATCCCCTTGAGGTTCTAGCTGCTTGGACCACAGACCCAGAAAAGCCTGTTTGTCTATGATACCCACCTCCTAGAAAGCAAATTTATGGAAATTTTAGATATTTGTATAGCTATGGAGAAAAAAATCTCAAGTATGTTGGAAGAGAAAGAACAGGAACTCAGGGAGACTCAAGGCACAAATTCTCTGGACACAGTGTTTGCCAGGTCACTCCACCAGTATGTACCAAATAAGAATGAGGGAGAATCACAGACTTGCTTTCTACCATGGCAGCTATGATCTTCTAGAAACATCTAGAGCTTTACCATTGTTAGGTGGATAAAACAATATGTGCCCTGATTTGCTGTCTGGAAGGGCCTATGGACGAGGACACATCAACTCATTCTGAGATGCACATATGCAAACTCAGTAGTGACAAAATACAATTTCCAGAGTTAAACCATGACTCTTCTACCAACATACAGTGAATATATGTCAGGGGTTCACTCATGTCATTAGTGAACCAGGAGGCTGAAAAGCTCATTCACAGAGCATTTGAGGAACAAAGATTTATATAGACAGTCAAGAAAGGAATAATAATATGAATTTCTCAGCTAAGTATGAAACTGATTAATGTCCTATAGGGCAATAAAACTGTAACACTTGGGATTATCTTTTCTACCAAAGAAATCATTTGCATCTCTACTGAATGAAGGTCATTTGCTCAGTTTTCTATAAGGTAACATCTAAATTGATAGTCTGGTCTCTAATTGAGAGTAAATAGTAAAAACTTTTGGGAGTGATGGATTTATTTATGACCTTGATCCTGGTGATGGTTTCATAGCAAAGTACCTCTGACAAAATGTGTCACATTCTATGCTTTAAATATGTACATTTATTGTTCATCAATCATATACCAATAAAGCAGTTGAAAGAGAAAGGAAAAAAATAGTAAGCAAAACAAAAGCATATTCCCTCAGAAAATTAGATGATCCTTGGATGAGTCTATTAGACAATGTTTTTGTATGCTATAGAAGGATGCTATAGTCCTTTTGCTTCATTTCTAAGTTTTTGATAATTTTTCTTGACACTAATTAAAGCAATTGATTCTATAATAAAAGAGATTTAGGTTTTGGTTACTTGCTAATTGTGTAACCTTGGGCAAAATATTTAAGCTTGCCTAAGATTTTTCTATCTGAAAAATTCAAGATAATAATGTGCTCCTATGTCACAGGCATATAACTAGGATGAAATAAAATGGCACATGTGGTGCCTAGTAAAGAACCTGGTGTATACTATATTAAGGACCTAATAGGGGCGCCTGGGTGTCTTGTTCGGTTAAGCATCTGACTTTGCCTCAGGTCATGATCTTGTGGTTCATGAGTTCAGGCCCCTCATCAGGCTCCGTGCTGATGGCAGAGACTGCTTCTGATCCTCTGTCCCCCTCTCTCTACCCCTCCCTGGCTTGCACTCTCTCTCTCAAAAATAAACATTTTTAAAAAATAAAAAATAATAAAATATAAAAAAAGGATCTAGTAAATGTTAGCAGCTCTTAATTATTGTTTTCAAGGAAGAAAGTAGCTGAAGACCCTGAATGAGACACTATGGCAGATAGAAAAACCGTAGACTAAGAATGAGGCTCTGTGGATACTAAGAACTGCGGGATCACCTCCCTTTACCCATATCTCTCATTTCTCACCTATTAAACTATAAGAAGAGTAGACAAGGGTCAAAGTGGGATCTAACTTTTAAAGTAGAATTCACTCACTAGGTCTTAAACTGAATATTGATGGAATTCTGGTTTCATCTCATTCCGAATCTATTCATAAGCACTTAGGGCTGAATGTCCACAGTGATCAGTGGCAAAGACTCTGGATTCAGGCTCTCTAGCTTCAAATCCCAACTCTGCCATTCAGTAGCTGTGGAACTGGAGGCCATCCACTTAACCCCTCTGTGCCTTGGTGTCCTATCCATAAAATGGAGACAATTAAGGCACCTGTCTCACATAGAGTTGCTGGGACTGTTAAACTGTGTTATTACATCCAAGGATCTAAACAGGGCTTGGCAGACACTAAGCATTCAGTGATCATTCCCTATTATTAGGGCCTTTGGATGAGTGGCTGAGTAGCCACAGGTTGTGGACATTTAGCAAGACTGAGGACTTTTTGTCGAACTTCTTAGAGTGATGAAGGTTGAAAATGTAATTTTTACATGCAGGGCAATTCCCCTTTGGAATATCATTCAGTACTAACTAACTATGAAGGTATATTTGGGGTTGTCTGGCAGTGTGTGCAATTTAATGACCCAAAAACGTTCTGTTATCTACGCATCACCCACACCCTGGGACTGGAAAAAAGGTGTTGACACCTACAAAGGGTCTGGCCAGGCAGGTTTCGGGGTGACCTGGCCAGGCCTTCTACCCTGCTGACTGGCAAGGTTCCATAAGCAGGATGTGCCCTCGTGTTCCCACAGAGCCCACAGATGGCTTACCACCTGCTTTGGGCAAGACATCTTCTCTCCAGTTCTGAGAACTAGCTTGGCCCAGAGCTGCAGGAAGATCTATCCCCAGAGAGTTCCTATAGTGGACACTGTAGCCCCCCATGACATCCCCTTGGATCCTTTCTACCAGCCCACTGCTCAGATTCTGTAGGTTTTGCTGCTAAAGGCAACTTATGACTTTCCCCATGCAAAGCATTGCCTGTGTATAACCCCATAGAGGATTGCCTCATCCTTACAGGTTTCCAGAAATGCAGGGAGTTTTTGTCTCCCGGTCCCATTGAGTGGCTTTCACCAATAACTGACTGGTCCAAAAGCCCAACACACTGGCCTTGGGGTGGGATGTCCTCTAGGGTGTATTTTACATATCAGAACTCCCTGCAGAATGAGATTATCTTGCTCGGCTTCTATCCCTTTCTTGGTTGACTTCCTCCACCCCCTCCCTGGTCTCCCAGGGCAGCAGAGTGGGTTGGGATTACTGGAGTTTCCCCATTAAACCTCTTGCACTCAGATTCTTGGCTCAGGATTGACTCCTGGAAGAAGACAGCCTAGGGCTACCTCTTTGCCTTACTCTCACTGCCAGTGGAGAAGTGCCTTTGGGAGAACTTGTGGAAGTTTCTATAAATCTAGGGCTTGTTTTGAGCAGTTGGCCCCATCCTGAGCTGCTTGCTTTGTAAACACTTTGAGTACTGGAGGGGAAACAGGAAAGGACGTCTTGGGGCTTGCAGCAGTAAGGGAAACAGCCATTCAGAATCCTCTGAAGAAAAAAATCATGTTTTTAAGGCAATGTGTGGGCTAGTTAGGCCTGCCTTCCTTGAGGCTTTTCCCATGCTATGGGAGGTCCCAGAGCCTCAGGAACTTCTGAGATACAATCTGCTCTGTGCCTCCTTGACCTCAGAAAAGTTTCCTCCACCTCCTCCTTCAGCTCAGCCATAATAGGGGGTCTGAAGCTTCTGTTTCTTCATTTTAGGTAAAAGTTTGCTGAAGCACACTAGGACTCTGCAGCACAGTCATCTGCTAGCCAAAGTTCCTTGAAAAGACTTGGAGGGATCCCTTCCCTAGAAGGTGTCGACGCAGCCCATAGCCTGGTTTTGGTAAAAGACCTGAAGGTCTGCTTCTTTGAGTTTGTGAGGTTACAGAGTCCAGGGGAGCCCTTGAGTGAGTATAATGAACACAACTGCCAACGTGCCAGATTTCCAAAAGTCAGGATGGTCTAACATGGACTCTGGTGCCAGAAAGCACTTCAAAGGTTGATCACTAAAAGGGCCCTGGCCATAGGTGACACCCTTAATTCTTGTCCACCATCTGGCAGTGTATCCTTCAAATGAGCAAATAAGTTCTTGACCAAGACAGAGGCTGGGTAGGTGAGGGTGAATGGATCAGGGTAAGCTCTCCCTAGTTTCTGGAACAGCAACACACACTCACATACACACACCTTCCTCTGTCTTCTCGGGGTTATGGGTGAAAATTTACTGAAGTCAGCTGTTTCTCTTTGTAATATGCAATCACTAGTGGTCTGTGTAATGCCTGGCAGGAGAGGCACCATAAAGGTTTCTCAGACACAACAGAGTTAAAAAAGAGCAATAGCTAATGAAATGCAACTCATTAAAAAACTTAGTAGGCAAGTCTGCCTTTCCTCTGATCTAACAGAGGCATCTTGCGGGTGAGGGGGGAGAAGATTGGTGTCCTATATTCATTGAAAATGTTTCTGTTTTCTTGAGTGTAATCTGGCTTTGATGACTTCGGGCTTCATTTAATGATTTTCAATAGGGCTATTAAGCATTGGTCAATGATATTATGCTGACTGTAGAAATAATATTAAAAATAAATAAATATAAACAAAAATACATAAAAATGGATCTCACTAAATTCAGAATTGTTAATAAGTCAGTCTGGGACATTACATAGAAAAACCTTTCTTCAGAGATAATGCAAGGTATAGCCAATATTACACAGGAAGAATATTTAAAGTAGAACAGATGGATTTAGGCAGGTCTGTTATTGGCAAAGCTACAAGCTGCTTGCAGACAGATTAAAGCCATCTTAGAGAGGATGAGCTTTCAAGTTGTTTTTCAACACCTAAGAGTTCTGTAAGGGAGTGAGTGAGAGTTAAAACCACAACTAGATCACTCCAAGAAATAGCAATGGTTAAAATTGAGACAAGAATATACTCAAAATCGTTTGTTACTAGTCTGTCTTTTTCATGTGCATCTGTGAGTCTATCCACTATTACAAAGTACAGTTAACTAACCTATATATTTTTTAAAAATCAATTCCATTATAGTTATCATACAGTGTTAATATTAGTTTCAGGTGTACAATATAGTGATTCAACAATTCTATACATTACTCAGTGCTCCTCACGATGAATGTACTTTTAATCCCCTTCACCTGTTTCACCATCGCCCCACCAACCTCCCACCCTGGTAACCCTCAGTTTGCTCTCTGCAATTATGAGTAGTAATTTACATATTTTATGTTACATACATTAATGGAGAAAGAATGAATTATTCCACAAATGACATTGAGAAAAGAAGCTGTTTGGGGGAAATCTCAAATTAGGGATTTAAGTCTTTCCATATACACACTAAAATAACTTTTAGCTGTATTAAACTTAAAAATGCCCTTTGAGGGAGACTTTTAAAAATGATTTTTTAACTGTTCTTGGCATATGCAAATATTTCATAAATAAATAATTGAGGAAATCATCAGTTAAAAAGTATATATTTATAAGCCTTTGTAGAAATAAATGTCTTTAAAACATTTATTTTCAGGGGCACCTGGGTGGCACAGTCAGTTAAGCGTCCAACTTCAGCTCAGGTCATGATCTCACAATCTGTGAGTTCGAGCCCCGCATCGGGCTCCATGTTGACAGCTCAGAGCCTGGAGCATGCTTCAGATTCTGTGTCTCCCTCTCTCTCTCTGCCCCTCCCCTGCTCGTGCTCTCTCTCTCTCTCTCTCTCTCTCTATCTCTGTCTCTCCCAAAAATAAATAAACAAAAAAAATTAAAACATTTATTTTCTTTGCCCTATAAATCCAATCCCGGAAGTCCATTGTAAGGAAATAATCCAAGATGTAGATAAAGTTTTTATATAAATATGTTCATGGCAGTCTAGCCTATAATGGGAAAAAAAGAAAGGGGAAAGAGAAAAGAAAACATAGCATTAAAAGTCCAGGAATAAGAGATAGCCAGATAAATCATAATACATTTATATGAAACACAATACATTCTTTTAAAATAGCATTTGAGGGGCACCTGGGTGTCCCAGTCACTTAAGTGTCTGACTCTTGATTTTGGCTCAGGTCATGATCTCACAATTGTGAGATCTGTGGGGCTGAGTGGGAAGCCTACTTGGGATTCTCTCTCTCTCTCTCTCTCTCTCTCTCTCTCTCTCTCTCTCTCTGTGCTCCTCCCCCACTCATGCTCTCTCTGTCTCTTTAAAAATAAAATAAACATTAAAACAATTTTAATGGAATTTGAAAAAATAAAAAGTAAGAAAATGGCATTTGAGCAATGTTTAATGATTTTAAGTTATTTATTATTTTTGACAGAGAGAGAGAAAGAGAGAAGGGAAGGCGCAGAGAGAGAAGGGAAGAGAGAATCCCAAGCAGGCTCTGTGCTGTCAGCACACAGCCCCATGTGGAGCTTGAACTCATAAACTGTGAGATCATGACCTGAGCTGAAATGAAGAGTTGCATGCTTAACCGACTGAGCCATCCAAGTGGCCCAAGCAATGTTTAATGATTAATGAAAATTTTCAAAGTGTAATTAATAATAAAAGAAGAAACAGGATAAATATACCTTAGTATGATCCTAATTTTAAAATAAATTTATGTATACACATACATATATTGCTTCTAAGTAGTACAGTGGTTTCAGTCTTGATTTATCTTAGAATCACCTGAAGAGTTTTAAAATATACTGCTGCCTGTGACCCGTTCTCGGAGATTCTCGTTGAATTGGTCTGGGGTGTTGGCTGGGTATCTGGAGTTTTTGAAGCTCCTTAAGAGATTTTAATGTGCCCCACCATTCTCCCACCAGGTTTGAGAACCATGGGCATAAGATGTTTAAGATGCTTCACTAAGTGCACTAGGAGAACACATGAATATCCACTCAGCCTTCTGGGGCAAAAAGTTCAGCTGGTGGCTGCTACCAAATATAATGGCATAGTGCCCAAAGAAAAACTCACTCGTTTCTATTATTGAGAAAAATTATCCTAAACTAGGAAATAAGGCAAAGGATGGATGCATGTCTAATGGACCCACTCAAATATTATGTAATTCTCTTTGTTTAACTTACTATTAACTTTTGATTAGGCTCCATACTCTGTGAAGTTACATGTTTCTTAACTCGAAGATTTTTGTGTGCTGATTTAAAAGATTATGTGTGGTAAAAAAGACAACTATAAAAGTTACAGTTTTATTGCCCTATAAGATATTAACTAGCTTTGTGTCTATTTGGCAATCTCGTTCCAGCATGATTATATATGAATTAACTTCAAACCAAATTTATCATCTTATTGGTTCCCTCATTAATGAGTGAAATAAACCTTTGACACATATTCACTCTATGTTTTTATGAGAATCATGTTTTTAAGTTGTTGAAATTGTACCTTGAAACTAGCAATGATCAAACACACATTCAATAACAGAAGTGAACATGGACACTCACACTGGGTGGAGACTTATCCAGCATGAACGTCTTACCATTTGACCACAGAAAGCTTCCTTCTCTCTGATATTTTCAGTACATGCAAAATAATAATAATAATAATAATAATAATAAATAAAAATCCCCAGGCCCTCTGCCCACAAAGGCTAGTCCAAAGTGCTTCTTAAATCCACTCCACATTAATGATAGTGAGTGTCAAATAGAGTAACTAAAGAAGCCAAATTTATACACTGCAGTAGTTACTGTCACATTAGTTACTTATCTCAAGCATTGGAGATTTGGGTAAATCTAATTTTATAAATCAGTCTTTGGTTTCCAATGACTTACACAATCACTTCAGAGACACTTTATCATCAGTTGGAACTCTTGTGCCATCAGCCGGGACTCCCGACACTTTGGCCAGACTTTTTAGTTTTTGGTCCCATTCTTTCTGTCAAGTACTTAACAGTCTATGACATGTTATAACGTAAGCTAGGAGCTTTGCTATTTGAAGAAACCCTGCAGCAAATTCATTTTTGGAGCAAATAATTTCCCATGAGTCTCTTAGCTTAACTATTTAAGTAGGTTGGATCATGATAAGTTTGTTTGCAGTGGGATTGTGTTTTTGGGTCCTGGTTGCTTCAAGAAGAGACATAGCAGAACTGTTATCTAAGGCAAAAACATAATAATGATTATCTCCATCGAAGGTAAAAATAATTAAGTCCAGGGTGAATGCCTATATTCTTTGATATGATATTGTCAGATTAATCTGGGAAATAATCATTAATTTGTCATTTTTGATCTTCTCACCTCCATCAAGCAACTTTGCAGGTAAGTTAGCTCCTCCCTGAAACCTGTCCACTTAGGGAATGTCTTCCTTACTTTCAACCACAGTGGATCTTTTAATATTGAGAAGCAGATGGTTTTCCTTCCTGCAAGGCAAACCTTTCCCAAAAAGGATAAGAGGATAGAATTAGGTCCATCTAAATTTTCATACACCTCAACTTCTTTCATAGAACCAGAGACCTCAGGTTTGGAAGGGAATCCAGTGTCCCTTTTCTTGACTGAATTTTGGCCACCATCGGCCACTAGGCTTTCCTTGATTGTTTTCTAAGAACAGGAATTCACTTCATCCAAGATTTCCAACCCAGACTTTGGGTAGATCTTGTCAATGTTCTTTATTGAGCCCAACTCTGTTATCCTATAACTTCCTAGTGTTTCTGTTTTTTTGTTCCTTAGAGTTTGTAGTAAATTGACTTCTGCCAATTTGCTATCTGCCAGTAGTTATTTAATAGATATCTGCAGCCTTTAGTAGTCAGGTGATGTTTATAGCTCTCTTCTCCTATGACTTTGAGAGTGGGTTTTATGTTCAAGGGAAACAAGCCTCGGGATGAATTCTTTCCTCCATGCAATACTTGATTTTATTTTATTTTATTTTATTTTATTTATTTATTTATTTATTTATTTTTTAACATATAAAATTTATTGTCAAATTGGTTTCCATACAACATGCAATACTTTTTAGAAAGAAGCCACACTCCTAGTTGAACAACCTGTTCTACCAACATGATGTCCCAGCTTTCTTTGGGCACTCCAGCAAGCACCTTCCATAAAAGGCTTATCCAGGGAAGATGCAGCAATATTCTAGTAACAGGATTCAGGTGACCTTGTAATCAGATCAGGTAAGAGCAGTGTATTTTTCTTTCTTTCTTTATTTTAACGTTTATTTATGTTTGAGAGAGAGTGTGAGCAGGGGAATGGCAGTGAGAGAGGGGGACAGAGGATCTTGAGCAGGCTCTGCTTCAACAGCAGCGAGCCCAACATGGGGCTCGAACTCACCAACTGGGAGATCGTGCCCTGAGCCAGTCGGACGCTCAGCTGATTAAGCCACCCTGGCCCCCAGGAGCGGTGGTTCTTAAAGTGTGCTTCCTGCACTGTCTGCAGCGGTTATCACCTGAGAATTTCTTAGAAGTGCAAATTTTCAGACACCATTCCAGTATCACTTACTACATCAGCAATCTCAGCTTTAACAAACTCTCCAGGTGAGAACCAGTGGGCAAGAGAATTGCCTAATCATAACAAAATAAAGGACCAAATTTAAACTTTAAGTCAATAGTGTAGATCCAGACCAACTATACACATACACACACACACCCTATTTATGTTATGGGGGATGTTAGTGCCTGTAAAGTATTTCTAGCCAATTCACATATTTTGAATACTCATTTCACCAGTGAGAAGTCATTCCTAACATATATTTCGTTAGTTAGCAAACCTGCCAGTGCACCACAGAAAAAGGAAGTTGAAGCTCTTATGGTAACTCTCTCAGGGATGCAGGCTTCTTTTATTTTAAAGATTTTTTTTTTTTTTTACCTAAAAAATTTTCCCTAATGTTTATTTATATTAGAGAAAGAGAGGGGGAGGGGCAGAGAGAGAAGGAGACAGAATCTGAGGCAGGCTCCAAGCTCTGAGCTGTCAGCACAGAGTCCAATGTGGGGCCTGAACTCACAAGCCCTGATATCATGACCTGAGCTGAAGTTGGATGCTTAACCAACTGAGCCACCCAGGCACCCCTTAAAGACTTTTTAAAATGTTTGTTTATTTATTTATTTTAAGGAGGAGAGGGGCAGACAGAGAAGGGGAAGAGAGGGAATCCCAAGCAGGCTCCATGCTCATCCAGAGCCTGACTTAGGAATGTGGGCTTCTGATTAAAAATCTTTGAAATGCTAACTGCCCAGCCCAGAACTGTATATTCCTGATTCTGGTGCATACAGTGTTTACCAACCACCTCTGGTGTACAGTTTACAAGTAGCATATACCCGTGCCAAGGAATTTTAAGTTAAATAACAAATAACTTAAGGGTTCATATAGAACAAGTCTAATGTCCCTTCCTTGTAGTTAACTGTTGAGTCTTTCCCTGCCTTTTCTCTCAGCTAAACACCCTCACACCTTCATTCATCTTTAGTACAGTGTGATTTCAAAGACCTTGACCTCCCTGATCCCATCTCAGCTTCAAGTTACCCACAATTAATGAATATGATCATTTGATGGAAATCACTCATTTATTCTGTGGGCTCCCAGATTCTAAGATAAAGGTATTTAAACATACACACACACACACACACACACACACACACACACACACAAAGTTCCACTTCTATGCCCTGGCCACCACACTCTAGATTTTGCTCAAACTCACAGCCCCTTTTTGTCAATCTTCTCTTGCCTGTCTTTGTCCTCTCTACATGGGTCAGACATATGGAAATGAAGGCAAGAGTATGGTGGGTGACCCTTCCCCATATTTTTAAGCAACGAACTTCCAAGTATCTCTCTCTCTCTCTCTCTCTCTCACACACACACACACACAGATGAGTTTAAGAGTATGATAAAACTTGCTTTTAAAAATTTGAATAGTTGTATGTCTATTTCAATATATCCAATATATTGAGAAAACACAATTCACATATAAAACTTCTCGTTGTATAGATATTACTACTTAGAATGAAGTTTGAAACATGAGTCCATTAAAACCAATTTTAAAAAGGATTAAGTTATAATCTGGTGTGCATGTATGCTTTAATTGTGAAGAAAATGCAAGAAGCCCAGGGTTTTGAACAAACTGTTCATATGCTAACAGGTCTAGGATATGGGGGACCTGGCTTTGGGTGTCTTCATTATGACACCTTTCCTAGGAAAATAGATCATGGTAATCAACATCATTTACCTGTCAAATTGTTTATGTCTCCAGAAGGAAAATGCCAAAAATCAACTAGTTTAGCATCACAAATACTACAGGTTCTTTGATAAATCCCATATGGCTCATATGCCTTTTTTTTTTTAATTCAGGAGATAGAAACTTGTATACGAAGACCAGTACCCGCCAGAAGAGATCTACGCTAGAAGAAACTACAGTTTGGGTTTTGTTAGCAGAGAGATGATGGATGATGAATAAAAAGAGCAACTGCCTCAGATTAACAGTAGGAAAAGAGCACAGGCCACATTGGCATTAGTCATGGTGTTTTTATACATTCTGAAAACATTCAGTGAGCTCAGACAAGACTAGTCTCTTCCTCCCAAGTTTTCTGATGTTTGCGGTTGCAACACTACTTTAGGATGAGCCCTAGATTGGGAGTTAAAAGATAGATTTGGGCTCTAGATGATGATGTGACCTCCAGAAAACTACTGTGCCTCTCTGAGCCTCCCTTTCTCCTATGAGGATAGTCCTCTGATAACCCTCAAGTTCTAGCCACTCTGTGATGTTTTGGATGTGGATTCTTCCAATTTTGGCTGGACTTACCATTCTTTGGCATGGCTAGGAATACAGGGAATTTTTGTTCTCCCCCCTGCCCCACCCCTTTCCTGATGGAATGATTTGTTCATTCCTTTCAGTACCTGCTTTACAATCATCCGTATTTCATAAAATATAACTCACAAGCCCATGGAAGTTGTCTTCGGCTGGTTTCCTCCGAAGCAGACCCTTGGACAAGGATTTGTATGCAAGTGATTTATTAAGGAAGTGCTGCCAGGAGAAACAAGAATGGGAGAGGAGGAAGCAGGACAGTGAGATAGAGAGGAAGCCAGGCGGTGGAGTGATGGGAGGAGAGGTCTTAGATCTGGCAGGACCCTTTGGTTGGATGGTCCATTATATTTTAGGCTATGTCTTGCCTTAAGGCAAACACAGCAGGGCTTCTGTTCTGCTGTGCTAGTCGGTCACCACCAGCTGCGGGTCTGCCCTGGGGAGACCCAGGCACTTACATCTCTCAGTGGATCAGGTGAAGCAGCCTTAGGGCCGTCTTACAAAAAGGCGTAAAGTCAGGAGTGAAATATGCAAAAACTAGAGGAGTGAGTCAGGCATGAAATATGCAGAAACTGGGGGACCCCCATGTGGAATGAGTGAGGGCGATCCTAGGGGGCTGAACAGAGCACCAGCATCCATTATGTATTGCTGAAGGCAAGACTGTCAGTGAGCATACAGCAGCTTCCAAGTGTTGCCTCAGTCCTGTGGGCATAGAAAGGGTTTGTTTTTTTGTTTCTTTTCTTTTAATGTTTATTTTTTGAGAGCAAGAGAGCACGAGCAGGAGAGGGACAGAGAGAAAGGGAGACAGAGAATCCAAAGCAGGCTCCAGGCTGTCAGCGCAGAGCTGGATGTGGGGCTCGAACTCATGAACCGCGAGACCATGACCTGAGCCAAAATCAAGAGTCAGACGCTTAACCCCACTGAGCCACCCAGGTGCCCCCAGAAAGGGTTCTTTCTGCTTCGTCTTGGATTTTGTCTGTTCATTCACTCCTGAGTGAAACCATTATATTTAGGGAGTAACAAGACTTGTTTTTCATGTGGCCAAGTGTTAGTCCTGCATGGATATTACCGTTCTCCCAGGAACCAGCCGGATTCCTTGGAATACAAACATTTTCATCAGTTCCCTCCTAGGCAAGATGGAGGAGAAAACCCGAAAGCAAAAGGCTTCTAGCTAGAGCCCCTAGAGCCATCTCTTAGAGGTGGCCATTCCTCTCCAGCTGCATGCCAGTTGTGGCTGCACTAGCATAACACTCGGTAAACATTGGGTAGATGGCTAACCAATTATTGTGGTTTGCTATGACTATGATCAGGGTAAATGAAATGAGGTTTGGTTCTGCCCTTCCTTTTCTTCCTGGTCAGTGAGTCCTCACTGCTTCAGGCTTCAGTTCCCAAGTCAACAATCAGGAACTGTGGCATCATACAAAGCTAAATACCCATTTGGCTGCATTTGCAAAACAAAGGAAACATTGGCACTTTTGAAAGGAGAGATTTAGGCATAATCAGTGTTGGTTGTGGCTGACAGCCCTGTTGCAATTAAGAGATGCCAGAGCTGGCTGCGTGGAGGCCGGCTGCTTTAGGGTCACAGACCAGGACCCTAAATTACAAAGCTGAAGCCACCTATTACCATTGCTGTTATTATGCCCAGAATAGTCCAGGGAAGGGGCTTATCAGGGAAGTCAGAATTTTCTTTTCAAAAGAAACCAGATCAGGACTGTATTTGTTTATATATCTAGATGTACAGTCACAGAGTCCCATTTAGGAATGGGGGGGAGTGCAACGGTTTGGAAAATAAAGAAGCCAAGCTTGAAAGGAAGCTAGCTATAATGTTGGTCAGTGACTTCCATCAGAGAGACTGGGGAAGCAGTGACATATCTGTGAGCTGGTTGAAATATCTGTCACTTGAGATGGTTTCTTAAGGCAAATTTCCCTATAAGAAATGCATTCATAGTGTTTAACCTAGCCCATTCTATACCATCAAATATTGTGAAAACATGGTGGGGGAGAACCAGAGGCTGCCACCTCAGATCAAAATAGCCATGCAAATGCAAAATAGCCATGCAAATGTATTTGCATTTTTAGATGGTTTTATCATAGGATGGTTTTATAAGAGTTTCCCCTTGGATACGTGCAAAGCTTTTCACCCTATGTGAAGTTATACATGAATCCCCCCATTCTAGGGAGCATAAGAAGGACCTATGGTTGTTACTGAAAATGCGAATTCTAGCCCCACCATCATCAGTCTCTTCCCATAGGTGCTATAACTGGCAGTCTGCATTTTTACAAGCAGCTAAAAAGATTTCGATGCAAAGAGACCTTAGACCATGCTACAGAGAAGTGCTATCGTGAGCACTTGTGACTCATCTGTGACCTAGATAATGGGCATAAAATGGAAGTGAGGTGGTAAATCCATTTATTTATGAGCCACTTGTTCTTCATATCTGAAAGATATTTTTTTATTCAGCTAAACAATTTGTTAAAACCAGGAGTCCCACAATGAAGAGAGAAGGAAGTTGAATTTCATGCACAGGAATATTCAAAGTAGAATAACAAGGAGCCAAGTCCAGTCCCCACTTTGAAGAACTTATACCACCATAAACACTGCAGATTTAAGAACTGGCCGTTTTTAACAATAGAAGCATAAACAGAACCTTGCCACCTTGCTAAAAGTTATTCTCTGCTCTGATCCTTAGTTTGTCATTAAGACCTATAATTTAATTATCATCATTTTCGGAGGAAGAGTTTATCAGGACTATCCAGCTCTAATCATGTTAAACAAGTCTTAGCCTTCACAGACTCTGTTACTTGAAGGAGGAAGGTCTCTGTGTTCTTTTTCTGATAAGCGTCTTCCCTTTGTTCTTTGAATGAAAGACTATCTCATGGAAATTAGCCAGTGTGTCCACCCTTCAAGTACAGGACACTGTTATGAGACATTTGGAACCCATGGCCCGTGGAGCTTTCCATTCATTTGGGAAGCAAATGCTGCTGGAAATCGGCAGGTGGTGTAGAAAGGGGAAAGTGAAATATGGAGCAGACACTGAGTCTGGCTCCCCGTGTTGGGACTCTCATCCTCTCCCGGCTCTGTGATCTTGGTTGGTTATTGAGTCAACTTGTACTTCATCTTTTCTTGCTTAGTATGGAGATAACATGGTTCAGGGCAACACTTCTCAAACTCCTGATGCCAGATGACCTTGTTCAGGAGGTCTGGGGTGGAGCCCATGGTTCTGCATGTCTAACAAGCTCCCTGGTAAGGCTGATGCTGCTGGTCTGGGGACTGCATTTGGAGTAGCAAAGGTTTGGGGGTTCCTATATAACCCCCATAGCTTTGTACAAAATTCCTAGTTTGATTCCTGTCACATAGCACATTCCCAGTAAGTGATGACTATTATGCATAATATTTAGGCAATAAGAGTTATAATGACATAGCATGTTGGAATCGATGCAGCTGATTTTTCTTAATTGAGAATGGCTGCTTTGAACCCGGGACAAATTCTGATTATGCAGAATAAATAATGCTCCTGATGCGGTTGAGGAGTCTTGAGGACTTGTCTCAAATGCAGTAACTGCACTTCACTATTTCCCTAGAATAGGCACTTTGGATCTTATGGTTGCATCACTTTCAAGGAGAAATTTCATCCAGTAAAAATAATGGCATTAGGCCCATTCTTGATCACATTCTCCTATCACTGTAGTTGGGGAAAGAGAACCAAAGATTGTAGTTGGGGAAAGAGATTCTGCCTCCAAACACATCCAAGTACCAACTCCTTGAGGGTAAGGGCAAAAACTCATAGAAAACAGGTGACTGCCTTACTGTTTGATTCTGAGTCATGAGCCACATGAGAGCTCCCACATCTGGTTTGTTGTTACTATTGTTGTTTGGGTTTGTTTTAGAAGATGGAAAGGATAGGGCTAAGATGTATATTCCAGACCCTTGAGTTTAATCAAAGTTGTGCACCATAAATATAGTGAAGGGGAATGGGTGATACAGGCTTCCAGGTATAGAATGAATAAGTCATGGAGATGAAAGGTATGGCATAGGGAGTATAGTCAATGGTATTATAATAGTGCTGTATGGTGTCAGATTATAGCTGTACATGTGATGAGCATAGTATAACTTACAGACTTGACAAATTACTATGTTGTACAGCTTAAACTAATGTAACATTATATGCCTATACTTCAATAGATAGATAGATAGATAGATAGATAGATAGATAGGTAGATAGGTAATATAGTGAAATGGGGAGTATGGGTGCAATTCTATTATTTAATATTGATAAAAGCTACAATTTACTATGAAAAAGTAGCTATCATCGGCTATTATATGACAGTTCTCCTGCAAAATATTAAAAAGAAAAAAATGGGCTGAAATGTAAGAAGAAATGATGAAGTTACAGTACCGCAGGGGTCTTGAATACATGGAGATCAATAGATCCAATTGACTAAAGATTTCAGGGAGTTTGAAAAACAAATTTTCAGCTTAATTTGATGTAGGTTGGTAGCAAGATAGAGTCAAAGATAGAATAGACTTTCTTTTTAAACACAAATCAAACATTCCCAGAAATTGGCCATGGACATGGATACAAAGGAAATCTCACCTAAATTCAAAAACCACATCAAATGGGTCACCTTTGCTGCCTATGGTGGGAAAAAAATTAGAAATGACAAGCAAAATACCTCTATTATTAAGCTTCTTTTCTATTATTTAAATTTTAAAATCATACTTTCAGATAACTCTTGAGTTGTTTGAAATTAAAATTGAAACAGAAGAAATTTGAATAAAGGAAATTAAAACTGAAATTTAATGCTATTTAGAAATAAATAACAAAGGCTATAGTGTACGCCCCAATCTTTAGGATAGGGCGACAATAACACAGGATAATTTACAGTAATAAGTACACTGTACCAAAAACAACAAAAATGTAAAATAAATGAATCTTTTGTCAATTCAAGAAGATATAGAAAGAACAACACAGTAACATTTAGGAAAAAGAGTTAAAATAAGCATAAAACCGGGGTGAGGGGGTGGGAAGAAGAACTGGAGATTAAATGCATGGGTAGAGGGGTACCTGGGTGGCTCAGTTGGTTAAGCTTCCAACTCTTGATTTCAGCTTAGGTCATGATCTTGGAGTTTGTGGGATCAAGCCCCATATTGAACTCCCTACTGACAGTGCAGAGCCTGCTTGGGATCCTCTCTCCCTCTCTCTCTGCCCCTTCCCCTGCTCATGCTCTCTCTTTCTCAAAATAAGTAAATAAACATTAAAAATAATAATAAAATAAAAGCATGCGTAGAGATGATAAATGATATCAAAAGCTGGGATATACTGAAATGTACCTGCCAAACCAATCTATGTTATTTTCCAATCTATAAATTAGACTAAAATAAAATAGTTTCCAGTTTTTGATTAAAAGACAAAATTAGCCACACAATGTTCTTTGAGAGTAAATATGCTTTGAAAATACGCTTTTGAAAATGACCCAGATTCCTGATCTGAAATGTATCTGTGTGGTTAATAGAGTTAACTTCTAAACATGTTTCCTAATTTACAAAATGGGGATAGTAAGAATTTGCAGACCGTATGTCATTTAAGGTTCATGTAAGTTATTATATGAACAGCACTTAAAACAGCCCAGCTAAGAGTAAGCCCTCAGTCACCGTTAGTGTGATTTTATTAATAATTAAGGAGAGTTGTCCAACTTGGTTTATAAAGTCCCTTTATTCTTCTTTGGGCACAGTTGAATATAGTGAATCTTCAATAAACTTTTAATGTTTATTTTATTTTTGAGAGAGAGAGACAGAGCATGAGCGGTGGAGGGCAGAGACAGAGGGAGACACCGAACCTGAAGCAGGCTCTAGGTTCTGAGCTGTTAGCACAGAGCCTGACGCGGGGCTCGAAGTCACAAACCGTGAGATCATGACCTGAGCCGAAGTCAGACACTTAACCGACTGAGCCACCCACGCGCCCCTCTTCAATAAACTTTGCTGAATTTTAAAGTGTATCTCCACCAGAAAGCAGGCAGGTTCTGCAGGAGGAGAGAGAGAATACCCCAAAGAGGCCTTGTTAAAATGGATTAGCAGTGCGAGAAGACACCAAGTTGTAGGGTGCAGCTCTGTGATAGTTCAGCCGATAGATGTTGATGTATATGGGTTTGCTGGTTTGTCTTATTAATTAAAAGATAAACCATGAAGAGAAATAGGTGTTAGCTCAGGGCACACTCCCCTTACATCTTTCCCAAAATGTTCCTGCCTGATGGCACTCGAACTAATGGCCAGTGTCCCCAGCATAATAGCTATCCATGTCACTGTTGACCTTGCCTATTAAAAACAGACATCTCATATTTCCATGCTCACCTCTTTTCCTGGGTCCTAACCATGTCTGAATCCAGACTCTGCATCGAGAGTCTGTTAGAGAGTGTTAGCCTAATGCATGAAAATAAATAAGTCCCTTGACAGGGAAGAAAGGGTTGTCTCTGTATTTTATTTGCCCCATGTCTAATGTGAGTCTCAAATAGACTTGCAGCATTGGAAAATGAAGGGCTTTGCAAATTATAATTGACATCAAGTTATAGCTTCAGCCTGCCTACTTTGTACCACATACCGTGACAGCCACGGCCTCTTAGGTGTTTCTGTCCCTAGTGCAGTCCAGTGCTGCTCCTGGGGCTGGAGAACCTTGGCTGGCAGCTGGGCATGGAAATTAGGAATCTTTGTGAGAGCTGTGCAGGCTTCCCAGAACCTTGTGATGAATGACATGGATTAAATCCATAGTTTATAGTCCTAAAACCCTATACAATTGTCAATCAAAAGCGAATTCGTGTTCTTTTTTAAATGAAAAAATGACACAGGAAGCTCCATGAAGAGGGACTTTTTCAGACAAATATAGACAGAAGAAAACACCCCACACTGTGTCTGTCTACAGGAAATGTACAGTGCCCTGCGGGTATGGGAGATGGATAAGGAATGCTTTAAGGATTTTGTTGGACTTGATTTAGCCCAAGGATCAGTAATTGCTTTCTGTATAGGACCAGAGGGTAAATATTTTTGGCGTTGAGGGCTGTGGTGTCTCTTGCAACCACACAACTCTGCCATTGTGGCCTGAAAGGACCATTGATGATAAGGAAGCCAGTGGGCGTGGAGTGTGACAGTAATACTTTATTTACATACCCTGAAACTTGAATTTCATATTTTTACATGTGCAAAGTCTGCTTCTTCTTTGAGTCTATTTAACCATTTAAAATATAAAACCATCCTTTGCATCGAGCCAACACAAAAATGGGCAGTGAACTGGATTTGGCTGTAATTCCCTGAAGCCCCTGGCTGAGCCTACTGTTTTCCCCGTCTGGGTAATTGTGGAGCCGCCTCACTTCCCATGCAGCTGGTGGCTCTTACTAACATTCCAGGAGACGGTTCTGTATATCAGAGCTCAGCAAAAGTGCTGTCTGGGCCTATGGCAGCAGCATTGCCTGAGGCTTATTGGAAATGCAGAACCTGGGACGCCCATCTCAGATCAACTGACTCAGAATCACTGAGAGTGGGACCTAGCACTCTGTTTTAACAAGGTTTCCGGTGATTCTGATGCTCATTGCAGTTTTAGAAGCACTGCCCTAGACCACACCTGGAAAACTGCTGATTTAGGAACATTAAATGCCACCTGGAGAGTATCAGAACAGCTCATTCTGTCTTTCACTCAACAAATCAATTAACATGAATTGAACACCTACTAGGGGCCAGACCCTTTACCAAACACTGGTGATTTGAGATAATTAATAGGATACTGTTAGACCCTTAATAGAATGGGAGATTATCTTACATCAGAGCCCCAGGGAACAGTTTTGAGTGGCTCTGCTTCTAATTTCTTCACTTAACTAAGCGGGCTTTGCTGGCTGGGACCACACTAGTAGCTCCAGCAACACACAGGAGGGAGGTCCAATGTGCTAACATGATGAAATGTTCCATGCCGCCTAGATAACAAATGCAATTTCACTGTTAACATCCTTTCAGCTGGTGAAATTGCTGTTCATCAGTGTCTGTATGCCTCTTCAGGTGTTATCTCCTAGAAGGTTAATATGCTTGGGTTTGTGGTTTGTGGGGAGAATTTATCAAACACTAGCATTAAATACCCCAACAGAGGGTTTGGAGGTGTTCTTCATGCCTACTCTCCCTCTCTTCTTATTAGGAGAGTGGACATTGCTCTTTTAGCTTGGAAATACTGTGCATTTGAGATCTGTCAGATTCATTAGCCCTCCTCCCAAATCACAGGCATCCCCCACATGTTAGGGCAAGACTAAGGTGTGGGAGTTCCTGGGGAGACCGTAGAAATGACAGAAACAAAGGTATCCACCACATGGCTTCTCTGCCTTCACCCCAACTGCCCGTCAGCCAGGTCCTTATCGGCTGCCGTCAGCTTGGTCCCAGGGGACCCTACAGCTGTTTTTCAGGTATTGAGAATAGCAACTTGAGAGGAGATTGCCAAGGAAACCCACAAGACATTAGTGTGTGTGTGTGTATGAGAGAGACAGAGACAGGGAGCCTAAGAGAGCATCACCAGCAAATAAACCTGGAAGAGAGAACTAGCAATAGTACTACACGTCAGAAAGCACGGGACCAGCCTTCTAATAAACTAACCTATTAGGAGGAAAAGTCAGTTGCTTGCTTGGACTGAAGCAAGATGTTTCCCCGAGGAGCCCAACAGCAAAATACAAAGATGAAGAGCTGGGCCCACGTGGCAATCCTGAGAGGTGCTGCTTTGAGACTGGAGGCTCCGGCACTTTGCTGGTTTCCCTGGTTTCAGTGTCTGCAGGTGCTTGGCGCCCCAGCAACATGCCTCCTGCCCAGCCGTTTCAAAGGAAAGCTAATTAACACACATTAGAATTGTTCCACTCTTAGCAAAGGGTATAGGCTTATCCTGAATGAGTGAGGCTTTCTGAATATTAAGCCCCCACGTCCTTACAAACAATGTTGATCAAAACTTTCTATAATATATTCCTCTCAAAAAGCCTATGAAACTGGTATCATGTGCCCTGTTGAAAAAACTGAGGCTCAGAGACAGTGATAGATTTGCCCAGAGTCACCCAGCAACCGAGTATCAGAGCCAACAGTCTATCTAAGCTCTTGGCTACTACACTAGGCTACGGCCCGCAGTCTACTCAACATTTCTACTGATGCACCATTTTACTCTAGAGGGTAGATCCCAGTCACTCAGAAGAACATGGAATCTTGTTTCTGCTTGTTTCAAGGTTCAGAAGTGGTTTAGTGTAAATTCCTTTCCAGTTTGTGTTTGCTAGATCCATAATTTCTAAAGTGGAGACCCGTGTTTAAGTAAAACACAAAGCATTTAAAGCTCTATATCATATCATGAGTACATATTCTGGTGACCAGAATTGGTGTTCAAAAATTAACAGGCTCGGGGCACTTTGAGTGGCTCAGTCACTTAAGCCTCCGACTCTTGATTTTGGCTCAGGTCATGATCTCACAGTTCATGGGATCGAGACTCATGTTGGGCTTGCTGCTTGGGATTCTCTCTCCCTCTCTCTCTGCCCTTCCCCTGCTTGCACTTTCTCTCCCTCTCTCAAAATAAATAAACATTAAAAAAAAATTAGCAGGGGGCCCCTGGGTGGCTCAGTCTGTTGAGCGTCCGACTTCGGCTCAGGTCATGATCTCACAGTTCGTAGGTTCGAGCCCCGCATCAGGCTCTGTGCTGACCGCTTGCTCAGAGCCTGGAGCCTACTTCAGATTCTGTGTCTCCTACTCTCTCTGCCCCTGCCCCGCTCACGCTTTGTTTCACTCTGTTTCTCAAAAATAAATAAATGTAAAAAAAAATTTTTTTAATTAAAAAAAAAAATTAGCAGTCTTATTGTATGATGCCCTGTTGAAATTTTAAATGGCTGCCCATAGAACCAACCTAATATAAGCTTACTACCTTTTTTAAAATGCTGGTAAGTAAAATGTAGCCCTGAAGCTTTTTTCCTTATGTTTTACTGTGATCCCACATTTGATGCTTTACCCAAGAACCACTGGCTACAAAAGAACAGTGAAATCTATTATTTACAAAGAAGATTCACTTTAAGACTCCTCCTATCAGGAATCTTGAATAGTCTGAGTTACTTCACAAAAGTAATACACGTGGCAGAGTCTAATAATATGTATTAAATTAAGATCCCAGAGGAATCCACTTTAGCTGTTGAGAAAACAGTATAGCAGTGAGCCTAGGAGATGGGGTCATTGAGGGCCTGCCTCTGTGAACCTGATTATGTTGATGAAGAGTTTTTGTTCTACTTTTGCCAAAAAAAAAAAAAAAAAAAAAAAAATGCTTCTCGTACAAATAATAATAACAATAATAATTACTATAATACTTAAACATTGCTTCAAGGCCCTAAATCTAAATTCCTTTCCCATCTTCAGTTTTTAATAGAAGAAAAAAACCCAGATGTGTTTTTCAGTTAGGAAATCATGCTCCTATGCAATATTTTTATTCCATTTAAAGTCTCTTTAGGCCTTCATTAGTTAGTGTAACATCAGCTGCTATAACAAAACAAAATCCTTACATTTTCAATAGTGTAGCACAATCAAAGTACACTGTCATTTCATATGAAGGTTTAGGTCTTGGTGGTTAACTGTCAACTTTCCTCCATGCAGGGATTCTAAGGGTCCAAATTCTTGCCGTCTCATAGCCTGGCCATCCTCTAGGGTCCTGTTTTTTCTTTTCTTTTCTTTTCTTTTCTTTTCTTTTCTTTTCTTTTCTTTTCTTCTTTCTTTCTTTTTTTCTTTCTTTCTTTCTTGGCAGAGAGGGAAAGAGAGGGCATAGGAGGAATGCCTGTTTTTTTTTAAGTTTATTTATTTATTTTTGAGGCAGAAAAAGAGAGCAAGCAGGGGGAGGACAGAGAGAGGGAGACAGAGAATCCCAAGCAGGCTTGCCCTGTCAGTGCTGAGCCCAATGAGGGGCTCAAACTCACAAACTGTGAAATCACGACCTGAGCTGAAACCAAGAGTTGGATGCTTAACCAACTGAGCCACTGAGGCACCCCAGGAATGCCTGTTTCTGAATTGACTTAGCCTGGCAGGGATGCACATCATTTCCACTGTAACTCATAAACCACCTCTAGCCACATGGACCACCTCCTTGCAATAGGAACTGGAAATGTAATTCCCAACTGGGCAGCCATTTCCCTAAAACAACACTCTACAATGGAAGAGGGAGGAAAAATTCCAGTGCACACTTAGCCATCTCAGCCACAAAACAAGAGCCCATGCCTTCTATAATTTCACTACTCACAGAGAAGGTTTTATCATATCAAATATTTATCCTCTTGAACCCTTCCTTAGGCTCTTTATCCCATTACCTCTGATGGCCTTTGCTGGGGACATGACTTCCTCAGGGAAACCTGCTATGACCCATGGGCACCCATGGTATATCCCCAAATATAATCAGTTTCACACTAAGTAATTTAATTTCCTTATTTTACTCCCATCTTTCTAATTAGGCTGTTGCTCTGTGATAGCAATGAATTTACCTGTCTCATTCATCAATATCTTTAGTGCCTAACACTGCCCTGGCATATTATAGGTACTCAGTAAGTATTTGAAAAAGAAGGAAAGACAGGATAAAGAAAGACGGGAAAAAGGAAGAGGGAGAGGGTGCTGGTTGGCTCTGGAGGGAGCTCAGTGTGGCTACCTGTAATTTGCATCATATGGGATTTCAAGAGTGTAACCATAAAATGGGCTGGTCACATTTCAGGGATAAGGATCCAACCCTTTTTGGAAAAATAGTTCTGCATAGTCAATAAGCCTTCTTGGCAAACTCTGATACCAACTGCAAGAGACTAAAGATTTTCAGCCTGTAGCTCCTTGCTGGAGGAGGAAAAAATTATCTGTCATTCAGGATTCCTTTAGCTGGCCTAAGAATTAAATGGATTTGAGACCGATTAACAGGAGAAAATAAAATTTAATTATGTATGTATGGGGGATCCATGTAGACATGAGTTCCAAAGACAGTCAGTCAAAATGAGGTATATATGTCACCCTGAACTAAGGAGAAGGGCGTAGGGATCTGGGACTTAAAAGGAAAGGGAGAAATTTGCAGGAAGATAAAAAAAAAAAAAAAAAAAGAGTAAATGTTTGCTGGGCCATACAGAAACAAATGGCATAGGGACGAATTTTATCAGACTTCGCTAAATCCTTCTTGGTCTACCACCCCTAGTTCTTGTTATACTGTAGTTATCTATGGTGATAACTCCTTTCCAGGAGGAGGTCCTCTATCTAAATTCTTGTAGGCAGTTAGGGACAGAGTCAAATTTCTTCCTGAGTCTTTTGGGCCTTGATTGTTTTCAGCTGGAAATAATCTGTATGCCAAAGTAACACATCTTCAGGTAGCCTCCCCTTAGCCCTATATTCTAAATGCTTCTAAATGCAATGGAATACTACTCAACATCAAAAAGTAACAAACTGTTAATACATGCTACAACATAATCTCAAAATAATTATGCTAAGTGAAAGAAATGAGGAAAAAAATGACATACGGTATCATTCGTTTATATAAAATTCTAGGAATTGCAAACTGATTTATAGTAACAGAAAGCAAATTAGCAGTGTCTCAGCCCTGGAGTAAGGTGAGATTGAATGTGTGGGTAGGATTACAAAGAGCATGACCAAATTTTGCGGGGTGATGGATATATTTTCTTAATTGTGGTCATGGTTTCCTGGGTGTATACATATGTCAAAACTTTTCAAATTATATACTTCAAATATGTGGGATTTATTATATGTCAGTTATACCTCAATAAAGCTCTTAAAAATAAAATAAAAATAAAAAATAAATATGAGGTTAAAAGCATACTAACCCAGAACAGCATCCCTCCATATTGTCATTCCAAAATCTTGGGTGATTTGTGTCTTTTTTTTTTTTAATTTTTTTTTAACGTTTATTTATTTTTGAGACAGAGAGAGATCGAGCATGAACGGGGGAGGGGCGGAGAGAGAGGGAGACACAAAATCGGAAGCAGGCTCCAGGCTCTGAGCCATCAGCCCAGAGCTCAACGCAGGGCTCGAACTCACAGACCGTGAGATCGTGACCTGAGTTGAAGTCGGACGCTTAACCGACTGAGCCACCCAGGCACCCCTGATTTGTGTCTTAAGAATGCTTCATAGTTATCTGATATCTTCGTAGATATCTGTCTACATTGTAAAGTTGGCAAGTATACATTCATAATGCACCCTTTGTTGAAACAGCAAAATTCTGTTGATCCTGGTCTGAGTATGGCTTCCACCTTTCAGAAGATGACTGAGTTATGGAGAAAGAGTGTGGGCTATTGAGATCTTCTCCTATTTCCACATACTACATGCGCTCATATAAACCCTTACATGTTCAAATCTGTTTCTTTCAGGTTTTGTGTCCAAACCTATCACTGACCCCCCAGCCCAAGCACCCAGCCACCTCCCCCCACCACCACTACCATGGCTGAAGACGCGGACATGCGCAATGAACTGGAGGAGATGCAGCGAAGGGCTGACCAGCTGGCTGATGAGGTGAGGGATGGGACACAGGAAAGGAACAAAAGATGGGGAACTGAGTAGTTTGACTTATTCAGGTTCAGGTGGAAAAGGCCTTCCAACATTTCAATTTAAAAAACAGTGGGGTATGACTTTGATATTCAATATACCTGATACCTCTGCAGACAGGAATGGTTTGATAAACCTACATACAAGTAATGACTTACCCTAAACTCCCAATTTCTAGAAATCTAGAGAAGTCAAGATCTTCTAAAAAAAACAATGTCTTCAGATATCTTATAGCTTACAGTGTGCTAGAGCTGGCCTAATTCTGAGAGGTGACTATTACATTTTCCAGAATTTTGCAAACTGGTACTAAAACTGAATTATATAAACTGACAATTAAATAGATTATATTAAAACCAAAATTAATAAATACTCAAAACTCATCACGTCCTAATTATTTTACTGTATTTTACTTCTATCTATGATTTCAAAGTTCTTGACTTGTGTTGTATCTATAGTGTAGGAATACCATGTAATGGTACGTTACTGTACATCTTCCCAAGTTCACCTTCAGTGACACCATGATATAGTTAAAAATCAGACAGATTAAGAGTATTTATATCCCAGGAATCTGCAGGCACTGCAAGTCAGGGCTGACTTACTGTTTTATTGTTTGTCTAGACTTACGAAAGTAGAGAAAATATATTAATAACCTTAAAAGTCTGCCTGTCTCTAGCCATTATTCTTCAATTAACACAAAAAAATGGAGGAAATCTTCCAGTATTCAAAAATTTTTGTTCTCGTCAGTAAAGAAGTCACCTGCATCATTGACAAACTAGTGAAGTTCCAACATGTCCTCATTGTTTCACTTTCCTTTTATTCATTAATGTAAATGAAAATATCAACCAACATTCCTGTTAGAGCTACACTTGTTCTTTGCACGCTTAGCATTGGACACAAGAGTTCTGCAAACCTTAACAGAAACTTTCTGGGAGAATCAATTGGCTATATGGAATGATTTGTAAACTTAATGCTCTCCATCCCTTATATCAGAAAAATAGTAAATTTAAATACATATATACATATTCATATATGTTTTCCAGAGAGCTGTTTGTTTAGCATTTACTAGCATACCATTGCTTACAGCCATTTATTTCAAAAAGCAGCCTCCTGACAGCTCTTCCAGGAGAGTTAACATTCTTCACATTTCTGCAGAATCTTGTCCAAAATAAGTTTGTCACTTAAAAGCAAAGCCTTGAGAAATCACCCTGGTTGCTGGAGTCTAGTTGTTAGTTTCAAAAGAACTGAGAAAAAAGCGACAACGCTGTGCCCGAGGGACCAGTGCTGACTTCAGATTTTCCGTCTCACTTTGTCTTATCTAAGGATGAAGATAATTATTATAGCTGTCTCCTATAGGCTAGTTATTTCAAACATGCTTGATTTTTTTTCACCCTAAGGCGACAGCTTAATTTGTATTGATAAGAACTTCCAATTGTGTTTCTAGGAGCTTTATGAGAAACTTGATGTTAGATTCATCTCAATTCATGAAAAATTATGTTTGTGTTTAAAATTCAATATTCCTGGTCCAGGGAGGCCAAATTAGTCGTCTGAGTATTTGAGATAATTTTTCATGCATCCTGCACATGCAAAATTATCTTTTCCAGATTACTTTGTCTTTGATATCAAGATCAGCTTCATATGGTTTTGATTTTAGAAGATCAGCTTTAATGTAATTGCTTTAGGGAATCTTATTATGTAGAAAGACTGATAGGAAAGAGATTGAAAATGTGTTTCAGTTATAAACTTAAAAGAATATGTGATAGTAACTCTTTGTGTTTCTCAAGTAAAGAGAATAGTTCTGGTTTTCCAAGACCTCTGGATTCTGCACTGATAATATTTATGCATTTTTTTTAAATCTCAGTCACTGGAAAGCACCCGTCGTATGCTGCAACTGGTTGAAGAGGTAAGGAGTGGCCGTATTTCAAGATAATGAATTCCTTTTGCTGGCATATTCTTTTCCTAGACCCTACTGCCTTTTCCTAGGCCATGATCCCATTGATTCCAGAGCTAATGAAGTCTACCAGGAAGCCACGTTAATGAGGGAGATGTCAGGCAGCCATTAAACTATCCCCTCTACCTCCCAGCCCTGGCTACCTTTATAGTCTGGGAAGTAGAGATGGATGGTATTTCCAAGTAAATGCTCCCAAGAAATCTTCATATAAGATTGAATCACTTTAAGCAAATATAAGGAATTATCTACATAAAAACTTCCCTTGTAATGACTTTGATGCCTCTAGGTCACATCTCATCTTGACATTCTGTTTTGACTTAACCACATATATATATGACTTTTAAAAATATATATCCCAATAGATACAACATTTTCAGAAATTGTAATATTGAGAGTCAGGCACTAAAATTCATGAAATAATAGGAAAATTCTTTGATAAAAGGAATTTCAAGTCCACAACGCACATATAGAAGCTCTTTTATGTTCCTGACTCTGGATTAAACATCCATTTGCGAGGCATGGTTAATGAATCCCAAACTATTTTTAAATGGGTAAAATAGGACAGATAGCAATAATGGAATCAAAAGGGCACTTACAATAAACCTTGCTCTTTCCAATTTGGTAGAGCAGCAGTCAAACAGGAAGGATAAATGGATTAATTGAACTTGTTTATTGGGAGAGATGAAGTGGAAAAAGAATGGGATGGGCTATATTTATCTGAACTGAATAAAACAAGCCAAATAGTTTTTATTCAGTGAAATGCTGTTTTAGCTATGCTTTGAAACTGCTTATCAATTCATGTGTGGTTATCATTTTTCGAGATCTTCCGTGTTCTCAAGGAGAATGATTAAATGAGCCTATTTGCCTCATGCTACTGTAAATTGCTTATGCAATGACATGAAAGGAAAGAAAGATCAATTTTATAAGGCTAAAAGGAAGTTCAGCTGCCTCTCACACTGCAGAAGCCAATGTCTTCCCTTATTTCTGCACTTTCAGCTTCTTACCCAGAAATGAAATACTGGCTACATGTGAATTGCCACAGGAGGAGTGGGGAGAAGGTAGTGCCGTGGGCGCCCCAGGACACTGAGGAAAGGGTGAGAGGTACACGTAATGAAATCGGTTATCACGAGAAATGAGAATTTGAGCCTGTAATGTAGCATAAATTGGCCCCTATAGGAAGGCAGGCCAACAAAGGAGCCCTCGGCATCACATGAAGCAGCTTTCCATCTCTAAAGGAAGAGAAATATTGTCTTTGCTCTACCCTGGGAACACAACTCATGCAGAAATACTTGAGGACCAAGAAGGAGGCAGATATTCTAAATCTAAGAGTGCTGGTGAGGCTTTCTAGAGTTAGCTTATTGTCCCTCAACCCATCATGAGAAGAAATGAATCACATTTTTGTGACATTCCCATGTGAGTTCTCATGTTGAAATGAAGCGAACCCACATGTCAGCTGACATTATTATGTTATATGTCTTTATGACCTTCAACCATAGTCTCCAGGTTCGTTTTTCATTTTTGTTTATGTGTATGCATGTGTCAAGTAAATTTCTAAAGTACCAGAACTGTTACCAATTTGCCCACGTATGCAAGTTGAAACACTGCTTAGAATGTGGGAAAATGGTGGAGCAAATGCATTAAAATGCATCACTTTGAACTGGCCCCTCACCCATTGGAGTCTTTGGGTCAACCAATATTTTTTTGCCTCTTCTTAACTTGCAAGTAGTGTCAGTCAGTCTTGAGAAAGAAGTGTCTGCTCTCATTTATTCTAACAGAGGGAGAGTCTCAAAAGCTCTACGGATTAAAGTAGGATACTTAAATCATACATTTTTGTTTCTCTTAAGGTATTTCTTGATCAAGCATAAAGTTGCATCTTATAGCACCAGGGGTGAAACAGACAGAAGCTAGTCCCACCTCTATAAATGAGAGGAGGCTATTAGACTTTCTATCCTCGGGAAATTACGAGCAAGGCATTATTAGAGTAGACTGATTGCTCTTACTTCCTCCTGGGTTATTTTATATTGATGGTCAAACACCCCTTATGTCTAGGGCAATGGCTATTCAGATGATAGTCTGCTTTTCAATCAAAAAAGAAATTTTCTTTAAAGAGAATCAGCATTAAATATTCATCAAGGGCAGAAATCATTTGGCAAATACGAGCACTGAAATACCAGGATCTTCCCCATGATCCCAAAGTGCATCAGTGCTATCTAATTTGAATTGAGCTGAATTCTTATTGAAATTTAGTCTCAAAGACAGGAAAGGTCACTAAATTTGTAAAGTCTCCCTAAGGCAGACAACCCCACTTTCAGTTCAGTATATGACTTTGTGCCATCCCTCATAGACTTTAGGGTGTAACAGAGTGGCAGGTGTAGAATCTTACTTTTTAGTAGAAGCCATTATTGGCATTTCAAGGATAGTGTAAAGTTAGACATAAGTCAATTGGGAAAGTTCAGAAAAGCTAGATACCATATACAGGTAAAAAGATTAGAAATCATATAACACTTGGTTCCCAGCCTAGAGTTGCAAACTGGCTCTTCTGATGGCTGTTCTTCAACAAACATGTATGGAATTCCTAACTTTGGAGGTCTGAGGGAAGATATAAATTTGTATCATGCAGGAAACCTGGTAATAAAGTCATGAATGTCTCTACAGTATTTGGTTCCTGGCGAAAAGGCTAACTCTGCTGACAATAAATGCTGGAAATGAAATCTACACATGAATGCCTTGAGCTATGAAAACTAGCCCCAGGAAAGCCCCACTGCTTTAGGGCAGGCCAATTCAGAAGCACCACACAGAGCTTTCCTGGAGTGATAGTTACTGAGGCTCTGTGTGGTGTTTTTTGCATGGATGTTTTAAGCATCTTTTCTTTTCATCCCAATTTATCTTTCAAGACACTCTGGTAATGAGAAGGGAATAAGCATTCTAAAGCTATGTCTTTGTTATGCCAGACTTTCTACTAAAACTGGAAAATTGAGGCAGGGCAGTTGTTTTCCTGTAGGTAGATATGGGGTCTTTTGGAATTCTAGCAGTTAAGATAGTGCCTAGACAGTCCTGGTTTTAGTTCAGATGTGTTGGGCTTTGGGGAAAGCATCTCAGAATGAGAAAAGAAAGACTTTAAAATGTTCTAGAAACATTGTCTTAGTTCATCTGTGAGAAAGGGAAAATAAAAATAGAGGAAGAAAAAGAAAGAAAAAAAATTCCTGACATCTCCAACTCCCTGGTTTTTAGGTAGACAATTTTCCCAGCACTCTCAAACAGAAACCAAGAATAGAGCTAAGACAAAAATGGAACCATCTTCTCTCATTCCTAGCTATTAAAACACAATACTCCCTAAGAATAAAAGTAATATTCTGCCTTTCCTGAAATATTATCCCCATCCCTGCCCTTCTCCCTTGCATTTCTAGTATCCCCAAAGAATAATCCAGTTATTTTGATAAAAACTGTCAGGAATACAGTGGAGTCAAATGTAAGTTCTAAAATTTATTGAGAACCTACTATGTGCAGGGTACTATACCTAGAGCCATCATCATCAAACATATATAATCTAACTTAACCCTTGTAGGTAGCCACCTTTTACTACTATTCTGATCTCCATCTTACCAAGGAGGAAATTGAAGTACACAGTGGTTAAGTAACTTGCTTGAGATACCCAGCTACAAATGGTACACATGAAATTAAAACCCAGGTCTAGTGAATCCCAGATCCCAGACTGTGAATTCTTACACACAGCACTCCCCTTCCACCAGCAAACCCTACCATATTTACTTTTTCCTTTGAGAATTCTGCAAAAAGCAAAAGGATCTGAAAAAAGAAACACAGCAGCCCATTCTAAACTGATTGAGATTCTATACAAATTAAATCCTTTATCTTAATTGCTTTTTGTAAATACAGCCTCCCATAGAGTTGAACTTTTAGAAGCCTTTACTTTCTGAGCTCATTTTAATCTTTATAAGTACTCTGGGCAGTAAGGGAGCTGTTTCTGTCCCTGTCTGACACCTAGGGAAGCTGAGACACAGAACAAGTGACTCTTACAATAGAACTACAAAGATAAGTCTAAAATTCGAAATTATCGACTCGCAGATCCCAACTCTGTCCACCTAACCAAACTGTGTCTAACTCTGTGAAGCAGTTGAGAAGCCATATGCTTGGCCCTTACCTTAGTGCCTGGAACAGAGTGGAGGCTTAATAAATAATCAGTGAATGAATGAATGAATGAATGAATGAATGAATGAATAAACAAATGAGTGAATGAACACCAACCCAGTAACCACCCAGTCTTCTTTGGCATCTTTACCCTTATCTTAAACATGGGGAAACATGCTAAAAATCAAGTGACTCTTCCACAATCTCATGACTAGTTGCTGATTGAACTAAGAGCGCAGCCCAGTGTTCCTGACTCCCTGATTAGGTACTCGCAGCTTCTATTTACCCAAATGGGAGCAAGCTCTTGCTCCTTCACATTAGTTCTGTGAATCATTCCAGCACTGAAACATTTAGCAGCAAATTGAACAAATGTGAAGTTATACTTGCAGGCTTCCATAGAAAGTACAACAGAGAGTGTGAACAGATGAGACCTGGACTGTCCAAACTGAAGTCACTAGCTGCTTCTCATCCTGTGTCCTCAGTAGAATGGAACAGGGATTTCATGCATGGCCTTGAGTTGTGTCCTATAAAGAGAAAATGCTCTCTGAGGTGATTCTGTCCTCACCAGTACTTACCTTGTCACATCCATATGCTTGAATAAGGCCATCTGCTTTTTACAATTTCTTCTCTTAAGCAAAGGCTAAAATTTGCAGGAAAAAGGGCACAGAAATTGTTAAAGTACCAGCTAGTGTAGACAAACGTGTTTTGGGGTCTGGAATCTTGCTGTTCAGCATGTGTCTGGGCACCAGCAGTATCATTAGATGGTAGAGCTCATTCAGAATGCAAACTCTCAGGCTCTATCCCAGTCCCACTGAATAAGGATCTACATTAAAAAAGTTTTTCTTAACATTTATTTATTATTGAGAGACAGAGCATGAGCATGGGAGGGGCAGAGAGAGGAGGAGACACAGAATCTGAAGCAGGCTCCAGGCTCTGAGCTGTCAGCACAGAGCCTGACACAGGGCTTGAACTCACGAATGCAAGATCATGACCTGAGCCGAAGTTGGATGCTTAACCGACTGAGCCACCCAGGCACCCTAAGGATCTACATTTAAACAAGCTGTTTCCTATGCAGGGGATACATATGCACTTGAAGGTTTGGGAGGTAGTGGTCGGGAAGCTTCTGATGGTAGTTGGTAATGATGATATTTTTCATTTGCCTAGATATCCTTTTATAGACACATTTGCTGAAGGTATTTATTTTATATACACTTTTGTCATGCTAACTGTAGGCCAATCACCAGTCTAGCATGTGGGATGTACTATTTCACTTAATTCCCATGACAACTCAATGAGGTATTAACTATTATTACTATATTACAAATGAGGAAAATGAGGCACAGAGTAATTAAGGCATGTACCCAAGGTCCCACAGCTAGGAAATGAAATCACCAGGATCTCAGGGCGGAGTCTGGCTCCAGAATCTGTGCTATTGAGGACTCCTGAAGTCATCCTAAGCTCTACAGACTACACCCTAACCTCACAACTAAAGCCTATCAAAACATGTTCAAGAGTAACTTGGCTTTTCCTGTCTAGGAGAGTTAACTACACATTCTCTGAAATGGTGAGTTTATAAAATTCACAAAAAAACATTTTCAGTGTTATATTTTTTAGAAGTCCTATTGGAACTGAGCTGTTAAAATACTATTAAAAGTAATAATAATAGGGGCGCCTGGGTGGCGCAGTCGGTTAAGCGTCCGACTTCAGCCAGGTCACGATCTCGCGGTCCGTGAGTTCGAGCCCCGCGTCAGGCTCTGGGCTGATGGCTCGGAGCCTGGAGCCTGTTTCCGATTCTGTTTCTCCCTCTCTCTCTGCCCCTCCCCCGTTCATGCTCTGTCTCTCTCTGTCCCAAAAATAAAAATAAAAAAACGTTGAAAAAAAAAATTAAAAAAAAAAAAATAATAATAATAAAAATAATAAATTAGTAAATAAACTACCTCTGTTGACCTCCACTAACTTGTCTTTCTTTCTTAGTTCTTGGTTTAAAATAAATCCCTGGAAAATAAATGGGGCCATGAGAGATGTCTTACTTTTGAGCTTATTCTAGGGGCCACCATGAGCATTCCTCAAAAAACCAATTAATCCCAACTATTAGCAATGCCACTTTATACTTATTAACAATCACCCTATGAAACAAAGGTCTTTCCTTAACTAGTTTGAATTCCCAGGAATGATGGTTTTTAAGGTTGAGCCATGCAAATATCTGTGTTCCTTTTCCCTACCCACCAACTCCTACTCCCATCCCCCAAATGGTTCAGGTATTCAATTTGTTTAGATCATAAAGAGTGAAGTGAGGGGTGCCTTTTACAGACTTCTGCACAAAATAACTGCAGTAAAGCTTGTGGCTGAATTATTTTCTCATTCTCTTACTGTGCAGAATTTTAGATTTCAGAATAAAGAGCCCCTATTTCTCATCCATCCATCCATTTTCTAAATCTCACAGAACTTTCCCCTGTAGAGAGAAAATGGGAGAGTGAGTTCTGTTTGGGCCTGTATTTCTCAACCTTTGTGAAGCAATGATCTGTTTTGATCAACCTAAAAATTTTGCCCCAAAGTTTCTTACTTTCCAGTTGGTCATCTCTTCCCTATTCACTTGAGGGAAACTTCCTGATGTATCATGCCAGAGAAGATTTAGTCTAGATTTTGGAAGATTTGCTTTCCATGGATGGTGTTATAGAAACTATAAGGCACTTTTGTTTTCCAAGTATTTCACAGTATAATACTAAGTTGTGTGTTCCAGTTCCATGCCAAGCCCCATCCCCAGCCCTACTTCCATGGAGACTGAGCTACATCCCCTCTTCTATCCTAAGAATCACTGAGAGAGCAAGTCCATAGGTGACCCCTTCCTCTGATCCCTCCCCAGCCCTTAATACTCTTGCCCTATTTCCTCCCTCTCTTTCCTTTGGTCCTTCTTCATTTTCCATTTCTTGGGCTAATTGTCCCCTTACTGATTTCTGTTTCTCTCTTTTCTCT
This sequence comes from Panthera pardus, assembly GCF_024362965.1. Classification (NCBI taxonomy): domain Eukaryota; kingdom Metazoa; phylum Chordata; class Mammalia; order Carnivora; family Felidae; genus Panthera; species Panthera pardus. The sequence continues at coordinate 36,117,414 of NW_026526821.1, forward strand.
CTCTAACTGCTTTTCAACTTTGCTACCATTGTTGGAATGTAGAGTAAAGATGCTGGTATCAGGACTTTGGTTATGTTGGATGAACAAGGAGGTAAGTTGAGATTTCTTCAGTAAGAACAATTCCTCATCTGAATAAAGTGCATTTTCAAAAAATTATTTTTGCATACACAGGTGGTTCTTTTGACATGTGTTACACGCATGTAGGAAGATGAGGGTTCTAGAGTTTTCATCGTCTTGCTTTTCTCCCTTTCTTTGTTGAAAACACTGGTAAATGTATGGGAATATTGAGGCCTTCATGACTGATTGAATGTTACTACTCTCCCTGTTATATATGTTGGAATAACAGAATTTTGAAGGCAAAACTCATGTGTTTGTATTTTCTTTTAATGGTAGTATTTTGGACAGTTTGAGAATTCTCTCATTCCCCCTTATCCCCAGTTTTCCCCATAAATTTAGTTTCTTGTAATAATCCCTAGATAGAATGAGAGAATAGTATATCACATTGTCCATTTCTTTTGACCATCCTAATTCAGTGTCTGGCAGTTTTGATTTCCATGTCATCATGAGGATTCCTTAAATAACTAGAAGCTGTCTTTAACAGGATAGAAGCTGAGGGAGATTATTGGAAAATGGGAAATTGAACCACTTAAAATATTTAAATTGGTTTTTAAATTATTATGGAAATGCTAGAAGCAATGAAAATCAGAGTATCAAGGAAAATCATCTCTGTACTCTAAAGTGGAAGCTAGAAGGGTAATATTTTTTTTTCTCAATACATCTAGTCATATGTCAATTTTTATTTAATGCTAGTCACAAGTTAGTTACCTGATTCTATTCTGAATTCTTATCATAACAAACAAATTTTTGAGAACTTTTTTCTTGTTATTTATATTTTTGAAAACATTAGAAAATTCTTAGGAATCATGAGAAAAATTTTTTAATGTCAAAGATAAAAACGTAAAATGTATTCACAACATGGGACACCACAAGCCAATTTCTGAAATAAATGAACTTCAAAGGAGGGGGGATTGCCATACAGCCATACAGATAGCAGACTTAAGGCATTTCCGTAAAATACAGACAGACCTGCATATCATCAAAGAAAAGGGCAAAACCTACAAGTAAAATGGATTTAAGATATAAATAAATTGTCAATTTATAAATAGACGTATGAAGCCATGCCTGAACCAACAACAATAATGAGATGCCACTCTTTAGAACAGACTGATACAAATTTTTAAAATTGATAATCACCAATGCTGTGAGTGTTTTGATAACACAGAGATTCTCAATGTACAGATAGGCACTGTAGACTGATAAAAATTTTTGAAGAGTAATGTCATGATCCTTTAAATTATGAGGTGCACGCATCTTTGACCAAAACATTCTACTTCTAGAATTATATGCTGTAGATATACATTGACAGCTATAAGAAGAGAAATATACATGCCTAACCTATAATAGTGTAAAACTGGAAACGGCCTAAATGTCTATCAGTGGGGAGAGCAACCAAATTAATTATGATCTGGCCATAAAGAAATATCCTGCAATCATTACACTAAGTGAGATAAATCTTTACCAACTTCTGAAGAGTTAGGGCTGGTACATGGAGGAACTAGTGGAAGGTATCATTTGGGATCCTCTGGGAAGCAAATGCTAAGAATCAGAAGTGTTTGAGATCTATTATGGACACTGTGATGAGTCAAGAGACGAGGAGCAGGAGTAGACAGGGACAGCCAGTCAGATTGACACAGGTCTGACACTTGTAAGAGGAATGGAGGGGAGGAGGTTTGGGGAGGAAGAGTCTCAGACTGCAATACTGCTCTGAGAAAGTGTCAGCCAAGCTGACGGGGAGCCCAGTAGCTAAGATAACCTAATGATAGCCCCATGATGGGCAGGAATACCTCATCTTTAGTGATTCCATTGTGCTCAGCTCTAGGCTAGAAGCGTCCCAGGGATGCTTGAAGCATGGTCTCCATGCAATTGCTTTGGCGGATCCCATAGGTGCATCAGCTAGAGATGTGAACTAACTACAAATTCCCTCTTGAAGAGAGTTCTGAGGGGCACATCTTCATGACTGTCATATAAAGGCTTTTGTTTCTATATTATGTATTTGTATTGAACTTTGTCAATAAATAGATGCCAACCAATTAAAAAAAAACAAAAGAAAAAGCTTTTATTTTTTATTTATTTATTTTTTTTTTTTAAAGAAAAAGCTTTTAAAAGCAATTTAACATCAAGCCCAACACTTCCCTGCAATTTTTGAAATACGAATTATCAAAAGGTGTATGTAAGTAAGGGAGTCTAGTGAAGTAGTTGTATTTTGAAGGAATTACAGTAGCTGTGGCAATCTTCAGAACTCCCCAAATGAAGTTGCTATAATTGTGAGACTTGCTGGCTTGGTCTGTGTAACAATGTGCCAGATTTTGAAACTCAGGACATAGCAAATCATTTTTTAAAAAAATTAAACAGCAGATGCCCATGTAGAAGAGCAGTACCTCATTTCCAGAGCTAAATTGATACATATATACCCAAATAATTAGGAGTTCCATCTTATTAACTGTTTTTGTTAGTAATTTGTATGTGAAGGGAGTGAAAAAGGGAGCATGATAATTGGAAGGAAACTTTCAGAAAGGCTCAAGATGATGCTTTTTTCCCCCCAATATTATAATGCATTGACATGAAGACTTGGAAAATAATACATACAAATGTGGAATCAAGAGAAAGTGGGGCGCCTGGATGGCTTAGTAGGTAGAGCGTGAGACTCTTGATCTTGGGGTTGTGAGTTCAAGACCCACATTAGGCATAGAGCCTACTTAACATTAAAAAATTAAATAAATTTAAAAAGAGAGAAAGTGAATAACATGCTTACTTGAGTTGCAGATTTCATTGCACTTTGATGAAGAAAATCTAGAAATAAAATTTGCCAAAATCTCCACACAAAAATATATTATTCATAAGCACAAATGATTCCCAGGAACATCTATATATTATTCTCTGAGAAAGAAAGCAGAATAACAGATTTCCTCCCAAGATAGTTAATGTTCTCAGCTCAAACATTTCATTTGTGGCCACATCACAGTAAATGCTGAATTCTTTGGTTAAACATATTTTCTAGAATAGTTTTGGTTTTACCAGATGCATGGTAATTACATTGGTACTGAGAAAAAAAACATGCAACTGTAAAACCTCCAAAAGCAAGTGGCTTCTGCCTGGTCTTTAGTGGTACACACGTTCCATTTATACTATAAGGTGATTAGGACCTTTTAAAATGACAGATGAACATATCTTCAAAACTATCTTCACTGCCATGGTAAATGCATTTTAATTCTGTGTATGCTGTGTTTAATTGTTTAGATCACTAACTGCTTTAAAATGTCTCTCCAGTTATGCTCTACTAATTTTGTCTATGCCTCAACACCAAAAATGTTGATTGCTTCTACCCTGCAGCTGCACAGGAGTTTCAAGAAACAGACATCCTTCTAAAGAACCATTCCAGGTTGTCCAGCCAAAGGCTTGCACTCGGCAATTCTTTATGGGATTCTTGTTTTATACCCAGGTATCAGGAGACACCAAGGAGCACTGAGCATGACAGATGGCCCTGGAAATGCACTGATTCCTGGGACTTTTATTTCTCTAGAAAACTTGTTTCCAAGTGAAATCCCCATGAAACCAACCTCATCACTAATGTGGGCTGATTTAACCTTTCACCTCTGTATCTCTTATTCCTTTTGTTGGCCTTTGCTGGGTTATGTGTTTGTTTCAATGCTGAAGACTCCACTCTTGAGACAATCCCATGGGATCAATTTCAAACTAAACAGGGAAATCTTTGACCTCTGCCTGGCAGAGTAAAAGCAAAGTAGGCCTCTCCCAGAGTGACGGCCGACTTTCTTAAAAGGTTCATGGAGGTACAAAGTAGCATTTGAGAAAACATTCCTCTTGCTAAAGTCTACACACCAATATCTGTTATGAATGACTAAAGCTGCACTATGGTAGCCACTAGCCACACGTGACTATTTAAACTTATTTAATGAATTTCCATATGTTCATCAATGCTAAGGAAAATGAAAATCATGTAGGCAGCATCTGGTAACTGAATATACTCAGGAAGGCTTGCACACTGGGTCAATAGCATTGACATTTGCTATTCTTCTACTGTGTGTTTTTAAACCAGGTCGAGGATTCTAAGGGCCTCATGTTGCCTTACTTAAATAAGATTAGTAGGAAAGGTCTCTAAACTTAGATCCCTGAGCATCCTGCCATTGGTGGATCTATCACAAGTAACCAGTCATCCAAACATGGCGAAAGAAAGTACTATCTCTTGCCCCAACATATAGCATCATCTACTGGAATACTTCTCCTAACCCAAAATGTTACTATCTTCCTAGTCTCCAGGAAGAGACAGAAAACAACCAAAAAGCAAGCTTAGGGAGGTAAGGAACAATCAACAATGGACAGTACATTGCATCAGTCAGTTGGATGCTACTGTCCACCCTGGAATGGAATGAGGATATTGATTACTTTCAAGGATTTGCTGAGAGATTCCTCACAGAAATCCATTGAAATTGTATGAAGTCCCAATATAAACATAACAGTACACTCTAAAAATGAAAAGTTAGAATACCTATGACAAAATGGTTCCACATGTTTTTAATTAAAGGTTTGACTCAATTCGGTAAAATGATCAATTCAACCAATATTGGTAGCTATAACATAGTTTTCTGAATCAACTTTTCCGTAAGAGCTTTGGCATCCCTCTCTTCGCTATGACCTTTGCCTAACAATCTGACAACCCATGATAGAACCCAGCTTTTAGGAATACCGATTGGGACCAGCCTGTTTGTTTTTATATTTTATTTTGAATTCCTGGTTCAGAAATACAACACTTGTGAACCAATTCACATTTTTATTTTATTGCCTTTTATTTTTATTACTGCCTAATCCCTGGGGCTATGGTGGGTGGGGCTCCTGAAATGTTGTATTTTTAGCCAAAATATTAACTCAAGAGAAACTCCTTGGGAAGGACAAATGCCGGAATATGTATGCCCATGCCATAATCTGCGTGTATTTCAGCTGGTATTAGTGAAATGCAGCTTGCTTTCCCTCTGAGTCCAGATGTCTTTCAATCCCATCCTAACCCAGCACTCCAGAAAGCTATTATCAATTATTCCATTGGGATTTCTGTCTGTACTTAACATGGTTCTTCTTTTGACAATGTTGAGCTGTGCCTCTCTCTCCCAATCCCCTCATTCAGTAGTTACTATTTTTTTTAATCTGCAGACTAGTTTATTACATTCTTTAATGGGAACTAGAAAAAGTCTTTAGAAAGGTACAGAATCTTCTAGGATGTCAAGAGTTGTCATCAATTTTTTTTAAAGTCTTTTTAAAGATTTTCTTAAAGACATTACTATACCTATACATACTCAGCAAAAGTTCACCAGCACAACACTGTTATTTCTTCCAGCTATCCAACGCTGGAGAAACACCTAAATTTTGCCTTCATCCATCATTTGAGGTGCATAGCACAGGTAGCAGATTCCAAATAAGCTGGATTCTATCCTTTGTCCCACAAGAGAGAACACAATGGGCTCTTGATTTCCAAATGGGCAGTTTCCCCAGTTTGGGTCAGCAAGGAACTTAATCTTCATTTTTTGGAATGATAATCTTCACTTTACAATTTAATGTGAAATTGTTTTTAAATGATTATTTATGCCCTTAGACTGGAAATGTATTTATCAGTTTTATTCTAATCAAGCTTTTATTCCCAGAAGCATGTGTACATGGAAATGTAGATGAAAAGAGGATGGAAGTGTAATTAGGTTTTGTAACTAGATAGGCATTGCATTGTTCTTTCCCTTTAACAGTCTTAAAAGCTGTTTTAAAAACCCCTTTACTGAACATGTAATTTACTCAATTTGGTGACAACTGTTGAAAAATTAATCAGATTAGTGAATGTAACCCTGGCAACCCAGAAGCACAAGCTGGTTTTATGGCTATCGATCTATGTCTCAGATACACTTGGGTCGGCTTTGCTGGGAGTGATGACTCTATGTTCCAGCCTGCCACCCCTCCTCCAGAGCCCCAAGCATTTGTTTTCCCTGCTGTCTGCCTGGGTTTGGGATCTAACATGCCCCCCATTGTAGAGACTGGGAAATCAAGTGAAATGCCTTCCAGAATTTGCATAGCAAGTAAGTCAGGATGAGAGAGGAATTTAAATGTTCTGGTACTTGGCATATTATTACTCTGTTGATGTTGACTTTTTTTTTTTAACAGTGTCTATGGATTAAGTATTCAAAACCCAAAACTGCCCATGGCCTACCTTTGGCTAGACAGCCACTACTAGGGGAAAAAAGATCCGATATCCATTGCTAATTATCGCTGTAATTATTTTCCCCAAAGAAGATTGATTCTGTTTTCTACCTGTACCTGATCGAGGATGCTTAAAGCCAAAAGATAGAGATAGTTAAGATTGAAGCAGATACCTTCTCTAGTGGCATGAAATCTGAATGCCTAAAACATAAACTAACACCCTGTTTTTCTTTCTCTCGGGTTTCACTGGTGTCTGAGTAAGTGAATATGCTGTACTGTTTTCCTGGACACTCAGAATCAAACAGGCCTACCTACCCCATCCCATCGTGTCTGAATTACAAACTATTTTGAACATCATTTCTGTTCGTTTCCTTCCACCTATGCCTGTGTAGGGCAGCAGCACCAGTCTACAGCAATGCATCCTCTTGGACCATGCATTGTAATATCTTTCTCTTTCAAATTCCGTTCCACATAGTCATTTCTCATGTTCTGTTGGAAACCCCCAAAAAATTCATTCCACACTGTCATCCCTTTGTCCTAACCAGAACAACTCGATCGTGTCGAAGAAGGCATGAACCATATCAACCAAGACATGAAGGAGGCCGAGAAAAATTTAAAAGATTTAGGGAAATGCTGTGGCCTTTTCATATGTCCTTGTAACAAGTAGGTACTGGGTACCAGCTCTAATCTGTGGCGTCCAGTTTTCTTTCTTTCTTTCTTTTTATTTTTTTCTTTTTTAATGTCAAAGTGAATGTCTGAAGTTTTGTCTTTTTTTTCTTTGTCCTTTTCCATCTGCTTCATTCTGTGGGGATAAAATACTTGTGTTTAATCAGAACAACTGGAACGCATTGAGGAAGGGATGGACCAAATCAATAAGGACATGAAAGAAGCAGAAAAGAATTTGACGGACCTAGGAAAATTCTGCGGGCTTTGTGTGTGTCCCTGTAACAAGTAGGTGCTGCCTGCCTGCCTGAAGCTTTGGTTTCCCAAGGCCCATCTCCAAGCCTTGACAAGCTCATTCCTGCCAAGCACAGAGGCAGGATGAGCATGTGGCATGCAGAACAGATCAATACCGTCTCCAATGTATTCATCTCATAGCATAGATGATATTAGTAGGAGTTACTGTTGATGCATTAAAAATCAGGCATACTACAGTGAAAGCTTCACTGTCAGCAACTTTTATTGATGAACGTTTCAACATTTTCCAGAAAGTGTACCTTGAGCCAGAGACCAGCCTCAAGAAAGAGGCGCCCAGGGAATTTTCTTTTCCCCCAACCCCAAAAGCCAAAATTGCAGAGTTAGAAAAGACTGGGGGGTGAGTTTGGAAGTCAAGAAACACATATGTCATGGTTTGATTTTTTGGAAGAAAAAGAGGCCAGTAATTTGGCCTAAGCAAGCATCCGTAAGATAGAGAGTATGAAAGAGATTCCCCCACCAGTTACCAAATCTGTCCAGCGATTAGACTATAGATGCCATAGCTGCACCCACTGCAGAGGCCATGAGCCCTTCAGCAAGAAGTGCTCAAGCTTTACTCAAATTGGACCCATCCCTCCGAAATTCTTCCTCTTGGAAGATCTACCTGTACACTGCCTAAAATGTTGAAATGTGTAGATTTTGCATGCACGACGTCACAAAACATTCAACTGTCCTCCAGGTTCTGCAACGCTTTTTTGGAATGTAACAGAAATGTGACATGTGGTTATAAAGGTTTGCAACAGAAGGAACCTGAAAATGAGGGTTCTGGAAGATAGTCTCATTTGACTAGCGGTGAAAAAAAAAATGCATGAGTGGATTGTCCAACATGCATTTGGAAAATTAAACCCGTACCCAATCTCCCTCACTCCTCCCATCTCCCTTTGAACAGAAGCCTTTTTCCTAAAAGCTCTCCTGATCCTAGCTTTTAGAACAGCAATTGATGTTATTTCTAGCTGATTATATGACCATTCACATCCTTTAAACTTTGAGGCTGATTTTAAAATATCCCACTTCCTATTTAGGAGGGGGAGGGGCTCAATTTACAAATAAATTTAAAACTGTTTTAAATGAATGATCTACGGTAAAGCCTGATTAACTGGAATCTAGCTAACTGGAACCTTCAAATGTATTGATACTTTTTCTTCCGTCCACTTTTAGTAAAAAGAGACAATTGAGCAAAGTGGGGTGGAAATCACATCAGAGACTTAAAATGGTTTTCCTTGAAGGGCAACCTGGGAAGTTTGCATTCTGCCACTCAGTCTACATCCTATAACTTCCATACCTAAGGGAACCAAACAATAAGAGTTGATCTTCAGAAGAAAGGCCATCAGGCACATCAGGAGAAACTATAACCAAGGAAAAAGTCAGTCATGTTCACTACCCTAAAACTCTAAAGCAGGAAAGTGGCTTGAGAATCTAACAGATATTCAACGATCACCCCTGAAACAAAATTTTCCTCCATGGCCCACTGTTAATTAAGAAAGGCATTTAATTCACCAAGATGACTCATTGCTATGCATTCCAGTTAGTCAAGATTTACCTGTATATCCTTTTCAGTGGCCACTTGTCCCCCCAGGTGAGATTTCCACCTGTTTTGCGGTGAATTCCAACAGATACAATTTCCCCATTCTTCAACTGTGTGGAGAAAGTGTGGAGGCAGGCCCAACCCCGGTATGGATTCTAATGTTCAGATGAAACGATGGCCCCTACGAATTCCACATAGTAGTTGGCACTAATTCCTTATTGCACAAGAGACCCTAACTGAGCTTCAAAGCTTGACTGAAGTGTTCCCTATTGTGTGTAAATAATGCTTTAAAAACCATGTGTCACAATGCAGTGGCTGGTGGTGCCCTGGACTCTCTGAGGGCTTCGCCCTGTCTCAGCATGTTTCGAAGGACTATGGTAGATGTACGGCAGTTATGTGAGTCTATGTGCAGCATTGTGGGTGCAGTGATTCGCCTTCTTTCAGAAACGCAAACTTTCCCACCCCCTTGACTTGGCCAAAGATGGTATACCAGATATTTTACATAGCAGAAAACATCACAAGGTCCATATAACTTCTTTTAATGGGAGGAGGGAGGGGGTGGGGAGTTGGAAAAAAACAAAGCCAGACTCTGAGCTCTATTAAATTAGTTTTTGGATGCTGTCCCACTGAGTGGGCCCATGGCTCTTTAGCACAGTAAATTCTGACAGCTCAGGGCTGTGGCGTTATACACTAGATTGTGGGAATTGCTGAAATTCCATTTGTACAATTTTCCAATTTATCTCCAGTGTTGCTTGGTTCTCAATCTGCAAATATTAGTATTAGAGCCAGTTTTAATAGATGGCTGTGATTCTCTAGTGCATGAAAAAAAAGGGGGGGAGGGCTAAATTCTGTTGTCTTATAATGGAAAATGTGAACATGGGACCAAAGGAAGCTCTCTTGTTTTTTGGATGGAAAAGCATATGGTTTCTACTATGCAAAGAACCTAAAAACATCTTTGATTGCCTTAATCCAACACACCCACCAAAATATGCTGCACATGTTTCTATTGGGCACAACAGGTATGCCTGGATTTTAAGTTTATCTCCAAGGCAGCTTAGTGAAATATGGCCCATGGAGACCACACCAGTTCCAGACCACTCTCCCCTGTCACGCCCCAGGATAGCCTGAAGTAGGAGTTTGTAATCACTCCCACCCTGCCCACCCCCCAGCCTGACAAAGAAGCTACTGAACCTGCGTTTCAAATCCTCATGAAGGCTATTACTGTCCTGCTAGTGCCTTTTTCGAGAATGGTCAACTCCTGGAGTAGTTTGGCTTAAATGAGAATGCTTCACTTTCTACTCATGCCTGTAGCTGGTGCATGAAGAAGATATAGAGGGATTTCCTTTTCTGGTGCTAGATGGCTTGTTCTCTCTTCTATTTTCCTGCATTCATTTCACTATGCCTCTTTTACTTTTTGTCTCTGTGGACAAAGGTTTGTACATCAACTAGATGTATAGTGACTGTTTGGAAGTACCGATATATTATCTAATTCAAATCACACTAGAGGCAACTCAAAGACCACCACCCTTGGCCAACCACCAGTCCATTATGTCCTTCATGCAGAGTTGGAATAGCTAGTTCTGTACATGCATTGGGGGGAAAATTAAAACAGGGAATCTGCATGATGGTGTGTAAAAACTCAGTCAAGTGTGTTTTTCTTGATGACAGTGTGTTGCTGTGGTGTGATGTACACACTCTACTTGGCAGTCTTGTTATGTGTCTGTCTGCCAGTATGTTTTTCTGTGTGTTTTGTGTCTCAAAATATAACCATGCCACTGAAATAGAACTGAATGTCCTCCAGCTACCTTAATCTTTGTCTTAAATCCAACGAAACTGCAAAAAGAAACCAAAACAAGAACAACTTTTGGGGCAAAGGTTGCAGTCTAGACAATTGCAATTGGCTCAATTGGAAATGAAATGCTGAGTAGCTGAGGCATGGTGGTGGCCAACTGTTTCGGTCCAGATTATGATATATCGGTATTCTCTAATGCCTCAAATTAAAACCCATTTGCTTGGTTCGGTTCTTCGCTTGAAGAGGTAACCATTGTTGTGAGCTTGATGCTCCACCCCCTTGCCTTGTCACTCACCCTCTCTTTTGCATAGGCTTAAATCAAGTGATGCTTACAAAAAAGCCTGGGGTAATAATCAGGACGGAGTGGTGGCCAGCCAGCCTGCTCGTGTGGTGGATGAACGGGAGCAGATGGCCATCAGTGGTGGCTTCATTCGGAGGTGAGCCATGTGCAGCCAGTCCTATAGCAGTTATCTATTATTGAGTAAAAAATCACCCCAAGCTGAGTGGTTCTTAAAGCAACAACCATTTTACTGGTTACTTATAAATATGTATGTTGGCTGGACAGTTCTTCCAAGAGCCCCTCTTGGGCTCCCTCATTACGTGCAGACTGGTGCGGGATCACCCAAGATGGTCTCACTCAGTTGTCTGTTGGTTGGCTGGGCAGGGCACCTCCATTCTCTTCCGTGTAGTCCCTCCAGCAGAAAAGCCCTGGTTTCTGATGTCGTGGTGGCAGCATTCCAAGCATTGTGCTCCAATGCACAAGCACTTACCACAAACCTTGTCAGCTTTGCCAGTTTCATCAGACAAAGCAGGTCATGTGACCACATCCAGTATCAGTGCAGCAGAAAACGGGCATCTATCTCATTCCACAAACTTAATTGAACAGAACTTACTAAAGAGATTGTTTATAGAGGCATGGGCAGGGCTAATAACAAGCAATAGTAAATCACTTGTGGACTAGCAGCAGCGGGAAGAGTCCTAAAGGGACAGGAGCTATTGTTAGAACCTGACAATAGTTACCACTGTGGGTGAGAGACTGTAGAGAAATGCAGCTGTTGCAAAACCAGCAGGAAACGAGAAAGGGAAATAAGTGCCCTCACTCCTGTCTCCTCTTGCCCTCCAGTATCTCACTGGTCACCACCAAAGTCTAGCTGGAGGGTAAGAGAAGCTGGGTGATGTAGTTGTAGAGAGGCCAGCATCTCTGGAGAGAGAGCAAAACCAGTCAAACAATGGATCTGGGGGTACAAATAGAGAATAACAAGCATACCTGACTTCTTATTTCCTTTGAGACCTGGAAACAAAAGCCAACTTAAATACCCATTTAAAAATCTCAAATTACACAGATCTGCCTATCCAGAATTCAGCTCTCAGGAGACTAGGAAACAAAATAATAATGACAAATATTCCTGTTGTGAAAAAGAAAAGGGGAAAAAAAAAAACGATTCCTTTTTACAGGCTACTATGGAGCTCAGCAGTGACTAGGGTACCATTGACTAGAGTGGTGTACAGATAGTTACACATCTATCTGTTCCTGGACCATTGTAGCTGATATTACCAACCAATAATCCAGATTCAAGTGACAGCTTACTGTCACTTAGGTATAAGGTCTATAAAGCCTCATAGTTGACAATTCTATTCTTGCTTCTATTTGCTCCCAGAGAAACTAGACCAAGCGTTCTCAATCCTGGGTGCACATTAGAGTACCTGAGGCTATTTTTTTTAAAACATCGGGACTTGAGCCAAACCTACACCAACTGAATCAGAATCTCTAGCAGTGAGACCCAGGCATCTGTGGTTTTTTTTTTTTTTTTTTTTTAATTTTTTTTTCAACGTTTTTTATTTATTTTTGGGACAGAGAGAGACAGAGCATGAACGGGGGAGGGGCAGAGAGAGAGGGAGACACACAGAATTGGAAATAGGCTCCAGGCTCCGAGCCATCAGCCCAGAGCCTGACGCGGGGCTCGAACTCACAGACCGCGAGATCGTGACCTGGCTGAAGTCAGAAGCTTAACCGACTGCGCCACCCAGGCGCCCCGCATCTGTGGTTTTTAAAGCTCAGGTGATTTGTTGAGAATCACAGAACTAGAAGTATGCCTTAGCTGTTGATGATCATTAAAATAAACTTTTATGTTAAAAAGCTAGGAAGTTCTCCTTTAATTTCCCCTGGTCTAGTCTGCTTTAAAAACGTTAATGAAACAGTCAACTCTGGAGGTTAGCATGGGGAATGGGTTTTTTACCCCTCTGGACATTTTTAGGCTATCACCATCTGCAGTGGTAAAATGTTAATTAGCCAGTACATTCTAGAATGAGTACTTACCACTTGCAATAAAGAGCTACTACCTTTGTAACTTTCAAGCTGAGCTATGAAAAAATGGCAAGATGGTAAGGCACTTTGAGAGCCAACTCCTTCCTCCCCAAAATGGGACAATAATCTTTTATCGCAATTTCTTCCCTTGAAATCACCCATTTGCAATGCCACCAAAACCCCCATTGCATTGAAATCTGAGCAAATAGAAATCATCTTGAACAAGTAGCTCCCTTTGGAGTTCTTGGGAGCAAGCTGGATTAAGGGGCAGACTGTAATTATCATTACCCTTCCCATGGATGTTTGTCCCAAATGGGGAAGAACATGAGCAGAGAAATTCTCTGACTTAACACAATAAGCCTTTTCTTTCACTCTAAATTTAACTCTTGGAGACATTGGTTGACATCTCAGAAGGAAAATACAGTTTCTAACTAGTTCCATCTTCATTCTCCGACTTATAATGCTCCCAACTAAAATGACTTTATTCCTAAAAAATGAAAATTGAGATAAACATATGAAGAGAGGAAGCGATGAGCTGGTGGAAATGAGAGAAGTAGATAATCTATTTAATATGCCTTCTTTATAAACTCAAGAGTTCAAAAATAAAATTTAAAGATTATTTTCTATTGTAGGGGCACCTGGCTGACTCAGTCAGTGGAACATGTGACTCTTGATCTTGGGGTTGTGGGTTCGAGCCCCACGTTGGGTGTAGAGATTACTTAAATATTAAAAAAAATTATTTTCTAATGTATAGACGCTAAAATGTTCTTATATTGAACAGAGTGAAGGTAGATAGGATTGATACCTAGGCATCTACAGATTTTCCCTAAGCTTTGAGTCCTTGGTATTTGAGATTTTTCTCACATTCTACCTTCTAAAAATTGCCATTTTGACTCCCAGGGTAACAAATGATGCCCGAGAAAATGAAATGGATGAAAATCTGGAGCAGGTGAGCGGTATCATTGGGAACCTCCGTCACATGGCCCTGGATATGGGCAATGAGATTGATACACAGAATCGCCAGATCGACAGGATCATGGAGAAGGTAAGCTTGTGGCAGTTAACAAGTTTCCACTGTTCATTACTTCTTCTGAAATAACCACTGAGGAAGGATGAAGGACATAATAAGACCCTCAAGCTGTGATAGTGGGTTCAGGCACACCAATAGGTGGAAGTTTCCCCTTATTTTCCAAGACACAAATTCACCAACATATAAGTAAACAAGAGGGTAGAATCTAGCAGATATTCCTATTTCAAGCATTGTGCTAGGCACCAAAGGACATAAATATGAGAAGGACATCATCCCCACTAGTAAGAAACTCACAGCCTATGGGAAGCATTGAGCCTCCAGATGAATTTATATAATTTGCCAAGAGAGCCACACATAAAATTCAAAGTAGGGTTAGATGAGGGAAGATTGCAAGAGTTAAGTTATAGGACAGTCTCCCAAATAAAAGTCAAATTGAGTCTTGAAGGTTGGTTAGGAGCTTGTCAAGAGATGATGTAGGAATATAATCAGGAAATATGGGAAAGAGTACTTACTTTAGTTTAACCAGAAAATGAATATGAGCTTTGATTTTATAAATGCCAAAGCTTTCATGATAGCTCTAAAAGGCCTACATTCCTTTTCTAGTTCAGCAGTTCACATGTCCAGATCTCAAAATAGAGAGCATAATCTGGTGAAGTTGAATTCACACAAGGACACCAGATGTGGCTCTAAGACTGAACCCCCTGGTGTCAACAAGAGGCATAAGGAAAAGTGGAGAGAATAGAAGGGGAAGGAATGGGTTTGGGGGCTTGAGATTGGAAAAGAACAGAAAGAAACACTGGGTAGCTTTTATAAAAAGATTTGGGGCACCAAAAGCTGATATCCCACACTATACAAATCTGACATACTTTCTATGATCTTGTATTCTGCCCCCTCCCCAATCAGTAGAGTCCTGAATATTGCTTATAATCTCCTAAAATGTCAAAATGACAACAGGAAGAAATAGATACATTATAAGTTTAGTGGCCATCCTGCATCCATAATCAATTCTAGTTGGCTAATCTTATATTGTATGAGTTTATTCCCTGGAGGATGTTGAAGTTCTGAGCCTGAAGCCCTGAGTTTCTTCTAAATAATTCATTCCACTTTGGTGAGCAGAGAAGGATGCTTTGAATCAGAAGGCTAAATACTGAGTTTCTTGGAACCCAAGACTTGAAAAAGGAAGTAGACATAAAGGGAATACTTTGCCTTATTGTGCTCTATGTGCCCCATATTAAAAATATCTGATTGCATAATATTTTGCCCGATCAATACTGAGCTATATAAATGTCAGTGCTGTTAGCAAAAAGCTTGTGCTTTACTGACTTTTACAAGTCATGACATACTTATCCTTGCTAAGAGCCTTTGATATGCTAAAGCTTTTAAAGCTGTGCAAATCAATAGATTTTACAACAATATTGAGAGTTTCAAAAAGCACTGGAGCCAACACAGACTGACCTGCCCATGATGGCCCAGAAAAATGAACTAAGAAATAATTGCTGAACCACCTTCCATCAGGAAATGATTTGAAAAAACAAGAAGTACTCATTTTCTGTCAATGGACCCAATTTACTCACGGATGTAGAGAGATAATGTACCTCTAACTCAATTAGAGTTCCAGAAGGAGAACTTTTACTAAGAGAGAGGGGTCAAACCTTTATTGATGGAGTTGGACTTTAAGCACAAAAAGTGTTCCTGGAAAGGCAAGTGGCATCTTAATTTTGCCACTTTGCATTTCTAGTTCTCTTCTCTAGGGAAAACCTTTCATTTGGGGCCCAATTTACTACAAGGGCAAAGACATATGCAGCCATGAGGTATAATTGGAAGGCAGGCAAGTGGATGGGAAATAGCCGTTATGGTTTGTATCATCCTTTTAGGTGTGGAATTGCTTAAGAAGTGAGAGAGGGGTCTAGTTGCCTTCGAATAACCAGCCTGGGTCTTACTCCCCAAATCATAATCTAAACATGATTAGATAGAGTCCATTTCAACCCAGCGTTGCCCCAAATGATACATGTTATATGAGCTGCACAATTATTAATAGACTTCTACCTTCTCATGTAAATTCTCACTTCTGATAACAGGTAACAGTTTAGAAGGTCTCCTGCATATTTAAGAGTAAATTAAAATCACACTATAAGAGTGAAGAGAATCCTCTGATGTTTCTCCCATATTCTCTCATGACCCCAACAACAACCTTCACCCTACCCCATCAATCATGATCCTTTCTCATCACTTGGATTGATAGTGAAGTTTGGGAAGTCCAAAACAATGTAATTTTTTTTATGTTTATTTATTTTTGAGGGAGAGCAAGCGAGCATGAGTGGGGGAGGGGCAGAGAGAGAAGGAGTCAGATGAGGCAAAGTGGGCTCTGTACTAACAGCAGAGAACCCAATGTGGGGCTCGAACTCACAAACTGTGAGATCATGACCTGAGCTGAAGTGGAACACTTAACCACCCAGGTGCACCCAAAGCAATGTAATTTTAATACATCCCCATGGACTGTCAAGAAATTACTTTGTCTATTTAAAAACCTTGCTTTCTGCTTTGAGTTATTTATATATATACAATCTTCTAAGGTTAAAGTGGTACAGTTCTTTCGGAAAACTACTAAAATGAGGCAAGTTTATATTAGTTGTTTTATGTTGCTCAGGAAATAGTGGTATTCAAACTTTGAATTTTTTTTAATGTTATTTATTTTTGAGAGAGAGAGAGAGAAAGAAAGAGAGAAAGCATGAGTGAGGGAGGGACAGAGAGAGAGGCAGAGAAGCAGGCTCCAGGTTCTGAGTTGTCACCAAAGAATCTGACGCGGGGCTTAAACCCACAAACTGTGAGATCATGACCTGAACCGAAGTCAGACACTTAACCAACTGAGCCACCCAGGTGCCCCGGTATTCAAACTTTGATTTAAAGTTGTCAGTGTTGGTGGTAGGGGCAACTGGGTGGCTGGGTTGGTTGAGTGACTCTTGATTTCAGCTCAGGTCATGATCCCAGGGTCATGGGATCAGGCCCCACATGGGGCTCTGTGCTGAGTGTGGAGCCTGCTTGGGATTTTCTCTCTGTCTCTGTCTCCCTCTGCCACTCTTTTCTGCTTGTGCATTCTCTCTCTTTCTTGCTAAAAAAAAAAATTTAAAAAAAAACCAACAAGAAAGAAAAAAAGGAAGAAAGTATCTAAAGTTGTCAGCAGTAGATGCCACACACACAGTGAAATACAGTGAAGCTGAAGCTTTTAGCATTCCTTGAATTCTCCTATCAATGAGGAAACACAGCATTTGAAAACTAAGACCTCAGGTTCCAACAGCACTCACCAGCTTCGTGACCTGATTTTTTCATCTGGAAGATAATAAGGAACCAGTTCAAACCTCAGATGAGAATGGGCTGCCATGTAGGGTAATAAACATCTACTTCTGGCATTCTGAGCAGGGGCCTAAAAGCTACCTGCCATGGTCTGAAGCTGATATTTCTAGAGTGTTCAGAAGGGTGGTGGGCTAATGAGCTCCTTCTAACTCTTACTGGCTCAGTGGGGGGCAAGGGGGGGTCATCCTTGCTTTCTCACAGGGCAAATCATGTAGCATATTGGGTATGCCAGCAAGCTTAAGATTCTCTAAATAGAAATGTGAAAACTGGGGTGGGCTATATTCCATAAATACAGTCCTAAAGCATATAAACAGAATGAACACAGGCATTCTCCAAATACCAGGAAGACATCTAAAAGGAGATTACCTCAGGATTTTTTCCCTAAAAGATCCTATTTCTGTTATACAATAAAGAGGTAGAACCTTTTGCATCAGATATATGGGCTTGAATTTTGATTGCTTCAGAGAAAATTTAGGTGGAAATCACAGATGTTTATTGAACATAGGTCTGTTCCAGAACCTTTGACTATATCCAAAGAATAACCTCATGTTATACTTCAAAATATCCCTTTTCACCACCAGGTGAAGGCTCACCAGTGCATTCTTAATGCAAGAGTTCCTACAATGTTTACCTCCAGAAATGCCACCCATTTTCAAATGAATGATTTTCTTCATTTGAGCTTTCCTCAGTGTATAGTCTGGAAAAAATAGCATAATTCAATCTGCAGGAACATTTCACACTGGTCTGAGCCTTTAATTTTCCTTTGCACCAAAGGGTCATTATTTCTGATAGAATTTATAGCTAAAGAGGGAAGATTTAAGAGCCAAGTAAAATTGGAAAGAATACCTATTTTCCAAATCAGTAAACTAAGGTCCAGAATATGAGTCTATAGATCAAAACAATCAAGGCAAATTAATGTTCTTACCTGTTTTGAAAGTCACCTTTTGGTTATCCAAACAGATGGTAGGAAGCCATTGCCAGATAATTCAGAATTACAGTAACCTAGCAATATTTCTATTTTAACTTGGCAAATTTCTAGTTGAATGTCGGTAACTCTAATTGTGCTGGGAATTCACAATTAAACTGAATAAAGAATACCCAATTTGGTGGAGGCAGGAAAGTACCAAGTACCATAGTAGATGCAAAATCAGTAATCATTGAATAAATACTGGTTGATAGAAAAACAGTTGTTTCCCACACTGCCTCTCTGCTTCCTGCTTCTCTTCTGAGGCTGAGGAGGGGCAGACACCATTACCAATCACGCTGGGACAAAACAACAGCCTAAACAGAATCTTCATATTTGCCTCTGCTTGCTGACTCATACCTTTCTCAGTGGTGTTGGGAATACTTCATTTTCTGAGGTTTAAAAGTTTATTATGGTAGCAACTCTGGGTTTCATGCTATATATACAGCAAAAGGTAACCCAGGCAGTGAGATCAGTCAAGGCACAAAATTATGATAAAAGTCCCCTTGTTAAAACAAGTCAACTAATTATAAGGGGCACCTGGCTGATTTAGCCAGTAGAGCATGTAACCCTTGATCTTGGGGTCATGAGTTCAAGCCCCATATGGGGCGTGGAGCCTACTTTAATAAAAAAAAAAAAAAGGCAATTATCAGACTTACAGGAGTGAGTCTTCAGAAATGAGGCCTAAAATAATTTTTTTGTATTTATTTTTGAGAGAGAGAAAGACAGGTGAATGGGAGAGGGGCAGAGAGAGAGGGAGACACAGAATCCAAAGCAGGCTCCAGGCTCTAAGCTGTCAGCACAGAGCCTGACGCATGGCTCAAACTCACAAACCATGACATCATGGCCTGAGCTGGAGTCGGACACTTAGCTGACTGAGCCACCCAGGTGCCCTGAGGCCTAAAATTATTAAACATCCCTAAAACAAGTCAAGTTTTCATCCAATAACTATAATTGCAAGATAAGATATGATGAGTACTTAATCTTTGTAAAAAATTATTCTAACATATTATATATATAAACTCATTTCATTTTCACAGCAGACCTAAGTACTATAATGATTAACATAATGATTACCAGTGTGGACTCTGACTCCAGGCTGCCTGGTTTCCTCATTGGGAAAAATGAATTAATAATAATATAAAAGAATTAATAATAATATACATCTCATAGTTGATATTAATCTTGATGTTGTCAAAGTTGAATGAATGGGATATAATAGACACTCATGGTTGTTAGCAATATTCTTTTTTATTCCCAGCTTATGGACAAGAAAGCTGAGGCCCCAAGATGTTATGTAATTGGCCCAAAATGATACTGCTAATAAGGTAGCCATGATTTGAATCCAACTGTATAAGTGGTGGTAATTCAACTCAATCCAACAGATGTGAATACCTAACATAGAAGTCATTGGGTGTCATTCCAGGATAGAAAGATAAATGATGTAACACTGTCCTTAAAAGGATAATCTCTGGTAGTTTTAAACAGTCATGAGAGCTAAGATCAAGCTTCTTTGATCATGTCTAAGTAGAGCCACAGGAAATGGTTCGGGAATCACAAGACAAGAGAGGGTTAATTCTGACTGGGGGAGTTTCAAGATGCCTTCATTCAAGAAGGGGGCACTTCAATAGACCAAGAAGGAAGAATGGAATGTCAAAAGGTAACCTGAATTCTGTTTTCTTTTCCCTTTTTCTAGGCTGATTCCAACAAAACCAGAATTGATGAGGCCAACCAACGTGCAACAAAGATGCTGGGGAGTGGTTAAATGTGCCCACCTGTGTTCTCTTCCAAATGCTGTTGGGCAAAATAGCACCTTCATGCTTTTCTCATCGTATTACCTAGTAGGTCTGCACACATACACACATCAGTCCACTCCCATTGTGAATGTTGTCTTGTGTCATTCATCACCTTCCAAACAATATTATGTGTTTTGTTCTTTCTGGGTCTCTTTCTTTCCAAAGGTTGTATATAGTAGTCATTTGGTGGCTCTAACTCCCTACATAAGATGTCTTGGGTTTCATTTTTCCTTTTCTCTCCTCAGTGGTGTTTGCTGAATGACAACAATTTAGGAATGCTCAATGTGCTGTTGATTCTTTCAATACACAGTATTGTTCTTGTAAAACTGTGACATTCCACAGAGCTACTGCCACTGTCCTTTCCTTGGGTGTCAGGCTCTGAAACTCTCAAAATTTGCTGTCCTTGGTTCCTCATGGCTGTCATCTGTCTTTATGATTTCATGATTAGACAATGTGGAATTACATAACAGGCATTGCACTAAAAGTGATGTGATTTATGCATTTATGCATGAGAACTAAATAGATTTTTAGATTCCTACTTAAACAAAATCTTTCCATGACAGTAGCATACTGATGAGAAAACACACACACACACACACACACACACACACACCAACAGAAACAACAAAACAACAAAGCATGCTCAGTATTGAGACACTGTCAAGATTAAGTTATACCAGCAAAACTGAAGTAGTGTCACTTTCTTTCTGTCAATATATAGACTTATTAATCATAATCATCCTTTTTTTAAAAAAAGAATTAAAAAAAAAGATGGATTTGACACACTCACCACTTAATCATTTCCAGCAAAATATACGTTTGGATGAACTATGTCAAATGAATGTAATATAGGATTTGTTTGCTGCTTTTGAAGGCTATGTTTTGGAGAAAGCAATCTTGCTGTGAAACAGTGTGGAGATGTAAATTTTATAAGGCTGACTCTTTTTAATCACCATTTCCCCCTGTGGTTTGTTATCAGTACAATTCTCTGTTGCTTAATCTAGAGCTATGCACACCAAATTGCTGAGATATTTAGTAGCTGATAAAGAAATCTTAAAAAAAAATAATATAAATGAATGAAATATAGATAAACTGTGAGATAAATATCATTACAGCATGTAATATTAAATTCCTCCTGTCTCCTCTGTCAGTTTGTGAAGTGATTGACATTTTGTAGCTAGTTTAAAATTATTAAAAATTATAGACCTCAGATGTCTGCTTTAATTTCTTCATGGACTCCGTCTGATTTTGCAATCACATGAGAAGGGGAAGCCTGGCTCCTCCATCCCATTGCTCCGAAAAAGCAGTTCTGCATGCTGAGAACACTGTATGGGGGGGAAAAAAAACCACTGTATGAAAAAAAAAATGTTCCTTTTAGACACGATTCCAATGGCGGGTGACACTTGGCTTGATTTTTATAATCTGTTTCAGAAATACTTGTGTGTCGATTCAGTGTCAGCTATGTGCGAAAATGTAGTTTTCCAGAAGATAGAAAAAAATGTCTATGGAAAAAATCTGTGGTACTCAGACTTGACCCAACATAGATTTAGGTATATCGGGTATCAACTCTTCCTTCCTCTCCCACACACCAAAAGTGAACCCTCCACAACCACATTGCTGATACCCCCGCTTTTTTTTAACAGCTTTATTGATGTATTATACAATTCACCCATTTGAAGTATATAATTCAATGGTTTTTAGTATATTCACAGAGTTGCACAATCTAGTATTAGAATATTTTTATCACCCCAAAAAGAAACCCCATACCTATTAGCAGTCACTCCCATACCACTCCCACCAGCCATAGGCAACCTCTAGTTTATGTTCTGTCTCTATAGATTTGCCTGTTTGAACATTTCATATAAATGGAATTATACAGTATGTGGTGGCTTTGTGTCCAGCTTCTTTTACTTATAATGTTTTCAAAGTTCATCCATGTTGTAGCATGTAACAGAACCCCATTCCTTTTAAGGCCAAATAATATCCATTGTGTGTGGCTACCACATTTTGTTTGCCTATTCATCCATTGACGGACATTCAAGTTGTTCCCACTTTTTGGCTATTATGAGTTAGGCTGCTATGGACGTTCATGTGCAAGTCTTTGTGCAGACATATTTCCAGTTCTCTTTACATCATCATTGTTACCACCATCATCTCCACCAGCACCTGTACCACCCCTCCCCCCACCATTGCCACTACTTGCCACCTTCCCCTTTCTCCCTCCTCTGCAACTTCATCATCTTACATAATACCTTCAGCATCTCCACCATTATCACTGCTATTATCCCAGTCACTACCATCACATCCACCACCTGCCACCACTGTCATCGCCCTCACCTCCACCTTCGGCATCACCTTCGCCATCACCACCATTACCTCCCTCACCTCCACTACCTCTTCTGCCTCTCTCTCCTGCCCCGTAGTATCAATAGAGATGAATTCATCCTGGTTGCCTTGATTGGCCACCAGATAATTTCATCCCTGAAAGCAGTTCTGGATGTTTGCTAAGAGAAGTTAAGGAACGAAAACAGTGATGACAAACTCATTCTCAACAAATCTTTGCAGTTCTTCACCCTCTTGCCAAGCCTCAGAACAAGTTCTAGACATACCCAGATACTCAGGGAAGTTATTCTGAGAAATAACTATAACGACATATTTCTTCTTTAAAGTAGTAGAAAGGATGCTAGAATATGGAGAAAGTGAATAAATATTCCGTATATATGAAAGCTGCTAAGGGGTCAACGTATGGGTCATATTAGAAAGTTCTGTCCCCGGGGCGCCTGGGTGGCTCATTTGGTTAAGTATCTAACTGTTGGTTTCGACTCAGGTCATGATCTTGCGGTTCGTGAGTTCAAGCCCCACATCAGGGTCTGCACTGGCAGCAGAACCTGGTTGGGATTCTCTCTCTCTCTCTCTCTCTCAGAATCAATAAATAAACTTAAAAGAAAAGAAAATTCTGTCCCAAATTCCATATCCTCTCAATCATCTCCACTCAGGTGAGTGAATGTTTGTGTTATTAAAACCCCATACTGGATACATGAAAAGTGAGATACAAGCATTTTGCTTTAAGCCTATGACATAATTCATTCTGAAACACATTTTCTTGGATAACTGAGTTTGTCCAGCCTCAACTCTTATGCAGTCAGTTTCTTTTGGCTAAAGGAGGACATGTTCCCAGGGGATGAATCAGCTCTGGGTAGGAACCAAGTCAGGAAGTACATTAGAAATATAATTACTGGGGCAAGGCTGAATCTTCTGTCTCCCTCATCCATGGCCCTTCTACAAACAACCAGAAAGTGAAAGGTGGTCTCAGGTCCTAGGAGCAGTGTCCTTTCCTCTGGCCTATCTCTTCATTTGTAGTTTCAGTTTCCCTTTTTTCACATTCTCCCCCAGCACCCCCTTTGACCAACGTTCCTGATCTTTGTGTCACTGATTTGTCGGCAAACTGATAACTGCACCCGAAATTAAGAGAAAAGGGAGAAGATTCATACTTTGTGATCATCTACTACATGCCAGGTGCTATGTTAAATGCCTCATTTATGTTGACTCATTAAACCCTCTTGAAAATGCTACAAAATGGGGGTCATTAGCCCATTTTGCAGAAGAAATTAATAGTTTATTTTAGCAAGACTTCTCAGCTAATAATTGATGATGTAGGCATGATTCAAACCAAATGTGTATGATTCCAAAGCTATAAGGAGGTCTGGAAGATGAATCCAGGATTGTGCCTCTCTCAATTCAACCAGCCAGGAAATTCCAGGAGACATTTGGCTTCACAAAGAGCAGCAAAGACAAATTTACTGGACTTCTTAGCCAAAAGTCTTGGTGAACACCTTTGATTCATTTGTTCATTCATTCATGAAATATTTATTGAACTTCTATGCCAGGCCTTGTTTTGAGTATTGGGAGTACACAGGGCAGGGGAAGGGGAGAAGGCAGCAGGGGAAACAGGGAAAATTCTCAGCATTCATTGAGTTTATATTCAATCTGGGGGAGATAGATAAACCAACAATTCAAATATGAAGTGTATCAGGAGATATGTGTCTCACAGAAACGTAAGCAGTGAAGGGGGAAAAGAGTGCAGACAGTGGAGAAGGTATTATTTTAAGAGAGAATGATTGGGGAAGACCTCACAGATGAGTTTAAGTAAAGAGTTCTTCAAGGTTTGGAGTAACCAAAATGATATGTCCAGGGTGAACCCATTTGAGAAGCAGATTTGGGGAATGATGAAACAAATGTACAAATTATATGTTTTCATTTAGTAATACTGGAACTCCTCCTCTGCCACTCAATCAGTCCTGGTTTTAACTATTTCCCACATCGTCTGGAAGAAACTTGCAAATATCTTTGGCTCAGAGAGGAAGGAGCAAGCCCAGAGGATGAAACAGTGTGCAAGGAATGAACATCAAGTCAAATTGTCTCAGGAGAGTAGGAAATGTTGACTTCAAGGTCCAAGTGGTCTTCATACAATCATTGACATACTAGTTTATCTTCAAGCAAGTTAGTCACAAATCTCAAATTCTCTACCTAGGATTTGGAAGCCCAAATCCATCTCCTAGAATGTAGGACACTTTGGGAAACAAGGAAACCAAAGAAAAGTAAACCATTAACAAGTCATTTAACCTCAGTACCTACAGCTAATTCCAGGATGAGTTGCCAAAGTATCCAGACATTTAACTATTCCAGTGTTCCAATCCTAAATGGGGTGCCACCATTTTACCATTCTTAGCTCCTCCAGCCTCTTGCCATAACACAGCTTCAAGGCCATTCTGTTCAGGGGGCTTACTGCCTAAGTTCATGATCCTCTTTCTATAAGCAACTCAGAAAAAAATGGCCCATAATCCTTCTACTAGACAATGCTAGTGCCCTGCCCATATCCTCTGAGCTCTTACCTCTACTCACAAAACACTGTTTGCAGTGAAGAACACTGCAAATCTCTGCCTTGAGATACAGAACACCAGAACTGCTGTTAATGTTCTGGGAAGCAGTCCTTAACCAAGGATGGATGGGGATTGGTGAGTAGATGCCCAGTTTCTTTGGCCCCAGTCTGGGATAACTCTGAGCTGTGTGCTCTACACTGTTTCCCAGAGTTCCTGCAGCAGAATCAATCACCAATCCCTCACACAATACCTTGCCTGGTAATTATCACTATCTTTATTGGCTGTCTTTTCTGCTCTCTTTCCCACCTCGCTATTTGTTTCCTGGAATATCTTCTCAAATAAACTACTTCCCCTGAAATCCTTGTCTCAGGTTCGCTTCTGGGGAAACCCTACCTCAGACAATACATTCTCATGAGATACATGCCAGTGTCTGAACATCTCCTCCAAAACACTGCTATAAAGAAATGTGCTCTAATTTTTTCACCATTGAAAGGTGAAGGGTCAGTCTTTCTGACTTGTATCCAAAGGTCATAAAAGTCAGGAGCATTAATATTGCTTTTTGCTACTGTTCATGTGCAACACAGGAATTATTCCCTGGATGTTATGAGAACCAAATGAGTTGTGTACACTTTACAGTTCTATCCTAATATTACATGTTGTTATCATTGCTGCAAATACTATTAATAATATTAAGGCAGACTAGAGGGGCACCTGGGTGGCTCCATCAGTTGAGCATCTGACTCTTGATTTCTTCTCAGGTCATGATCCCAGAGTCTGGGACTCTGTGCTGAGAGTGGAGCCTGCTTGGGTTTTCTCTCTCTACCTCTCCCCTGTTTGCATATGCTTTCTCTCTCTCTCTCTCTCTCTCTCTCTCTCTCTCTCTCAAATAAAAAGTAATTCTTAAAAAAATGAGGCAAACTAGGCTAAGAATCCAAAGAATATGGTGGGGGCTATGAACCTTCTATAACAGTTTTCCACTGCTTTGTAACAAACTTCTCCAAAACATGGTGACTTAAAACAATAAATATTTATTCAGCTCACAGTTCTGTAGTTTGGCATTTTGAGCTAGGCTTGGCCGTCAGTTCTTCTGGTCTTGGCTGGGTTTCTCACATGACTATAGTAGACTGCAGGTCAGCTGGGCAACTTAGCCTCTGAGAATTGGCCAGCTATTGGCTGAAGCTCCTCACTTCTCTATGTGGCCTCCATTCTCCAGCAGGTCAGCCAGGACTTTTTCTCATGGTAGAGTCAGAAAGAGTGCAAAACCTCTTCTAGGCACACTGCTTCTACCATATTCTATTGGCCAAAGCAAGTGACAGAACCAGTTCAAATTCAAGACATAAGGAAATATACTCCACCTCTTTCCTGGTAAAAGCTTCAAAGTCATATTGCAAGGAGAAGGGTGAATAATGTGGCTATCTTCACAATCAATCTAACCTCAAAGAGGCCTACAGAATCCTCCTTTCTTCTGTGTCTTTAGAACCTGATGCAAACAAAAGGTTAGGGTGAGCCCTTCATGCATCTTAGAGTGGACTCATGCTAGTATTCTTCCCTTTTAGTAATATTCAAAAGAAAAAGCATAGGGCTCAACAGGCATTCAGCCCTAGGGAGGATTTGAGAATTGTGAGCAGAATGAGAGCAGAATGATCGTAGGACTGAGGATTGCTGACAGGATGTGGCAGCCTGTCGTTAAGACTGACCTTAATCCTGAAATAGGGAAACTAATCCCTCCTATTCAAAGCAATAGGGTTTCTGCACCATCATTAACCCCTAAACAACAGAACTTGAAAAAACGATTTTAAAATGTTCAAAATAGAACTGGATCCTCAACCAGCACTTGACAAATGCCCTTATTCTAGAAGCTTCTGTAGTTTTTCCTTGCCATCTTTTATTTGTTGCTATTTTGTGGGAAACTTCTTGGGGGGGGGGGTGGAGAGGGCTTTCTTTTATTTTCCTTTCCTCCTTATCTTTTCTATACAAAAATATACTGT
This sequence comes from Panthera pardus, assembly GCF_024362965.1. Taxonomy (NCBI): domain Eukaryota; kingdom Metazoa; phylum Chordata; class Mammalia; order Carnivora; family Felidae; genus Panthera; species Panthera pardus. The sequence continues at coordinate 36,144,329 of NW_026526821.1, forward strand.
TCTCTTTGCTAAGAGGATAAAAAAGACTGATTACTCAGGGATGAAAAAGAAATTATGTGTGTCAGAGACAGCTTAAGTATACACAAGATGTATCCTGGGTGTCTGGGGGAGTGGGGGTGTGGGAGGTGACTGCTGTCTTCTGAGGCACTGTCTTACTTCTTTAAAGAAACTGTGACAACCGCCAGTTTAGGAAAGATGAGGCAAGTGCTAATGGTGTGTGTTTTTAAACTTTCAGAGGCTGTGGAGATAGAAAGCCCTAGAGACCTAAACGCATATTCTCATCTGTTATTAAAGGCAAAACTCCAAACTAGGCCAAGTAGATTCTCTAAGGGATTAGAGCTTTTATACCTCTCCACTAAAAATCCACTTTGTTTTCCAGACCTATCCATTTGACCATGACAATGGCCCATTTCAATTTCTGCCCACTGAACTTTCATGTATGCACCTGAAATGCAAACTTCGGCTCCAAGAATAATGAGCAGTTAGTTCTTCAGTCAAGATATCCCCACCAACTATCTCAACATAATTTTATTCCCCAGCATTAATTTCAAACCAAAGAGAATCACCGGAGTGCCTTGGAAGTGCTTTTCCCACCCCCCAGGGGGTTGAGTTAGGGGTGTTACTGGCTGGCTTCTCAGAAAACAAAGCCTGAGACAGTGGCATAAGGCTAAATAGTTAATCTGGGAGTGTGATTCTGGGGAACAGGAATGAGTAGAGGGAGGATGAAATGCTGAAGGAAGGAGAGCTAATGCAAGAATGCAGGACAGAGTTAGCTATTGCTATAGGCCCCTGCCTGGGTGTTTAATTCCCATGAGGCAGCTGAGAAACCTTGCAAAATGTACATCAGGACCATCTTCCTGGGGCAAGAAAGGGAGATTTACCCATCTGCTTCCATCTCCCTTTGGTCAAGTATAGTCATGGGACAGGGCATTAACTCCCCTGTACTTCTGGGTTGTGCACATGTATGTCAAGGGGTTCTTTCTGAGGATGTCCTGCCTTAGAAGAGCAAAGAAGTTCTACAGCAGAAGTGAGAAGTGAGACTGCGATAGATAGACACTGTCAGTTCATACTTATACGAGGCTGGTTGAAGTCTGCATAAAATTGGTTGCCACTGCTGTGGCTGGAATATGAGACAGGGAGAAGAGAATCTGAAGGTATATTTAAGAAGTATCTAACATGAACTGCATACAGTTGTGCAGGTTACATACTGTTCAGCCATAGGGGGCATTATTCACATCGTAACAACTCCACATTTTCCCTACTCGATATATAGGGTCAACTGAGATTTTGTTTGAAAGAGCTTCCACTGATAAAAAAGAAAATGCAAAAACAAAATAAAACAAAAAATAAAACCTTCAAAAGCCACTGTTCCAGAATAACTTGGAGGACAAATTTAAAAAGGCAAATTGTAGGATAGATAGCAAAAATGAAGTTCTAAATATTGGTGTTGGAGCATGGGTTTCAGAAGACAGCAGAAAAATAATAAGGGAAACGTTGTTGTTGATGTTGTTGTTGTTGTTGTTGTTGTCTTTTTGAATCCTGAAGATCCAGAGGAAAAGGGTCAGTATTCAGCATAAGGAGGAAGAAAAGAAAAAGGGACCCCAAAAAAGATAAGACTGAACAATGCTGCCAAGGTGATAACAGAAGAAAATGAGGGCAGGAGTGACATAACTAGTTAAAAGGGAACAAGAAAGAAATATAAAAAGGAACCTTTAAATAAAAATAGTGACTGGAAGATTGGAGGACATGGGGCTGGTTAGAGATTTAGTTCCCTGTTGCCACTTCCTGGCTATGTCTCCTTCATATTCTCGAAACAACTCCACCTGTGTTCCTTGGTCCTCCCTTTATTCTCATGGCCATCGTCAAGGTGACCTTGATTACAATTTTCTACAGCTTGAAACTGTTCTCATTCAAGCTGTTCGCATCTTTAGTCTCAACGCGTTCAACATTTCTCCAAACTCATCCTCTGACCAAAATATTTCACACCTCTCTTTTCTCGTGGTCTTACATCTCCGCCTATGCCCTTCAGACTTCTAGTTCCTGCTTCTAAGTTATATCTATCAATAAGTCCAGCTTCCGATGTCAGCAAAATCCCCAGTGCACGACGCCTTCTACTCTCATATCGGCATCTTCAATTTTCTGCCCTTCAGCCCTGGAATACAAACCCCAAACTCTGGATCAATGTAGTCCTCTGCCTGATTCCCCCTGTGCTTGGGGTTCTTGGGAACACAGGTGAAAATCATGCAGTGACCTGGACTGATGCCAATAAAAATGTATGGCCCCACTGGAACTCTCACGCCCAGTAGGTGGCGCTGTAAATTGGTACTACCACTTGGAAAACCATTTGGTAGTATCTATGGAAGCTAAATGTGTACATACACTATGATTTGGCAATTCTGTTCCTAAGTATCACCTTTTTGTTCATCAAAAGACACATCCATAATAGGATGTTCAGAGCAGAAATATTCATAACAACCTCAAACTGGAATTTACCTAAATGCCCATTAATAGAATTGGGAAATCTTACTATGGTTGTTTACCCATGTGGTACTTACAGCAACAAGAATGAGCAGAGTACAACTACCTGCTGAAGCAACATGCATAAACTGTGCTAATTCAGTGTGGAATAAAAGATGCCTAATGAAAAGAATATATTGTTTGATCCCATGTATATAAAATGCAAGAATAGGATAAATTAATCCATAGTGTTTGAAATTAAGATAGTGGTTTTCTTGGGTTTTAGAGAGTCAACCAGGACACAAGGGAACTATCTGGAGTATTCACAACATCTTATTTCTTGACATGGGGGCTGATTACATGGGTGTGTTCAGTTTGCAAAAATTCACTGAACCATGTAATGTGATAAATGTGCACTTTAGGGGATATATGTTATATACCTCAACAAGAAGTTTTTGAAACTGGAGCGCCTGGGTGGCTCAGTCGGCTGAGTGCCCAACTCTTGATTTCAGTTTAGGTCATGATCCCAGTGTTGGGGGATAAAGCCCCGTGTTGAGACCCATACTGAGCATAGAGCCTGCTTGGAATTCTCTCTCTCTCTGCCCATCTCCCCCTCTCTCTCTCTCTAAAATAAAACAAATAAATCATTAAAAAAAGGTTTTGAAACAGTCATAAAAGCAGCAAAATACAGTCCCCAACTTCATCTGGCTCTCCTTTCCACTGCAGAAGTCTTTCAAATATAAAGAAACTCCTCCTGCCTCACTCGTTTACCTCCCTCTCTCTTAGCATGACTTTATCTTATACTTTAAGGGAAAACTGAAGTTGTCAGCAGGAGCACAGTTCACACAATTCCATCCCAATGCGAAAGATGCTTCCCAGAGTAGTGCAACTTGGCAGTCTGCAATTATCAGACAAGAATTATTTGCATTTCCTGTCCCTTCAGTTTCAAAATTGTCCCTTTCCTCCTGTGTTGTACCGTCTTCCCATATTAGACTCCTAGAGGGACTGAATAATGCAAGGAGAATGTCATAATAGGGACTATTTATGAAGGTGTGGGCAGGTGTAGAGAAACCAGGAGGGAGATACAGTCCCCTGGGACTAGCAACAGTGAGAAACCTTTCTCTTCCTTATTTCGAAAGACGTGAGGGAAGGGACCAGTTCCCTGAACCCGGAAAGGCTGGCTGTATAACATGGAGAGGACTGCCTGGCTAAGCTTTGGCTTTACCTGGACAGATGGAGCTAACTTATAGCAATGTGATAGAAGGAAGCTGGGGATAAACACCATAGTTTCTCTCCCTTCCCACCTTCTGATCTCTGGCCTTTCTAATACTTCCCATGTGCTAAACCCCCCAGGAGCCAGGGGAAGGGAGGAGGTGATGAAGTCCACATAAGTTGGCTTGCCAGATCCAGACAGGGTGGAGAAGGGAAGCACGTTGGTTTAAAGGGGTGAACAATGGCATCAGCACACTTTCCCTCCACAGATCACTCTATGGAGGCTATTGTGGCTACAGGAAATTCTCACTAACGGTACTACAGACCAGGGGCACCTGGGTGGCTCAGTCAGTTAAGCATCGGCCTCTTGATCTCAGCTCGGGTCTTGATCTCAGGGTCATGAGTTCAAGCCCCATATTGGGCTCCACTGGATGCAAAGCCTACTTAAAAATAATAGTAAAAAATAAAGGTACTGTAGACAAAAGGAAGGGAGAAGTTTCTCACAGTGAAGGGTCACATGACTGGAATTAAAAAGTCAAGGAGAATACAGGACTCCTCTGAGCCCCATGGAAACTCCACCTCTGTCTCTTTATGTTCTTTTGTTAGCTCACTGCTTTTGTTCTCTCATGATGTTGCTGCCATGTTTTCTCTACTCCTATCCGTCTCAATCTTTCAGTTTTGGCTCTCATTGCTTATTTCTTTATTCTCTAGATATTTTTTAGTCAAATTCCCAAAAAAGGGAAACCAATTAGCTCCTCCCCTATATTCACAGAACAAGCAACACCATAGGTTGCTGACCAGATCATGTTTGGTTGGTTGAGCTCAGTCACGTGCTCCCCTTGGTCCAATTAGCTATTGTTGGAGGGTAAGGTCATGTGACATGAAACATGGTCGCCTAAGCAGCAGAAGCTTTAAGGAGAGGGAGTGCAGTGGGTGAGTACCTATTGATATCCATACATTTATCTTAAATCTTTAGTGTAAAAGATTTCCTTTTTAGTTTAGAGTCTCCCCAAACACAGCCTGAGATAGGGACTTGGTTTCAAGTAATTTATCTAGGGAGTGATATCAGGGAGCAGGAATTAGGGATCTGGTGACGAAGAAAGGCCCATATAAGCATGTGTTGTCAATACACCACTCTAGTTAATGGGGCTTAATTCCATGTGACCTCAGAGAAGTTTACAGAATCCTTCTCAGAATTTGTCCACTCTAAAGATGAGAGGCAGGCATTTTTTCCCCAGCTCTATTGAGATATAAATAACATATAACATTATGTTAGTTTAAAGTGTACAAGGGGATGATTTGCTACATGTTTCTATTGCAGAATGATTACCACAATACAGTTAGTTAATACATCTTCCTCTCATATAATTATAATTTTTGTGTGTGTGGTAATGTTACCAAACAGAGAACTGGTTCCGAACTCAGATTCAGCTGTTCACTGCTTAAAAATCAGTACTTGAGAGCCTATTGAGGGTGGGAAAGCAAAGTTTGCTTTATTCAGGAAGGTGGCCACCTGGGAAGATGCGGAGCGTTTTAAAGGGGGAGTCAGGGGAAAAGGGAGGGGGCTATGTGTGGGAGAAACACGTGCCCAGGTGGTTAGTCGTATGTTGATAGGACCCTGAACAGACTTGCTGGCATCTGTAGCAGCTGTTTTCGAATGTGGCCAGGCATTATCTTCTGGGAAAGTTTGGTCCTTCACTCCTCAAGGCCAGCTTCAAGGAAAGAAGGGTAGTTCTGCTACAGATTAAGGGATTTAGGTTTTAGGGACTTGATGCAAGGAGTGCAGAGCTTAAAGCAAAATAACCCTTAAGACTGGTTGGAGTGCTGTTACAGTGATAGCATGTAAGATTTACTCCTTTAGCAACTTAGAAGTATAAGATACAGAGTTTGTTAACAATAGTCACCATGCTGGATATTAGACCCCTAGGACTTACTCATTTTAATAACTGGAAATCTGTACCTTTTGACCAACATCTCCCCAATTCCCACACCCCCTAGCAACCATCATTCTATTCCCCATTACTATGAGTTTGTTTTTTTGCAGGTTCCACATATAAATGAGATCATACAGTATTTGTCTTCCTCTGATTTATTTCATTTAACATAATGCTCTCAAGCTCCATGCATGTTGTCACAAATGGCAGAATTTCCTTCTTTTTTATAGCTGAATAATATTTCAGTGTGTATATATACCACACTTTCTTTATCCATTCAAATGTCAGTGGACATTTAGGTTATTTCCATATCTTGACTATTATGAATAATGAATGTCAAGCATTCATTAACTAGCTTGCATCCCCATGGGTAGATGATTATTATTTCTCCCACAGAGACATCAATTCCCCCATACTTCCAAGCTTGCATGTACTGGGCTAAGCAAGCTCTCACTAGTGCTCAGGACACTGGAAAAGCCCTGGGCAGAAAGGAAAATTCAAAGTACATACCAGAAGCCAGATGCTGTCTGCTTGAAGTGAGTCACAGCCTATACAGAACTATCTCCCTATCCATGGCTGAAGTTAGAGCTGCAGCCAAGAGACCACAGATGGTTCTTCTACCAAGCGGTAGTTAATATCCATTGTTGTCTCCATTTCCTTGTCTACTTTTGCAATACACCTCTCATCCCTTTTGACCTTTGATTCAGGTCACCATGAAACTCATCATAGTTTCTGGGTGCAAAACAAACAAACAAAACACTCTTCAATCCTCTATGCTCCTACCTCCCTGAGATATGTGATACTGCTAACCTCCAAAGCCCTCTCTTTGTTTTATGTGCCATCACTTTCCTCTGTGTCTTCTCTTTCTCTCTGGCATCTCTTTCTTAGTCTCCTTTGGTTTCTCTTCCTCTGCCCATCATTTAGGGGTCAGTGTTTCCCTAAAGTACAAAATTTGGGTTGGTTCTCACCTACATAAACCCAACCTTGCCTGTAATAGCTTCAGCCACTGCCTCCAAGTGGATGATGCCCCAAAGTATATGCCTGCTGCAGGCTCCTCTTCTGAGGCCCCAAACTGCTTTTCTGCCTACCTACTAAACACCTCCTTCCAGCTCACCCACAGGCACTTCAAACTCATCGTGACCCACATTGAAATGCTTACCACCTACCCCTTCCAAACTCTTCTGCTTTGGAACTAAAGCCAAGTTCCACCCCCTCGTTATATCAGCTGCCAAGCCTTGTCTGAACCACCTCCTAATATTTCCTTCCTCTGTCCTCTTCTTTCCCATGGCCATATCTGGAGGAGCACAGATTCAAAACTAGCCACCCTGATTCCTGCCTGGTTCCACACCACTTGCAGGGTGCGCTTAACAAACCATCAATCTGATTATTTTATGCCTCTTTAATCTTTTAGTGGTTGCCTTTAAGATAAGGAGTAAGATAAAGTCCTTTAGCAGGACTTATGAAGTGATTCATGATCCAGGGGCGCCAACAATTAGGACCCATCCATTACAACTGCTTTCTAGCTTACCAAGATTTCACATTTACCTGAAAAGGATGTGGTTCCCCACCCCAGTGTCAGTCTTCCAACCCATTCTGGCAAACACCATCTCATTCTTAGGACTTCATTCAGGCATCACCTGAAGTCTTCAGCTTCCCTGATCACCCTGAGGTAGATTTAGGCCCTCCCGTCTCACTCTTGGCAGAGCCTTAAGCATAGTATGTATCATATCGCACTGCAAAATTTGCCTTTCACTTTGTCTTTTTCACCACACTGTAAACTTGTATCAGTCACTATTGCTGTCTAACAATCACACAAGCCCAGAGGCATACAACAGTAAATATTAATGTCTCACATTTCTGCAGAGTTCAACCTATCTGAGCTGGGTGGTTCTCCTGGTCTCTACTGGGCTCACTCATCTATGGTCAGTTGGGGTTCTGTCTGGGCTGGGTTGGGCTAGGCAGCTTATCTAGAGTAGCTCTCTTCCATCTATCTCTCAGCCTTGAAAACAAGGATTTTGTCTCATTTATCATGGTGCCTGATGTTGAATTGTTGAATCAAAGAGACAATGAGATAGCTAGTTAATATTGTATATATTAAACAGAAAGTACTAAATTGAAACCACTGGGATCCTCTACTCTTCCCAAATCCTCCCACCTACCCAGACCTAAGGCAGCACAGTATCCTCTCACCTATCCTCATAAGGATTATTTTTTCACTATTATATACTATTATTTTTCACTATTCTAATGATTATGATATAAGGCTTCTGTGTTTCTTGCAACCTCCTGGCAAAACATTCAAAAACCAGGTGGTATTTTATCGACAGGGCAAAAATGATTTGCTGCGTTCTCTGGAGCTATTTGAAGGAAAGGCACTCTACTCTGGTGGTTTAAAATATATCTGCAGATTCTTTGACACTTCCTCAAACAGGTGCAGCTGAATTCTCTTCCCCTTAAGTGTGAGCATAGTGACTGACTTCTAAGGAATAGAATAGTGTGTAACTTCTGAGACTAGGTAATCAAAGGCCTTGTGGCTTCTTCCTTTCTTTCTCTTGGATCACTTGTTCCAGGAGAAGCCAGCCACCATGTCATAAAGGCACTCAAGCAACCCTGTAGAGAGGCCTATATGACAAGGAACTGAGGCCTCCAGCCAACTGGCATATGAATAAGCTTTCTTGGAAGCAGATAACTCCAGGCCCTTCTGAAGATTGTAGTGGCCTCAACCAACATTGGACTGCAACTTCATGAGAGGCCCCATGCCAGAATATGCTGCTGCTTTATCCTAAGTCTCAGAAACTTTGTGAGTTAACAAATGCTTGTTGTTTTAAGCCTCTAAGTTTTGGGAGAGGCCGTTATGCAGCAATAAATAACTAATTCAGCCACTTTGTGAATCAATTATTAAAACCTCTCCCAGAGCCCAGGTTTCATAGTTACAACGTTACAAGTGGCTTCCAAACAGCTTACAAAGGGGAGAAAATACAACCACACCCCCACCTTGGAGGCTCCCTACCTGATGTTAAAAAAAAAAAAAAAAAAAGACAAAATAATTATCTACCTTCCTTGGAGGCTAATAGAAAGAAAACTGTCAGGTTTTAGAAGAGACTGTCAAATTTGACTATAAATGTTGTCCAGGAAGTCTGAGTTGGAAAGCAAATTTATAGAGGAAGAATTGAAAAGCCTCTACCATCATCCCCTTGACTGAAGCCCAGTCCTAATTTTCAAATTCCACGTTTAGCAGCCACCTCCTCAGAGCAACTAGATCACTAGAACGCTAACCTGACCCCCAGGTTATTGAACTTGTCACTTGCTTCACACCCCTCATGTTGGCCCTGAGAAATAAAATACTGCAGGCCAACCCCTATTCTAGCCCCTGAAGGTGATAATGAGGGAAATCATGCGACTCCTCAAAATAATGACAAAAGGGAACAGCGTTTGAGGTTGTGAGTCACGGCTGATTGGGAGTCAGGAGAAGGAGAGCAGAGAGAGGAGATGAACATAAGAAGAGCTAAGCAGAAAATAAACACGGGCTCTGCAGACATGAAGCCAAAGGGAACACAACCAGACCTGAGGCCTCAGAAAGCTTCAGAGCAGGCTGGGCTGGAAGGCTGGACTGGTAGGATAACGGGGGAGAAGCCTCTACAAGGCATCTCAGCCAGGGGAGCTACCACATGTCCAGTCTTGTTTGACCAGTGATGTGAGTCCTCACGAGCCCCTTTTAGTCACTGAACAGCAGCATCTACTTACTTCCTCTTCGTGTCAAAAAACAAATACCAGGAGGCCACTTTTCACTCAGCCCTGAGCCAGGACCAGGGAATATAGACATGAATAAGACCCTAAGGATTTAGAATTTCACAGGGAGATTGACCTGGGAAGGTCATAGAAAAGAACGGAGCAAAGGCAATGAGAGAATATTGTTCAAGGAACTCTGGGAGACAGACAAGGGGTGTCTACTAGATCAGAGCCTGGAGGTGGTGGGATGAAAGATCTAGGAGGCTGCCTAGAGAGGTAGGCATGTGAGCTGCAGAAACAAGCATCACTGCGATGAAGTATATGTTGTGGGAGAGGGGAAGGCACCCAGGTAACTCCAGAAACAGGTAATATAACAACTGTTCTCAGTTTTCTAAGGCTGCTACAACAAATTACCACAACTGGCTGGCTTTAAACAACAGAGTTTTGTTCTCTCACTGTTCTGGAGGCTGGATGTCTGAAATCATTGGCTGGCAGAGCCAATGTCCCTATGGAGGCTGGAGTGGAGATTCTGTTCTTGCCTCTTCCAGCTGCCGGCGGCATGCTTTGGTGTGCCCACATCACTCCAATCTCTGCCTCTATCTTCATATCAATTCCTCCCCTGTCAAGTTTTCCTCTGCCTTGAAGACACTTGTGATAGGACGTGAGGCCCATTTGCATAGTCTAGAGCAATCTCTGCCTCTCAAGATTCTTAATTATTTTGTCTACAAAGACTCTTTTTCCATATAAAGTAAGATTAATCATTTCCAGAGAGTAGGACCTAATATCTTTGGGATCGCACTACTCAGTGTACTACAACAACATAAGACCTGGATGTGCAAAGATCCTGGTGAGCAGATAGTTCAGCATTCGTTGGGCTTAATAGGAAGTGACAGATAAAGTAGGCCATTACATTATACACCAGGTGAATTACATGTGTGCAGCCCGGAGAGAGTGGGCCCACGTTCTCTCTGCAGCCATGAGGGTAGATTTCGGTATCAAATGACATCACTATGGGCTTTGAGACAGGGAAGTTCAGCCCCTGACCTTACAAATGCCTAGTGCCTAGAGTATGTGGGCAATATATGCTTGCTAAATAAAATTTTAAAAAGTGAACTTTTACAAAGACTATAGGAACCAGGGTGGAAAATGGGGAAAAGGCATTGGGGTACTAAAGGCCAGCCCCCTATGGTGAGACAGTTGTTAGTGCCTTGGAGTCAGGAGCCCCGTGGAGTCAGGTGCCCCGTGAAGTCAGGTGTCCTGTGGAGTCAGGCAAGGCCACAGATGAGACCACATCCTTGTTATACTCCTGCCCTGCTTAACCCAGTCACAGGTTCCTCCCCAAAACTCCTTCTAAATAAATCACTTGCACAAGAACCCTCATCTCAAGCTCTGCTCTAAGGAATCTACCCTAACAGCTTCCCTTCCTGATGATGTGGCTCTTAGGAGTGTCTGAGCTAAGCAACGGGTTAGCAAGCAGATGTTCAAACCAGTCATCAATGAGTTCTGGGAGGATGCTAATTCGGCACACACCAAAATCAGGGAAGAAGGTTTATCAAAAAAAATCGGTATTTAGTAAGTACATGCCAAAAATCCAGTGGTCTGCACCAAGTAGAGTGGTTTTTTTGTTGTTGTTGTTTTACCCAGAACCGTTTGGGTTTTTTTAGTATGTATGTATGTATGTATGTATAATTTCTATACCCAACATGGGACTTGGACTCATGACCCTGAAATGGAGTCGCATGCTCCCCTGACTGAGCCAGCCAGGCGCCCCTAGAACTGGTTTCTAATTAAAGACTATGCCTCTGTCGCTTATCTCACTCTTCACTGCACTAAAAATTTCTGTTTTTGTAACACATATTTTGTTTTCACCAACTAAATTCTTAAATCTTCATGAGTGAGGCCCTGCATGATGGGTTCTTTTTGCCATAATACCTGTCACCATAGCTGGCATTCAGTAGGGTCTTAATGAAAACTGAGAGGTCACATTCTCCTGAATTTGTGTGGGCTTTAATGCTTATGGAGCACTTCGCATACCCAAAGCGTGCTCCATGGACTAGAAGCATCAATATTGTCTAAGAATTTGTTAGAAATGCAGAATTTCAGCCCCCAGCCCAGATCTCTGGGGTAGGGCCTAGAAATCTGTCTTTTAACAGGAAGTCTGGGTGATTTTATGGGCGCTAACATTTAAAACCACTAACATATGTCAGCTTATTCAACTTGTTGGAAGATGGATCCACTGGAGGGAAGATGGTTGTCAGAAAGCCACAAAGAAGGAATGGAGCCCCCAACAAATTTGCCTCCATCCATGCGTGTACCATGTGAGTGCTAGGTCAGGCCTATACTGCCCCATTCCGCCACTAGGACTCAGGCGCCAGGTCCAATACTGGCTGTCTTGGGCAAATGATTTGTCTCCCTCAGCCTTTGTTTCCTCATCACTAGAATGGGAACAATCTTAGCACTAGCTCATATTGACTAAATAAATTATGGTACATTCATACAAAGGAATACTCTGAAGACTTAATGAGGTAGGCTTATATCTGCTGTTGCAAAAAGATGTTCAAGTTATATTTTTAGATAATGCAAGATTCTAAAGAGCAAATTGTGTATGTGTCAGGTTAAAAATAAAGGACTCATTACATATATATGTGCATTATACACATACAATAGATTACACACGTGTGTCCCACATATGTGAACTTAAAGAAGACTCATTAACATATACACATAAATACTCATTACATACATATATTGGTAATGTATGAGTTTCCCATAGGAAACTAATATATGTATATATTTTTATGTACATATTATATACATATATAAAATGTGTGTGTGTAAGAGTCCTCCAGTTTTAATGTCTCATACACACATACACAAAGCACTGACTGTAGGGGAGGTGCTGAAAATACCAGGGAAAATAAGAAAATCAAGATCTTGTCTATGAGAAACTTACATTCTAACCAGGAAGGCAGCCAACAAAACAAGCAAATACATAAACAGGATAATTACAGATTACGATGAATGTTATGAAAGAAATCATCTAGCTGCTCTGCAAGTGGCTCTGATTGCCACTTGGAAGAGGCCTGTTTGATACAGGAAGAGAGGATCTCAGGAGGATGTGATATTGAAGCAGAAACTAATGGAGGACATAGAGCTGGTGGTTAGCATTGCTGGGGAAAGGACATTCCAGGCAGAGGGAGCAACAAGGACAGAGGCTCTAGGAGGGGAATCGGCCTGGCTTATTTGAGGACACACAAGAGCAGAGCAGTGGAGTAGGAGATGAGTAAGAGTTTTAGAAGTTCCAGTGAGGAAGCATGGTAGGCAAACCTTGATAATTGTGTTAACATATTGGATTTTATTCTAAGAACAAGGAGAACCCATCAAAAGGTTTATCCGGGAAACTAACACCATCTGATTTAGGTTTTTAAAAGGTCCCTTGGCTGCTGAGTAGGAATAGGCTTGCAGGGAAATGTGAGGGAAAGCAGGAACCCCATCTAAAAGGACATTACAAAATCCAGGTGAAATATGGTACAGGTCTATACCAACTGGGTCAGTGATGGTGGAGAGAGATGAGCAAACTCGAGGATTACATTTGAGGTAAAACCAAAACTGAACAATGGATTGAAAGGTACAGGATTAGTATGGGAGTCAGTTGACTGTTGGTTGATCCAGACTGTCTTTACCTAGGACAACTCAGATGGAAGCACTCAACTTTGCCCTATGTCTTTCATTCTCCAGTAGGATGGCCTGGGCTTCCACTCATGGAGACAGCAGAGATACTCAACCGTAATGGAAACGAATAAGCATTTTCTCAAGCCTTTGCTTGAGTCACATCTGCTAATATGCTATTGGCTAAAACAAGTCACATGGATGAAATCAGAATCAAAAATCAGGGAAATAGGCTCAATCTCTTAATGGGAGGCTATAAAGCCACATGGCAAAGGGAATGGATACAGGAATGGCTGAAGAAGGGGAAGACTGCTTTTCAAAGCACCCGCAGCTCTACATTAACAGCCAGGGACAGGAGAAAACAGAGGTTAACGCAGTTGTGAAATGTTGAAAATGATATGTGCCTATCACTGTCTGTAAAATCAGTGAGCTTAGGAAGCCAAGAATTAAACTGATAAATAAATGCTAGACTGTGCTATGCCCTAGGGCCTATGTGTATGCCAAAATTAGGGATGCTGTGCTTCCTGGCCAATTCTGTTTTATCACAGTGAAGCAGAAACTGCAGGACAGCATGAGATAGACTGACAGACAATTTCATTCTCTCTTTAGTTGAAGTTCTTCTCAGCAATTAGTGACCCAGTACCTTCCCTGACTGGGATTCTCCTGGAATCTCTGAGCTGGTTTATTGCCCCCAGAAGCCCATAGTAATTTCCCTAGAGAAAACAGAATTTCTGCTACTGTCCCCAGATAAACCATTCCAATAGTCAGCTGGGGATAATGATGGCAGTGGTGATGGTGACGGTGGCGGTGTACTTTCACTCTGTTTTTGTTTTACTTTGTTTTGTTTTTTTCACTCAGGACATAAATTGTGAGCCCTTGAACGACATCATCGTAATTTTCAACTGTATTGGGACAAGTAGGGATAAGCATCTCCCTAATTTATAGAAATATAAATAGCAAGGAAACAGGATACTTAAACAAATAAGAGCTTTTAACAGAAGGTCTGCAGATGTTGCCTGCTTCTCCTCATCACTGTAGATCTGTGGTCCGGCTCTGGGAAGAGGCAGGAAGCCTTAGGGCGCCTTATTCGAGAACAGTAGATAAAAGTCACGGTCTGGCAATCCCATCTGCTTCCTTGAAGAAGGAAATATTATAAAATAGTAATGTCAGGGCCCCAGGCAACACAGTTTCCCAAGGGTCTCTGGGTTAACTCAACCAACATGTCCTCTTACATGTAAACTTGGACTCATGATGGGGGTGGAGCAGACAGCTGAGCACACTATGTTGGCCCGCACTGCAAATGAAAAGGTACCATCTGTGCTGCTGCTGAAAAATGATGATGCAGAGATGTGACGTTTCTAATGTTCCATCTGGGTACAATTGAATTGCTTCTTTAAAATAAAAAAATCCATATTTGATATCCATCCTTTCTTGTAATGGTCTCCATCTATCTTTTGTTGTTTCTGGAGGATTTATTTCATGAGAAGTATGACATGAAATATGAAAAGCTAAGAACAAAGGTCTTTGGGGGATGACTGTGGCATTTGTTGTTTCTTTGGCTGACTTGTTCTTCATTTTCTTGTCATTTCAAAAACACCTTCCATATGCAAAATGTCCTCTCCCCACCTTGGGAAAAAACACCCTGACTAGATAACTGGATAGACAGGCAGAAGGTGAATTATCAGTCTGCTATGTACACACAGAAGGAAAACAGGGCGTGAATTTGCCAGAATACCCAGTTGCCCACATTTCCAAACCAAGAAAAGCCGCAATTAATTTTATTTCCTAAAAATCATGTTGGTTCTGAAGAACATTCTGAGAATAATAATAAAGGTAATTAGAAGCACAACTTGAATTCAGAGTGACTTGCTTCTGAAGCATTAAAAGCACAAGAAGGAAACAATAGTATATGGAGGGACTCTAACATGCCTCTCGCCAGGTACAATTATAGATTTGAAATCTGTTGTTATCTTACCATGGCAACCTTCATACTTAATTTCCCAAATGTTGAACTTTTGTCATCCTTCTCCTCTAGGGGAGCCCTTCAACTACTGCTTTCCCTGAATTCATGTTGTGTCCTTGCCTTCAATACCTAGCATTCCTCCAAGCACATGCTGTGGGCTCACTTCCCCAAACCAAGAACAATAGCTAACACCAGGAGAATTGGGTTATGCTCTCAGCAAAAGCACTTAGACGTGTTCTTTCTGTATGATAGAAACCAATAATTGTGCACAGCTTCAAAAGGTCCTTGCCAACTTTGTTTGGCCTCTTGTTCTATCCAGTGCCATTTTAATAAACACTTATAAGTGTCTACTGTGTGCTGGGAGCATTGGGAAATACAAAGATTGGAATAAGCCATATTGTCTGATCTCCAGAAGTTCACAGTGTAGAAAGAGTAAAATCCAGATCACCAGAAAGCAGTTCTCAATGTGTGATCCCCACACCAGCAGCATCAGTATCACCTGGGGCTTTGTTAGAAATGTAGATCTCAGGGGCGCCTGGGTGGCTCAGTCAGCTGGGCATCTGACTTCGGCTCAGGTCATGGTCTTGCGGCTGAGTTTGAACCCTGCATCGGACTCTGTGCTGACAGCTTGGAGCCTGGAGCCTGCTTTGGCATCTCTCTTTGCCCCTGCCCCACTAGTATCTCTCTCTCTCTCTCTCTCTCTCTCTCTCTCTATCTATCTCTCTCTCTCTCAAAAATAAATAAACATTAAAAAATTTTTTTTCAAAAAAGAGAAATGCAGATCTCAGACCCTTTCCCAGACCTTCTTTTTCTCTCTCTCTCTCTTTTTTTTTTATATTAAGTATAATTTATTGTCAGATTGCTTTCCATCCAACACCCAGTGCTCATCCCAACGGGTGTCCTCCTCAATGCCCATCACCCACTTTTCCCTCTCCCTCATACCCATCAACCCTCAGTTTGTTCTCAGTATTTAAGACTCTCTTATGGTTTTCCTCCCTCCCTCTCTGTAACTCCACCTCCCTTCTCCTCCCCCATTGTTCTCTGTTAAGTTTCTCAGGATCCACATATGAGTGAAAACATGGTAACTGTCTTTCTCTGCCTGACTTATTTCACTTAGCATAATACCCTCCAGTTCCATCCACTTTGCTACAAATGGCCAGATTTCATTCTTTCTCATTGCCAAGTAGTATTCCATTGTATATATAAACCACATCTTCTTTATCCATTCGTCAGTTGATGAATATTTAGGCTCTTTCCATAATTTGGCTATTGTTGAAAGTGCTGCTATAAACATTGGGGTACAAGTGCCCCTATGAATCAGCACTCCTGTATCCCTTGGGTGAATTCTTAGCAGTGTTATTGCTGGGTCATAGGGTAGATCTATTTTCAATTTTTTGAGGAACCTCCACAGTTTTCCAGAGTGGCTGCACCAGTTTGCATTCCCACCAACAGTGCAAGAGGGTTCCTGTTTCTTCACATCCTCTCCAGCATCTATAGTCTCCTGACTTGTTCATTTTAGCCACTCTGACCAGCATGAGGTAGTATCTCAGTGTGGTTTTGATTTGTATTTCCCCAATAAAGAGTGACGTTGAGTCTTTTCATGTGCCTGTTTGCCATCTGGATTTCTTCTTTGGAAAAGTGTCTATTCATGTCTTCTGCCCATTTCTTCACTGGATTTTTTTGGGGGTGTGGAGTTTGGTGAGTTCTTTATAGATTTTGGATACTAGCCCTTTATCTGATATGTCATTTGCAAATATCTTTTCCCATTCTGTTGGTTGCCTTTTAGTTTTGTTGATTGTTTCCTTTGCAGTGCAGAAGTTTTAATCTTCATGAGGTCCTAATAGTTCATTTTTGCTTTTAATTCCCTTGCCTTTGGAGATGTGTTGAGTAAGAAATTGCTGTAGCTGAGGTCAAAGAGGTTTTTTCCTGCTTTCTCCTCTAGGGTTTTGATGGTTTCCTGTCTCACATTCAGGTCCTTCATCCATTTTGAGTTTATTTTTGTGAATGGTGTAAGAAAGTGGTCTAGTTTCATTCTTCTGCCTGTTGCTGTCCAGTTCTCCCAGCACCATTTGTTAAAGAGACTGTCTTTTTTCCGTTGGATACTCTTTCCTGCTTTGTCAAAGATTAGTTGGCCATACATTTGTGGGTCCAATTCTGGGGTCTCTATTCTATTCCATTCGTTGTGTGTCTGTTTTTGTGCCAATACCATACTGTCCTGATAGGGTCTCTGGGAGTGGGCAATCTGTATATTCAAAGTTCTTCCAGATAACTAAGATGCTCCCTAAAATGTGAGAATGACTGGTGTAAAGCATTGGAGCACAAGCACCATAAGAGAGATACAAAGTGTTTTGAGTAAAGGGAAAATCACATCTGTTTTGGAAGGAGGGGATTTTTAGGAGTGATATAATTTCTGTGATGCTTTGAAAGTTAGCTAAGATATTGAAATGTAGGCGGTGGAGTAAGAAGAGGACATTCTGGGTGAGTGAAACATGAGCCAAGCCACAGAATTAAGAAAGCAGAAGGCAAATCGAAGAGTCTAGATTGATTGGCATGGAAGGAGATGGAGGTGAGAATCAGAAGATGTAAGTTAGGGTCTCAAGCCCCAAGCTGAAGAGCATGTGGACTAACTCAGTGGGCAATGACAAGCCACTAAGGTTTTTAGAGGAATAACAAAATTAGAGCAGTGTTTTTGGAAGACTTATGTGATGGTTTCAGTAGGATAACTTGAAGTAGGAAGATACACAGGAAGTGGGGAACCAATTGAGTTGACAACTGTAATATTTTGGGTGGGTAATAATGAAAGTTTCAACTAGCGGGTTTACAGAGAAAATATGAGGGAATTAATTGGAGAAAATGTGAAGGACTAAATCAATAGCACTTAGCAATTGATTCAATATTAGCAAGAAAATGAGAAGACTCAAAACCTTGATTAACAAGAGATTAGTCATGTCATACACCAAAGATTGAGGCAATCAGAGGATGAGTTGGTTTTGGAAGGGATTTGTTTAGATCATAGTTGACATTTTGTGATTTGGTGCATCATGAAGCTGGGAATGCAGGCATGGAGTTTATAATAAAATCTACAATATTTGACCACATAGGCTAGGTCTGGCTACGCACATGAGTTAGGCACATGACTTATATCATGTAAAGCTTATACTAACTTTATGAGAAGACATTATTATGCCCGTTTTTATTATTTAAATTAGATTCTGTTGCATATAACAGAAAATCCAAAATATACAAAACAGTGGCTTAAACACAAGGTTTATTCTAGCATGCAGAAGAAATCAGGAGGTGGGCAGGCAGGATAGATACGACGGCTTCAGCAAAATCATCAGGGGGCCAAGTTCCTTCTAATGTCCTTCCGCATCCTCCCCTGGGGAATCCTACCCTCCAGGTACTTCATCAGTCAAGATTGCTGCTGAAGCTCCAACTGAAAATATGGGAATGGATGCTTGTTGAGAGTATGAATATAGAGTAGGAGGTTGGAAGAAAGAACCTTGGAGGATGACCACTAGGAAGGGCAAGGAGGAGGCATAGGGAAGAGAGGAGGACCACATCAACAAAAGGCAAGGAAACACAAGGCTTAGAACGGCAGGGGAGGTGGGGAGGTGATGTTGGATCGTGCAGACCATGAAAAACTCTTAGTGGGTTGGACAAGGTGGGGTCCTCAGTGACATTCAAAAGAACAGCATCATTCAAGAGTTCTGCGACAGCAGCTCTTAGAGTTAAGGAAATACGAGATGATGAAGTAGTGCAGCAGTAATTTCTCTCCCATGAAGTTTGGTGATACAGGGAAACAAAGAAACAATGGTAGTGACTGAGAAATCCAGCAGCATTGAGGTAATGTTTCCTAGACTAGTAGGCCTGAATACAATTTCCCTTTATGATGTCAGGTCTCCTGGAGACCAGATTTAAATTGCTTGAGCGTGTGGGCTGAGACAGCGAAGCACATCTTCCCTGATTGCAGCCCCCGTCCAATTCCTCCCAAGAAAAGTAAAGCGAGTGTTGGCTGATACTGTAGCATAATAAAGGGCTGATACATTTTCTAAAGGCCGTCTGATAAGCTTCATTAATTCATTTTTGGCTTTTCCTCCAAAAGCTGGATAGAAGTTCCTCTAACTCTGGCCTGTGCTCTTGAAGAAAAATTAAATTGCAAAAGTGAGGCTGTTTCGTTAGGCTGCACTCCCCCCAGGGTCAGCAAAGCCTCTCTGGGCGCTTTGCAATGGCAGAGCTGCGGCTCCATTTCAGCAAAAATAAATATCAGATTACACACATTGTTTTTGCAGCTGAGGATTTGGTGGAGTGGCTATTGCATTCTGCAGTTGCAAATAAAGAGAGCACAGCATTTTTGCATCCTTTCTTTATGAAGCCATTTTCTCCCCTCAAGAAGTGCATCCCCAGAGGATTTTTTCCAACAAATGCCTGGTGCTTCTGTGATGTTCATCGTGCATGACTTGCTTTAGAGGTTGTTAAAAATAAAGACAGATAGTTGGGTCAGTTCTCTTGGTGCCTTTCACTCCTCTCTTGTTAGATTTCCACCCCACCCTTACCTCCCTCCCTGGAAAAGCCCTTGTGCTACAAAATTATGAAAGAATGGCAGAGACTGAAACCACAGCACGCCTTTGCAATTCTAACTTTCTAACCTGAAACCAGTGAGCCATAAAACTCTAGAAGCTAAAAGCTGCCTGAGGCAAATCCAAATCTTCTGGCTTTAAAATAGCAACACATCTTTGACCATTTTAGCTATTTTGAGGTAGATTTTCATGCGCAGGCATGCTTGTTGAAATTAAATGTGTTTCATTTGTATCTTTTTTTTTCTTTCTGAAGAAATAGCAGGCTGGCGAGGTACTGCTTTCTGCGTCTTAAAGACTAAATTTGAGTGCCTTGAGTAGGTATTAAATTACCAAACTGGGAGTTTTCTATCTAGATTGGATAGGCCTGGTACCACTCTGGAACCTGGGTACATTTAGGAAAGTTGCCTTACTTGAGCCTGTCTTATGAGTATTCCTGTACTGTCACAGCTCTTAGTCTGGATGCCCCAGAAACAAACCCTAAGATGAGGTTCTGAGGGAAAGTAGTTTATTTGGGAGATGATTACAAGAAACACTGGTAATGTGACTGAACGAAAGGGAGTTCGCTCCCTGATGTATCACGGAAACTGCATGAGGTGAGTTGTCGCACAAAGAAAACTTTATTTGGAGCAAATAAGATCACAGAGAATGGCTTCCAAAGCCATGACTCCCTGAGAGAGGGTAACTGGGTTCCTTTTGTTTAGGTTATGATGAATATTTAGATAGGGAAGCCATGTCATCATATGCAGAGGTGGTGCACATGCACCTTAAGGAAACCTCCTATACATAAATTGTATGTTATGTAAATGGGGCTCCTCCTTGGGTGGAGATTTCAGCATTATAATGAGGTAAAGATAAGTACCAGTCATTCCAGGGGGTCACACCACAGTCCATCTGCGCAGGTGCAAGTCATTTAGCTCAGATGGTCAGGGTGGACTGGGCTGGTACCTGTCTTGTCAGGCCTGTTGCCATCACCTGAGGGGTTGCTTTGGGTTCATTTGCAAGAGTTAAAAGGTAAGACAGAAAGGAGATCTTAAGGAAAGATGTAGGACAGAGGTTAGTGAGTTTGTACTCACTACTGCAGGTACCCACTACTGCAGGTGGGCGGTAAAGGTCAGGTCTTAGGGTCTAGCTGGTGACAGTAAGAGGATGGGGAAGTGAGCAGAGAAGAGAAAATAGCTCATAAAAGGTGCCACTGTGGGCAACTGGTGCTTGATCCCGCTGAGGACTCTGGGAAACACTGCATAACATGCACAGGTATGTCCTACCTAACCCCCATCTGTCATTGGTTCACAGTCTTGACCAGAGACGTCAATTCTTTCCAACATCCTCTATAGATTCAATGAAATCCCAATCAAAATCCCAGCAATTATTTTGTAGATGTCAACATATTGATTTTAATGTGTATATCAAAAAGCAAAAGACCTAGAATGACTAAGACAATACTAAAAAAGAACAGAGTTGAAGGACTTATACTACCCAATGTCAAGATTTAATATAAAGTTGTTATAATCAAGGCAGCATAGAAGTGAGTTGGGGGAAGAGTAGTGGAACAGAATAAAGAGCCTAGAAATAGACCCACACAAATATAGTCAATCTATCCTTGACAAAGACTCAAAGGCAATTCAGTGGAGAAAAGACAGTTTTTTCAATAAATGGTTCTGGACACTAGATACTTATACTTTTCACAAAAATTAACTCAAAATGAACCATAGATCTAAATGTAAAGTGTAAAACTATAAAAGTTGTAGAAGAAAATATAGGGGAAAATCTATATGATCGTGGATTGAGAGATGAATTTTTAGATGCAATACCAAAAGCACAATCTATAAAAGGGAAAATTGATATGTTGCATTTTATTAAAATTTAAAACTTCTTCCCTGTGAAAGACAGTTAAGAAAATGAAAGAATTGGAGGAACTAACTGCAAAACACGTATCTGATAAAGGACTTGTATACAAAATATACAAGGAATTCTTAAAACTCAACAATAAGATAAGAAACTCTTAGAGCGAAAATCTTTTCTTAGAGCTAAAAATCTACAACGATTGTTGATAAAAACAGGTAGAATGTGATTCTGATTTTGTAAACAATAATCACAATACACATGCAAATAAATAATTTCTCAATAGTCAAGTCTTTTATTATCCCTTTTTGGAAAGAGAGTTGTTAACTATAAACATTTCCCTCCCCAGCTCTTAGTCTTTTTAACTGAGCAGAAGGGATTATACAGTGAGAGAAGGAATTGCAGGAGAAACCGACAGGCAGATAGAAGGGGAGCATTCCTTAAAGGGGAGGAGGTGCCTAGGAGCTGGAGGCCCCAGGCGCCATGCCTTACTGTACCTGTCTGTCCCATGCCTCACTGTACCCATAGGTGGTGGTGAGGCCTGAGAGGGAATCTCAAACACACACTAGCCTCCCATCCAGAGGAAGATTCGGTGCTCCTCTGGACCCTGAAGGCAGTCCCTGCCCTCCTGACCCACTGGACATTAGACAGTGATAAAGGCTGCCATGTTGGGTTGAACATCAAAGACATCCCCCAGCTTTCCAAGCACTACATAAGCCTCCCATTTTTCTCTTTGACCCTCAAGAAAGATCAAAAGCCCCAGTACTTACAAGGATCTTCTGACAACCATGTAGGACATGAAGGTCAGAGGCAGATTTAATCTGATTTGAAGAAAATGGAGAAGTGTGACATTCCTTAGAAAACTGAGTTTATGTGCAGGCAGTCATACACGTTTTTGATACATATAAATGAGAAAACAACTATAAGAGTAAATGCCTAATTAAGGATAGGTGTTGAATCCTGAGTAATGGGATTGTAAGTGATTCTTATTTTCTTTTTATTTACTCTGTGCTCTTTGATTTCCATGCAAGGAGAATGTATTACCTATGAAAAAATGGGGAAAGGCTAGGTGGTACAGTGTATAGGGCCTGGGTTTTGAATTACTAGTGCTTCTTATTTGCTGGGTCAGTTTGATAAAGTTATTTACAAGTCTTTTTCTTTTTCTTTTTTTCACTTCAGTTCACATTTTATTGCACTGATCACATGTCATGACTGAGAAGACATTGTATATTGTTGGACTCGCAGTTTTTGAATAAAATGCAAAACACAGTCTTCACTAGAGCATAATGGTCAATTCTTAAGCATTCCCAAGGTAGTCTTAGATGAGATGTTTCCTGAAGATATATGAAAATATGGCTAGGATAAGAATATGTAATGCACATCCTGACACAAGAAGGGAGGCAAGAAAAGGATCGTGCATTGAAATGATTAGCAAGTTAACTATTTTATGTATTTACCAGTAATCTGAGGCAGATGTGAATGAACAGGAATACTTGGAGGATGATCGTGATTGAAAAGCATTTCAATGTGGAGCACTTGGGTGGCTCACTGGGTTAAGCATCTGACTTCTGATTTCAGCTCAGGTCATGATCTTACTGTTCATGAGATGGAGCCCAGTGTTGGGCTGTGTGTTGACAGTGTGGAGCCTGCTTGGAGTTCTCTCTGTCCCTCACTCTCTGCCCCTCCCCCCTCACATGCATTCTCTGTCTCTCTCTTTCTCAAAATAAATAAAAAGAAAGAAAGAAAAATATTATATAGTATAAATGACTGCTCAGTGATATTTCTACTTATTTTACTTATTTCTACTTGTATTACTTTTTGTATTACTTTTAGTAATAAAATATTTTTTTTCTATCTCATACATGATTGAACACATATTTTGCTTTAAAATTAACAGTCACAACTGAAGAAACAATGGTTTGTTTTTCTGATGAAGTTACCAACCTGCTGAATCTTAAGGCATCAACAAATGTTGTGTTTCATTTTCCCTGAACAATAAGACCTTCTATTTTGATTATCCAGTAAATAGCAATTTTGTTTCTCTAGTTGTTTCCATTTGCCAAACAGTCATGACAGTTTAACATGGTGGCTACTGCTTTCAGGGGATTCTATCAAGGGAGTCCTCATTTCCATCACAGCAGCTTCTGGCAATCTTTCATCTAAAGTCCATCCATCAGGACTTTTCAATGGTGGTTGGCCAAGGTGTCGTGGCTGCCATGGCTTCATTCTGCTGAATATGATTTTCCTGAAATCTCCTAGATATTCTTAGTGTTATATAAAAATATATCTGTGAGCAATGTTCCGAATGGGTGGTCTCTTCGGGTTTTACTTCTCTTGCTGTGAAGTCTTTAATGCGGTCAGAAAAGCAGGTTTCTGTAAGCTTATTGTAGGTTCCAAGAAATTCTTTAAACTGTTTTATCTGATCATATTCTGGTATTTATGCAGCCATATTCTTTTGGTGTGTTTATTAATCACCTTTTCTGATGCATGAGTTTCCTTTTTCTTCTGGAAAGTCAGTTGTCCAACCTTTGCTTGAACGTCTCCAATGAGACCTGATTTCTTAAGCACAGGCTCTCACATCAGACACAAGTGCAAGGCTGAGCTGCCAGTTGGGTCTAGGGGCAGAGGGTCTTGGTCAGGGCAGGCACTGCAGCTGCGGGATGGAAGAGAACATCAAGTTATTTACATTTCTAAGCCTTGTGTCTTTACCTATAAATCCCAATGGTGTCAACTTTGTAGTTATCAAAGAGATTACAAAGAGAGCAGTTTGCCATATAATTGCACACATAGATACTTATGATAAGTGTACACTTTAGACTGGTGAGCGTCACAGTATGTAAATCTCAGCAATGTGAAAAAACACACAAAAAATACTCATGATGCTTTTGTGTGAATATTTAAATCAACTACGGAAATAGCTAACCTAGATACCCTGATGAATATTTATAAGGTTGGCATATGTCCATCATTTATATCTTTAAATTAAATACAAAAATAAAAACATTACTTTTTTCAAGCTTGTTCCATAATGCCAACTGAAACTCCCAAGAAGGTCTGCATTCTAACAACTCTTCTAAGAATGACTTAAATCCAAAGTACAGGTTATCAATTAGAGGTGATGGCTATGTTCCTTGATGGATTGTTCAGAGATCACTTAATCCCTGCCCACCTGACATTTTTTTGCTACTAAAATGAAAAGAATGGTCCTTGTCATAAGGTGAATTATATCCCCCCCATTTATATATTAAAATATTAACCCCCAGTACCTCAGAATGTGACTGTATTTAGAGATAGGGTCTTTAAAGAGGTAATTAAGTTAAAATGAGGTCATTAGAGTGGGCCCAAATCTAATATGACTGGTGCCCTTATTTAAAAAAAGGAGATTAGGTCATAAACATACACAAAAGGAAGACCATGTGAGACACAGGGAGAAGATGGCCATCTACAAGCCAAAGAGAATCTTTAGAAGACACTAGCCCTACTGACACCTTGATCTTGGACTTTCAGCCTCCATAATTGTGAGAAAATAAATTTCTGTTGTTTAAGCCATCCAATCTAGGATACTTTGTTATGGCAGCCCCACAAAACTAATATCGTCTTTTTGCTTGTCTGAATTTGGGGTGTTGGAAGGAATCTGAAAGACATTTAGGAAAATCTTAAAACTCCTTTTTTTATAAAAGTCTAATAAAATTATTATCATTTGTGGTGCACCCATACTTACAATTATGATGTGGCAGCTATTCCTATTCCAATATATATAGCAAAGATATTTTCTCTTTAAGTTTAAAATAAACTGTGGCATGGAGGAAGGTATCAAAATTACATGTTTTGGGGATAGATTTCTCCACTCCCTTCAAAGGATAAAGGACATAGTATTTGCTTGGTTCAATGATCAAGACTTTGTGCTGAGAGGTGGAAGAAGAGAAGACCTGAAGAAGTTAAGATAATGAAATTACTTTTCATAAATACAAAAACCAGAAAAGAGGGGCTGTAGGGAGAAAAGCTAGCACAATGGAAGACTTTGGGAAAATAAGTGAGAAAGAGATTCAGGAGCTTTGGGTGGGAGAAAGAGGTGTGTAAGTAGGGCTCCTAGAAAGGTATGCTGGGCAGAATGAAGTGCAGTGTCTCCTCATTCTTCAAAGAATTGTCATAAGACTTTCACATTATTCTCCAAGGCTTTTGATTCAAGGACCCCAAATTCATGGTGCTTTTCCTGACATTCCAAAATGTTGAAGAGATTGTGAGATTAAAACAAGGTAGCTTAAAAGATAGCTCATCCATTTAGTCAGTTTCTCTTAAAATTTTCCACGATGTGAAATGCAAAGTAATGTGCTGTAAAGACAATGATTAAGCAAAGGGTATTTTAAAGTTTACTTTTCTTTCCATTTGATTTCTCTGCTTTCAAGTATCTGCTCCTCAGTCCATCTGTTGTCCTATTTTGATTGTTTTTGGCAAACAGATGCAGGAGAACACTATTGCCTTTTCTGTTTTATAAAATCTCAGAGATAAGAACATAATGTTAGTCAGGTTTTCTTTTGTGGGGAAAAATTGTGAAGTACTGAAATACATCAAAAAAATATTACTGGATGTTTTCAAAGGAAAACTAAGCATTGTCTAGCATCCCCCTCCAGCTTATTGGTTCTACGGTGTCTTTATGACTTTCATTATATTGGTGTTATTTACAATTCTGTAAATTGTACATAACTGAAAGAGATACAAATGATTCTTATCCAAAAATATGCAAATGAATTTGAAGGATGTTCCATTAATTTCCCTCCCTCTCTGTGGAAGAAGCCATTATGGCACAAATTAAGCAAATTCATTGCAACATTCCTAATAGCCTTCATATGTGTTTTCTCTTTGGATTTTCCTTCGAATTGGTTGTAACATCTTACTGGTTCCCTCCTTAATTAGTGAGTTAAATAAAATCTTTGACATGTGCCCATTTTATATATGTATGACATGTGAGTTTATCTTTTCTAAAAAATTATCCTTTAATACTTTCATGAGTTGACTGTCTTTCAGTCTTTAGAAACCCAGCTGAATGTTAGTCTTACCTGCGTTTCAACTGGACACAATATTGAATTAATCTTTTGGAGTGAGAAATAGCAGGGGATGGCTGGGGAACAGTGTAGCTGAACTGACCTCTCTATACCTCAGTCAAAAGTCTCAACTGCGTGCATCTCCAGTGAACCCAGGGGACCTGAGCCATGATCTGCATGACATTTTTATCTCTGACATTCAGTTTGACTTTCAAGTATCACAGAGTAGCAAAAAAAAAAAACAACAAAAAAACCCATGAATCCAAAATGAAACAGAATATTTTTCAACTTGCCACTATGCCATCCAGTCTAATGTGAAAGAATCCATTTCATTTTGCCACTGCCTGCTGATTGGCATGAACTCAGCTGCCCTTCAAAAGTTCAGCCTCTTGAAAGCAGTTTCAGTCATTGCTGTGAGCCAAAGGGAGAACAGGAGTTAACCTTCTCAAATTCCCCTGAGAGTTGTTTTTGGATGGGTAGGGGAGAATGTATTTGGTGAATGGTTTTAGCTTACACCGAAAAGGTACTTTAATTTTGGTCCATTTTTATGTATGAAAGTAAAAGTAATATCAGAGAAATGTGTTGACAACTTCCAGTGAGTAACATATCTGCCATCTTGAGATAAGTGTTGCCAGAAAATAGAAAATGATGCAAGAGGTTTACCCTGTACACATTATCCTATCAGAATTAGAAGCATATGCCATATGTTTTTGTAGGGGAGGAAAGAAATCATTTCCTTCTACTCTTCTAGGTTCTCCACTGGGGGACCCTGTAACAACAGAGTATAACAAGAGAAACAGAAGTTTATTAACATGTATATATCCCATATACATGGGAGAAGCTTAAGGATGCGTAACTCAAAGAGATGGCCAAAACTTGAACCTAAATGCTGTCTTCAACTAAAACAAAGGAAGAAGGATGTAAAGGAGGTAAGTTATGGGCAGGTAAATAGAAAAAGTACAGTAAAGAAGGGAAAGGTTTGTTATGCAAATTTTAGTCTATGCCTTTTCTATTTGTAAGAGTCTCTTGGGATTTAGAGTCACTACAAAGAGAGAGACACTTTTACAAATGAAGATTTCCTTTATAAATGTAGATTTCTCTTACAAAAGAGTAACTTCTACTGTTTTCAGAACTTCTGCTTCTGCTGTTTCTTTTTCTTTTTTAATTTTTTTATGTTTATTTATTTTTGAGAGAGAGACAGACAGACCGTGAATGGGGGGTGGGCAGAGAGAGAGGGAGACACAGAATCAGAAGCAGGCTCCAGGCTCTGAGCTGTCAGCACAGAGTCCAATGTGGGGCTTGAACTCACAAACCATGAGATCATGACCTGAGCAGAAGTCGATGCTTAACTGACTGAGCCACCCCAGTGGCCTGCTTCTGCTGTTTCTTAAAACAGCTTATAATCAGCTCTAAATAAAATCATCATTATCATCATCAGCAGCAGCAGCAGCAGCAGCAGCAGGAAAACAACTGGCTCTAAATAGTACTTATACCAAAAAGGCATTTTTTTGGGGGGGGCATACTCTGGTCTTCTACAGTCATATTTTGGGGGGGGGGGGTACATTCTGGTCTCCTACACTTTCTGTTGCCAAACTTGAAGCCGCACCCTGGCATTTAGGTTGAGTGGTTGATCTGTCCAAGGCAACCATGGCTTCTTGATCACATTCAGATAGTTTTTACTTGTCTTCAGCTCTTGGTTTGATTGTTTGGAGTCTCAAGTTGGTTTTTGAAGTCAAAAGGAACACTTCTTCCTTTCCTTCCCTGTTTATAGAATTAAAGGACAAGAACAGGTAAATATGTTAACAAAATCTCAACCAAAGTATCATTTTCAAAATGTTTAACATCATGCAATTCTCATGTAAAATCAAAATGAGCAGAAACCAAAGTTTTATTAAACTCATCAATGAGGGAAGCAACGGGATGGTGAAGTTGGTTCAAGAAAGGATACAAGGGATTGATGATTATATCATCAATGAAAGAAAGGAAGAATACAGAAATAAGTCACAAGGTTAGAGGCAAAACTCATCATTGTTCTATCAGTAATAAGACCATGGCCTTTGGAGTTAACTTTTCTACACAAGAAAAATCATTTGTGTTACTATCAGACAAAAATAATTGTCATCGATCCCAGACAAAAATTACTTTCATGATATTGGGCAAAAATAATTTACATCTTTGAGAACACACTGAAGGTAGATGGGGGTGGGGGAGAGGGGAAAGTGGGTGATGGGAATCGAGAAGGACACTTGTTGGGATGAGCACTGGGTCTTGTATGGAAACCAATTTGGCAATAAATTATATTAAAAAATAATTTACATCTTATCAGTTTCCAATAAAGAAATATTTAGCTTTACAGAGTTGAAAATTGTCTGAGCCCTAATCAAGAGCAATGGTAAATCGAACAAATTTGTGTATCATGTGACTCTAGGGTAGGAGTCACTAAACTATAGCAGGCCTAGCTTACCTTAACTTGTTTTTGTAAATAAAGTTTTGTAGGAACATTGCTGCAGCCATTTACTTATGCATTGTAGATGGTTTCTTTTGCTACAGAGTTGAATAGTTGCAACAGAGACTAGATGGTCCTACAATCTAAAATATTTGCCATATAGCCCTTTACAGAAAACAAAACAAAACAAAACAAAACAAAACAAAACAAAACAAACTTGCCAGCCGTTGATCTAGGAACACCAGGAACAGGGCACTGCCTAACAATGGAAACAGAAGTGACATAGTCTTTTTTCCTCCTTACTTTCAAGTTTTAGACAATATTTTTTTCTTTGCAACAGTGTTAATAAAAAATACTTGAGAGTGAAATCAGACAAACTTCTTCAAGGAAAAGGCACATCAGAAGTATGTGCCTTCTGATCAGGTACCTATTACTGAAAATTATGTGCATCGTAGCCACACTGTACAATGAATTCTGCTTGACAGCATTATAGATTCTCAGAAACTCCTTCAGAATCAATTATACACACTGAAAGCAGAGAAATACCAAGTTCTTTATTTCTAAGAAAAAAATCTCATGACCCATTTAAGTTCTCAGCATTTTGAATTACTCACTTCTCTTCGCTTAAAAAAAAAAAAAAAAATCAAACCAGGGGCACCAGGGTGGTTCAGTCAGTTAAGCATCTGACCCTTGATTTTCACTCAGGTCATGATCTCACAGTTTGTGATCAGGTCATGATCATCACAACTGCTCCATCCAATTTATGTGTCCAGGGATTCTCACCACAGAATCCCTGTTTGGGATTCTGTTGCTGCCCCTCCCCTGCTCACACACTCTCTCGCTCTAAATAAATAAATAAATAAATAAATAAATAAACAAATAACTTTTAAAAAATCAACCCAGATTTTGATATTAAGTTCATCCATATCTTGATATTTTCCTTTTGCTATATGTGGCCCACTTCAAGGGGTTGCACTTTCAAAAAAAAAAAAGTCACTTCTGACTACCTTGGTAACCCTATTTACAAAAATAAATATATGAACTCACACAGTTGATTATTATTTGGAAATGGTATTGGAGTAAGGATTTTAAGTTTTCTGTCTAGACTAATCCAGTTCGTGTTGCCTCTTTAGAGGTCTTCCTACCATCACTAGACCACAATCAGTGTGCATTACAGACATTTGGGAGATTTTATG
The DNA here is from genome assembly GCF_024362965.1 of Panthera pardus. Classification (NCBI taxonomy): domain Eukaryota; kingdom Metazoa; phylum Chordata; class Mammalia; order Carnivora; family Felidae; genus Panthera; species Panthera pardus. Next base: position 36,174,399 of record NW_026526821.1, read on the forward strand.
GACTGCCTGGTCCCTATCTGTAAAGCAGGTGTAGGCAAAATGCCATCTTAAATCTAATTCAAAAAAGTAAATATTGACAAAATTTTACCTAGATTCTACTCAGGGCTGAGTTTCAGCCACTACCTTTAGATAATTCTCAGATTATCTCAGTCATTCCAGCCTCTCTCCCTTGAAGTCTTAGAATCAGTCAGCTACTGAAGAGTTAACTCTGCATAGAGTGGAGAGCCAACATTCAGTCAAGAGTTCATGACAATTGGCTGGTGTCCTCACCATGTTGTATGCCACATATTTTCCATGGCACCCACCCCCTCCCTGCCACCCCCCCCCCACCCGCGCCCCATGTAACATTTGCCATATTACCTAATTGTTCACAATCCCTTTCCAGTTGCTACCAGCACCCACCAGCCACCACACAAAATCAATGCAAATCTCTTTAAAACTAACAGGGGCAAATCACAAGGAAAAACAGGAGGAACAAACCAAGAATGGGACATCAGTGTTACCTGAATGAGGATAGGTTGTGCAAACTATTCTTTTTTTTTTTAATGTTTATTTATTTTTTTTGAGAGAAAGAGCATGAGCAGGGGAGGGGAAGAGAGAAAAGGGGACAGAGGATCTGAAGCAGGCTGCATGCTGACAGCAGAGAGCCCAATGCAGGGCTCGAACTCACAAACTGTGAGACCATGACCTGAGCCGAAGTTAGATGCTTAATCAACTGAGTCATCCAGGCGGCCCTGTGCAACCTATTCTAACAAAGGGCTCTAGGCATAATCAAGACATGACTGAGTAGGGAAGAACTGTACAGCCTAGCCTAATGCAAAGAACTGGAGCATTTATACACCCATCAGTTGAGAGGGATCTCAGGGAAAGAACAAAGGAAATAGAAAAACAACACAAGGGAGCTTTAGGAAAAAAAACTGATTTCATACTTCTGCTCCATCCAACTTATGTGCCCAGAAAAGCCCGTCCATTCTGGTTTTAGCTCTCCCTGATGATTGAGTTATACTTGCACACACTGAAGATCAGATGCTGCTGGCATCCCATCTGCACCCCTCCACTCCTCTTTATAGCTCAGTGCACACTGGTCCAGCTTTCAACAGCTAGCCTCTACATTTTGTTCCTCAAGGGCCTTCGCTGTTTTCTGGAGCCCCATCTACTAGTTGGTGTAAAATGTCCCAGTTCCTTTGATCCTCGTGTAGGATGATCCTGACATGTTCTACACTGGCTTTCAGAGTTTCCCCAGCAAAATTGGGCTCCAGTCATACATAACAGTAGTTGGCCCAATAAGGCATATATCACTGGCTCTTTTCCCTTCCCCTGTCTCACTTACATAATCCCTACCCTATGCCCCCCTCACCCCCCAAATTATGCTCAAATCATTGTCTCAGGATCTGTTTCCTAGGAGTACCCCTCCGCCCACCCAAAACACAATAGATGTGCAAGAAATATTCATTCACTCATCCAAGCCTTTTGAGTATTTCTACTTTTTGAAATTTACTGAGGATTTTGGTGCCTTAATTTTTTTCAATATGGCTCATTTTCATGAGTATTTCATGGGCAGTTGGAAAGAATGCATATGCTCTATTTCCAGGGTACAGTTGGATATATATTGATCGGTTCTACTTTTAAACTGTGTTATTTAGACCTTTCATATGCTTTCTTATTTTGCATCCACTCAAACTATTACAGCTAAAAGAGTTCATTTGAAGTCCTCTATTACCAGAGTGCTCCTATTTGTCTTTTTATCTTCTGTATTTTCTGCTTTATGATTGTTGTTATTTGATACCTAGATATTCATAAGTGACACATTTTTACATGCATTACACCTTTAAAAAAACACAAAGTGCCCACTGTTTTTTGAGCTGAATTATGCCTTTTCTGATATTATGTTAATAATTCATTGTTGTTTAAAAATGTACCTTTTCTGGGGTGCCTGGCTGGCTCATCGGTGGAACGTACCACTCTTGATCTTGGGGTTGTAATTTTGAGCCCCACGTTGGGTGTAGAGATTACTTTAAAACAGTCCAAAAAATGTTTTTAAGTGTACATTTTCCTAGTAGACTTTGCCCATCTTTCTATTTTTGACTATCTTGAATCACTTCAGTGTGATCCTTAGATATGGCATAGTTTCTGTTTCCTTTACAATCCAATGTAATCTAAAATTCTTCTTTTAATGTGTAGGTTAAATCCATTTGCACTTACTAAAATGACACACATATGTTTGGTCTCGGTTCTGTCATATTGTTGCATATTTTCTGTCTTTATATATTTTAAGGACTTTTCCTATGTAGTCTGTTTCCTTTGGTTTGCTTCCCCTATAGCTCTGAATTTTAGGTAGCTTTGCAGCTCTGTTCTGGTGATAACCCTTATTAATGCATTTAGTCAGTGCATTATAGTCCTTTACTATGAGAAATAAAAAAAATGGTGTTTCCTCTTTCTTCCCCATGCCCTTTCTCTCCACCACCCAATTTAAATCAATAATATTACCTTTATTAATGTTATCTTTATAGTATTTAAGAGTATGTATGGGTGCCTGGGTGGCTCAGTCAGTTGAGCATCTAAGTCTTGATTTTAGTTCAGGTCATGATCCTAGGGTCATGAGTTCGAGCCCCATATTGGGCTCCACCCTGAACATGGAGCTCTCTCTCTCTTTCTTTCTCTCTCACCTCCTGCCCCTCTCCCCAACTTGTGCACTTGCTCTCTCTACAAAAAAAAAAAAAAAAAAAAAAAAAATTAAAAGAGGAAAGAATATGTATATGTCTATTACTTGATTAGTCAGCTCTTAATGATGTCACTTAAATCATAGTTATCATAGATGAGATAACCAACATATCTATTCTAATTCCTACCTCCTTCACTCCAGTGTGTAAGTTGTAACATTTCTGTGTTGTCCACGGTCACTTCAGGGTTTAAAACTAACAGGGGCAAGTGCATTCTAACAGTGCTTGCTGAGATCTGTTTTTCTCCTGGGTTCTGTCACAAGTCTCTTGTTTTTTCCCTTCCCTTTCTTTTTTCAGCTGCTGCTCCGCTCTGCTGTTTTATTTATTTTACAGTCTGTGGATCATATTTGTCTCCTACTTTCACATGGATGGACTCTGTGGGGAGGTGCTTTTTCATTCTCCTTGAAAATTTGGGATCGTTTTCAGGAATTGAAGAAGAGAGGCTTATTTATACAGGTTTGTGGACACTGGAGGTCCCTGGGTCTGTGTTTTGCTGTTTTTTTTTCTGGTCATGTAACCCTTACCCATGCACATTTAGGATTAAGCTTTGCAGAAACACAAAAGGAGTGACAATAATCATAGGAAGTGTAGCTGTTTTAACAAAACAATGAAGGAATCATTGGCAGAATAACCTTTTCATCACTTCTCCGGACACAGAGGTAGATGGCTCTGCAATCCACCTAGACAATTATCTGGGCCATCTTCTGACCATTCCTCATTCAGTAATAACTATTTTCATTCCAGCTCAGTTTTACAAATCTAATTTCACAGAATTATAGGTCATTAGCAGTCTGAGAGATGAAGTTCATATTCTTGAAGAAATTTCAGCCGTCAGTGTGTTTTTCTTGGAAGAGAAATGTCTTGTGCTTATTCTTGATTACTCAAAAGAGTTTTAAAATTTGGACATAATTGTAACTCTCAAGGTAAAGATGACCTTCAGTGAACATTTCCATTTGAAGTATTTGGGGAAAGTTAAGATTAGAAAGTGTTGTTTGTCTATAAAGTCAGGGAACTGAGGAGAAGATAACATACGTTAGGTTACTTTTACTTCACTGCTTAATTCTCCCCCTTCCTGAAATATTTGCCCAAAGCCTATGAAGTTGTAACAGAGGTCTGATGGCAGTTGACTAATAAGGAAATTCAGGTCACTGGCTCCTACAGGCCAGAGTCTGACTTTCAGCACAACCTTAGTGACCAACTTTGCCAAATGCTGCGGAATATTCCAAAAAGAAAGGCTTTTTGTGCCTTGATATTCTTGTGGCATCACAAGAACTTGAGGGATAAGGGAAAACAATCTGATGCAGTAAAACAAAACTAAGCTTTCGGAGGCAGGAGCCCATGTGTTCACATTCCCACTCCGCAACATACTGGGCCTCAGGTGCCCACCTATAAGATAAAGAAAATGTTATCGACCTCATACACTCGGTGTGAAGACTGAATAAGATCATTTCTATAAAGTACACAGGGAGTAGTAGGTCATTAATAAAAGTCAGCAACCCTCCTGTGGGCTTCCCGGCCCTCCCCACTCCCTCCAATTCTTCCTTTCATTGCCTTCGGCTTCAAGTAGGGAACTGTTTTGTTGGGGGCAGATGCTTCTTTGTCAAACAGAGTATATGTAGTCTCCTAGTGATCTGGAATGCAGTGTCCCATTTTTGCTGCTGGATATCATTTAGCTCACTAGTGACTTGCCCCAATTATGGCATTTCCCACATTGTTTTATAGTTGCTTTGTGCATCTCTCTCTCCCCTCTCCATTTCAAAATATTCAAAAGCAATGGCCCTGCATTATCCTCTTCAAATTTAGGATGCCTATTGCATTAGTAATCTATTGATGCATAACAAATTACCCTGAAAGGGGCACCTTGGTGGCTCAGTCAGCTGGGCAACCGACTCTTGATTTCAGCTCAGGTCATGACCTCCTGTTTGGTGGGATCAAGCCCTGCATCGGGTTCACACTGGCAGTGTGGAGCCTGCTTGGGATGCTCTCTCCCCTCTCTCTGCCCCTCGTTGTGTTCACTCTCTCTGTCTCTCAAAATATACAAAAAAACTAAAAAAGAATTCTCCCTCTCTCTCTGCCCCCCACTCATTTGCTCTCTCTCTCTCTCTCAAAAAAACAAAAACAAATACAAACCCAAATTACTCTAAATTTAACAGCTTAAAACAACAAACATTTATTTTCTCATACTCCTCCAGAAGTAGCTTAGCTGGGTGGTTCTAGCTCAGGATCTCTCATGAGATTTCAGTCAGGCTGTTTGCTGGGACTACAGTGAGCGTTTTTCATATTCTGGTCTGTGTTCAATATAATGTTCAACAGATTCTCTCTCCCTCCCTCTCTTTCTCTCTCTCTCTCTCTCAAGTTTAGGTTCTATATGAGATAGAATCACTTTTGAGAAACCTTTCAAATTACCCCTAAAGACTGTATTCGTTACAAGACATTTAACAAAATTAAAGGCCTGGTTAAAGGCTACAGTAATTGGCTTAGAATCAGAGGACATGTTGTATAAAAAATTATGTACTTAAACACAAGAATTATATTCAATTCAGTTACGCTGAAACACACACACACACACACACACACACACACACACACAGCATTCAGGGACTTAGGAAGCTGAAGGAACAATGATATACAAAATCTTTTAAATTGGCACCTGCCATTTCTGATTGAAGGTAAGCCTCATGGTCACTGTGAGATGGGAATCTTCCTTCCCTCAGCTCCCTAAGTCACTGAATGCCGTGTGTGTGTGTGTGTGTGTGTGTGTGTGTGTGTGTATGTGTGTGTACTTTGCCAAATTGAATTTGCATAAGTTAAAAACATTTATGTTCAATACTGACATGTTGAAATGTAAAGAAGTTTTCTGATTCATTTGTAAGCACCAAATTATTCATTTTATAGGGCTTCATTTCTCACCTTATGCTTTGTCCTTCCAGCATTTCAGAAATTTGCTCTGCTTTTTGATCCATGCTAACCCAGCAGGATTCAAAATTGTTTCAGTATTAGAGCACTTGGAGACCAAACAAAGTGCATTTTGCAGAATATGATGAAGTATTGGTATGTTTTATTTTAGTCATACAAATAATACTTGGGCACAAAATTATACGTTTGGTTATTTTAAGTTTGTATTGATTGAGGTAATTAAATTTAATTAAATTTATACAATATAAAGGCCGATTGAATACCATAATCACAAGTATATCAATCCAACCACAGACACAGAGGCAAGCTTTTGAACCAAACGTGTTCTTTAATATTGGTTTGTTATGTGTGCATTTTCCTAGTTGGCGGCTAGTCCTCCCTGGAAGATAATCAATGGTGCCTGTCAAAAGTTTAAGAAGCATTATATTTTTTTAAAGTATTGTTGAAAAACAATTTTGGTAAACGTTTCCTTGATTTATTTATTTTCCACACTGTAATACTGTTCTATTTTAGCAGATCACCTTGTGCTTGCTCACAGAAGGTCAGTGTTCCATTGCAGCCTAGGGGACAATCTCAACCATCCCACTAGCTGAATAGAAATCTGAGGGTCTGGGCACCTGGGTGGCTCAGTTGGTCGAGCATCCACCTCTTGATTTTGGCTCAACTCATGATCCCAGTGTCGTGGGATCAAGCCCTGAGTCAGACTCTGCACTGAACCTGAGGCCTGCTTTGAGATTCTCTCTCTCTCTTTCTCTTTCTCTTTCTCTTTCTCTTTCTCTCTCTCTCTCTCTCTCTCTCTCTCTCTCTCTCTCTCTCTCTCCTCCCCACCTCTGTGCCTCTCCCCAGCATGTACTCTCCCTCTCTAAAAAAAAAAAAAAAGAAAAAAAAGAAATATCTGGAGATATTAAAAAGAAAAGAAATCTGAAGGTCACAGAAGTCTTGAATGTGTTCCTTCCATTATGCTTATTAAAAACTAGTATTTCCTAATCTGAAAATTTAGAGTTTGCATTCTCCAGGGAGAGTAAGTTCTTCCCATATCGTTGTGCAATCTTCATTCTCTGAGTGACGTCTTTATCACCAGTTGTGTTTAATAATTCTGATACAGGTTCTGATACAGGTACAGGCACAAACACATCTCTGTTAAGGGTAAAGGAATGTTGAATAAACTGGCTTCTCCTATGAGAATATTGCCAGAATGTAAGCATCATGGGTGTAAGGGTCTCTGTTTTGCTCATTCATGTTTTCCTGGCGAAATGCCTTGCACATGGTAATGTTCAGTTAGTATTTGTCAAACAGTTTTATGGCTGAAACCATCTCTTATGTTTCTTGGCTTTTGTCATGTTTTATCTTAATGCCTCTGTATTATAGTGTCCTAAGGCTGCCATAACAAAATGCTACAAACCGAGTGGCTCAAAACAACAGAAATGTACTCTCTGGAGTTCTGAAGGCCAGAAGTCTGAAGTCAGGTGTTAGCAGAGCTACAGTCACTCCAAAGGCTCTAGGAGAGAATCTCTCCTTGCCACTTTCATTTTCTGATGACTCCAAGTCCTCCTAGGTTTGTGGCAACATCACTCCCGTCTCTGCCTCCATATTCACATGGCCTTCCCCCTGTGTCTGTTTCTTCTTGTCTTCTTCTAAAGACATTTATCATTAGATTTAAGGTCTACTCTATCAATCCAGGATGAGCTCATCTCAAGAGACTTCACTTAATTACATCTATAATGACCCTTTTTCCAAATGAGTTTACATTCATGGGTACCAGGATTAGGATGCAGACATATGTTCTTAGTGGCCACAATTCAACACGCTATAACCTCTGGTCCTGTTTTCAGATTCTAGTCATTCAATCCATGTTTACTAAGTGTTTATTATGTGCCGGACACTTAACAGTGAGGATACAAACATCAGTATGCTATGGCCCCTTTTTTAACAGATAATAACTTATCAAAGGTTTTTATTCTAAATCACTCAGATTCAAAATAAAATAAAACTGAAATTTTATTTAAAATAGAACAAACTTTAAACTCATATAAAAGGATATCTACTCTGAAATCTCTTCGTGTTAATTTTTCCATAAATTCTAATGAACACTCTTCATTGATGTTAACTTTTCATTTGCCAGACTATTCATCATTTCAGATGTTCTTAGTTCAAAGTCATCCCTTTCAAAAAATTCCATGATGTGAGACACTGTTAATTAGTTTCAACATATTTTATTTCACCACAAATCAGATTTGTGTGGGAGCATTAAATTCAGGGAGAGCCCATTTATCTGTGTCATTTGTCATTAAGGTATCAGCAACATAACTTTCGCTGAAGTTAACAGTATTCTGTCTTCACCTGGTTCCACAGAAAGCAAGCCTGCAAAAATGTAGGTAGTTTATTTGCGGAATAATGCCTGGGAGCAGGAATGCGGGACAGTGGGAGGGCATCAGAGCGAGAGAGAAACAATGCAGGACTATGTTGCCGAGAGAGAGCCTCTACTGTGTGGTAACTGATGTTTGAACCCATAACACTTTTTGAAGAGTTTTATAACCCATATCTCAGAGACAAAAAAGGGAAGTGTTTACCCACCCATTGGCCTCCATTCCCCATTGGTCAATGGTCCACACTGCCGCTCACCCGGTTGCAAATGTGTAGATGCTGAGCTGTTCCCAAGGGTGTGTATACAAAAGGGACACAGCTAGTCTGAATGAGATTATCCCATAAAGCTGGTCAAGGCATGTCCTGAACCAGTCACATGGTAGTGGGTGCAGTAAGAAGAGGTGCCAAAAGGTTTTGTAGATGAGCAAAAGAGGTATCCAATATACTTTCCCTCCCCCACTGCCAAGCAGGTTATCTTTGGCTTATTGAGACTTGGCAAACTTGGGGGTAGTATAACCTAATGAGTCACATCATTGAATTTTGACATGAAAATACCAGGCTTCTGATGTTGGAGAAGTCACTCTCTATGTGCTTCAACCTTCTAATTGGCATAAGAGGATAATGGTAGCCACTCTTACCTGTAGGGATAACCTCGAGGACAAGATAAGATAATATATTCAAAGTGCTTAGCCCAGTTGGTGTACTTTCTGATACCAACTTTCTGGTATCAGCCAGGTGTCCTACAGTTTAACTCAGTTCTGACACTAATTACCTGGAGTTAGCACAGACTCCATGGGTTAACTGCTCAATCCCACAAGACTGCCCCTCACTTCAGATGCCAGCTGCAAGTCCTGGGTGAACTCAAACTACCCACTTCTGCCTGGCAAGCTACAGATTCAGGGCTTCTCATACCTCTGCAAGTTTAATAATTCACTAGAACAACTCCTAGAACTCAGGAAAACAGTATACATAAAAGGGTTCTGAACATAGGAGTCAGGTTCCACTACTCTGCCAGTACATCATGTTCACTGACAGGAAGCTTCCTGAGCCTAGTTCTTCAGAGTTCTTACTAAGGTTTCAGTAAGTATACTGTACGTATGGTTGATTAAATCAGTAAGCCATGTGATTGAGCTCATCTCTAGCTGGGGGAGGGGGCTGAAAGTTCCTACCATCCAATCACATGGTTGGTCCCCCCCCCCCCCATCCTGAAGCTGTCTAAAGGCCCTGTCTTAATTCATTTCATTGGCATAAACACAGGTCTGGTAGAAAAGGGGTCATATGAATAGTAAAAGATACTCCTATCACTGAGGAAATTCCAAGAGTTTTTGAAGTTCTATACCAGGAACTGGGCACAGAGACTAAATGTATGTTTTATTTTAAAAAAATTTTTAAACGTTTATTTATTTTTGAGAGAGTGCGAGTTGGGGAGGGGCAGAGAGGAAGAGGGAAACACAGAATCCAAAGCAGACTTCAGGCTCTGAATGGTCAGCACAGAGCCTGATGCGGGGCCCAGACCCACAAACCAAGAGATCATGACCTGAGCTGAAGTCAGACACTCAACTGACTGAGCCACCCAGGCACCCCTAAATGTATTTTTTAAATTAGACTACAGCCTGGTACATAAGAAGCACCCATTGGCAATAATTATTCACAACTTGAGGAAGCTCTGCCGTGTACCATCATTAACCACCACCCCCAGAAAAGCTTTGCTCTATTAGCTTTTCAAATAAACAAGTAAACCTTAAATTAAAAAAAAAAAAAAAAAAGTTCAGGGTAAAAGAGTTGGAAATGGTTAGAGAAGTACCAGCTCAATTTAATTTCCTCTAGCAAAATGTAGGAAGCATATGTTTAAAGCAAAGAACACAAGCAATCATTCTTGGAGAGCCTCCTGAAGGAAGACATTGGATAGAATAGGGTGGGATTACCTAGAAGTAAAAGCCCTTGCTCTCAAGGAGTTAAAATTCCAGGTGGGGCAAAGTGACATTAACATGAAACTGAACAGTTTGAAAGATAAATACATGGTAAAGAGAGCAAGCAAAGTAATATTGCAGAGCAGTTCTTGAGCAAATTGATAAATGTATTCCACAAACAATAAATGCCAGTGAATAATGACTACAGGTTTAAGAGATTAAAGGATTGTTTACAGGCAAGTTTCAATACCAGGGTTGGTAGAGTGTAAACCTTTTTGGGGAAGAGAGGAGGGCATTGAAAGAGGCAGAAAAGCAGTAGCAAAAACCTAGAGACAAGAAAGATGAAATGTAGTCCTAACTATTGTCTTGACAATTAGTGCACCCTTGCTGATGTTTTAGGTTTGAAGGGAGCAACACATATCTAACAATAGCTATATCAGATTAAGAAAGGGCCTCATGTTTATTCATGATCTTTACGCTAGGTGGAGCCTGTATAGATCTGTTGGGGATTTTATTGTTATCAAAGGAGGGAAAGATATCGAGGTCAGTTGTAGAAATGAAATGTATGAAGCCAGTGAATTCAGGGGAATGTATTCAGGTCACCAAGACTTTGTGGAGAGGTAAAAACGAGGAGAAAAGTGTGAATTTTTTACATTCATGAAATCACAAAAGTGAATTGAGCCAATGGGAAAGTAACCCTATGGGAAAGAGAGTCCCATGGAGCCTGAACACACACAACCACTTGGGGTTGCCTTGGTGAGGACCTGTGCTCCCCCATGTGCTAATGAGATAAAACATAACCTAAATGAAGGAAATAGTAGTTGTGTTGTCAAAAACCTACTTCTGTGCTCCGGTGCCAAAATATGAAATGGGAAGACGGAGTTTGGTATAAAGAAGGAAGATAGTTTATTACTTTGCTAAGCAAAGGAGGCTCCCTCAGGCTAATGTCTTCAAAACTGCAGACCCACCAAGGTAAAAGGCTGAGGGCTTTTATAGGAAAATACAGGATCTAGGCCGTTTCAACAGGAATCCAGTCCTTGCTGCCAGCAGCATTGGGCATGTCTTCAAGGTGGACTTATGACTGGTGCTGGCAGTGGCCATCTGAGTCTGATTGCTAAGTATCAATATCGAGTTCCTGGAACAAAGGATTCTACAGAAAAACAACTGAAGGGGAGGGAAGGGCTTCAAGAATGAGGAAGAGAAAAATTTGTTCAGTTTAAAGTCAAGCATTAGTGTGCTTTAGTGTGGAGCATTAGTGTGTCCATCTTAATTTCCATCCATCTTTACATTTCTATAGTGGTTTCAACTGGATGTGGAGGTAGCAGGTCTCCACAGCTCCCACCTTGGGTTTTAGGTCACAAAGGATGAAGTAGAGAGGAAAGCACTCTGATTATTTATAAAGAAGCTAAATTGAACCTATCTGAGAGTTTCTGGGCCCACGTGATATTTTCCTTCCTTGGTCAGTGTCAGTCTCTAATAAGTCGAGTGATGATATATCCACATAGTTTTGACTATTTTCCTACTGGCATTGCTACATGGAAGGAACCTTAAGCAGAGAAACGGCAGGCTTATTTCTCCCTCCTGAAGAAGGCCAGCTTAGGATCTATGATGTGTGTATAATAAAAAAATATTTATTTGGGTGGGTCTTAGTCCTCCACACCAGGCACAGAACTCCTAAAACCCTTGGAATTTTCTAAGTGTCTTTTGTTACTTTAATGGTTGATTTTTTATTTAAGATTTATTATGTTTTATTTTATTTTACGTTTTATTTTATTTTACATTTTATTTTATTTTATTTTATTTTATTTTATTTTATTTTATTTTATTTTATTTTATTTTTAGAGAGAGAGCATGAGTAGGGGAGAGAGGCTGAGGGAGAGAGAGAATCTTAAGCAAGCCACCCTGGGATCATGACCTGAGCAGAAGTCAAGAGTAGGATGCTCAAATGACTGAGCCACCCAGGTGCCCCAATGGTTGACTTTTTAAAAGCCCTTACGTCACCTAATGATGGGGACTGATTGCCAGAGCAACCAAGTGCATGATTAAAGTGTTGGAACTTTTAGTCCTCTCCATCTCCCAGACCCACCTGACCTGGGAAGAGGAGAGATGGGCTATAGATTGAGTTCAGTCTCCAATGGCTCATGATTTAATCAACCTTGCCTATGTAATACATGCTCCATAAAACCCAAAAAGAACAGGGTTCAGAGAGCCTCCAGGATGGTGAACATGTGGAGGTTTGGAAAGAGTGGCATGCTGGAAGAGTAAGAAAGCTCACTCTCCCCCCTCATGTACCTTGCCCTATGTCTTTCTTTATCTGGCTGTCAATTCAGAGCCTTTCATATCCTTTGTAATAAACCAGTAATATGGTCAGTAAACTGCTTTCCTGATTCTATAAGCTGCTTTAGCAAATTAATCAAACCTTAGGAGGGGATAGTGGGAAGCTCTGATTTACAGCCAGTTGGTCAGAAACACAGGTGGCAAGCTTGGTGATTGGCATCTGAAGAGAGGGGCACTCTGGTGGGGCTGAGCCTTATAACTTGTGCAATCTGATGCTGTCTGTGGGTGGATAGGGTGAGAATTGAGTTGATATATAGGACACCGAGGTTGGTGGTGTGGGGAAAAACCCACACATTGGAACTGAGTGCAGATGCGGGATCACAGCAACTGCAGTAGCCTGTAACCCTTACTTTCACTCAAGAAGATTGAGCCTGGGGCACCTGGGTGGCTCGGTCGGTTAAGCATCTGACTTCGGCTCAGGTCATGATCTCACGGTCCGTGAGTTCGAGCCCCGCATCGGGCTCTGTGCTGACCACTCAGAACCTGGAGCTTGTTTCAGATTCTGTGTCTCCCTCTCTCTCTGCCCCTCCCCTGTTCATGCCCTGTCTCTCTCTCTCTCTCTCTCAAAAATAAATAAACGTTAAAATTTAAAAAAAAAAAAAAAAGAAGATTGAGCCTACCCAAAGAAGGAACTGGGAATAGTGTGTAAGTCAACATGCACAGCTGTCATTTCATTTGAGCTTTGCAACCTCAAGAGAAAAGAACAGCTCTGTTGTTCCTGTTTGACAGATGAGAAAACTGAGCCCCAGAAAGATTAAGCAGTTTTAATAGTGATGTCTCTTCTAAAAACTAAAGCACATAAGTGCTCTGAGATGAGTCTAAGAAACAATGCTGTGAGCTTTCTATGAGTGAAGTCTTTTTATCCAGTTCATGACTAGTTTCCATGATACACTTGCTGAGTCTATTTTCCGTATTTAGTGTGTTTAGGACATGAACCAAGAGGCCAAGATCATCTCTCAGGAAGACCAGCATATTTTTCCTTCCCTCAAGTAAAGTTTAATTTTGCTTTGTTTGATCAATAGTGCATTTCTCATTTCTAATTTAGTAAAACATAATTCTTCCCAGACAGTGGGAAGACTGAACCAACAATAACAAATTTTTTTTTTTATGGGCAGAGATTCTGTAAAGGGATACTGAGCCATGAAATTGCTGTGTGAAGAATCGAATTTTATAACATTGTGGGAATTTGTAAAACAAACAAACAAGGCCAATACAAGGTGTGTTGCCCTAAATCATATGGTCTTATATAATTGAGCACCATTCTAATTGAGGCAGCTCTTGCATTTTAAAAAAAAAGTCACTAACAGCTTAAATGGAAGCTTCACATTTGAGTCTTACTGCTTATAACCATGTGATAATAGATGGGACACTGGACCTTCATTTCATCTTCGATGAAGTGAGGATAATAATACCTCCTTGAGATATGGCTAAAATTATACCAAATATCACATCACAGTCTCCACCAAGTTACCATCCCCTGGCCATCATCACCATAACCAGCAACATCTCATAACAGATAGCAGGAGTAATAATTAGATGGAAAAAAAAACCATACATTTTAATAATAATATTGTAGTCATCCTGAATATTTGATCCTCTTATTATTTTTTGGTTCACTTAAATTTATTTCACATTACTAGAAATGAATTATTTAATTTGTTGTTTGTTGGAAAGGCCTTTGCTTTGGACACCAAGTTAGTAAAATTCATTTTTTTATAAAGCACAGCATAAAGATTTATATAAACTATACATTGTTTATGTAGTCTTTTATGCTTCCACTTTGCAAAGAAGAAGATTCCTGTGGTCATCATGAAACAGAACCAGAGAATTTTACTTAAAAACTTGGAAGACCAACAGGCTTGAAGAAATTAGCTATGGTGAAGAATAATATAGTCTGATAATCATAATCCCTAAGTATACATCATCCCTAGAGAGCTAGCTATACAACCATCCTGGACATTTCATTTAGAATATTATAAATGCCTAAAAAGCTTTAGGAACTTGGGATCAAATCATTTGGTTTTTGCTGTCATTTTGATGGCATATGTGATTCTTGAGTTAAGAGTTGAAAAGAAAAGAAACCTAGCCAATAGGCCTATACCGAAAGAAAAAGAATTTGTCTCAACTTCATTCCAGAAAATCTGTTCTTGAAGTGAAATGTGGGAATGAATGGAGCTATTCATTGAATGAAGATATTCATTTATATCTATAGCCTAATTATCTAATTTGATCCAGTGTTTTTTGTCAAGATAATTAATTTTTGTTTGAAAATGGTGAAACAGCATTTATAGAGCCCAGCAAGAGTGACAATTTTGTAAAGAAGGACTCACCTCGGTGGTTTTCAAATTTTTCAGGTGACAAATCTGAAAATCATGATATATTTTCAAATACTATGAAACACTAATATATTGAATTCTACCATACTGTGTTAAAGACTGGCTAGATGCTCACTAGTCTCCTTTTTTTTTTTTCTCCTGGTACATGGGACAGCTACATTTTCCAGCCTCCCTTTACCTTGTGTCTGGGATCTGATCAATAGAATATGAGTTGATGAATGAATGATTAGATATATTGGTCCTGAAACCAGTGGCTCAAACCTCTATGTTCTTTTTCACTTTCTGTGGCAACCATGAAGGCCATGTATTGAATAACACAATATGAAAGAAGCATGGGGGCACCTGGGTGGCTCAGTCAGTTGAGCATTGGACTTCAGCTCAGGTCATGATCTCATGATTTGTGAGATCGAGCCCCATGTCGGGCCCTGTGCTGACAGCTCAGAGCCTGGAGCCTGCTTTAGATTGTCTGTCTTCCTCTCTCTCCGCCCCTTCCCCACTTGCACTCTGTCTCCCAAAAATGTATAAATATTAAAAAAATTTTTTTTTAAAAGAAAGAAGTATGGATACCCGATGCACTCCTTGAAGGAGAACCCCCTCCCTAGGAGGCCAACTAATCAATCAGAAAATTCTACATTGGATTTTGCATGAATGAAAAATAAATCTTTATTATGTGAAGTCACTGATATTTGCAAGTAATTTATGATAATAAACTGTAATTTAGCTCCAACTTATATATTTGGTTTTAAATTTAAACTTACATGAAAAGTTTAATAAGTAGCATATTCATGCAATTAGCAAACAAGACTTCTTAGTCTAACAATACCAAATGTTGGTAGGATTGCAGAGCAACAGCAACCCTTGTATACTGATCTGTGTAAATTATATGTAAATGGAACAACTTTGGGAAATAATTAGGTACTTTTTAATGTTAATAAATAAATCATGGCATATTTGTAAAATTGTTAAAGAACAAAAGCATTAAAAATAACTATAGCTATAATAATTTGTTAATGGATACACAATATAAAAAGAGGTACATTGTGACACTGAAACAGAATGGGGATGGGACCAAAAGAGTAGGGTTTGGGGCACCTGGGTGATTAAGCAGTCAGTTAAGCATCCAACTCTTGATTTTGGCTCAGGTCATGATCTCACAGTTTGTGAGATTGAGCCCTACATCAAGCTCTGCACTGATAGCATGGAGCCTGCTTGGAATTCTCTCTTTCCCTCACTCTCTGCCCCTCCCCTGCCTCAAAATAAATAAATAAACATTAAAAAAGAGTAGAGGTTTGTATGGAATTGAAGTAAAATTGTTATCAGCATAAAATAAGTTGTTAAATCTATAAGATGTTTTATGTAAGCCTCATGGTAACCACAAAGCAAAAACCTATAGTAGATAAACAAACAAGTGTATCAAAACTTTACACTTGGTTATTATGGAAAACCATCAGTTCACAAAGGAAGATAGCAATAGAGGAAGAAAGAAACAAGGGAACTACAAAATAAGCAACAAATAATAAAAAGGGCATGATAAACCCTTACCTATCAATAATTTAAAATAAATGGATTGAATTCTCTTAATCAAAAGTCATAAAGTGGCAGAATGGATTTTAAAAAAGCCCCACAACTATATGCTGCCTAGAAGAAATTCACTTCACCTTTAAGGACACATATAGGCTCAAAGTAAACAGATGAAAAAAGACACTGGAGAATTCATAAATATGTGGAAATTAAACAACACGCTCCTAAACAACCAATGGATCAAGAAGAAATCAAAAGAGAAACAAAAAAATGTCTTGAAACAAATGAAAATGTAAACACAACATACCCAAATCTATGGGTATAGTTTATAGTGATAAATGCTTATATTAAGAAAAAAGGGAATATTTCAAATAAACAACCCAATCTTACACGTCATGGTACTAAAAAAAGAATAAACTAAGTCCAAAGTTAACAGAAGGAAGAAAATAAGAAAGATCAGAACAGAATGGAATGAAATAGAGGCCAGGTAAAGAATAGTAAAGACCAACAAAACTAAGAGCTGTTTTTTTAAAGAGACAAGCAAAATTGACAAATCTTTAGCTAGACTAAGAAGAAAAGAGAGAAGTCTCAGTCAATAAAATCAGAAATGAGAGCCATTGCAACCAAAACCACAGAAATACAAAAGATTATGAGTCTAATATGAACAATTATACAACAAAAAATTGAATAACTTAGAAAAAAATTGATAAGTTATTAGAAACATACAAGCTACCCAGACTGGATCATGAAGAAATAGGAAATACGAATTGACCAAGGAGGAGATTCAATCAATAATCAAAAACCTCGAACAAAGAAAAGCCCAGGACCAGCTGATGAATTCTACCAAACAAAGTTAATGCCAATCCACAAACTTCCAAAAATTTCAGAGGCGAGAATACGCTCAAATTCATTTTATAAGGCCAGCATTACTCTGATACCAAAACTGGATAAGGACAGTACAAGAAAGGAAAACTACAGGCCACTATACTATATTGATGAATATGATGTAAATATTCATGAATATAGATGCAAAATTTTCATCAAAATGTCTGGAAACCAAATTCAATAGTAAATTAAAAGTATCATACACCTTTTGATCAAGTGGGATTTATCTCTGGGGTGCAAGGATGGAATCACCACATGCAAATCAATAAATGTAATGCATCATACAGATAAAAATCATATGATTATTTCAGTAGATACAGAAACAGCATTTGACAAAATTCTACATCCTTTTATGATAAAGACTGTGAAAAAGTTGGGGATAAAAGTTGGGTATAATAAAGGCCATGTATGACAAACACATGGCTAGCATTATGCTCAATGGTGAAAGGTTGAAAGCTTTTCCTCTAAGATCAGGATCAAGACAAGGGTTCCAACTATCACCACCACTATTTAATAGTACTGGAAATCCTAGCCAGAGCAATTAGACAAGAAAAAGAAATAAAAGGCATCCAAATCAGAAAGGAAGAAGGAAGATTGTCTTTTTGTAGCTGATATGATTTTATATAGAGAAAATCCTGAAGACTCCACCAAAAAACTATTAGAACTAATAAATCCAGTAAGCCTGCAGAAATCAATTGTTTCTATACACTAATAGTAAATGGTGCTGAGAAAACTGAATAATCACATGCAAAAGAATAAAATTGGACCCTATCTCACACCACTCAAAAAAATTAACTCAAAAGGAATTATAGTTAAATATAAGACCCGCAACTGTAAAACTCCTAGGAGAGAACATAGGGGAAAAAATCCTTGACATGGGCCTTGATAACAATTTTTTGGATATGACACCAAAAACACAAGCAACAAAAGCAAAAATAAACAAGTGGGACTACATCAAACTAACAGCTTTTGCACAGCAGAAAAAAACAGTCAACAGAGGCTCCTGGATGGCTCAGTCAGTAGAGCATGTGACTCTTCATTTCAGGGTCATGTGTTCAAGCCCCATTTTGGGCCTAGAGCTTACTTAAAAAAAAAAAAAAACAAAACACAAAATAAAAAGACCTATGGAATGGAAGAAAATATGTTGCAAACTATTTGATAAGGAGTTAATACTCAAAATTCATAAAGTACTTATACAACTCAATAGAAAAAAACCCAAATAATCATTTTAAAAGTGGGCAAAGGAACTGAATGAGTCATTTTTCCAAAGAAGATATACAGATGGTCAACAGATACATGAAAAGATGCTCAACATCACTAATCATCAGGAAAATGCAAATCAAAACTGCAATGAGATTCACATGTGTTAGAATGGCTATTATGAAAAAGAAATGAATAACAAATTATGGCAAGGACGTGCAAAAAAGAAAACCTCTTGCATTGTTGATGAGAATGTTAATTGGTATAGACACTATGGAAAACAGTATGGAGGTTCCTCAAAAAGTTAAACTACCATATGACCCTGCAACCCCACTTCTGGATATATATCTGAAGGAATTGAAATAATTCAAAGAGATATCTGCACTTCCATGTTCACTGCATCATTATTTGTAATAGGTAAGACATGGAAACAACCTAAGTGTCTATCGAGAGATGAATGGATAAAGAAAATATGACATATGTGATATATATTATAATATATATGCTATTACATATCTATCTAAATATCTATTGTATCTATAATATATGTTATCTATTATATCTATATATGTATTTTATCTATATAGTATATCTAATATATATCTTTATAGATATTGCACATATGTTTATCTATCTATATAAAATGGAATACCTTTCAGACACAAAAGGAAGGATATCTTGCCATTTGTGACAATGTGGGTGAACCTTGAGGACCTTATGCTAAGTGAAATAAGTCAGACAGAGGGGCTCCTGGGTGACTCAGTTGGTTAAGTGTCCGACTTCAGCTCAGGTCATGATCTCACAGTCTGTGAGTTCGAGCCCCACGTCAGGCTCTGTGCTGACAGCTCAGAGCCTGGAGCCTGCTTCAGATTCTGTGTCTCCCTCTCTCTCTGCCCCTCCCCTGCTCATGCTTTGTCTCTCTCTGTCTCAAAAATAAATAAAAACATTAAAAATTTTTAAAAAAATAAGTCAGAGGAAGACAAAACACTGTATGATCTCACTTATATGTGAATCTAAAAAAGCTGAACTCATAGGAACATAGAATGGAATGGTGGTTGCCAAGGGATGGGGTACTGGGGAAAAGGGAAGATGTTGGTCAAAGGGTACCAACTTCCAGTGATAAGATGAATACATTCTGTGTATCATTAACAGTACTGTATTATATATTTGAAAGTTTCTTAAGAGAGTAGCTCTGAAATATTCTTACCATACATGCACACACACACAAATGTAAGTATGTGAGGTCATGGAGGTGTTAACCTTGCTGTGGTAATTGTACACAAGATAATATGTGTATCACATTATTGGGTTGTACCCTTTAAATTTATGCAATGCTATATGCCAATTATATCTCAACAAAACTGGAAAAAAAATAGAAGATGCTGCTTTTTTGACCTTAGATAAACTCAGTTTATAATTAATTTAGAAAAAAAAATGGGCATTGCTTTTGATATCTTATGCATTGATTCAGAGTAAAGAGATTATTTTGTGAAAATGCTAAGATAACTTTAATCTAACTGTGTATTTATACTACAAAAATAATTTGGTTGATTTAGGCTCAAAATCCAGGCTCTCTGTTGCTATGGTGCATAAAGGTCTACACTTTTTTTGATGTTATTTCTTGCTACCTCTGAAATCTATTCCAAGCTTTTAATTATCTTCAGTGTTGTTGGTTCTGCTTAATTATTCTCTAGAGGCAGACTAGAAAATATTTATATGAAAGTAAATCTTGATATTTCAATGAAAACGAGGTGGTGGTGGGCAGTGAAAGTGCTTGAAAAGTAAATAGGTGATCTTTCTTATATGCAGAATAAAAGTTTTTATAGTCATAAACATTTATATATAGATCCCTTTAGTCATTAGAATTCTAATAATTCTTACATAGCATGGTAGAATTTTAAAGATACAGTAATTAACAGATTTGTGTACATCTGTTTCTGTTGATGCTTTAGGCCTGATTTTAAGAGAACCTGGAAAAAACTTCCTAACCTTTCCACGTAGTCTATATGCAGGATAAAAGTTTTTATAGTCATAAACATTTATTTATAGACCCCTTTAGTCACTAGAATTCTAATAATTCTTACATAGCATGGTAGAATTTTAAAGATACAATAATTAATAGATTTTTGTACATCTGTTTCTGCTGATGCTTTAGGCCTGATTTTAAGAGAACCTGGAAAAAACTTCCTAATTTGAATTCATTAAATATCTTCTACACATTTCTATGAAAATGCCACCAAATAACATTGTCATCTGGATTTTTAAATCCAAGTCAAAAACTGTTTCATTAATCAGGATTTATTTATTTATTTATTTATTTATTTATTTATTTATTTATTTATTCTTTAGTCCATAATCATTTAACACTGAACTCACAACACAGATTCTTTGCAAAGGATGCTCAGATGGGGTTTATTAATCTCAAGATTGTATCTGTAATGCAAAAAATGAAAGAGTGAATGGAAACTTTCCTTTTTGACTTCTAGAATTGTTTTGTAGAAAACATGCTTTTTAGCAAAGTACAGGAAAGTAGTTGCTTTTTCTTCCTTGTGACAAGTGAAACTGAAAAAATACGTATTTCTTCCATAATACCTTTTGTGTTCAGAGGTTAAACAGACTCCTAGAGGAGAAAAATGATGTTATTAAGTGAAACACAAATGTCAAAAGAGCATCTATATTATATATCTTCATTCAAAGCCCCTTCCAATGCTCATCAGATCAATTCTGCAATCTCATATACAGTTAGATATCTAGAGGATTTCTACTTTTTTAAAAAAAATTTTATTTATTTATTTATTTATTTATTTATTTATTTATTTTTGAGAGAGAGAGAGAGAGAGCACAAGAGGGGCAGAGAGAGAAGGGGGGGGGGAGAGAATCCTAAGCAGGCTCCACGCTTGGTGCAGAGACCAATGTGAGGTTGGATCTCACAACTGTGAGGTAAAATCAAGAGTCAGATGCTTAACCGACTGAGCCACCCAGGTGGCCCAAGGATTTCTACTTTAAGATTTTTTTTTTTTTTTTTGAGAGAGAGAGAGAGAGTGAGGGAACAGGGGAGGGGCAGAGAGAGATGGGGAGAGAGAGAATCCTAAGCAGGCTCCATGCTGCCAGAGCAGAGCTCGATGCAGGGCTCACTCTCTCCAATCGTGAGACCATGACCTGAGCTGAAACTAAGAGTTGGACACTTTACCAACTGAGCCACCCAGGTGTCCCACCAAGGATTTCTGCTTTAAACATTCTCACACTCTTTTGGGGTGTCTGGGTGGCTCAGTTGGTTAAGCATTGAACTTCAGCTCAGGTCATGATCTCACAGTTTGTGAGTTTGAGCTCCCATTGGGCTCTCTACTCTCAGGATAGAGCCTGCTTCTGCTCCTTGGTCCCCCTCTCTCTGCCCCTCCCCGCCCCACTCTCTCTCTCTCAAAAATAAATAAATGCTTAAAAATATATAATGTTTAAAAAAAATTCTCTCAGTTTTCAAAAGTTTTCAGCACCTTAGCAGGAAGCTCAGAGGCTACTGAGCATATGCTAAAGATTGACTTAATATAGGCTGATGCTGGAGCCCAGGTGATGTCTTGTGCCCCAGAGAGCCTTTGGGAAGATGGTTACTTGTCATAGTTACCAAACCTGGGGCAAGATGACAGTAAATTGGGAAGAAGATATTCTTGCAGGCTTCAAAAGAGCAGTCATTTCTTCCTCTTGATATTACAAAGCTCAGATGTATAAGGCAAGGTGTATTTTTGCCAATTAACCACCAACCTTAGTCACTGAAAATATGAAAACTTAAATGAGCTGTGGCCAAGGAAAAAACAAAACAACTAAGGAGATAGATTTTGTTTAGGCTAAAAAATAGGAAGAACACCACACAGTATCTATTAATTTGCCTTACCCTTTTATAGGGAAGGGTAAGCAATTATAGGCAGGATAATTTACAGTTGGAATACTTTGCAATCGGGTGAACAGGAAATGTTTATCTCTGTGTCTAGGTAGATTCAGAAAGGGACAAATAGTTCTCATCTCAGCTAATCATTCATGAGACAAAGAACAGGAAGTGGATCTGGCCTTTCAGTGCCTTCAAGCAAAAAGAGAAGAAAGGTCCATGTTTGGCCTGTCACAAGTAAACAAGAGGGTCATCTACAAATCTGGTGAGAGTCCTGAGAAAGAGTAGACAGTCTTATCTAAGCTGGTTTGGGGGGGGTGGGGGTGGGGGGGGGGCCTGTTCTTTGCAGTAAGGCATTTCCTGAAACACAAAAAGGTGGTGGGATTTGACAAAATACAAAGTTAGGAGGATATCTGAACTCTGCTGTTATCTGGAGCACAAGCCTGAGGTGAAGTTCAGCTGTGTCAACTCATGTATGCATGTGCTTACCCACCCACACCAAACTGCCCACATTTCCTGAGGACAAAACCAATTCTCTGTTATCACATTCTTCCTTGTTTAATCATTTACCAGCAAAGTGTCCAAAAGTCAATACTTAAAAGACAAGATGCCAAATTTATTATTAAACCTGCTTACTTGGTAGGCTTATTATCATTTATTTACACCAAGTTAAGGTCCTAAGAATGTCCACATAAATAAAATGCTTACAAAATTGGTTGCTGGTCACACAGCATAATGATTATAAGCCTGTGCTCTACTGTCAGTCTTTCTTTAAATTTGCATTTTTGGGGCACCTGGGTGGCTCAGTCAGTTAAGTGATCCACTATTAATCTTGCCTCAGGACTTGATATCAGGATCGTAAGTTCAGTCCCCATGTTGGGTTCCACTCTGGGCGTGAAGCCTACTTTAGGCATTAAATAAATAAATAAATAAATAAATAAATAAATAAATTTGTATTTTCAAGGATTTTTTTATGCCTCTGCTTCCTCATCTCTAAAATGGGCTATGGGGGTGCCTAGGTGACTCAGTTGGTTAAGCATTTGACTCTTGATTTCAGCGCAGGTCATGATCTCACCATTCATGAGTTCTTCACTGACAGTGCAGAGTCTACTTGAGATTCCCTCTCTCCCTCTCTCTCTGCCCCTCCCCAGCTTATGCTCTTTCTCTCTGAAGGTAAATAAATAAACTTAACAAAAAAGAAATAAAATGGGATTGTAAATTGGTGCAACCACTATGGAAAACAATATGGAGGTTACTAAAAGAATTAAAAATAAAATTACCAGATGATCTAGCAATCCTACTTCTTGGTATATATCCAAAGGAAATGGAAACGATATCACAAAAAGATATCTGCTCTCCCATGTTCACTGAAATATTATTCACAATAGCTAAAATATGGAAACAAATCTTGGTCAAAGTATAAATGCATGGGGCATCTGGGTGGCTCAGTTAGTTAAGTGTCCCACTCTTGATATCGGCTCAAGTCATGATCTCTTGGTTGTGAGATTGAGCCCCACGTTGGGCTCCATGCTGGGCATAAAGCCTGCTTAAGATTCTCTCTCTCCCTCTACCCCTCCCCTGCTCAAGTGCTCTCTCTCTCTCTCTCTCAAAAAGAAAGCAAAAACAAAAACGAAAGCAAACCCCAAAGCATATATAGGCACACATATACAGATCAATGGAACAGAATAGAGAGCCTTGAAATAAACGCACATATCAATGATCAATTGATTTATGACAAAGGAACCAAGAATAGGGGCGTCTGGCTGGCTCAGTTAGAAAAGCATGCGACTCTCGATCTTGGGATGGTGAGTTCAAGCCCCACGTTGGGCATGGAGCCTACTTTGAAAAAAAAATGGAACCAGGGATATACAATGGGGAAAGGATAGCCTTTTTATAAATGGTATTGAGAAAATGGATAGCCATGCGCAAAAGAATGAAACTAGACCACTATCTAACACTATACATAAAAATTAATTTAAAATGGATTAAAGACTTGAATGTAAGACCTGAAACCATGAAATTCCTAGCAGAAAACATAGGCAGTAAGCTCCCTGACATCTGTCTTGGCAATGATTTTTTTTTTTTATTTGACACCAAAAGCAAAGGCAATAAAAGCAAAATATATAAGTGGTACTATATCAAGCTAAAAAAGCTTCTGCACAGCAAAGGAAACCATCGACAAAATGAAAACACAGCCTATGGAATCGGAAAAAATATTTGCAAATCATGTATCTGATAAAGGATTGATATCCAAAATATGTAAAGAATTCATACAACCTAATAGCAAAAAACAATCCAATTAAAAATGGGCAGGGGATCTGAATATCTATCTATCTATCTATCTATCTATATATATATATATTTGAAAGTCACTAAGAGAGTAGATATTAAATGTTCTCACCACAAAAAAAGAAATGGTAAGTGGATGATGTGATGCAGGTTTTAGTAACACTATGTTGGTAATCATTTTGTATTAAGTGTATCAAACCAACACATTGTACCGCTTAAATTTACAGGTCATGTGTCAATTATATATCAATAAAGTTGGGGAAAAAAGATGTTATAAATAGGTAGATATGAAATAACAATAAATAAAATGGGGCTTTTGCTCCTCCTGTGTTTAGATGGTCATACCATAGCAAGAATTAATTCGCATGTGTCTAAAACTAGCATTTTCCAAACTTTAGCATGTATCAGTATTCCCTGGGCATCTTGTTCTGACTTAGCAAGTCTGGATGGGACCTGAGACTACATTTTTATCAAGCTCCCAGATGTTGTCCATGCTGCTTGGTCCTGGACTACATTTTGAGTAGCAAGGGTCTAAAGCCTGGATTATACTGCTTGACGCATAGTCAGCAGTTAATAAATAGGTATTATTTTTACTAACTTATATACCTGTGCATAAAATAAGGCCATTATTAGAGGAAACCTTGTGTGAGTTGCATATGGCCTTTATATATTCTTTGCTTTATGAATGTCTACTAATGTGACTACAAAGTAATGAGATACAGAAACCACATGCGAAAATCTCCCTGACAACTTTGTTGTCTGAAGTTAGGGTCAGTATTGGATTTTGCTAGAATTGAGAACACTTTCTCAGCAAACTCTCCAATGACTCATGAATTAAGTTCTAATACTGAAACGTGTTCTTAAATTGTAAGTCTCTTAAACTGATCCCTGCAAACTCACAAATGGTCAAACCAGAACACCAGGCTTTGCTGATGAAGATTCATCAGGAAAGGACAGGAAAGGCCACAGGGTGCCATGAAGCTCATAAAACAGTAAGCCAGGCATTTTTTTTTTTTTGAGACTTGAAGCTTACTTTAAAACATGAAATTATTTATTTTTTATTCTTTTAAGTTAAAAGAATTTTTTTTTAATGTTTTATTTATTTTTGAGAGACAGGGCATGAGTGGGGGAGGGCAGAGAGAGAGACACACACACAGAATCCAAAGCAGACTCCAGGCTCTGACCTGTCATCACAGAGCCTGACATGAGGCTTGAACTCATGAACCATGAAATCATGACCTGAGCCAAAGTTGGAAGCTTAACTGACTGAGCCATCCAGATGCCCCAAAACATGAAATTGTTTTTAAAGGTAAGGACAGGCTTGGAGATTAATTGTGAGAATCCTTATAGATATAATACCAATGGACAGCTTCAGATACCTAAACTGAAAAATATTACTGAGCTTGGATATCTGTTTTTAAATTATTTTTTAATATTTATTTTTTTAAGGTTTATTTTTAAGAGAGAGAGAGAGAGAGCATGAGCAGAGGAGGGGCAGAGAGAGGAAGACACAATATCTGAAACAGGCTCCAGGCTCTGAGCTGTCAGCACAGAACCCAACCTGGGGCTTGAACTCAAGAACGGTGAGATCAGACCTGAGCCGAAGTCGGATGCTTAACCAACTGTGTCACCCAGGTACCCCTGTTTTTAAATTTGTTTAAAGCTTATTTATTTATTTTGAGAGAGAGAGAGTAAGCACAAGTGGGGGAGGGGCAGAGAGAGAGAGGGAGAGAGAGAATCCTGAGCAGGCTCCACACTGTCAATGCAGAGCCCACACGGAGCCTGAACCCACAAAATGCGAGATCATGACCTGAGCCGAAATCAAGAGTCGGACGCTTAACCCACTGAGCCACCCAGGCGCCCCAGATATCTGTTTTTAAAAGCTCCATGGAACTCTCAGAAACTGCTGCTGGGAGTGAAAATTAGTGCAATCACTTTGGAGAACATTTGGCAGCATGGATGAGAGGTGACATGTACATGTCGTATGACTCAACTATGCAATCCTGCTTCTAGGTATTCGACAGGAAAGAATATATATTTTCACACAGGACACATACCAGAATGCTTCAAGCAGCACTAGCCCTAGCAGCCCAGAGCAGTCAGAAGCCAAAAGACCGCCGTGGTAGAAGGTTTAAATGGCAGAGCATACAAGAGAGCCCTACACAGCAGTGAAAAGAGTGGCACTGCAGCCATCAAGACGATGTGGATGAATCTCCATCTATAGTGTTGTGAAAAAGAAATAAAAAACAGAAGATGTAAATTAACAAACAAAATATTAACCTATGGTCTTAGAAGTTTGGTGGTCATCCTTGGCCTGGGGACCACAGGAAGGGCTTCTGGAGTGTTGGTCATGTTTTATTTCTTGGCCAAAGCACTGGCTATACAATGTGTAAACTCTGTCATAAGTTCACTTATCTATCCGTTCCCTTATGATTTGGGCACTTTTCTGTATGTATGCTCTGCAGTGACAAAATTTACTTTACAAAAAGCCCTAAGATTATCTTAAAAGTGACTTTACACTTCGGAAGTGCTTATTGTACCCAGTGAACTGTTTGAGAGGAAAAAATGGTTTGCTTCTGAATTTTAACCTATCTTAGATTTAACACATCTCAGTTTAGATCCATTCTTTAAAACATGATGCCAAAAGGAAATTTTCAGGAATATGCTGAGAAAGAAAAGCAGCATATGGTTTCTTAAAAGAGGGCCAGAGCTTCCCACTCTGCACCTTGTTTTCACTAACCTATTAGGTTCCTTGAGCAAAAGCCAATTCAATAATCAAAGGAGACCCAAGGGATCCCTTCCTTCTCCCTGTCAAGAGAAAACAGTCAAGGAAAAGACAAGACCCAAGCATTTTGGATGCAAAATCAGAAGACCTGAAGAGAAGCCATGAGATTTCTAAAAAGCTCCAGGAACAATGGGTCTGTCCAAGGGTGGGCCAAGACATCCTGAACAACTCACCACTAATTGCACTGATGTAGATGAATTTTAAAATGGAGAACTAAAAGGGAGCCAGCTGTGAACTGCTTGGGGGATGACTCATCATTGAAAATAATTAGCCCACATACAAGATGCCATTTCTAGACACTCCCAAGACTTGTTATTATTTCCCTTCTTCTGTCTCTCCTTAAAAACCCAACTCCCAATCCAAATCAGTACCTTTTTATTGCAAGGTCTCCTGGTTGGGACTCTGAGTCTGGCCGCAGATAATTTTCATTCCAAATCCAGTTTGTTTGTGGGAAGAAATCTGTTAAATGTGCTCTTGCAGCATATACCACTGCTGTTGTTCATTTGTTTCCCCTTCAGCCTTTCCCAATTGAAGTTCACTCGATTTTATTTTTTTGCAGGAACTTGCAGTCTACAATCTCTTATCCTTAATGCCCAGATAGAAAAAGCTCTGAAAAGTAAAATTTCTCCTAAATTTAATGACAAAATCAGAACTCACATAAGACTGTTTATAATATCTATTCATCATGCTTGCTGTGAATTTTTATGTTTAATTTGCACAGATTTAAATATGTTTGTTACAGGATGCTGCTTTAGAACTCCCTGGAGATGGGATATGATTTGCCATATATGCACTGCATTACCTTTCTAGCCTCCACAAATTTCAGATTCCAAAGCGCACCTGGGATTGTGGAACTGTAATCAAGAATTCCTCTTCAAGAGGAGAGATGAACTGTTCAGCTGCTAGAGGGATTTGGGTTAAATATAAACAACAGTCTTATGGCCAGAAGAGTTGTTAAAAATGGATGTTTTTCCCCAAAAGACTGTGTTAGGTTGA
The DNA here is from genome assembly GCF_024362965.1 of Panthera pardus. Classification (NCBI taxonomy): domain Eukaryota; kingdom Metazoa; phylum Chordata; class Mammalia; order Carnivora; family Felidae; genus Panthera; species Panthera pardus. The sequence continues at coordinate 36,202,535 of NW_026526821.1, forward strand.
GAGATCGGAACCAATATTTAACCTTGCATTCCAATTTCAAAGTCAATCCCAAACTGTCTACAGGGCTCTGAGTCTCACTGAAATGTGAGATCATTTTCCTACTGATAAAATAAAGGGGCAGATAGGGAATGTACCTTAACACATTTGGGGAGGGGGGGGAGTCACCAAATTAGTAAGAAGAGAAAATGAAACATGAGTATTATGGCTAACTTTTGATTTGCCAACTTTGATGTGTCTGAAGCTAGTGATAAGAACTTAATTCCTAAAGTGCATTTAGAATCCATTTGTCTCTGCTTAAAATGTTCCTCCATGTGACATAAAGAGATTATGAGACTTTCCAGACTAGGAAGTCCTGTGTTTCATTCACTTGAACTTCTAAGAGTGTCAAGTATGGCTGCATAGGCTGAGTTGCGTAGAGGAGTGGTAATTAAACCAGACTTTAGATCGTTGGTTCTCCACAATGGCTGCATGTTGGAATCATCCTCTGGACAACTTTTAGAAAAAGACTAACACCTACATTGCACCCTCAGAGATTCAGACTTAAATTGTTTGGAGGGATCCTTGTATATCAGAATTTTTAAAGCTAACAGGTAATTTGGATATGCAGCCAGGGCTGAGAATCATCCTTTAGAATAAGCCTCTTAACAAGATATTTTTTATATCCTCTCCCAAGATATTTTTTTGGGTAAGCCTTTATAATTATTTTGATGAAGCTTTCATAAGGGACACTGTATCAGTTAGTTATTGCTGTGTAGAAAACCAGGGATAGGTTTTCTTTATTGCTGTGTAGAAAACCAGGTAGGTAGGAGATTTCTGGGGGTAGTTAAAGGACCTAAGTAAGGACTAAAAAGGAACACTGGGTGGAATAGAATGAGATTGACATCTGCTCACCATTGGTTGAAATAATCCCTATAGTTCACAGATGAGGGAAGTCCTGAATCAGGTCCAGTTGTCATTTTGAGGCACAGGGACCACTCAGAGTCCCTGGTTCTTCATCAATGTCAGCTGATTAGACAATAATGATAAAATGCAATATTCAAAATGCAGCCCCACCCTTAGATTCTGATTCCTCAGGTCTAGGGTGGGCCTGAGATCCTATGTACTCCTCCCAGGTAATGCTGCTGGTCCAGGACCACCCTTGGAGTTTAAATAAAACAGATATATCATTCTTTTGAATTTATTGTTAATATCTGAATATTCATTTTCAAATAGAGGTAAGCATCGAGACATAATGTGAAACGAAAGTCTCCTTCGTGAGCTTTACATGTTACAATTTTATCAATCAGCTGAAACATAATTATGTATTTATTACTATAAGATGCTACTGCAACTAATGATTGTGAAAGCTGTTAATTTTATATACAAAATCTATGATTAAAAAATTTCATATATAATTTAATCAATAAGGAAATAGATCATCAACTAATAGGAATATTAAGCAAGAATACTTCTACTAGATAACTGTAGGAAGAACACACTATCCTTTTTAAGCCAACAAATGTTTGTACAATTTTAAATAAGGATGGAAGGCAGAATAATAGAGATTACATACAAACCATATTTATAGTCTTTGCAGTATTATTAGATCATTACCATTTGTGACATTAAACAAAATAACATTCAAAAAACACATTTATTTTTATTTTGCTATTTAATTCCATTCAGCCTGAGAGTCTTTAAAGAAAACAGCTTGCCCTAGAAGTTCATTCTAAGTTGGTGATATTTGGCTTCAGCCCAATATTTATTGTAACACTAGGTCATTTGGCACTGAGCCAAGATGAGTATTTGGTACACTTCCAACATGAAGCTTAGGAGCCAAATCAAGGGGCTTTCAAGACCCTGGGTCAGATACTGTCCAGAGGGCTTCTCCTCTTGATTAACTGGTGCATCTTGCACCTCCCTGCCTAATCCTCTCACTGAGAATCTTTTGAAAAGTCCAAACCAATCCACCGATAGCACTTCTTCCAAGGATTAGGTGAGGTTAGGGTTGCTAGATTAAATATAAGATGCCCAGTCAAATTTGAGTTTCAGATAAACAATAAGCTACTTTTTAGTGTAAGGATGTCCCACGCAATATGTGAGACATTCCTATATTGTTATCTGCTATATCTGGCAACATGAAGTGAGGTCCCAGTTGCAAGAAGCTTGTCATAAGTGTCTCTGAAACTTATAATTTCTTTACTAAAAGCTTTTAACATCAAATGGGAGGCGGCTAGAAGTAAATGAGAGTTGCCTTAAATTCATAAGGTATGGCATAAAAGCAATTTGGTTTTTAGTGAAAATGTTACCTAGTCATTAAAACATCACTTTAGGGATGCCTGGGTGGCTCAGTCGGTTGAGCGTCCAGCTTTGGCTCAGGTCATTATCTCACGGTTTGTGAGTTCGAGCCCCACGTTGGGCTCTGTGCTGACAGTTCGGAGCCTGGAGCCTGTTTCGGATTCTGTGTCTCCCTCTCTGCTCCTCCCCTGTTCGTGCTCTGTCTCTGTCTCTCAAAAATAAATAAATAAACATTAAAAAAAACAACAACAAACATCACTTTGAGGGGCAACTGGATGGCTCAGTTGGTTGGGCGTCTGACTTTGGCTCAGGTCATTATCTCACAGCTTGTGAGTTCGAGCCCGGTGTTGGGCTCTGTGCTGACAGCTCAGAGCCTGGAGCCTGCTTTGGATTCCGTGTCCCTCTCTCGTTCTGCCCTCCCCTGCTTGAGCTCTGTCTATCTCTCTTTCTCTGTCTCAAGAATAAATAAAACATTTTTAAAAATTAAAAAAAAAATACAACCTCACTTTCAAACTGAGGAAGACTTAGTTCCAGTCCATTCTACTATGGTCATGGACTGGGTATGAGATTTTGAGTTAATCATTTATCTTATTTCATAGTCCAAAGGCACAAATGCTTGTAAAATGTGTCCATAAAAAATGCCACCAAGGGGGTGCTGGGTGGCTCAGTCAGTTAAGTGTTTGACTTTGGCTCAGGGCATGGTCTCATGTTTAATGGGTTCGAGCCCTGCATCAGGCTCTGTGCTGAGAGTGTGGAGTCAGCTTGGGATACTCTCTTTTTCTCTCTCTGCCCCTTCCCCATTTGTGCTCTCCTCTCTCCCTCTCTCTCTCTCTCTCAAAATAAATAAACTTTAAAAAAACGCCACCAGGAAAGAGGAAATGATGCCAACCAATTAAACTGACACAAGGCAAAAATACCATTGATTATAACACATGAATTTATTTCAGAGATATTAAAATGTGGGAGGGGCAGAAATGAATGACTCGGAATTGATAAAATATGATATTTTGACTTGCCTCATTTATAAAAAGAAAATAATTATCATTTTCTCTACTGAATACACATAAAGATCAAACCAGGAAATTAATCATCAGCTCTTATTTCTCAATGTAGTTTTGAATTGCACAACAGGAACTTTAGCTTCCAAGGTAGAATGTTTTCCAATGACTACTCCTGTTAAAGTAGCATAAAGGAAAGTTAAATTTTCCTATAGTCTTTTTAGGACAAATATTGTATGATTCCACTCATACAGAGTATCTAGAAGAGTCAAAATTGGGGTGTCTGGCTAGCTCAGTCAGTGGAGCATGTAACTCTTGATCTCAAGGTCATAAGTTCAAGCCCCACATTGGACGTGGAGCCCACTTAAAATTAATTTTTTTTTAAATTAAAAAAATAGTCAAAATCATAGAAACAGAAAGTATGAAGGGGGTTACCAGCATTTGAGGAGAGTAAAATGGGTAATTAGTATATAGTGGGTATAGCATTTTGGTATTGCAAGATGAGAAATTTCTAGAGATCTATGGCACAGTAATGTCAAAGTCTTCAATGCTACTAAACTGTACACTTAAAAATGGTTAAGATTCTAAATTTAACATAATGTGTGTTTTACAACAATAAAAAACATTCTTACAGTCTTTTAAGAAAGATTCTTTCCTATGTGGGTCAAAGCTAACTCAGTCCCTCAGTCCTTTTTTTTTTTTTTTTTTTTTTTTTTTTTGAGAGAGAGAAAGCACAAGCAGGGCAGAGACGGGGAGAGCAAGAGAGGGAGAGAATCTTAAGCAGGCTCCATACATGTCCCATTAACTCACTCAGTCTTTTGATCTACTGGGTGAAGAATTATCTTTATGATTATCATGCATCAGAGCCCAATGTAATTTAAACAGAAAGTAGATGAATTCATGAATTGGTATCATCTACCTACTCACTCATTCTTTGATCCATCCGTTGATTCATTCATTCATCCACCCATTTATTCATCCAATTATCCACCCAATATTTACTGAATTTCTATTTTATTCCAGGTACTGGGATATACTTTGAGAAAACAAAGATGAAAAAGTGCTTGTGTTCAAGGAGATGCCCCAAAAAAGTACTACAATGCCTTACTTACTTAAAAGATTGGGATTTTGCATCTCAAATCTATGAAAAATAGCTCATGTCTTCCCCCGCACCCTCCACATAGAATGCTCTCCTTTCTCCCACTGACTATTCAAATCCCATCAATTTTTTCAGAAGTCATTTCAAATCATCCTGTGCTATGAAGTCTTTCCCAAACTCCTAAATTGCTTATGGTATGTAATTTGGCTCCTAACTGGGAATTGGATAAGTAAAACACACAATGTATTAGATGATTATACGAGTTAGAAGAGAAATCAAGCAGAAAGAAGGAATATGACTATTGGGATGAGGAGGTTGACATTTTAAATAAGGGGTAGCCAGTGAAAGTCTCAATCAAAAGCAGAATTTTCAGAAGTGACTTGAATTAAGTGAGGCATGAGCCATGTATTTGGGGGAGGGGTATTCCAAGCAAAGAGAATAGTTAGTAAATAGCCCTGGGTGGCAGTATGCCTAGTATGTGAGAGGAATAGAAGGGAAACCATTGTGGTTGTAATGGAGTGAATAAGGGGTGAAGTTGGGAAATGAAGTCAGAGAGGAAATGAATCCAGGTCATGTAGGGCCTGTGGGTTTTACTAAGAACTTTGGCTTTTTTTCTGAATGGGACAGATATCATTGGAGGATTCAGGCTGAGAAGTGACATGATCAGAATTATTTATTTTTTCTCATTGTTAATATAATCTCTTTGCTCTCTCTGTTGGGAATAGACTTTGGAGGTCGGGAGCATGGGACATCTTTGCAAGGAGACCATTTAGGAGGATATTGCAATAATTTAATCAAGAAATAATGATGACTAGAACCTACTGGTGGCAGTGAGGGTAGAGAGAAGTAGTTGAATTTGGAATATATTTAGAAATAGAGCCACCAGAGTTTGTTGATGAATCAGACACGGGGTGTGAAAAAAAGAGTCAAGGATCACACCTGGGCAACCAGAAGGATGAAGCTGCCACTACCTGAGATTGGGAAGATTGTGGGAGGTACAGAATTTGCAGAAAACATTGTGAGCTTAGTTTTGTAGGTGTTAAATTTGAGAAGAGTACCAGACCTGTAAGTGGAGATGATGACTGGGCAGTTGAATGGAAGAATCTGGAGTTCAGAGGAGATGTGAAGTTTGGAATATATAAATGGCATTTACAACCATGATACTGGGTGAAATCAACTAATGAGAAAAAACTAGGTAGAAAACTAGGTAAAAAAGAAAAAAGAGAAAAGATCCAAGAGCTGAGATTGTGGAGATGGCTCTGTAATTATCTCCATCAGAGCAGAACACTCTGACCTGTTAGAAAGAAGTGCTATTCAAGACTTCATGATCCTTAAAACTTAAGACATGATAGGAAATCCTCTGGAGTGGAAATTACAAATGTTCACTGGGTGTTTTGGGCATTAAGGAGAAAATAGAAAAGAGAGAGCTTTGGAGATCAAAATAGAGGGCTTCGGGAGCATTTTGCACACCTGTAAGCATGCAGAGTAGGCACCAATATGTAAAATTCTCCTTAAAGGTAAGCAAGAATAAAATGAATATAAAAAACAATTTGGTAACTGAACAAGAACCAATGTCACAAGGTGTGACTGACACCAATTCTCTGCTACCAACTGGTGTCCTGTAATGCTGATATAACACCCAGAATTAATGCAGACCCCACGCATTGCCCCCACTTCAGATGCTAACCACAAATGGGGTCCCCAGGACATCTGCACTTCTAAACAGCTGGTTACAAATCAGGGGTCTCATGACCCTTCCCCAGGTTTTATAATTTGCTAGAATTTTCAGAACTCAGGAAAGTCTCATACTTCCAATTATAGTTTAATTATAAAGAATGCAGATCTGACCAATGAAGAGAGTCATACACCAAACTTGGGAGATAAGGCAGAGCTTCCACGCTATCTCCTCATGGAATCCAGGCATGTTACCTTCGCAGCACATCAATGTATTCATGAAACAGGAAGCTCCACCAGGCCCCTGTGCAATAGTTGTACATGTCAACTTGATTGGGCCATGAGGTACCAAGATATTGGGTGTTTATGTACACACGTGTGTGTGTGTGTGTGTGTGTGTGTGTGTGTGTGTGTTTGTGTAATTTGGCCCCTAAACATTTTACACAAAAATCAATTCTAAATGGATGGTAGGCCTTTTTATAAAAGGTAAAATAGTAAAGCTTTAAAAAAACATTAAAACAACTTAAAACTTTGAGTAGGCAAAGATTTCTTTTAAAACAGTACAGAACACTCACATAATGGAAAAAAACTGAATTGAGCTATATTAAAATTACAAACTTATGTTCATCAAAAAGCACCATAAAAGGAGTTAAAACACAACTCGCAGAAAGAACATTTGTAATATAAATATCCAACAAGAGATTTTTATCTAGAATATATAAAAAGCTCCTACAAATCAACAAGAAAAAAAATGGCTAGCTGATAGAAATGGGCAACAGACATGCTTACAAAAGAGAACACTTAAATGGCCAGTAAACATTTGAAACAGTGCTTGATTCATTAACCATGAGAGAAATGCAAGTTGAAACCACACCCAAATCAAAATACACCAGAAAGTCTAAAATTATAAAAGACAGAAATAACAAATGTTGGGTAGGATGCAGAACAACTAGAACTGTCACACTGTTAGTTGTGAGCCACCCCAGTATTATCTGCTAACCCAGCCTATATATAAGATTTTATTTATTTACTTTTTAAGTAAACGTTCCACTCAACATGGAGCTTAAACTCATGACCCCGTGATCAAGAGTCACATGCTCCTCCAACTGAGCCAGCCAGGCAACCCCTGGGCTTTGCTTTAAAATCATCTAGTGAGAGTGGGGCACTTGGGTGGCTCAGTCAGTTGAGCGTCTGACTTTGGCTCAGGTCATGATCTCACAGTTTGTGAGTTTGAGACCACGTCGGGCTCTGTGCTGACAGCACAGAGCCTGGAGCCTGCTTTGGATTCTGTGTCTCCCTCCCTCTCTGCTCCTCACCCACTCACGCTGTGTCTCTCTCTGTCTCTCAAAAATAGATAAAAATGTTTTAAGAAACTTAAAAAATCATCTAGTGAGAGGAAAGAGGCAGTAGGTAGAGTATAAATGAAACTATATGGACCTTATGCTGATAAATGTTGAAAATCTGTGATGAATACATGAAAGTTCATTATATTGTATTGTCTATTTCTGTATTATGTTTGAAAAGTAAAACACTTTGCTATCACAACAGAGTAATAACAATTTATATAAGTCCTAACAATTCCATTGTAAGTTATGCAACCAAGGAAAATATGTACATATGTTCACCAAACGACACGTACGAGAACTTTCTCAGTGGCACTATTCATAATAGCCCAAAACTGGAAATAACTCCAATGCCCATCAACAGAAGAATGACTAGTTACATCAACTGCGGTTTATTTAGACAGTACAATACAAAAGTAGGAATGAGAATGAAATATCTACAACTTCACAAAACATGGATGAGTCTTACAAAAATAATGATGAGTGAAAGAAGCTAGACACAGTCCTTACTGACAGTATGATTCTATTTATGTAAAATACAAAAAAACAGGCAAAACTAATCCATGTGTTAGCAGTCAAAAGAGTGGTTTCTCTTTGGAGGAGGTAGTTACTGGAAGGGGACACAACAGAGAAAATTCCTGCTTTGTTGTTGTTTTTTTTAAATGTTTATTTATTATTAAGAGACAGAGGGAGGCAGAGCACGAGAATGGGAGGGGCAGAGAGAGGAGGAGACACAGAGTCGGAATTAGGCTCCAGGCTCTGAGCTGTCAGCACAGAACCTGATGCGGGGCTTGAATTCACAAAACGGCGAGATCATGACCTGAGCTGAAGTCAGAGGCTCAACTGACTGACTCACTCAGGCGCCCCTGCTTTTTGTTTTTTTGTTTTTCAGTTTTATTCATTTTGAGAGAGAGAGAGAAAGAGAGAGAGCATATGTGTGCACATGCAAGTGAGGGAGGAGCAGAGAGAGAATCCCAAGCAGGCTTAGCATTGTCAGCGTGTAGCCTGTTGCAGGGCTAGAACTCAGAAACCTTGAGATCATGACCTGAGCCGAAGTTAAATGCTTAATGGACTGAGTCACCCAGGCGATCCCCCCAAATCCTGTTTTTTGATCTGGATGCTGATTACATGTGTATGCTCCACTTGGGAGTATTCATCAATTGTATTTTTGTGTGCACTTTTATCATGTGTGTTACAATTCAATAAAGTGTAAAACAAAACAAAAATACTATCCAATCTTCTAGAAGATCGTGGCTCAGAATGTAACTACAGTTATTCTGTCTAATGGCTGTGTTAATGACAAGTCAAATTTGGGTTATTTCTTTTACATGCTCAAGTGGAAGTAGCTAGCTAAAGTAAGGCTGAGGCCAATCCTTCAGTAAAATGAATATGATTGTTGATATTTCAGAGTTCAGATGTTCTCAGAGTGAGCCTTTTCTTAAATCCCTTTTCATATTTTGATTCTCCAATCTATAGGTACAAAATCAAGTTAAATTCTATTCACTTGGGAGCTTAATCATTTTATGACCTTTTGAAGATTTCTCAATCATGACTCCACTTTTCAATATTCATTTCCATCTGGATTGATCCAAGGTGACCAGAAGTTATTTTTGAATTTTGCAAATTATGGAGCCCTTAGAGGCAGAAATTTATTTAATTTTTTTTAAAGTTTATTTGTTTATTCAGAGAGAGAGAGAGAGAGAGGGGGAGAGAGAGAGCACACACGCATGCCAGTTGTAGAGGGGCAGAGAGAAAATCCCAAGCAGGCTCCACACTGTCAGCACAGAGCTGGATGTGGGGCTCAAACCCACAAACTGTGAAACCATGACCTGAGCCAAAACCAAGAGTTGGATGTTCAGCTGACTGAACCACCCAGAAACCCCATTAGAAGGAGAAATTTAAATGTAGGCTGTATAAATATTTTCATGCCAAGGTTATTATCAGAGATGTGAGAGAATTAACATGACATTCAATAATTTATGAGAAAAAAAAAGCATTTTTTTTTAAAGTAGGCTTCATATCCAGCCAAATGCAGGGCTTGAACTCAAGACCCTGAGAATAAGACCTGAGATCAAGAGTCAGATGCTTAACCAACTGATCCACCCAGGTGCCCCCCGAAAAAGCATTTCTAATACTGAATTGTTAGGACTTACATAAATTGTTGTTACTCTGTTGTGATAGCAAAGTATTTTACTTTTCAAACGTAATACAGAAATAGAGGATATAACATAAGGAACCCTCATGTATTTATCACAGATTTTCAATATTTATCAGCATAGGGTCCACATAGTTTCATTTATACTCAACCTACTATCTCTTTCCCCTCACTAGATGATTTTAAAGCAAAGCCCAGGGGGTGCCTGGTGGGCTCAGGTGGTGGAGCATGTGACTCTTGATTATGGGGTCATGAGTTTAAGCTCCATGTTGGGTGGAAAGTTTACTTAAAAAAAAAAACAAACTCCTGGGGCACCTGGGTGGCTCAGTCGGTTAAGCGTCCGACTTCGGCTCAGGTCATGATCTCACAGTCTGTGAGTTTTTTTTCTTTTTTTTTTATTTTTAATTTTTTAAAGTTTATTTATTTACTTTGAGAGAGACAGAGACGGTGTGAGCCAGAGAGGGGCAGAGAGAGAAACAGAGAGACAAAATCCCAAGCAGGATCCACACTGCCAGCACAGAGCCCGATGTGGGACTCGAACCTGCGTATGACGAGATCATGACCTGAGCTGAAGTTGGACGTTCAACCAACTGAACCACCCAGGCGCCCCTTGATGATTCTTTCTTGTTGAGATTCTTCTGTTTTTGTAATTGACAGTTCTCCCTGTAATTGACATTGGGTGATAAGGTTCCCCCTACCAGCCTCCCCTTCTAGCACCCAGAGTCCACTTTAGTCAGGTTTCCCTTTATTAATTTTCACAGAGTAAAGTGTTACAGCTACTTTGGAAATACTTGATAAAAATTCCACCAGCAGAGTTATTCTGCCTGTTCCCACCTATCTCCTTTCTGAGTGGTCAAGTTTCACCCTATGGGGATTGGAGGCCAGGTGGGGGCAGAGACCTGAGGAGTACAAGATTTGAGTACACGTTTTGCTTCTAGCTCAGCAACATATGTAAAGCTTCTAGTCTTGGGAAGCTTTCCTTTAGTAAACATATTGCCTATTACCTTGAATCAACTTCTAAAAGATACTAGTTTATTTTTATTATTAAGAAAGTAATACACACTTACTGCAGATTATATTTTAAAAACTGAAAAGTTGGGCACCTGGGTGGCTCAGTCGGTTGGGTGTCCAATTTCAGCTCAGGTCATGATCTCATGGTTTGTAAATTTGAGCCCCACTTAGGGCTCTCTGCTGTCATCACAGAGCCTGCTTTGGGTCCTCTGTCCCCCTGTCTCTATCCCCACCCCTCTCTCATGCATACCCTTTCTCTCTCAAAAATAAACATTAAAAAAAGTTAAAAAAACAAACAAACAGAAAAGTTGATAGGGCCATCCATAATTCCATTACCCAGAGAAAATGATAATTAATATTTCTTGTGTATTTTTTCTCTTGCAATTAGCAATAAAACTCTACAGAATGATTTAATTGAAATATCATCTGAAATTTTCAATCCTTTACATATGTTTAAAATGTATGAAGTAATATGGGATTGTGCAGTTTTGCATAGTACTTCTAAAATTTTTGGTGACAGGAGAGTATGTATAAATCAACAAAATGCGGGGAGCCTGGGTGGCTCTGTCAATTGAGCATCCAACTCAGGGTCAGGTCACAATCTTGCAGTTCCTGAGTTTGAGTCCCGCGTCGGGCTCTGTGCCGACAGCCTGGAGCCTCCTTCAGATTCTGTGTCTCCTTCTCTCTCTGCCCCCATGCCCCTACTCTCTGTCCATCTCTCTCTCTCTCTCTAAAAATAAATAAACATTAAAAAATTTTTTTTAGGGGCGCCTGGGTGGCGCAGTCGGTTAAGCGTCCGACTTCAGCCAGGTCACGATCTCGCGGTCCGTGAGCTCGAGCCCCGCGTCAGGCTCTGGGCTGATGGCTCGGAGCCTGGAGCCTGTTTCCGATTCTGTGTCTCCCTCTCTCTCTGCCCCTCCCCCGTTCATGCTCTGTCTCTCTCTGTCCCAAAAATAAATAAAAAACGTTGAAAAAAAAAAATTAAAAAAAAAAAAAAAAAAAAAAATTTTTTTTAAAAAGTCAACAAAATGCAGGCTGCTTGCTCTGTGGGTTAGCTGAGGTCAGAGAATAGTCTTAGTCATTTTGTAATTTGAAAGTTAACATACATTTTAACTGAAAATATTGGTAAGTGACCATTTGGTCTAAATGTTTTCCTCTTTACAAAGTATATTTTTCCAGAAGTAAATAATGTGTTCTTATCTATAGAGTGGCATGCCATTCATTTTGACCTTAAATGTCTATAAAAATTATGCAATTTGGCAGGCAGGTCTGACAGTCCTAGGTCAACCAAATGTTTTGTAGATTACTAATGATAGCTATGCTCTTCATTAATCAGCTTAGCTGGGAATATCCTGAGTTCAGAGTCGTACAGTGGTTGTTGGATGTACCTTTAGGCAAATTTATTTTTGTAGCGGTTGGCAATATAAAAAAAAAAAGACAAAGGCAGTGGTTTCCACTTCACTGAAAATAAAAGCAATATTTATCTTAAGAGCAGTGCTCATTACACTTTACATTATTCTATTTAGATGACAAGCTATTATTAACAGGAAGCAAAATGCTATTCACAGTACATGTTACAGGATCATCATTAACTGTGCAAGACTAGTGTTTTTGTAGCCTTTCAGACATACGCTCCAATTTGGCTTGGTTGTCCCTGCTGTTTTCTAAGCTTGCTTGATGTATTTTAGGGTGTAGATAGATCTCAAACAGGAAACAAAAAGATCTTTCTTGTTTGGAATTGCCAGGTCCTTGCTATAGCGGGAGTTTTTTGGAAAACCCATTTAAACAGTGAAACTTCATGTTTTGAGATTTTATAATAATGACAATAAAGCGTACACATTAAACTATTTTTTTATTACCCATTTTCAATTAATTCAATCATTTGGGACATTACTGTAGGGTATATATTCGTTGGTTTTATATCTCAAAAGATAAGTTTCTCATTGACTAGGGAAGGGTATAAACATGTAAAACCTGAAACATCACAAAAGAAACTAAAAGAAGTTGTAACAATCCTTCTTACTATTCAAATTGTACTGGCAGTACTAGCCAATGCAGTGAGGTCAGAAAAGGAAAAGAAAGGACAAAACTGTTATTATTTGCTGATAATACAACTGTTTAACTCCAAAGGCCAAGAGATTCAATTGACTTGTTATAGCTAGTAAGGCAATGTGGTGCCTGGGTGGCTCAGTTTGTCAAGTGTCCAACTGGCTCAGTTGGTTAAATGTTCAACATGGCTCAGGTCATGATCTCATGGTTTGTGAGTTTGAACACCACGCAGGGCTCTGTACTGACAGCTCAGAGCCTGGAGCCTGCTTTGGATTCTGTGTCTCCTTCTCTCTCTGCCTCTCTCTCTCTCTAAAACAAATAAACATTTAGAAAAATTTAAAAAGAACTAGTAAGGGAGTGTAGTAAGGCAATTGAATAAAAGTTCAATATGCAAAACCTTTTCTATAGGTCAGTCAAAGCCAATTGAGAAATGTGACATAAAGATTCTGTTCACAGTAACAAAAAAACTTATAAAATGTCTAGGAATAAACTCAATGAAAGAAACATATAAGGCACATAATTAACCTAACTATAAAGTTATTAAAGAACTAAAGTTCTAAATAAGGAGATATATGTACACCAGTTTTCAGGTTGAGCTGCCTGCATATTACATGGGTGTAAGTTATGTACAAATAATGAAATCCCAATTAAAATCCCAAAGGATTTTCATGGAACTTGTCAGGCTGATTTTAAAGTTCATTCATCAGAATACCCAGAACCTAGAACAGCACCTGGCAAATAAAAGGAGTGTACCAAATGTGTGGTGCTTGAATAATCAATGAATGAACAGCTTCAATAACTACCTATATGCAAATGACTCCCATATTCGTATTTGTACCCTGAAGTCATCCTCTGAGCTCCAGACCTGTATATTGAATTGCCTGCTTAACCTCTTCACTTGATTAGCAAGAAACCGATTTAGACTCATTACCCCTCTTGCAAATCCTGTCCTCTACTAGTCATCAAGATGAGTAAACTCAAAGCTGGGAGTTATCTGTAACCATTCAACTGTCCATTTACGATGGACATCCAAATCATCACAAATCCTGTTGAGTTTATCTGCTGAAATTTTCCTGAGTCCCTCTGTGTCTCTCATCTATATTGCCACCACGGTCTGTCATAATTTCTTCCCCATTCTAGTGAATAACTTCCTAACTAGTTTCTTCTCCTCAAACTCAGTACTTTTCCTTCTGCTGCCTTCCTACCTCAAAACATGGTCAGGATTTTCATTGCTTTTAGGATTAATTCCAAGTTCTTCACCGTGGTTTACAAAGTTTGGCCTGGCCTGGCCCCCACCTATGTCTTCAGAGTCATCTTCCATGACATTTGCCCTCACTTCTAAGCTTTGGCCACAGTGACTTTTCAATTTTTGAAATATGTTATGTTCCCTCCTACCACAGGGCCTTTGCATATGCTATTCCTTCTGCCTGGAATCATCTCATTTCTTCCTTATCCTAATTAACTCTACTTCTCCTTAAGATCTCATCTCAATCATCTTAGGTACAATCCTCCTGATTCCCATCATACTCATATCACTCTGCTTCATAGCTCAAATTAAATTTACTTTACGTGGATGATATTCAGACTTCAAGCTTAATCAGAACAGCTTAAACATGTCTTTTTGTACTTACTATGGTTTCCCTAACCATGATGCTAGGGAGAATAAATAAATGGAAGAATGAAGGTATCTAGGTAAATATATGCACAATGACTTGAAATGGCCAGCAATCAATAGCTCTTCATTCAGTGAGTGAGGAGAAACTTAATCTGGTTCTAAGTAAGAAAGGATCATGGGCCAGAAAACCAACTGCAAGTGCTTTATGTTTAATTTCACATTTTGAAATTGTTTCCACAGGAAAGTCCCAATATTGACATCCGTGCATTACAATGAAAACCAGAAAGGATTCAAATATGAGGAGAGATTCATCCATGCAGATAATCAGGATTTGATTTATAATAAAAAATGATGAAGTAGATATTTCATACAATGCTCAGTTAAAAGCAAAAAAGAATATTTAAACAAGAACTTGAAATCATCTGTGTTTTAAAGATCTTGGTTTCACGTACCATAAATATAAAGATAAAATTTTCCATTATACTTCATCATTATGTAAGACTAGCTTAATTGAATAAGATGTTCATGCATAGTAAATTCATAAGTAAAATAAATAAGAATGGCTGACAGTTTATCTTGAGGAATTGATAGAAATTTTTGTTTTAGTTTTTAGAAGTTCTTTAGTTTTGATGAGTAACCTAAGATTTTTCAAGTTGCCTATATAATCATAACATAGATTCAAACTTACCTCACATATATTTATTCATTTCTTACAGCCCCCCAAAATTTTTAATAAGAGTAAAGAGATGCAACATAGCAGTTTTGATAATACTTTAAGCACCATTTATAACAAATGTTAGTTATTTGTTGACACAGATTAAATGCATTTTTCCTAATTTCTTTTTTAAAATAATTTTTTAAATGTTTATTTATTTTTGAGAGAGAGAGAAAGAGAGAGAGAGAGAGAGAGAACAAGCAAGGGAGAGTCAGAGGGAGAGGGAGACACAGAATCAGAAGCGGGCTCCAGGCTCCAAGCTGTCAGCGCAGAGCCAGATGCGGGGCTCGAACCCAGGAACTGTAAGATCATGACCTGAGCCGAAGTCCGACGCTTAACCGATTGAGCCACCCAGGTGCCCCATTTTTCCTAATTTCAGGGATTATTTAATTCCTTTGCAATGAAATCACCTATTCCATACCCATAAATATATCTGACACACTGATAAAAAGTAAAATGTAACACATTTCTCTATGTTTCTAGTTAACCAAAACTGTCGGGGAGATTTAATAAATATGCACATTGTGTAGTCTCTGACATAACCCAAGAGAATTATAAGATTATTCTGTTAAATTACTAAGCCTACATGAAGATTTCAAAATTAAGCAAATTTTTGAATATCCTTGTAACCACTCCACCTAACTTTATAAATTTATAATTTAGCCTTATCTCAATTAAAATTTTAGAACATTTGTTTTTCTAAACGGGTTTTGATAAATGTATGACATGTATACACCAGTGCAGTATCCTACAAAGAAGTTTCATTGCTTTAAAATCCGCTGTGCTTTGTCTATGTATCCCTCCCCATAATCTCTAGCAACCACTAATCTCATGTCGCCATAGGTTTGCCTTTTCAACAATGTCATATAATTGGAATCATATAGTATACAGCCTTTACAGATTGGCTTTTTTCACTTAGTCGTGTTCATTTAAGCTTCTTCCGTGTATTTTCATGGTTTGAAAGCTCATTTCTTTTTACCACTGAACAATATTCCATTGTCTGGATATACTACAGTTTATTTATCAACTCTTCTACTGAAGGATATCTTGGATGCCTCCAAGTTTTTTTTTTTTACCGCTTAGGTGAGACACCACCGCTGGAGGGGGCTGGAGGTCTGTATTTACCTTCCTCCACTTGGAAAGGTAGAGGGGGCTAGAGTTGGTATTTCCCTTCCCTCAGGTAGGTTTGGCTCTCATAAAATCCTAGCAGGTTGATAAAATAGACTGTGAAAATTAATAAAAGGAAACCTTGTTTAGAATGGAGTCAGGCGGCCAGCAGGGGGAGCTTTCCCATCCTGCCACAATTTGTCAATTGCAGATCCAACAGGAAGAGATGTACCTTTCAATTCAATACTATTTTAGCGGGAAAAAAAAGGTTCTTCTTCTGCCCTGGCAACAGCCCAGCCAATGACGAACGGTCACAACCCAACCAATGAAAAGCCACTATACTTTGAACTCCCAGTTTACTCCAATGGACTTTTTGTTTATAACAGCCTTGTAACTCCCCCCCCCCCCTTCATTTATAAAAGACCATTCCTCTCCTTTTTTCTACGGAGTTGTCTGTAGTTTTGCCTTGTTTTGTACTGTAGTTTCTGTGTCCCAGAATGCAATTCTCCACGACTCCCAACTAAACTTATTTGCTGGTAAAATAACTGGCAGGGTTTTTTTTTTTTTAATTTTTATTTTTTTCAGTTTTATTTATTTAAGTAATCTTTACAGCCAACATGGAGCTTGAACTCTTGACCCGGAGATGAAGAGTCTCATGGTCTACCGACTGAGCCAGCCAGGTGCCCCTAGGAGTTTTATCTTTAAGGTTAGCAAGGTGTTGGTAAAATAATTTATCCTGAGGGGGAAAAAAATTCTCTAGTGTATCTCCGCATGGTTCCTTTTCGTCTACCCTTATTGGAAACACAAGGGGATTTTTCTTCAGTATTCAATGTAAGTACCTATTAGAGCTCTGGAATGGGGTGGGGCTTACAACTCACAAAAGTATGAGGACTCTCCTATGACTTGGTCCCCCTGGAGGTCTTACTTTTTGACTTGTGCGTAAGGAGCTGACAGCAATTCGTTAATAACAGTTTCAATTCTCCCACGCTGGTAGTTGTTTCCGCAATGGTTACTGATTGTGAGTTTCTGCTCTGATAAATTGTGATTCTCTGTATCTGTTTGTCTCCACTTTTGGGGATAGTTGTTTGCCCTGTGCCCTCACTTTTCTAATGGACTGTGATAGTGGTGATTTATAACAAATATATTTGGTCTTTGTCCCAGGTCTGGCACAGAGCTCCTAAAACCCTTGGAATTTTCTAAGTGGTGAGAGCTAAGGTGTCTTTTGTTATGTTAATGACATTCTTAGCCTGAACCTAAGAATGGGAGCTGGTTGCCAGGGAACCAACCAAGAATACAGGAGTGGAAATTTCAGTTCCACCCTCTGACATCCAGACTGCACAAAGGAGCTGGAGGTTGAATCATTCACTTCTAGTGAATGACTTAATCAATCATGCCTCCGTAAGTAAGCCTCCACAGGATGGCGTTTAGAGAACTTCTGGGTTAGTGAGCACAGGGCTTTGGGGATAGTGGTACACTCAGAGAGGGCATGGAAACTCTGTGCCCTTTCCCTATACCTTGCCCTATGCATCTCCTTCATCTAGCTGTTCTTGAGTTCTATACTTTTATAATAAGCTCGTGACCTAGTAAGTTCTTTGAGTTCTGAGATCCCCTGTAGCAAATTAAGAACCCAAGAAGGGATCATTGGAATCTCTGATCTGTAGCTGGTAGGTTGAAGCACAGGTAATATCCTGGTTTTGCAAATGGCATCTGAAGTGGAGTGGGTGGTGGGGGAGGGGCAGTAATGTAGAACTGAACCCTTCTCCTTTGGAATCTGACGCTATCCAGGTAGATCGTGTCAGGATTGAGTTGAATTGTAGGACATGCAGCTGATGTCTGGAGAATTGCCTGTTGGTGTGGGAACCTCCCCACAACTAGACAGACACACATTGGGATTTGGTGATCAGGATTACCTTTTACAGGTACAGTTTTACAGATTTACACCAAAAAATGGTTGTTGATTTTGCAGTTTGTTCAGCTTTCTACTCGTTAATTAGGATGTAGTGGTGACTTTGAAGCTCCTCACGTGTAGGATGAGAAACAGAAGTTGTATTTTTAAAATGCTCAAATTCACTCATAATCAGGAACTTTAAAATTGAGAAAAACAATAAACATGTTACAGACAGAGACACTAAGCGGGAGAAGAGGTTACGGGAAATCATACTCTCCTGCATTGATGGTGGAAATGTGAGTTGTTATAGTTTTCTGGAAAACAATTAGGCAGTATTTATTAAATGGTACATTTTTTTGTGACCTAACTCCTAACTCATTAGAATCACTTGAGGATCTCACTCTTATAAAGGAAAACATAATTAGGTAAGAATATGTGTACAAAGTTGTTGGCTGATCGTCCCCCCCCCCCTACACACACACACACACACACACACACACACACACACACACACACACACACAGGAAAGGGTCAGATCGTGATCTCCCAGGCATAATCTCCCTGGGAAGGCTTGTTTGGGTTTAGAGAAGTTCCCTGGAGAAGGGGTTAGATGTAAGCCATCAGCGGCCAGGACACTCACAGCATTTAGGGATGGGTGCACCAGGCTAGCAAAGGGGACAGCAACATCACAACTTGTAAAGGCATATTATGTGACCGTGAAAATAATGAATGAGATCAGTTTCAGTTGACTTGGAGACATTTCTGAAAAAAGCAAAGTTATATACAACGATCTCTCTTAGTAATGTAAACATTTTTTGTCTATGTGTTTGTATGTAAATTACGTGAGCATAGAGAAAGTATAGAACAGTATCCAATGAGTAGTTTATATGTGATACCTGGGGAAGGAGAGTAAGTGTGAAGGTGATGCAGATAGAGATGCCAAGTAGAAGAGAATGTCAGGTGTAGGGCAATTTAAGGCAAAAAGGGGGCAAAAGAGATTGCACTTTGATTATAATTAAAAAACAATAAATGGAGAAATGACTTGAAATGTTTGGTGGTAAAACCTGACATTGGTGCTTCCGTCCAAGTTGGGCATACTTTACTCCCTGCGCAGCTGTAACCTGGGGAAGGAAGATTTACATCTTGGGCATTTTTTACCATCTGTAGTGAGTTGAATGGTGTTGCCCCCTACGCCCCACACCTGCGAATGTGGTGTTATTTGAAAATAGGGTCTTTGCAGATGTAATTAAGGATCTTAGGATGCCATCGTTCTGGATTTCGGGTGGGCCTAAAATTTTTTTTTTAATGTTTGTTTATTTTTGAGAGAGAAAGACAGAGTGCAAGCAGGGAAGGGGTAGAGGGAGTCACAGAATCCGAAGCAGGCTCCGGGTTCTGAGCTCAGCACAGAGCCCCAAGCGGGGCTCGAACCCACGAACTGTGAGATCATGACCTGAGCTGAAGTCGGACGCTTAATCGACTAAGCCACCAGGTGCCCCTGCAATAACTAGTTTCTTAATAAGAGAAAGGAAAAGGAGATTTGTGACCCTGAGAGAAGAGAAGGCCTGTGAAGGTGGAGGCAGAGATTGTCGGGTTGGGTGTATATGCCAAGGATTGCCAAGAGCCGCCAGAAACTAGAAGAGGCAGGAATGATTGTCCCCTGGAGCCCCTGTAGGCAGTGTAGCCCTGACGACATCTTGATTTCAGATTTGTTAATGGCAGCCCTACCCAAGTCCTACAGCATCCATGTCACAGATGCTTTATCACAGGGTTAGATGGTATTCACAGGCAGGGGCAATAGTTTGCCCACTATTTTATATTCTTCACGCTACATAGGTGTTTTGCTGCTGCTTGTGTGTGTTAGTACAAATCAATAGAAACTGTGCCACATTTACTTGGACATGTGCAGCTGGTTGGAAATTTGAGACCATGAAGAAAGGTTATGCATTTGCTTTAAAAACTTACCTCTCTGATATGTACATATCTTTAATAATGTGCAGGAGAAGATAAATATAAATATAGATGAGGAAAATGAACTTACTGATAGGAAACATGGAAGACTTATTAAGAAAAGATTTACTAAAGAAGGACAACATTGGCCAACAATGTATAAAAAATGTCTATGTCGTTAATAGTTTTAAAAATGCAAATTATTAAAAGGAGTCCATTTTCAGCTATTAAGTTGGCAAAAAACTAGTGCTGGCCAAAGTTCAGGAATACGAGTACTTGTACACACTGTGGTCAGAGTATTTTGATGCAACATTTCTGGAAGACTTAATTAAGACAATGTACATTAATATAATCTTTCCATTTCAAATAAATACTTAGGCCCAGAAATCATAATTCTATTTATTTATTCTGAGGAAGTAATCTGGATATGGGAAAAGGATATATACAAGATGTTCACTGAGTTTTTGCTTATACTGGTACAAAAATTAAAACCAGCCTAAAAGTATACTAATAAAAGCTCATTGGCTAAATTATGGTAGAATCTCTACAACTGAAATTTCTTTAGGAATTAAAAATGATGTAGTAGTAGAATATGTAGTGATTGTACATGTTTATGATGTGCATCTTAGGTAAAAGGAACAGATTCTAAAGCAACATCCTATGTTAATACATTTTGGCAAAGCATATACAGAAAACAAACTGAAAAGATGCATATAAAATGTTAACAGTGGTTATTTCTGGGTAGTGGGACTACATTTGACTTTATTTTCCTTGTCTGTGTGTGATTCACATTTTAAAAATTTTCTATTACCACATAATGTTTATGAATGATTTGAATAATTATGTAATAATTTTATACAATTGCTTTTTAAGAAATAAAAATAATATTAAAAAAAAGTCTCACTGGCTAGGTGATCAGCTCCTTGAGGTCAGGGACTGTAAATAAATCTTTTTTTTTTTTTTTTTTTTTTTAATACTTCTAATACCATTGACTGTTGTGTCTGGCAAACAAAAAGAAGTCACTTAACACTTCTCAAAATGAAATTTTAATACTTCAAGCAAAAGCTACAGGGCTAAACTAGGATTTTCGTTATAAATATTTTCTCAGTGTGATTTCTTAATAGGAAATTATCAAGTTGATTGATTTCCCTCTAAGTCACAATTTATTACAGGTAATGGTATGGCACTGCTTTTAGTGCTTTTCTTACTAATTATCTCTCCAATAAAAGGCTTGATCTATATGTAGGAGTAGTTTTCATGGACTGCATTTGCTTTTATGAGTATTACTGTATATTTAATAAATAAGTATATAAATTTACTTGTAATCTAAAGACACAAGCTGACATTGGGTTCAGATACATTTAAAATCAAATTTTGTAAGTAAGTGGCAAAAATTTCCAAGGATTATGGGATACCATAGTTATTAAGCGGAAACACTTAACTACATGATAAAAAAAATTATAAAGATATCACATGTTTAAGCTTGCCTTTTCCTTCAGATCAAGAGATAGGTTTATTTAGACAGCTGAAACAGAGCCCTATAAGAGGTGTTTAGTCTCCTTGACTATTCCCCCAAGATTATCAGGAAGGAATGAATAACTGATTGGATGTTTGACAGGGCCTGCGTTAATTATGCAAGTGATTTTTGTACATGATTTTCTTAGTAACCTGTATAGTTTATGTAACTGTAAACAATATTTTATTTTATTTTTTGGAAGTATTTTTTTTAAGTTTATTTTTATTAGAGAACAAGCGGGGGAGAGGCAGAGAGGGAGAGACAGAATCCCAAGCAAGCTCTGCACTGTCAGCATGGAACTTGATTTGGGGCTTAAACCATGAGATAATGACCTGAGCCAAAGTCCAGAGTCAGAAGCTTAACTGACCGAGGCACCCAGGTGCCCCCATATTGTTTTATTTTAAAGTTATCCAAAGAATTATTCACAGTGTAAGAATATAGGATATGATGGATCTTACAAAGGTACTTAAATTTTTTCTACTATCAGGTGAAATGCCTAACTAGCTTTGATTATACAAACTGAGCTCAAGGATAGTATGATAATAAAAGATTTATATGCAACTAAAAGACAATATACAATTTAAACATTCTGGGGAAAACACTTCACTCTAATGATTTAAAATACCTTTATGTTTTAGTAGAGATTATTTAATATAGTACAAATGGAAGAATTAAGGACTGGGGTATTTATAAAACCAAACAAGTATTTTGACTTAGAAGATTCCTTTAATTTGCTTTCATTTTCCAATATTTTCCTTGCAGCCAAAATCCTAACCTCTTTTGATAAATAGGATGCTAATCCTGTTGGACACCTACGGCTCAGTAAACCTGAATGCTACACGTCCTGTAAGTCCCACAAAAGTCGTGAGCAGCCGTCCCTGACTTCATTCTCTTGAGCATTATTCTCCCTTTCCTTTTTTTGTAGCTGTCAGGGTTTCCAGTTCTGTCTTCGAGGAACCTTGTAATGCGATATTCAGACCTCAGTCTTACTTACAGTCACAAAACATGGTCTGAGGCTTAACTTAGTTGCTGTTTCTGTCATTTATTTCTGTCAAAATGAGCTCCTCTGCAATTATTTGCATCACGAATTTTCATCTCATATTTTACCATCTGAGTTTGATGATTTCCTTCATCTGTTAAGGAATTGCTTCTTTTAAAAAAAAATATTTACAGTATTTTCTAGTAAGGCTTGTACACAACTTCAGGAAACATGACTTCATGAGACTATTTAAACAAATTTATGACATATTCAAAATGAGAGCATGGATGTTTCACCAAGGTATGTAACTGAATTTTATGGCAAAGCTAAATAAAAATGGCAGAGTTAATGGCTATCATGGGAAGTGGAGGCTCTTAACCTCTAAGATCAACTGGAGAGATTCAGTGTGGCATCCCTTTTTTGAGTAACTTGGAAATGCAGTAGAAGGCCAGGGAGACCCAGGGCAATTCTCCTATTCCCACGTGACACACTTTCTTAAGTGAATGTAAAACCCCATTGTAAGCATGTATGATAAAGAACAGTGCCTTCATGTTTGTAGTGATGGTGAAAACGCAGAGGCATGGCATCAAGAATGCTTTTTGCCATTGTGTGACCAAGTTTTCAATATGTAATTATAAATAAGCCTTTGCTCCTGCCTTTATTAGATGTCTATTGCTGCATAACAAGTTATACCCAAGACTTGACTTACGATTTATTATCTCACAGATTTTGTGGGTCAGGAATCAATCTGGGAGTAATTTAGCTAGGTTCTCTGCTTTAGGGTCTCTCTAGTAGTTGCAGTGGCAGGGGTTACTGCTAAGGCTCCACTAGGGGGGATATGCTTCTAAAAGAATTCTTGTGGTTGTTGGTTGGATTCAGTTCCTTATGTGCTGTTGGCTCGAAGCCCCTGTTTCTTGCTATGTGGGCCTCTCTCCAGGCATTCCCAACCCGGCAGGTAGCCTCTGATCAGGGTGAGAGTGAGAGATCAAGAGAGAAGCCTATCTTTCTACAACGTGACATCCCATCACTTCTGCTGTATACTCATTAAAAACTAGTTTTTAGGTCCCATGCACACCCAAAGGGTGGACTACCAGGAAGTGACATCATTGAAGCCATCTTAGAGGTTACCTCTAACGTATCAAATGCAAGATACATTCACACACTCCCCAGATCCCCAAAAGTCTCATCATATTACACCATCAGCTTGAAGTCCTGAATCTTATCACTGAAATCAGGTCAGGCTGGGTGAAGCTCCTCAGGTGTAATTCATTAAGTCCAGATTCTGCAACACAGCTCCTCTCAATCTGTAGACCCATGAAGCTAATGGGACAAGTCATCTGCCCTCCACTCCCAACATACAATGATGGATTGAGCATGGGAGAACTCCAGTAAGACATTCCTGTTCACAAGGGGGAGAAACTCAGAGGAGTCCCTACATCCACCCCACACTCAAGGGGAGGGGACTGTTCAAGGTCCTGAAAACCAGGATTGGGAGAGGTCACTAGTACCGTCTTAGAGGCTGCCTACCACACTGTCCTTCCATTTGACTCTAATAATAAAAAGTAAAATTTAAGAGACTGTTTTATGAAGCATAAGGTGCACTCAAGTTTTCATAGTTTTATGTTGCATTACTGTGTACTACAATTTTTTCTTTGGCTCAGGGTAAAAATTATTTTGCATTGCAAGAATATAGGAGGAAATTGCTTAAAAACTCTTTTTCCTTCTAACATGGCTACAAATCTGACTTACATTGTTTAATTTTCCCAAAATTTTCAAAATGTTTAAGGTTTAATATAACATCTGTTACAGCTCCATACTTATTCCTCAAGCTGCATTCTGTATTTCATCTTCAATTTATCAATACATTGATTGCATTTGCATAAAATTCAAATTATATTCCTTGGTGAAACATCAGTTTAGTATAACCAAACTAGAGCATAGATTAGGAAGTTTTTTTTTATTTCTGTATATTCTTAGAATGATGTCACAATAACAACACAAATTTAGAACATACAGTGTGGCATCTGTGGAATCCCTAAGATAACTATAATATCTTTAATAATGCTTCATGTTTTTAATGTTCTATGGTATTTCCATTTAAGAATCATATTTTTTCCTTCTATATCTATAACTTTATGAATAACCTATCCAAATATGCAGAAGAGGGCCTTGGGAGAGAAAAAATATGCACATTATTTTTCTTAACTGACTACCTGACTAGGTTTTTTTTGTTTGTTTTTGTAATATAAACATGTTATTCTATCAGTTTTTATCTTCAATGATATATGAAAGATCCAAAATCAAGTTGGCTGTCTCCACAGCCACCTGCAGGCCACTAAGTTTAGCAGTAAAACAGTCCAAGGTCAGGTTGTTGGCTGAGCCCACAGCTTCATGTGGGAGGCAGGTTTGTGGTGCAAAGGGATGACGAGTACTCTTTAAAAAAGACCAGCGGAGTTCTTCCTGGCTAGTGTATAGTCCACAGCCACATCTTGAAAGCAAATCTGGCCAGTCAACAACAGAGGGAGACTCTGGCTGAGCGGACCAAAAGTGTCCATACTTCATGTCTGTAAGAATTTCACCTCCATCATGTTCTAGAGAGCCAGCAACAGATTCTAGTGCACTGCAGAATGCTTCAGTGAGGAGCTGAAGTTCTGTTTGAGTACACCCATCATCTTGGAGAATGCTTTCGGGCTCATTACAAATCTAAAATAGTAATAAAACCATTGAAAACACATACAGAGCAATGTTATAAAAATTTTTCTGAAAGATAAAATACTTGATCAAACCTTTATCATGAAATTACTACTTGTGTTCAATTTCCTTAGGAGTTTAGCACAATGCTAATGGGCAACTATGGGTCAGCTGTCCAGGCTATAATCCCTTAATCTGGTTGATTATAGTATAAATATATGCTAGTCATGTTATCAGAAAGAATGAGTCAGAATAAACCCCATCATTGGCTTACTATGAAGGACTGCTCGGTAGTGTCTCCTCAATACATGAAGGACATGGCATAATGCATATATTACAGGTTTTCATACACAGGAGGAGGTTCCTTAAGGCTAATGTCCAAATGAAGTACTTATTTAGCCAACTGTTTGAGATTTGTTTAAAATGAGAACACACATTATTATTAAGACAAAAGCCATTTAGGGACATGTGCAATTTTCACATTAAGGTTTTAAAATAATCTCTTTAATGAGAAGTAAATGTTTTTTGTTTGTTCCACCATTCTAAAAAAGTTTATCCTAGAGATTTAATGATAGAAAAAGTAATATATTAGCAAACTAATAATTGAATGATAGCTAAAAACCCATATTCAACCCATTTCCAAGCAGTGACCACTTTCTTTTTCGGCTCAGGATGTGTGAACCACATAAGATGGCCTCTACTGCATGTTCTTTCCCCAGATTTTCAGTACTGTATTGTTTCTTCAAAATTCTACTTAGAAAACCTTCCTCCTCCAAAAAACCTTTTCTAGTTTACTCAATCCCATTTGCAGACTATATTGCATCAATAGATGGGCACTGATTTTGTTTTTTGTGATGTATATTCTGATAACTTTTAGATTTTAAATCATTTTGGGAAGTAGGGTGGGGCACATGTGTAAAAAATGTGCACTGTTTCTCTAACCTAGTCAGCCACCAGAAGCTCTGCAGTCTCTTCATAACACTCCTGACCAACCAAAGAATCAACTGCAAATATGTGGGAAACATACCTTTTTGTATCTGTTTTCAAAAAGTCAGCATTTACGAAATAATCAGAACCATAATGGACTAAATTTATGTATTATCAGGACATAGTTTCCTAAATGAATAAAAAATATTCCACTTGATAGAATTTATATTATAAACAGATACCAATTTAAAAATCATAATAGAATCTGGGATATCTGGGTGGCTCAGTTGGTTAAGCTTCTGACTTTGGCTCAGGTCATGATCTTGTGGTTCATGGGTTTGAGCCCTGTGTCAGGTTCTGTGCTGACAGCTCAGAGTCTGGATCCTGCCTTGGATTCTGTGTCTCCCTCTCGCTCTGCCCCTCCAGTGCTTGTGCACCCCCCCCCCTCAGAAATAATAAATGAATAAACTTTAAAAATATATTTAAAAAATCATAATAGAATCTAATACTTGGAATGCTTAAATGAAATTAAGTCTTTTCTTGACAGTCCAGAAGGTATGAAGTATTCTGTGGAATCTTAACACTTTCATTATGAATATCAATTATTATTGGACCACAGCAGTTGAAATCTCGAGTACAACTCCCATTTAACAGAACGCTCATTTCAACATGCAATATTTAGACAATATTCAAAGAATGTGATCATTTGGTAAAGGGCTGGATTAATAATAATCAGTGTAATAAAGATATTACCTTATATTTGCAAATGTTATTTTCCTCATGTTTTCAAATACAATATTTGATTTGAACTACTGAGAAATTAATCATTAAAAGTTCCAGGGTATTATGATTTGGTTTATTGTCTCATAAAAACAAATGTTGCTGGGAATTCAGATAATCTGAACAGGACTATCTAACCTACCTTGTGTCTGATATATGCTGCCAAATGAGTTTCAGTACAGCCACCTCCCAACAAAACACTCGGTTCCTTGATTGTTAACTGCAAAACATGCAGTGCTGTTTGACATGTGAGCTAAAAAAGAGATGAATCATCAGAATCAGATATCGACATGAGATACACAAAGAACTATAACCATTTTTCAAGGGAACTTAGATAGTAGACTCAAAGAGCTGGATTTTAATTGCAAAAGAACAAAACTTGTGTTGCCAAGGTTGTAATGTGATGAATACAGTTTGAAACAATAAAGATTAGAGATTAAAGAAAAATACTTTAGCCAGATGTTTATTTCCGTAGGCAGGATTAATATCATCTTTCATATGCACTTAGCTCCTCAAACTGAGATTGACAAATGGATGTCCTCAAAATAACTGGGTCAGTAAGGTTTGCTAGTATTTCTACCAAAAAGATTATTTTAGTCTAAATAAATGAGTTATATACATGCTATAGAATTTATTTCAGGCTGCTATGGAAATAATATAGCTACAACCCAGTAGTAGTAGTAGTAGTAGTAGTAATAATAATAATAATAATAATAATAATAATAATAATAAAAAAGAGAGCCCTTTCATATTTACCAAGGACATATCCTTGAGTATATATGAATCAAGTTTGTGACCAATACTCATATAAAAGTTGCATGTGTTATTGCTGGTAGAAAACAACAAACTCTTAAGAGGTGGATGGGTATGGATGGGGAACTCATTTTCTAAGTGAATTGTTCATACACATTAGCATCAAGGTATACACAATTCAAGTTAATTACTAAGAAAAGTTCACATGTCAAGGACCTTTAGATTGCTTGTAAATACTAGAAATAATAACTGGTAGCACTTGCTAAGTCTACTGTAATATCACAGGCAATTCAGTCAGCTTACTTGTGACTTTAATTCTCATTTTTGTTGTTGCTTCCTAAATCACCTAGGAAAGTTATGAAAAACAAAATGCAAGCTCAGCTATGTGAAGATAACTATTGTGTCTGTCCAACTATTTAATCTCTGTTTCAGCCCCTAGACAATGGAATTCAAAGTCTGTTACCTACCTTCAGCTCATCCCAGGCAGTGTCATTTCTGTTGCAGAGCAGCAAGCTGCAGATAGTTGCCTCATTAGGAATAAGATGAAGAAAATGTTTGAAGCCAAATTTTTCAGTGCACAAATCTTTTACACTTCCATAACTACTAGGAGAGATTGAGCCTAGGGAACCAATAGGCTGTGTTCCTATTTTTTAAAGTTTAGAAAACACAAAAGGTATGAGTAAAGATGGAATGTACAATCATGTACAATGGATTCCTAAAAGCCCCTAAGCATACACTTCGAAACATGAAATGCAGACTAAATAACAAGATGCATTTTCTAAAACCTATAAGATAGGTAGTAGTCTGCTATTAAAATGATATACAATAAAGCAGAGGTTCTTTCACTTTACAGACTTCTTTGAACACCTGTTAGGAGCTATCTCGTTCTCTAGAAAAGCACACAAAAATGTGCATCCATCTTCTGGGAGCTTAAAAAATTTGCAAGAACCCAGAAAGTAATCCCTGAACAATTACACTTATTTGAATATTCTTTTCTTCTAAAGCCTCAAAGAATAAAGAATACTTGAGTAATCTAAAATTTAGGGATTACCAAAAAATGCCTACGAGATATGTATTTCACTTGGGGGACACAACAGAGAATCTGAGAGGATCTGGCTCTACTGCTTATGTGCCACTGGACACGAAGCAAGTCTCTGATGTCAGAGTCTCTGATGTCTGGGTGGGCCTCCCCATATGACAGTAAGATGGGAATAGTAATGCCTACTTCACAAAACAAATCAAATGTTAAATGTTCTGTACTCCATGACAAGCTTCAAACACACCAATGGCCTATGCACAATAACCCCAGATCATCGATAAAGAGGAATTTTGTCTGAAGGAGGAGAAAGGAGGTAATAGGTAATGTTAACCTAGATACACTCAGGAAGGTGGAAAATATAGTTTACCTGAGCCACGGGCTTGGTATAGTTTTTCCCCTTTTTATCTCACAAGGTCTCTGCTCCCAAGATCCAGGACTAAAGCTCTGGCTATTAATACCATGTTCTAGTTATATGTGGGATAAATAAGAACTGTGGGCTGGTATAGAAACCCTGTGCCCACATAAACTATTGTCTCTATAGCAAAATGTTTCATATTTTAAAAACTGACTAAATAACCTGTAACACTCGATATTCACAGCTGGAAAAGTCATGAAAAATCAATAAATATTTAAAGCTATGTGTCTGACCCAGAACATCAGTGAGTTCCATAGAACTATTTCCATTATTTCTTCATAATTTCCACTTTGACAATCATGGGACAGCCTTATAGAGGTAGGGCAATAATCCAGAGATATTAGGTGTTCAATACTGGCATACACACTACTACATTTTGATGAGTATAACACTAAATATAGTGAACTTTAACAATGGCTTCAAGTCTGATAAACGTTGCAATTGATCAAAATGATCAATTTTGGTATGTTGTTGATGCAATTAAAAGGATACTGAAAGTGGCTCAAATCACGAACTCTTCATGTTGTCATGTTTCTTTGGCTGTAATATCAATCTTATGTCTGATTTTAATTTACAAAATACAGTGAATTTCTTGCCTGTTACAATTCTGTATCTTACCAAATAGATTAGTTAATTCAACAAATGTCTTAGAACACCTACTGGGGACCAGGCCTGTTGTCAGTGCTAAAAATAAAAGACGATCCTGATTCTTAAGGAGCTCAGCTGGAAATATCAGATATTTAAAGCTAGTGCGTGTACATACCCACCCACCCACTCCTAATTAAGAACTATTTAGGCAGAAGTACAGTAGTGAAGAAGTACAGAAGTGAAGAAAGGGGATCTTTTAGCTGCAAAACTACCTTCTGAATATAATGTGATTTAAGAGGTTTGTAAAATTCAAAGTTTTGTGTTAAGTATGAAAGACCTAATGATTATGAGGTGATTAAACTTCTCAATACTGTAAGATACCTGGGGGGGTTAATAGTTTTACGTCATAACAGATTCTGTTGTCCTTTGGGGGGCAGGAAAATACATAGAAGTAGCCATAATCACTCAACTTTCAGTAAGTGAATGTTATAGGATATCCTTTATGAGAAACCTTTGCTGCCAGAAATGTTAACATATGCTATAAAGTTGGCGGCTTCTAAAATTTTTCAAGATGTTCACAGTGACACACACCAAGAATATCTCAGCTCAAAAAAAGTGTGATTTATTAAGTGTAAGAGGCAAAGGCTGAAGGTGCTTTTTACCTGTCACTTTACTCAGGGGTTCCATGAGAGCCGCTCCAACTCTGTCTATGGCAATCATGCGATGCATACTGAGAAACTGTTTCAAAGATGGGTGCACAACTTTTTGGCATATGAGTAGATCTATGTGATCACTAACTAGCTGCCTTCCTAGGCTAAGCAACTGGTCCAGGACTGCATTTTCAAGAGAAACCCCAGAACTGACCACTACAGTTCCTTCTCCAGTGTCAGAGACATCTCCAGATAAAGATGCACAGAAGAGTGCCACCTTGAAGGTGTCTGATTTTTTGATAGGTAAGATCTTCATCAATTGAACTTCTGATATTTCAAGAAGTATTCCAGGTAATACAGTAGAATCTGTAACTCTTTGACCTTTTAAAGGCACAATTATACTCTTTCCTAAAATGAGGCAGTCTTTGGTGTTTTCTGGAATTGTAAGCAAAAAGGCTCTCAGAATCAAAGCACTGATATGGTCTATTTCCTGTCTGGTGAGCATGCAGGCAGGTTTACTTGTTACTATACTGCGCACCAGGCAAAGGAGGGTCTGAGTACTACTGAAGTCGACTAGAATTCGACAACCACAGAACTCAGACTGGAGGTAGCTGGTGCAGAGGCTCAAAAGATGCTTATTTAATTTGATAACAGTGGTGGGCATCAAGCCTATTCTCTGAACATTTTCAATCAGATTGCAGCAAAGAATGGCTGTGAATAAGCCACAGTCACTGAAGCATGACACATGATTCTGCATGGATGTTGTTAGGATCTTTAAGATGGGATGGGTGACAGAAAGGTTAGCGAGCAGGGCTGATGACTGTGAGGTTGTGCACACACAGCCCCCGAGGCCATTGTGCAGCTGCTTCAGCCTACCTGAAGGGCCATAGCTTGATGTTAGGATGCCTTTCAAGACACAAAGTGTGGCCCTGACTCTCTCACTTGTCAGTGGTTCACTTTTACAGAACGATGGCTTTTTAGCTTCTAAGCGAGACATCTTATTTTAGGTGATAATTGGTGAAGACGGCTTTTATTTTGTCAACCATATTTTTCTGTTTATTGCATTGTCATGGGTTTTGACATTTAGAAAAAAAATTATTCTTCAAGGAATGAAAGTCTTGAATATGCGGCACTGTGGCTATAAAATTAGCTCCAGGTTTATGAAGCTTATCAGCATGGAATGATTTAATGACATAGTAATAATTCCAGGTATTTATTTTTCCTTCATTCTTCAATACTCATTTTGTTTGCCTCTAGATTGAGACTTTACAGATTGTTTTGCAGCCCTCTGTATAAAGTATGTTCCAAGATGGACACCTATGAAAGACACCCCAGCTACAAGAAGCCAGTTCTTTCTAATCCAGCTGGTGTTTTTCATCTCTTCTTTCAATATGAAGCTCAGATTCAAAGATACTTCTTTCTATAAGAAATAAAAGTAAAACATTTTAGAGAAATAATTCCAAAATATTTAATAGAATGCAGTTTACTATTTTGACACTCTGCTCCCTCTTTAGAAAAAGGAATTATCAACTGGCACAAGCCTCCAGAAAATGAAAAATGTAAATCCACTTAGACTAAGCATTCACTCCTTTGTTCCTCAATGAATCCCTCCAAGAAAAAGTACTGATATTTGAATGATTTTGGAATGCAAAACAACGTAATAGCTAGAAAGCTTACAGTAGTTATTTGAGTATGACATGCTTCTAGAAAAGAAATGCTATATTATGAAACTCATTATAAAATTCTGAGTCTTAAAAAAAACCCCAAATGTTTTTATTCTCTTACATCAAGATTTAATGTTATGTTTTTTCTATAACTCTGGAAACCGTAGGTCTAAACATAGATACACTTACATCAAATCCTGCTTATAAATAATTATGAAATATGATAACTGTTAGGTCTCCCAAACGTAGACCCACTTTTTAATGTACAGTCTAGCTCTAGCTGTATAAATCTGCACAGCACACTGTACCAAAGAATAAACCATGTTTTCAATGTTTGACTAAAGTCAGAGCTAATTTTTTGTAGTTTCATTCTATCAATTAATGATTGTCAGTTTTGATGTCCTACCATAATCCTCTCCAAGACTTTGGTTAATGACAGTAAGTACAAAAATCAGGGAATATGCTGTTTGACAAAGAGAAAGACAGGATCTGATTTGCAATTTCTATCTCCAAGGGTCTGAATACCATAAAATATTATAACAAGTGTACTTGCACTTGTACTAGCTTCCTTAACAAGGTTGTAAATAAGTAGCGTGCCTTGCAGCATAAAATCCTGACACTTTAATAACATGTGAAAAAAATAAAAATTTCAGGTCATGGACCTTGTCTATTGAGGCTTGGTGCTTTGAAGGTGAAAGTTCAGCCAATTATTATTTTCAGGAATATGCTAATTATGCCAATCACTTGGACAGTATTTAGCATAAATAAAACTAATTGGACTACCTCACTACAGGACTACCTGAAGCAGACGATGGCACAGTGTGCTATAGACCGAGAAGGTGGTGTGAAGATGTGCAAAGAAGAGGTGAAGAGGAGGAGGGGATGTTATTCAGTGTTATTTCGGTTACCACTCCTCCCCATTTAAAGGACTGTAACCATGGCAACTGGACCCAACTAAAGAGGAGGCAATGATGGCTAGTGTTCTCCTTGCAATAAACTACAGTTATCCTTTTTTACAAGACGAGGAAAAAAATCTTTAATCTTATGCCAAGAACAGCCAAGGTACTTAAATATTATTTCAATGGTTATTTTAGATTCAGCAAAATCTGTGACATACATTTAAACAAAACCTTAGTGAAGTGACTTCTATACATTATTTTATACTTTGTAACACACACTCACACCAAAACACAAATCATAATAGAAAACTGTGATCGATAAAATGATTTCTCCAGTTAAAAAAAGATTTCAATACATAACAGTGACACGTAACATTTCAAAAGCAGAATGCCACATCAGCACCTCTAAGAGTCTTGGGTAGTGAGACCAGTAACCACATCTTTTGGCTAGTATCTCTATAAAATCTACGAAATCAAAGAAGAAATCATTGAAAGTATTGTATTGGTGACTCCCAAATCATTTTTAGGATGTCAAAACTTTCTGACTGTGAGTCTAGATCCAGACAAAGCAAGGTACAACTGAAAGGAAAGAAATGAAATGGCTTATAGAATATATGTGGAAGTGTCAGATCTATTAAAACTCTTTCTCCTGACACTATGACCCGTATTTCCAAAGGCTACCATCACATGAACAGCTCTGACTTCCTGGATGCACAGGCCTGCCAGATGGGCTTTTGCAGTAACAGATAATTTAATTAAAATAATAAAATTGGGGCACATGGGTGGCTCAATTGGTTGAGCATCTGACTTCAGCTCGTCATGATCTCACAGTCTGTGAGTTCGAGCCCTGCGTCGGGTTATGTGCTGACAGCTCAGAGCCTGGAGCCTGCTTCTGATTCTGGGTCTCCCTCTCTGCCTCTCCCCTGCTCACACACTCACTCACTCTCAAGGATAAAAAAACATTAAAAAAAATAATAAAACTTACATGACTGTATTCCAAATTTAGACATACACTATAAATTGTGATTTAAAGAGATATAAACAGGTAAAATTTCTCCCATCAGGGTTCCTGGGAGAAATGGCTGATTCTAGGTCTGAGGCAAAAAATATACAAGATGAACTGAGGATTTTTTTTTTTTTTTTTTTTTACCTAAGAGTAATATACTTGGGTCATATTAAAGAACACAGGAGAGGGGCACCTGGGTGGCTCAGTCAAACATCCAACTTCGGCTCAGGTCATGATCTCACAGCTGCTGAGCTGGAGTCCTGCATCAGGCTCTCTGCTGAGAACTCAGAGCCTGGAGCCTGCTTCAGATTCTGTGACTCCCTCTCTCTCTGCCCCTCCTTTACCCATGCTCGCGCGCAGCGCGCGCGCGCGCGCTCTCTCTCTCTCTCTGTCAAAAGTAAATAAACATTAAAAAAAGGGGGAGGGGGGCGCCTGGGTGGCTCAGTCGGTTGAGCATCCAACTTCGGCTCAGGTCAGGATCTCGCAGTTTGTGAGTTCGAGCCCCGCGTTGGGCTCTGTGCTGACAGCTCAGAGCCTAGAGCTTGTTTCACATTCTGTATCTCCTTCTCTCTGCCCCTTCCCTGCTCATGCTCTATCTTTCCCTCTCATAAATGAATAAACATTAAAAAATTAAAAAAAAGCACAAGAGAAAAATAGACATAGGACTCAATATGAAGGGCATCCAAGATGGGACCCAAGATGGGACATCCAATATTAAAAATATTGATAGTAATAGCTTGAGATAATTCAAGTAATATGCAAACTCATGAATTCATATTGTCATCAAAAACAAAAACCCTCATTGCTGTTAGGGCACAAATTTACTTTTATAAAAACTCATAGATGGAAGTAAGCACTTATCTTGCTTTTCCTGATAAATGCATTTTGAGGGAAAACTGAATACTTGACGAGGTAAAGTTGTTCCAGCTCATAAATGGAGAAGCAATGATAGAATTTGAGCAACATCATTTTGCAACTCCTAAGGAAATAATGTATTAGACTATTGTGGTGGTTGGCAAATTACAGCCCATGGGCCACATCCAGCCCGCTGCCTATTTTTGTAAATAAAATCTTGGCTCATGCTCGTGTATCATGTACGAATGCTTTTGTGCTACAACAGAAAGTTGAATAGTTGAAACAGAGACTGTATGGTCTGCAAAGCCTAAAATATTTACAATATGGTCATTTATAAAAAAAGTTTGCCAATTCCTAGATTAGAGCAATGATCATAAATAAATTTTATAATAGACCTTATAATGGAGAGATCAGACTGATAATGCACTTTAATCTTAGCAACACTGAAAGTGGATCAGACAGTATACGTGAAACAGTGATTTTACTAGAATGTCTACCATAGCACATCCATGAAGTATTCTTTTTCAAAGAAAAAAAGAAAGTAAAAGCAGGCCTTCTGATCTAACTACCAGATTATAGGAGATATGGGAGAGTGAGAAACTTGTTAAGTGACAAAATGAGGACTCAGTCAACCAAATTCAGAATGTGGGGCATTCAAAAGAGGCAGATTGGGAAGGGAAATGGAGTGGCTGAAAAGAGACATATCTATCAAATACAATGAGTGGACCTTATCTGAATTCCAATTCCAACAAACCACCTGTAAAATGAGATTTTTTAAAAGACAAATTGGAAATCTGAACATGGCCCTGAGTATCCAATGGTAGTAAAGACTAACCACTAACTTTTTCAGTGTGATAATGCACTTGTGGTTGTATGTGTATTTATCTTTAATGTTAAAAAGACATACTGAAGCTTGGGACTTGCTTTAAAATATTTAAAATATCAAAAAGGGGGTGAGGACAGAAAGATAGATAAAATAAAACTGGCAAAATGTTGTTAAGTATGAAAGCTGGGTGATGGATACTAGAGAGTTGAATATACTATTCTCTATTTTGGGGTATGTTTGCAATTTGCTATAATAAAAGTAGAAATTAAAAAAATAATATGGGACAAATAACAGCACATTATTTTGATAGAATCAATGTTTAATTCATTCTAGATGTTTTTTGGGTTTTTTTTTAGATTTTATTTTTAAGTAATCTCTATACCAACATGGGGCTCAAACCCACAATCCCAGGTTCAAGAGTCACATACTCTACCAACTGAGCTAGCCAGGCGCCCCTAAATCTGGTTTTAACATTTGCTCGCCCTAAACCTGTTTTAATATCTGTTTCTGCTTGCTTGACTGGCATTGTTGGTCTCTCTGAAACTTCTAACTACTGCAGCAATGACATCCAAATCTCTTACTGTATTTACCTTAACGTTGTAGAGATGTTTTCTCAACTTTACTTTCCAAGAATACCTCAATTAATAATAATCCTTGTATTTCTTTTCACAGAAGGAGAAACTGCTTTCTTTTTTTTCCTCAAAATTTGGCTATTGCAGACCCCCAATCTCTTATGACAAGAATTAAAGGAAAAAAACAATGTCATAAGTAATACACATACACACACACGCGCGCGCACACACACACACATTCTGTCTCTCTAATGATCTCATTACAGTCTGGAAGAGTTTACAGATAAAAATCAAGCATCTAATAAACTCTTTAACTCCCTGCTGCTCATGTCCACTAAAACTCCCTTTATAAAAACAAATCTTACATCTTTTATAAATACAAATCTTACACAGAATGTCTTAAGGTTATTCTTTTAAGTCATTAAGCTTCTGATATTTTATTACCTGTTTTTTTGTGTTAAATAATTGTCTATTACTTTAAGCTACCCTCTTCCCTTTCTCTTTATGAGCATTTATAAATAAAATCTTGATTTAAAATAATGTAATTTTGGGGGGCACCTGGGTAGCTCAGTCAGTTGAGAGTCTGATTCTTGATCTTAGCTCAGGTCTTGATCTCAGGGTCGTGAGATCAAGCCCTGCATTGGGCTCCTCACTGGATGTGAAACCTACTTAACAACAACAAAAAATAACGATGTAATCAGAAATTACATTACAGTTTTATCAGAAGCCAAAATTACAGACCTCTTAAGAATGTGGAAAATCACAGAGGTTGTCCTTCTATAAGAAGCAGACCCTAAAATGACCTAACTTATGCCAAAATTAAAAGCACATTACTCATCTGATGGTCATAAAGGTATATTAAGATAGAAAATGGTCCATAATTATAGGGCTACAGTTCTCCATCTGGGGCCAGATCAGTTTCATAATTCAGGGTTTCCTGAATTTTAGAAAAATAATACAGCATCTAGCACCTATAGCCAAAATAATATAGTGTTTAATACCCATAAGCAATATAATCATAATGCTCATAATCAAACACAACAGTATTTCTGCAGTAAAACTAAATAATCATACTGAGTGGAATAAAGACTATAAACTGACTCAGTCAGCTAAGATTAAGTTTTGCTACCAAAGGAGTTATAACAAAACTTTTTGGATTTTAGAACTTATTGGATATTGGAATTATAGTTAAGAGATTATAATCTTGAATTATGTAACTATATCCTCTTATTTCGGTGACTCTCAAAAGTAACATTACTTCGAAGCTAAAATATTAGATACTAAAAATATTAGATACTAAAGAAGGAGTATGTGGCGTTTTATTAGCTCAATTGGTTAACCATCTAACTCTTGATTTCAGCTCAGGTCATGATCTCATGGTTCGTGGGATTGAGTCTCATATGCTGGGCTCATGCTGTCAGTGCGGAGCCTGCTTGGGATTCTCTACCCCGCCCACCCCCGCCCTCCTGCCCCACCATTCCCCAGCTTGCTCTCTCGCTCTCTCTCTAAATAAATAAATTAATTAAATAAAAACTTTATTAAAAATAAAAATTTTAAAAATAATAAAATAAAAAATAAAAAAATACAATTAGTTTTATTTGCCTTGGAAAGAAACAGAACAATAATAAAGGAGAGAACTTTTGCAAGTTACAGATTTGTATGTTCTGGGATAGACTTTTGTCAACTAGACAACTACTCTTTTGGATACATTTATGATCCTGGTGACATTAGTGAAAAGGACAGGACAAGTAATGGACTGCATGCCCTTTCTCCTTTCATCCAAATGACTCTGCCAGGCAAGTGTCAAAGGTCTTCATGGAACAAACTTTCCTAGAAGCAATTACAGAATTAATATTTTGGCAATGGGTCATAATAAAAACAACAGGTATGTAACTTACCAACTTAAGCTTTTTCTTGCCAGAGCTCTGTACTTAAAAAAAATTTTTTTAATGTTTATTTTTGAGAGAGAGGGAGAGACAGAGAGACAGAGAGACCGACCATGAGTGGGGTAAGGGCAAGAGAGAGAGGGAGACACAGAATCCAAAGCAGTCTCCAGGCTCCATGCTGTCAGCACAGAGCCTGATGCAGGGCGCGAACTCATGAACCGCGAGATCATGACCTGAGCCGAAGTTGGACATGTAACCGACTGGGCCACCCAGATGCCCTGAACTCTGTACTTTTTTAAAGATTATGTTTCCCATTGCTGGAACAT
Source organism: Panthera pardus (assembly GCF_024362965.1). Taxonomy (NCBI): domain Eukaryota; kingdom Metazoa; phylum Chordata; class Mammalia; order Carnivora; family Felidae; genus Panthera; species Panthera pardus. Next base: position 36,240,785 of record NW_026526821.1, read on the forward strand.
ACCTTTTGGTTGACTAGATTAAATCAAACTTACCTGAAGATTCTAAGCCTGCTATTTCCCTTGGATGTGACTCTTCTGAGGACGTCCAAGTACTGGACTATCTGGCTCAGAAATGTTGTCCTTATTAGGCATTTGGAAAACAGGGCTGCTTTTGATTCTGTGCCATCCCAAATGTATGAGCCCAACTAAAGGTACCATAACAACCAGAACTTTGTAGTCTCTCCAGAAGTTCTGAAAGCTCATAGTACTTCAGCATCAGTGCACCTAAGAAAAGGCCAATAATTAAAGACAGGAACAAAACAACTCCCTCAAGTTCTATCTATGAACCACCACAAGTAAAATATTGCACTGTAATAAAAGTAGACTATTAAAACATTTTTAGGTGTAATATAGTTTACTGTTAATTAAAAAGGATATGTTGTAGGCTCAAAGGGATAGCAGGAAGTCAGGCTTGAGAACCTTATAAAGCAATAAAACCTTTATTCAAAGATTGTAAAGGCACCACATTACCTGCTAGAAAAGCTATATACATCTTTGGAAATGCTCACGCATAGATATCGTTTTCTTTATATAATTAACTATACTTTTTCTGAGCCGCAGTAAACTTAGATTTAAAAATAATTACATTTAGTCATTATTTTAACTGAAGAATCAAATGGTAATCCTTAAATATGTAGTAAGAACTTAGATTCTGCATTCCGACACATGTAAGTGATGGTGTTTCAATGGAGATTGGGAGAGTCATGCATAGATTCTAATTGTAGCAAACAAATTTTGGCATGGACTCTGATTTGGGACGAATTAATGCTATTTCCATTTATGTCCTGAAGCACAGGATTTTAGTGGTTGCCCTTATCACTAATAACTACCACACAGGGGTCTTCCCAGTTTACATGGAGAAATTGGAGCTAATAACTTGCATGGATTTACAAAGCTAATTTGTATTAAAGCAGATTTCTTTCCTGTCTTTGGTTTGTAAAGCCTGGAGTGTGGCCCAGGAAATCTGTTTCTGATGATCTGTTGGCTTTGGGAACTCGAGTCTGGACAACCTTTAAAGACTTCTTAAACTTTTTTATTTAAGGGACACTCGTTAGGCTTTAGTGATTAGCTTATAGACTTGCAATAGTACGAACGGACCCACTTCCCAAGTTCCTTTCTGAGCATAGACAGACAATAAGGGCTGCTCCATCATCTGTGGGATATACTAAGAATTACGTCCAGTTGCATGTAGATGAAATTTGGTACATGCAATCTGTTACGTTATAATAATTTTGTATGAATGCCATTAGAAAAATATCTCAACAAAACTTACTTCTTTCCAAATCAAGATTAAAATATACTGCTGGGGCGCCTGCGTGGCTCAGTCAGTTAAGTGTCTGACTCTTGATTTTGGCTCAGGTCATGATCTTCTGGTTCGTGGGATCGAACCCTGTGTCAAGCTCTGCATTCACCTTGTGGAGTCTGTTCTCACTCCCTCTCCCTTTCTCTCTGCCCCTCCCCTCCCCTGCTCGCATGCACACTCTCTCTCTCTCTCTCTCTCTCTCTCTCAAAAATAAATGAACGTTAAAAAAAATACAGCTAGTGAGGTGAACAACTATCTCAGTGTTCTGGGTATATTAAAAATAAACGGCTCAGAGTTATGCCTATGTACATATATCATTTCCAGCATTAGAAACCATTTCTCCCAGTGTCCAAATTCACATTATATAAGGACTTTGTTTGCAAAAGTTAAACTACTAGAAAAAAACAATGGCCTAGTTGGCATTCTGTGGCCTTTTCCTGTTCTAACGTGCTCTTGTATCCTATACACTTTCTGCAAACCTTTAGGGACCATACTTTTATTGACATATTTATGTTCTATCTTTGGAGAAAGCCTATCACAATTAATTGTATCATTAAATTTCATTTATGAAATTTAAATTTAAATTTAAATTTAAAAATCATTAAATTGTGAAGCCCACTATACAAAATGCTTTTGAGATTTGAGGATACAATAAAACACAGTGGTCTGGAATAGTGAGGGAAGAACTATAGCAAGGATTACGTCGTAGAGGGACAGAAGCTGCACCAAAGTTACCTGGCTTGTGTTGCGTGATGTGATATTTTTGTCCACAAAATACCTTCAATTAAAGGGTTAGAAGATAACATCATTCATATCTAGTTTCATCAGTACTTACGGTGATTCTAACACCTCTGAACTCTCAACATGAGGTTATCAATTCACATTACTTTTTAAAAAAAAAAAATTTAATGTTTATTTTTGAGAGAGAGAGAGAGAGAGAGAGAGAGAGAGAGAGGAAGACACAGATTCCGAAGCAGGCTCCAGGCTCTGAGCTGTCAGCACAGAGCCAGACACCGGGCTTGAACTCATGAACTGTGAGATCATGACCTGAGCTGAAGTCGGACACTTAACCGACTGAGCCACCCAGGTGCCCCAAGTCACATTACTTTTTTTTTTTTTTTTTTTTTTTTAAATTTTTTTTCAACGTTTTTTACTTATTTTTGGGACAGAGAGAGACAGAGCATGAACGGGGGAGGGGCAGAGAGAGAGGGAGACACAGAATCGGAAACAGGCTCCAGGCTCCGGGCCATCAGCCCAGAGCCTGACGCGGGGCTCGAACTCACGGACCGCGAGATCGTGACCTGGCTGAAGTCGGACGCTTAACCGACTGCGCCACCCAGGCGCCCCAAGTCACATTACTTTTGATGGATGGCATTTCTTCTATGCAGTTTACTTCTCCATGATCTCTAATATAATTCAATATTTGTCAGCTTTTTTCCTGAATTATAAACTTTTAGGGAAATAGTTTATAGAAAATAGAGTTGTCTGTATAAAAGAATATAATAATAAAGTTGGGGTGAAGAACTCAATAACTAAAATTCAGAATAAATTAAACTACGATCTGTAACAGCAATGTTTGGGCAAGTGTACAGAAGAGCCTCTCCATGTAAAACACAGTATGTGATGTGATGTACTATGAACCTTCTTTGAGAAGAATCTTGGATTAACATCAAGTTAGCTTACACTTAATGAATCTTTGGTCATCCATGGGTTAAGGACAAAGGAGGCACTCCATTTTATTTACTCTGTGTTGAACAGTCTATTATTTGTTTCCATTAGGATAATTTAAGGATCTATGCATCTTCTTATACATTTAGGTTGAGTTAAATCTGGGAATTAGTTTTTTTGGTTGAAAACTCATCATTGGTCAATATCACTGAGGCCCAGTAACAGACTTCCTGGCTAGTAAATGATGTAGACTGATCTAATGATTAGTTGCTTCTGTGTATGCAACACCTACATGCTCCCATTTCCTCAAATTCTCCATATGTCATATGTTGATTTGGGTAATGGGAGTGAGAGGCTGGTAACTATTTTCCAATGATTATTCTGTTGTATTCTGAGAGGTTTGGAAATTGGTCAGGATCTAGAGAGGGCTTTTTACTTTATAAAATGCTTTTATTAGAGTTTTCACATTTAATTCACCTAAAAACACTACCACACTGTATACATAACTGTCCATCTCCACCAAGCCTGATGGAACTGGCACTCTTTTAAAATGGTACAGGTAACTTTAACCTCCTTTTTTTTTTTTTTTTTCATTTAATAGGTTTTCAGCACACTACATGTATCCAGTAGGCTGAAAAACCAACTTCCCAGGACAAAACACATTAAACTTTACTAACGAAGGCTCATTGTTAGTTTTAAGAAAAAGACAACACAGTTTTGAAATTTGATGTTAGATGTGATAGTGAGGTAATGCATTCCTTATTTTGTTCATATCTTCTTGTGGAGGTTTAAAATATAATCAAACATATTTTGGAGGTATAGTTTTAACATTTTTTTTTCTCCTCAATTCTTCTGTGGGATTTTTTTCAAAATGATAATTAGCATAACTGCCCATTTCTAATAAATATAATATAGGCTTGCTTTTTAATAAAGTTAGAAATATAGAAATAAGGAAAAGAAAACTAAAAATGTCTGTTCTCTTTGCAGTTTAAACAAAAATGTGATGATGATTTACATGCTGTTTTATAATCTTTTCTTCCCCCAAGAATATAAATCTTCATTATCATTTTTGATAGCTTTATAATTTTTGGTTGTATGGAAACATGCTAATTTGATAGATCTCTGATTGATAGAAATTTGAGATTTGTTTCAATGTTAAATTTATTCCTAATTACGCTATGGCAACAAATATTCTTTTTTATTTTAGAGAGGGAGAGAGAGAGTGTGCGAGCCAGGGAGAGCAGCGGGGGGAGAGAGAGAGAATCTTAAGCAAGCTCCACGCTCAGCACTGAACTGGACACTGGACTCAGTCCCACAACCCTGGAATCATGACCTGAGCCAACATAGAGTCAGACGCTCAACCAACTGAGCCACCCAAGTACCTCTGGCAACAGATATTCTTGTAAATATTCCAGAGTCCTTGCTTACAGTTCCTATAATATGCTGCTTCTCAGGACAGTATGAAGAATTACCAGATGTCTTCATTAATTCATTTTTCAAATGAACTTACGAGGTTTTCTAAAACTCTTGACTTTTACAAAGGTTCATGATGTTGAGCAGCAGGGATATTGAGATTCAATTTGGGAAGTGGGAAATTAAGCTATATGCAATTTATCTCATGATGGTCCTTCCCTCAAAACACTTGTCAAGTCATTCCAAGTGAGATGGAACTATTTTACTGACACCAGAGATACCTGAGTCTGAAACAAAACAAGAATGTGCTCAAAATGATCAGGTTTGATGATCAGTAACAGGCTGGTCCCTAAAAATAACTAGTCCTTGCTGTTTATTCATTGAGCTTTTCAAGTTTGCTTGGACTAAAGCAGCAACAGAAATGAGAGCACAGTGATTTTTCCTCCTTGCTACCCCTGTTTGGTGTACCTGCAACTGCCTTTTTCTTATCTTTTCTGAATCTTTTTTTAATGCACTGATAAACAAAAAAGGTACAGGGCTTTTAGAAATATGAGAGAAGGTAAGAGAAGTAAAATTACCAAGTTTTAGCTCAACTAAAATAGCATTTAGAGTTTTACTCATTGAAATGCTTTGTGTTAAGTTTAAAATACACTTACAGGCAATCTTCCCACAGATTATGCTTTCATATAGTCTTCTTTCAAAAATATATACTTTGCATTATTACAAAGGTTTCGTAATTTTTATCTCATTTTGTTTTCATAGCAGTTTTATGAGGCCACTTTATAAATGACGAAACACTAAATGATTGATTTCCAAGATTACTGACAGTGAATTGTGGCACTCAACTTAGATTTTGGAGTTGGTCTGGTAGTCTTGGCTGGTATTCTATTAAGCTGTTTTCAAAAGTCAAGAATTAGTGACCCAGCTCTGGCAGTAGAGTTAATCAGAATTTCCTGTGCAGGATGATGGATGAGAAGAACATTCTGAGTGGATCATGCATACTTGAGAGTCACCAAGGTCAACTATCCTAATGCGTTAAGCCTGGCATGTTTTTCTGATTCTCATGTCAGGTATGTAAAGGGTTAACAGTAGTCTTGTGCCAAATCGTCCAGAATTAGAGTCTATATCCTCCAAACACATATCTGTGACCTACTAATAGTTGAGATTAGCTGGGCTAATTTTAGTTCAGTTTTCTTTAGCGTAGTACTTAGTACAGAATGAATAGCAAGAGTTAATGAACCATAGAATGGGGAGAAGTTTGCTATCTCTACCTTAATAAAATATTATAATCTTCTGAGTACATAGAAATATAAAAACCAAGAAAGGAAAGCACTGAGTATATTACTGAAAACTACAAATATTCTTTAAAGTTAAGGCATTACTGTGTCTAAAGCAGCAACTTTCCCAACCCTTACTTTGTATTACAGAGATTATTATCTCTTCAATTTCTACCACTAAGGCCTCTGACAGGCTTGCTGAAGCTTGTTACATTCCAAGCTAACTGAAGGTCTCTTGGTGATGGAACTGGACAGTAAGGCAAAGGACAAAAAGGCAATTAAGCTTCTTACAAAATCCTAAACAGCTTGGCTCTAGCTATCAGTTTACTCTTTCTATGTAGCATCATATTAATTAGAACCATCAAGTTTTGTTATTAGCCATTACTAAATTAGGCCTACAATAACCTGGATGCAGGAAATAGTCTGAAAAGGGTTAGCATTTTGCCTACTGGGCTTGCTGGACGCCATCTGCTGGTCTTTTGGACGCAGTGTAAAGGTAGATTCTTTTTAGGTTTTCATTGCTGCTCTGCTTAAAGTATTTGAAAAATAGTAATTTTTAAAAACTTCCACCAAATGTAATTTAAACATGAAGAGGACATTAGACAGAATGTTAATTAATTTAATGAGATCTTGTGCCTATGACAAGAGATGGAGTTTACTGGAACTATTTCTTTTACAATGTTGGCTACAGTTATTTGGGAACTCTTCATTTTTCTTTCTTTTTTTAATGTTTATTTTGAGAAAAAGCACACTAGTGGGGGAGGGGACAGAGAGAGGAGAGAGAATCTTAAGCAGGCTCCATGCTTGGCATGGAGCACAATGTGGGGCTCTATCCCACAACCATGAGATCATGACCTGAGCCAAAATCGAGAGTTGTATGCTTAACCGACTGAGCCACCCAGGTGCCCTGGGAATTCTTTATTTCTGAGCTCCCAATCACTGATGCTAAAAATATCCTGTGTTTAATACGGCAGTTCAAATGTTGGCACTTTTTGTATACACATTAGAAAGGACTGTGTACTGTCTTCATGCTTACTCAACTGGCACACTAGAGACCAACAGTTTCTTTTTTCCCCCTTTTATCAACTAAACACAGTTTGCTGAATTTTCATCTTGTCACTATTGTCAGCTCTTGATGAATTGAATGGATCATACCTGAGTTCTAAAGTTTCCATTTGGCAAAATCCTATCATGGCTCTCTCCCTCGATTCAAGGTTGGCTTGACCTACACCCAGTAGCTACAGTGCTTGACAGCACAGCTGGTCAGTAGTCAAGAACACAGTGAAGGTCGGGGTGCCTGAGTGGCTCAGTTGGTTAAGTGTCCAACTGTTGGTTTTGGCTTAGGTCATGGTCTCACGGTTTTGTGGGTTCGAGCCCCACATTGGGTTCTGTGCTGACAGCGTGCAGTCTGCTTGGGATTCTCTCCCTCCCTCCCTTTCTGCCCCTCCTCCACTTGTACAGTCTCTCTGAAAATAAATAAGTAAACTTAAAAAAAAAACACAGCAAAGATCAACATAGTTATTATGAGTATTTTATGGCCTCTGCTACCCTTCTCCATTACTGTGAATTCAATGTCTTTATACATAAATAATATAGTGAAAGCATCATAAGTTTTGTAGAGGAGCTTTACTAACAGTCCAAAATGTAAACAGTGAGTGAGTTATGAGGGACTAATGAGGAAGAGAAAATCAGTTTATTGCAGGCTGTGGCTCATCGGAAAGATTGTAGTTTTTTTTTTTTTTTTTAATAGACTTTATAGAGTTTATACACAACACTACAACTTTTCCATTTCCTTTCTGTTTTTAAACCTAGCTGCCATTTGATGCTGAGGTTGCTGAGGGAAGAGGAGTGGGTATCATGTTGAAAGCCAGATTGTTCCAGATTAAATGTGCAGTTAATTGGCCCCTTAGGGCTACCCCTGGTTAGCTCTGATTTCTATCTTCATCATTTTCTTTTTTTTAATTAAAAAATTTTTTTGAAAGTTTATTTATTTTGAGAGAGAGAGAGAGAGAGAAAGAGAGAGAGAGAGAGAGAGAGAGAGAGAGAGAGAGAGAGAGAGAGAATCCCAAGCAGGCTCCACTGCAGTGCAGAGCCCAATGTGGGGCTCAAACCCACAAACCATGAGATCATGACCTGAGCTGAAGTTGGACACTTGACCAACTGAGCCTCCCAGGCTCCCCTATCTTCATCATTTTTAAGAGCTCTATTTTACTCTTCACCTTTGTTTCTGCAGCTAACCTACTGGCCAGAAGAAACTGTGGCTATTGCGTATTAGCACCTTCAACTTCCTGTCCCACGTATAAAAACAGACCCACCCATCTTAGCTCTCATCTTAACCTCTTTCCCTGCATCTCTTCAGGGTTCTAACTCCACTACCTCTCTTACATCTCCCACCTCCCACTTATAATGGGGTCTTCCTCCTCTGCAAAACCTATTCTTCCCCATTGAAAAGAACGAAAACAAATTCCTAAAGCAACTGCTCTTTATTAGTCTCCCTTCTAGCTACTACACAATCTGATTCCTTTCAAATAATGAATCTTCTCCTAGAGTCACTTCCCACTTCCATTTTCAAACTCAAGTAATGTGCTTTTGTTCCACTCTCCATGGAAACTGCTCTGACTGTAAAGATCACCAGTCTCTCCCCTTACTTGATCTCTGAAGCATTTTGATGTGCTCCGGAAACTCCCTTAAGTACTTGGGACTCCAGTCTGTTCCTTCTCAGTCTCCTTTAACGGCCCCTCGGGTTTCCATCCACCTATTCAACTTTATCAGAGATTTGTCCTTGGTTGTCTTTTCCCCCTGTTCATTTCCTAGGTGGTCTCATTCACATCCAAAGCTTCTATTATAACGCATCCACTAACGACTACTGCACTTTCATCTCCAGCTTACACCCACATAGCCAACTGCTACTCTTCACCTTTACCTGTACCCACAAGCAGTCTCAACTCATCTCATATAAATATGAATCCTCTTTCATTTCCAAACTGCTGTTCAACCTTATTTCCTGTTTTGGCAAAAAAAACAAAAAACATAAAACATTTCCTGTAAGCCATTCAATTCTGGATATAGTTGTCTCTACCCTTTTCCTTATGTTCCTCATCCTATCAGTCACCCAGCCTTGCCATTTTACATGAAACTCTTATATATAACCTCTTATCACAGCCATAGTCCTGACCCTCATTCACATGACATCCTTGCTTATAATCCAGTGGCTCTCAAAATGTGGTCCCCCTCACCAGTAGCATTAGCATCACCTGGGAACTTATAAGAAATGCAAATTCTGTGGCCTCCTCTGACTTACCAAATCAGAAACTCTAGGGTGGGGTCCAGTAATCTGTGTTTTAACATATTCTGGAGAGTATGTTAAATTTTGAAGTTAAAGTCTGAGAATCACTGTTCTACTTTACTCTTCACTATATATACTCCACACACTTAACAGCCATCTTGCAAAAACCCCACATCTGGTTGTTATCCTTTGCTTAGAAGCCTTTAGTGATATTTTTGTTAGAAGGTGAAATCTAAATTTCTTAGTACAGCATAAGAAGCCCACCAGGATCTAGTTCCTGTCTACCAGTTTTCAGAAGGTAAAGCACAATCAATCATTTTCGTAAGAATGCACTGTCTTATAGTGTGATCAAGGGGATGAACTGTGGAATTCTACTGCCTGAGCTTTCCGTCTCCACCCCTGCACTTTACCACGAGCTGTGACCTTGGATGAGTCACTAACCTCACTAAGCCTCAGTTCCATCATCTGTAAAATGAGTGTAATGACTTCCACATCACAAACTTGTTGTGAAGTTAGCACAATACCTGGCACTTAGTCTGGACCCAGTGATTATTGGCTATTACTCTTATTTTGATTATTTCAAAAGGAATAGAGCCAACCTCGAGTGTAGTAAGAACAGAAGAGGACTGGAATGACTGCCCAGACTAAGGGATGTGGTCCCCATAAAGGAGGCCTGCTTCTCTGGGCAGTTTGAGTTAGTCTGGAGGTGAATAAAGATACCCTGATTCTCATGAAAGAGGTTCTGAGATCTTTGGGGCCATTTTGATTAGACAGGGGTGGATCGATAATCAGATTCCAGGATGTTATAGGAAAGGTAGCAAACTCCTACAGTGAGAGCCAGGAAAGCAAATTTTGAAGGAAACAGGAAAATTCAAACAGAGCAAAGCAGCAAAAAATAGGGTGAATAATTTGTTTCTCTGATAACAGCTAACAGAGTTGCTGAGGGGTTAAATATTAGAGTCCTAGTGGACTATATTTTCAGAAATGTTGTTGGTTACTTAAAAGCAAAGGTATTAAGTAATGATGGGAATCCAATTCTCACTACCACAAATTAGTTATCATCTTGGGCAAATCACTTCTCTCCTGCCTCAATTTAATAATCTGTAATATCAGCTATATTATGAAGATCACTACATATTTATATTTATTTATTGCTTAGTAAAGGGTCTAGCATGTGGGAAGAGTTCAATACATGGCAACTATTAGTGGAAGTATATTATCTTTAATACAAATTAACAGAAAAAGGCACCTCTGGAGATTCCTGCTTGACCAAAGCAATTGTTTATTATCACCTAATATTTCAACTATAATACTTGGTTATAATTTATAAAACTGAGAAATATTATAAAGACGTATCTCCAAACAGTGTTTATATCACTTAGGGCTTATCAATTTTCACTTCCAATATGTGTGAGATTAATTTTATTTGAATGTTTACTTAGTGTCTGTTAGGTGCTAGCAGGACACTAGGCTGGGTGGGGGATGGTGTGAGTGTGGTGGTAACTACCAAACTGAATAAGGCATGGTTCCTGTTCTCAAAAGAGAATACAAGCCTGAGAAGAGAAAGGTACAATCCAAATAAAACATGATTAAATGCTGTATTCGAGCAAAAACAACAACAACAACAAAACAACCCAAACTGTAGAGATTAAAAGTCTTTACCAAGTTGACTATTTTCTCAAAACTTCCAGACTTCTCAGTTTCTCCCCTATCTTCCATCTATTTTTACATACTCCATCTTTGGTAGTAGCAGGGAGTCAATATCTATAAAAACCAGTAACAGCCACCCACTGCAGCAGGAGGTAGCAGCCATTGTTTTTTCTCGGTTATATTCTCAGCGCATAACAGAAAGTGGAGCGTCTTCCTCCTTTTGTCCTACGCAGGGTTTCATTCTTGTGCTTAGTTCAGATGTCACCTACTCAGAGTCCTTCTCTGAGCACTCAGCCTAAAGTTTCTTCCCTCTTCCACCACCATTATTCTCTAGCACATCCCACCATTACTTCTGAAGCCCTCCCATTGTGCTGCATGCTGTGATGTGCCACCTCGATCCCCTTTAAGAATGAAAGGCTTATTTCCCCAGCTCTCCGGATTACTGAGACAGATCTCAGTTGTCAGTCCCTTTACAGGACACACTTGGCTGAAGACAAGGGAAGTCAGGCCTTCTTTCCAGGGCAATAGGCATCCAATGACCACCCAGGTATAAAGACTTGGCTCTTCCCTCCAACTTGGGACACCTCTGAAGGGCCAAACCATCACCTAGAGTTCCCTTGGGACTGAACTGCAGCTTAACTTTTTCTATCCACCCATTCCTGCTTCCTTTCTTCCTTGGTAAGATCCAGAAAAATCCTTCCTAATAAATGTCCTGCCCACAAATCTCCTTCCCTGGGAACCCACCTAGGATAATCTGGAAACACTTTGTTCACTGTTAGCGTACTTGTTTATTGTTCCCCCTCCTATCACTAGAATATAAGCTGTATGTGGTCAGGGACTATGTCTGTCTTGGTCACTGACGAATCTGCTAACTCAGTGTGTGTGTGTGTGTGTACGTACACACAATTATATATATACGTATACAACAAATGTGGATATATAAATATATGGAGGAAGTTAATGAATGACTAAACTGCCAGAATTGAGAACCTCTGAGACAGTTACAGTATTTGGGCACGGTCCTATTGGAGAAGATAAACATGACGCAGGACGTCTTCATCTCAAAAGGATTCCGTCCCCCTAATGTCAAAATCTTGTGAGTCCTGCTTCTGCTTTCAACGCAGTTGGCACTAACCCTGCTGTCCAACAGTTCTGACTTCCAGTTCCACGTCAGAGGGTGGCCGTCACCTCCCACATAGACACAGGCATAGTGTGCTCTCTCCCTGCGAAGGAGTGACCAACAAGTCACACAGATTTCAGCTAGAAGGTGGCAGCGCAGGTGCAATCGGTGCTTTCACTGGAACACCTTTTCCATCTACTCCACGGCGTGGCCGCGCAGATGCGAGCGGAAGAGGGTCTACACCTGGAATTCTTAGCCGCCCTACCGCCATTCACATTCCCTCCAGCTGCAAGTATTTACTGCCCATGGCTATTTTAAGGGTAGGTCTTTAATTTTATAAGGAGCCGGCCTCCTTGTCCCCGCCCCCAAATATCCTTCAGTGAAGACACGAGTGACCTGAGAGGGGGCAAGGGGCACCAACAAGCCCACCTCCCCTCTCTTCGGCCAGGTAGAAAGCAGGTTTTTCCACCTGAGGTTCCAGAGCTCTCACCTGCCCACCAGCCGCTGAGCCTCTCTAGGCCACCGCCACCAGCTGGCCCCAGAGGCCGAGCCGCACGGAGCCGCCGCAGCCTGTCCCGGCAACCTGCGCTCGGGGCTTGGAGACGGAGCATGCGTAGTTCTGTGGTTGGCGCGTGCGCTGCTCAAAATCCGCTTCTCCGGGTTTTAGTGAGGGTCTCAGCCCTGAAAGCTTTTGGCCCAGACCCAAAAGGGCGAGGGGGCGGAGCTTATTTAGCATCAGTCTCAGCAAATGTGTTGAAACCAAAGAATTTAACATCAAATGGACTTGTTAGGGCACAGTATCTGCCTCATGGCTCGCGTTTAGGAGACATTTATTGAATGAATCACACAGTAGTCAACAGTTCGCGGTAGTCTTCCGTCCTCCCAGACTTGACCAATCACAAGGCGCGGTTCGTTTTCAGCGCCAGTTCCTCGCCGCCTTTTTACGTGTGCCTTCAAAACCAGGAGAAAAGGATTGGACTACCACCACGTCCCCGCATCGCACTGGAAAGTGGACATGCGCAGTGCGAGCGGGCCACATCACAAAGCTTTTGCCCTCAGCTCTTTGTAGGGGGAGGCCTACGGGGAGATTAGGAGTCCGCCAACACTTAATGTCCTCAAAGTGGATAATTTTGGCGCTCTCTCCCCATTCTGTTTCTTAGTTCGAGGACAAAACTTTCATTCCCTTGTAGCATTCAAAATAATTATGGAGGGAGTTATGTTAATCGCTATTTTAGAGTTTATCTGGTATCGTGAAAACCACCTTTACTTTCCAACCGTTTTTATAATGTAATTCTTGTGTTAGTAACTTTCCGGTATCAAGAAGCTCTGTACCACAAAAAAAGTTGGGTTTTCTTTTTCTCCCGATCACCTCTGCTGTCTAGCACTATGGGTAATGGAGATTCGTTACCTGCCAATCCTATTCACTGCGTTCCTAGTCTCTGAATAGCCAGCCTTGGTCGCCATTTTTGTTTTGGGCTGTCCTTGAGAAAGGAACGGTGGCCATTTTTCTTTCGGGCAGATCCTTCGCGCTATTCAGGCCCCTCACCCAGTGTTTCGCAGCCATCTTAACTCCTGGTTATGGCTTCAAGGCGACAGTGAGGCTGCCCAAATCATCTTGTGTTTGGGCAGCGGCAGCTTCCCCTCCCCCCCACCCAACGCGCGGGGAGACCCTGGGAAAGGGGAAGTAAGGCCGAAGGTTGAGTCCCCAAAGCACCTGAAGGTGGGCTTCAGAGCCTGCTGCCTGTGTAGTCTAAGTTTGCTCAGCCAAGTACTACTCCACCAGTGACCCTGGACAGTAACAAAACTAATAAAAGCCCGAACCCAAACCCTGCCACCATCATAGGTAAGAACATGGAACTCCTGACAACTTGAGATGGTCCTTCACTTGCACTGAACTATTTGCCCATCTCCTCTCCCCCTCTGTTTTTTTTTTTTTTCTTTGATTTTTGAGCCTTTTCTGAATTCTTTTTCCTGTGCTTCCACCTTTTTCTCGTTGTTTTCAAAGTGCTAAAGAGTTGTTAACAGAGGGTGCAAGGAACCTGGGCTTGAAAGTGAAAGTATTACTCTGGGTAATTTTTTGGTTTTTTTTAGGACAAAATCAGTGAATGGGCCAGGTATTTGTATCAAACTATGGCTGCCGACCACGATTTATACAAATACAGTCTCAGACATTTTTAGGTTGTGACATAAATACGGATTGTGTTTGTATATACTGCCCGTTCATTTATTCATTGGATTTATTGAGTACCTAATGTGTGCTAGACCATCAAGATTCTGCGGTAAACCAAACAAACAACCCCTCTCTCTCATGGAATTTACATTCCAACTGACCTCGACAGCTACTAGGTTGCGGCAAGTCACAATATTCTATGGTTCTTAAGCCACAAGACTGACAACAAGTATCCCCTGGCTTCTTTCTCAGTATCCTCACGTTTGTTTGTTTGCTTTTTCCATACTAGGGGTAAATTGTATTGACACTTGTTTCTTGGGACCTAGACACCCCCATATTTGAAGACCAGTTGGCTAATTTGATGATCAATATTCAAGGTTTAGGGTCTTGCTCAAAGTGTGGTATACTGACTCTCATCACCTGGGAGCCTCTCAGAAACGTTAGTTTCAGACTCCATCCCAAGACCCACTGACTCAAGAATCTTTTCTAGGGAGTGCACCTTAAAATTCAAGGAGCATTAATTCGGGGCATCAGCTATAGACTGTCTCTTTTAAACCTGTGGTTCTTAAACAGTTCACAATGTGTTGTTTATTCCGTGTTTTACATGCATCGGATATGTGACATATTTTCCTTTGCTTTTAGTTATCAGTTTGATGTCCGAATGCCAATTTAGCATTCTAAAAAGCTGAGAATTTGTCATTCTGGTATGTTATGTAACTGTTGCCATGGCAACACCTGTGTGCACATTTTTCCTCTGTGCATATTTTTACTTTTAATTTATTAGAAGTTGAATTCAAAAGCCTGCATGTGTTCAGTAGTTCAGTATTGATTTGGAAAACCCTGGGCCATGCTTGACCAGTTTTTGTGGCATCTTGCTCTCTTCTGTCTTTTCAATGAGAAATCTAAATCTCATTTGTCTCAGGAATTCTCAATCCTAGCTGCTCCTGAAAATCACTTGGAAGATGGGGTGGGGACAGCATTAAAAAAAAAAAAAAAAAAAAAGACTGTAGGCCACTATCTGCAGAATATTAGACCCTGTGGATGGAATTTAGGAACCAATAAGGTGTTTGAGAGAACAGCAAATTACTTTTATGTTTTTCACATGCTGTATTTAGACTTTTGTCTCCCAGATAGATTTACTTAAATTAATTAGGACTTTGAAGGCATTGGAGAGAATTGGACTGGAAATGTGGTGAACCAGCTTCCCAAGAACCAGTCAATTTATCATTTATTCTGTGTGCTCAGCAAGTTGTCCAGTCTTTCTGGCTTGTCCTTTTTCCACCTATTAATTGGGAAAAGAATGAAGGTTTAAAAAAAAATATTTTTATTTATTTGTTTAATTTTTTTTTTTTTATCAGAGCACACAAGGAAGGGAGAGGGTTAAAGAATCTTAAGCAGGCTCCAAGCTCAGAGCGCACCCTGATGTGCTCAGGACCTGAGCCAAAATAAAGAGTCAGTGCTCAACAGACTGAGCTACCCAGGTGCTCCAATGTGTTGTTTTTTATTTAGCCTCCTGGGAGTTTTCAAAATGTAGCAAATACTTCTGTGTGTGTATGGAAGTATTCTTTAAGTGCAATATGTATTGCTTTTGATTTTCACATATGGTGTCTTGTGTGTGCCAGTAGAGCATAGGGCAAGGAAATGAACTTAAAAATGACCTTCAGAGTCACACCCCAGGGTTCAAATCCTAGCTCTTCCACCAGCTACTAGCTGTGTGACCTTGAGCAGATAACATTCTGCTTCAGTCTTCTCATCTGTAAACTAGGGTTAAAGTGAGAGTTAGATAAGTTAGTGTCAGAAAAGTGCTTAAAACAATGTCTGGCACGTGATCACAGCTATGTGGATATTAACCGTTGTTATTTATTAAATCTTTAGGTTATTAAGGTTTTGTTCATGCATGGAAATCACTAAGGGAAAAAGTTCCATGACTTTCGGATATTCACCTGTTTGGAAGAGATGGTGGTGATCTAAACAGAATGTACTAGGAATATGAATTTTTTTTTAATGGTCTTTTTCTTTTTCAACAGCCTTATTGAGAAATATAGGCATATCTTTAATGTGCTTTGCAGATACTGTGTTTTTTACAGATTGAAGGTTCAGTGCAACCCTGCACTGTGCAAGTCTATTGGTGCTGTTTTTCTAACAGCATTTGCTTGCCTCATGTCTTTATGTCACATTTTGATAATTCTCACAATATTTCAAACGTTTTCATTATATTTGTTATGGTACTTTGTGATCAGTGATTTCAACTGCTGAAAGCTCAGGTGATCGTTAGCATTTTTTAGTAATAAAGCCTTATTTAATTTACATTGTTTTTAATGTACATTGTTTTTTTAGGTATAATGCTGTGACACACTTAATAGAATAGTATAGTTTAAATATCAGTCTTACATGCACTGGGGAACCAAAAATTTATATGACTTGTTTCATTGTGATAATCACTTTTTTGTGTTGGTGTGGGGCTGAACGAGGAATATCACCATGTTATATCTGTAATTGTCATACAGTAAACTGCACATATATAAAGTATATAGTTTGATACGCTTGACATGTATATACTGGTCAAACCATCACCATAGTCAAGGTAATGAATATATCCATCATTCCCCCAAATTTCCTTTTGCTGTTTTATAATCCTTCTGGTAACTTTCTTTCAGGCAACCACTCATCCATTCTCTGTTACTATAGATAACTTTGCATTTTGTAGTTTATCTAAAAGGAATCGTATAGTACATGATCTTTTTTGGTGGGAGTTATGGGAGTGTCTGGTTTCTTTTCATGATTTAGAGTCTTCTTTGTTGCAAGTATCAATAATTCATTTCTTTTTAATTGCTAGGTAGTATCTTGCTAGATGTACTGTAATTGGTTTACACATTTAACAGTTGAAGGGCATTTAGGTTTTTATTTTCACAGTACTCCTTTTCACATTGCTTTGTTCCTCTCTAGCTTATTTGAATTGGAAAAAAAAAGTCTAATTTTTGGTGGCCATGCCTTCTGTGTATACTGAAACCAGGAGGTGACTGGTAAAATGTGTAAATGTGTATGTATTGGGAGGTTTTACCTTTGTGTTTGGTAGTTTATGGATGAATGTTTTCTGAGTGAAAATTTGCTTTTTTAAAATACAAAATGCATGTATTGACTTTTTAGTTATTGTATCTCTTGATGTGTACATGCCTAAACATTTTAAGCTGTGTTAAATCTTTAAAACCTACTACTTGTATATTATCTTTTGGAGATTGTAAACGATAACGGGTGCATACTAAGAACCTACTCATTAGGCAACAAAGTAGAAATGTAAATGAAGAATACCACTCATTTAGTGTTGGTGTAGGTACATTTCTAAAGTCTGCTTCTGGGGTGCCTTGGTGGCTCAGTCAGTTAAGCCTCCGACTCTTGATTTTGGCTCAGGTCATGATCTCATGGTTTGTGGGCTCAGCACTGAGCATGGAGCCTGCTTGGGATTCTCTCTCTCCCCCTTTCTCTCTGTACCCCCTCTGCTTGTGCTCTGTCTCAAAATAAATAAATAAATAAATATTTAAAAAAAAAAAGTCTTTGCTTCTGTTATAGACAAGCAGTGCCTCCTGATTAATATTGACATTTTGTGCTTGAATAAATCGGAGCTGGTAACTAAAATTGGATTTGACTTAGGTTAGTTATAGGATAATATATAGAATATTGCTGTTATGATGTCTCGGACATTTAATTTCGTTTGTGGCACTATTTTGATTTCTCTAGTTAGAATTTTTTGTTTTGCAATTAAAAAAAAATATTTTATATTTGCATATGGTAAAATTCATTCTTTTTGGTATACACTTTCATGAATTTTGACCAGTGCACTGAGTTTTATAACCACTGTGGCAGTCAGACTGCTGGACAGTTCCGTCACCATCCCCCCACAAATTCCCTCCTGCTACTCCCTTGTAGTAACTCTCCCTCCAAATAGCAACTAAAGATCTGTACTCCATCTCTATAGTTTTCACGTCAAAAATACTAGATTTTAAGACAATTATGTTAATGATTATGGAAGTTATTTTGTATTGTGAAGGTGCTGGAAAACAGTTGTAATCAGAGTGGGGCTTGGGCTATGAAGTGGATTGATCAGGACCTGTCTGTCTGTGCCTGGCAATGTTTATAATGATTATGGTTAACAGAGACTGACCAAGGAATTGCCAAATACTACATATCAGATCTTATGGAATCTTCATAGGACCCTGGAGATAGATACTCATTGTTATCCCACTTCATAGATAAGAAAACGGGAGACAGAAGAATTGAGTAGCTTGTCTGAGATCACTTGAAGAGGCAGGATTTGACTGCATGTCTGTTTTACTAGAACCTGAAGACCATGACTGCCTCCATGGACAGGTGCCTGTGTCTTTCTGACAAAGTATTAAATAAAAATTAGATCTTTCCTATTAATGAAGCATTCCATGCCGGGCCCAGTGAGGATTTTCTATGGGCATAGCATGATATGAGGGGCCCAGATCATGGATCTGGATTAAGGATGTAGAGTGACTGAAAGGTAGGACTGTTCTGTGGAATTATTTTTGGTAGAGGATTTCAATATTTGACCTACATTTAAACACAAAAAGAAAAAAAGCCCTTATGTTTTTGTCACTTGTATTATCCACTTTTCACTGTTGGAGCTTCCCTGGGTTTTCGTTTTGTTTTCCTTTTTTTACAAGCTGATTTTGGAATTCAAAATGACCATTTGAGTAATAGGAAAAGCTGATTCTTTCTTACACTGAGGTCGCCTCCTTAAGCTTTATCTGAGTGGTCACCGGCAGCATCTTTGTTCATTTGTCAGTTTTCCGTGGTATTTTGTTAGTTTGTGATTTTTCCTTGATACTGGTTTTTGCTGTGTGTGTGTGTGTGTGTGTGTGCGCTCATTCCAACTTCAGGAGTTCTAGGGCCTTTGTTTTCTGTTTCTGCTCCCCTAGTTAGTGAAATCTTGGTAAGATGAAAAAAGGAAGTATAATAATTTTCTTGATAAAACTTGAAATCCAGAGATTAGAAACCTAAAATTAATTTCTAGTCTTCTTAATCTGGAGTAGTTGGTTTGGTTTATGACACAGGCCAGCAATTCTGAAAGGAAGACAAATGTGAATTTCAGAATGCCTTGGATTTTCCCACAGAATAATCTAGAAGGTCACTGACTTTCTTTATTAGCGTTTATCTCTGCTTTGTATTTAAATGACAGGACAATCATGTGATAATGTTTAATCTACTTCCATTCCCTCCAAATTTTCTTAAGGATCTTAGAATCTTTCCCTCTCTGTGAAAGACATTTACGCACACATATTTTTGGAGGGGTCATGCTCTTTCAAAGTCTCTTCTTTTGAAAAGAATGCCTATTCTCAGGCCCGGGAAAGTGGGCTCAAGAATGCAGAATAGAGGATGTTATTTGTAAGATTTATAATATACATTAACTTCTTGGCATACTCACGTAAATTGTTTTCAGATATTCAGAAAATTGATCTTGTCGGATATTGTCCTGAAGTTCTTAAAATCAGGCAAATTAAATTAAAAATTCCACTGAACTTGGACTTTAACTGGAAGCTCTGATAGCAAGACTTTTTAACATTATGCTTTAAAACGTGGGCACTGAACTTGTTGCTCCCTCCTGAAGGCAACTTTAAGGACCTAGGAAAGTACTTTTTTAAGATGCATACTTGCTTTGTGTGTGTGTGTGTGTGTGTGTGTGTGTGTGTGCATGCACACATTTAGTTTTTAATATCAGTAAAGCAAGTCTAGAAAAACCTCACTATGTTCCAGATTTAAAATTGAATGAATACAGAGGCTGATAATATCTTTTCCATTCAAGTGCTTGTTAGAATGTCAGTATTTTAAAAACAAAAAAAAAATATGCAGTGAAAAACTCACATTTATGGCCTAAACTTCAACAATACCTCTGATCTGTTGCCCATTATTTTCAAGAGGAAACATTTTGATCTTCTTTTTACAAGTTTATGTGTATTACAAGGTTTTCAACTGAGGCTGGTGATACATTCAACTTAAGTCTTATTTATGTATTGAAATAGGTCCATAGTGCTTTGACCTCCTTTTAAAAAGGCTTAATGTGGGATTTGGGATTTGGGGACAGTAAGGATGCATTAGATAAATAGGTATAAATCTAGAAAAATAATTACCAGTCTGTAGCCCTTATTTAGTAACATCAATAGGCTCAAGTCAGCACACTTTTGATGTATACCTGTGCCCTGCACCAGGTATCAAAGAATACAGGGTTGGACCTTGTCCTCAGGACACTTTTGGTCAGGCAGAGGAGACAGACTGAGGATCAGAGTTATGTGTAATTCGCTGAGCTAAGTGTGAGAGTAATGGTGGTGTAAGGTGCAGATGTGGCTCAGAGAAGAGAGTGATTCATTCTGGAGATTTGTGGAGGCCTCCAAGGAGCAGGTGGTGTCTGAGTTGGGTTTCAGAGGATAACTCCTCTAGGACTGCCTGTGTGGGTGAAGATGGGGAGGGCTGGAGCTGCATGTTCAAGGACACATGATGGAGTTGGCTGTGTGGGGCCACTGAAGCTGTGAAGTTGCCTGAGCCGTGGGATAGAGGGGTGGGCAGAGGGCCTGTGACAATGTGGGAGATGCCAGCACACAGTTCTGCTCAGTTACCTCTAGTGATGGCTTCGGGGATGGAGAAGTATAAAGATGGAAACAGGAGGTACTTTAAAAGGCTATGGTTGTGGCGACCTTCAGGATAACCAGCTTTTGTGGGTCTGGGACTTCCTGGCATCACCAAGTCGTGATTTTTCCTTCTTGTGGGAGGCAGACGGCTCCGCCTTTGACTGTTATCTGTTCTTCCCAGATGATGGGCTGTTTGCCTCCAGTCAGAGAAAAGAGCAGAGTGTGTGCTTTCCCCAGATTCCCTGGTAAATGGTCTTTTTGGATTTAGACTTGATGCTTCTCAGCTTTTGTGAAAGAATACTGAGAGACACACCCCTCCCACCTCCCCAAAGGAGGTAAGAGTCATGATTGGTTGTCGCACAGTGATTGTGAAGGTATAAATAATAGAAGGGATCAGGAAACTCTTTCACCTCTGTTTCCCACTACCTTGCTGGACCTGCAGATTTGGCTGGAAGACAGGGACACCTTGCTCTGAGTGTCCCTTTCCCTGTTTTTCTATTGGATTGTTTAATTTTGGATTGTTGTCTTTTGATGATTATGTGTCTTGTAAATATCTTGTCCCAGTTTGTCACCCCCCCATGTCTTTATGGTGTATTTTGATGAACAGAAGTTTTAATTTTTGCAAGCTTTTTATTTTGAAATAATTATAGATTCACAGGCAGAAAAGATGGGGGGGGGGCTCCTATGTACCCTGGCAAACATTAAAGCCAGAGAATTGACATTGGTACAATGCAGAGTTCTTACATTTAAGCAGTGTTACATGTATTTCTTTAGTTCTGTGCCATTTTATCACATGTCTATTCATGTAACCAACACCACAATCAAGGTACAGAACTCCATTGCCATTGGCTCCTTCCTGCTACCTCTTCATATAAAACCACATACTCCTTCCACATCCTTAATCCCTGGCAACCTCTAATCTGTTTTTCACTTCTATAATTTTTTTATAGAAGTGAAATTTCTGTATAATTTTATATAATTTTGTTATTTCAAGGATGTTCTATAAATGGAATCATACATGAAACAACCTTTTCAGGTTGTCTTTTTTTTTTCACTCAGCATAATTCCCTGAGATCCATCCAAGTTGTTACCTGTATCAACAGTTCATTCTGTTTTATTGCTGACTAATATCTCATGGTATAGCTAGACCACAGTCTGTTTAACCATTCGCCCATTGAAGGACATCTGGGTTGTTTCTAGTTTTGGGTTATTATGAATAAAGTTTGCTGCGAACATTTGTATACAGATTTTTTTTTTGTCTTCCTAGTATTTTTATTTTACACTAAACCACAGCTTTTAAACTTCTGTATACAGATTTTTATGTGAGCCTAGGTTTCATTTCTCTGGGGATAGATTCCTAGGAGTGGTTTTGAGTCATATGGTAAGTGCATATTTAGTATTATAAGAAACCTATCTCTTCTCCATTGTGGCTATGCCACTTTTACAGTCCTACTGGCAGTGTATGAGAGATACATTTTCTCTGTATCTTCATCAACATTTGGTGTTGATATTTTATTTGGCATTTTGGTAGGTATATGGTGATACCTTATTGGGGTTTTATTTGCATTTCTCTGATGGCTGATGATGTTGAACATCTTTTCATGTACTTATTTGCCATCTGTATATCCTCTTTGGTGAGATATCTGTTCATGTCTTTTGCCCATTTTCTGACTACATTGTGTTTTTTTACTTGTAAGTTTTGAGAGTTCTTTATATGTTCTAGTTATAAGAGTTGTTGGATTTGTGAATTGCAACTATTTTCATCAGGCTGTAGGGAAGTTTTGATTTTAATATGGCTAGATCTACCATTTTTTTTTCCTTTATGGTTTGTACTTGTTGTGTGCAGTTAAAAAACTCCTCCTGTAGGGGTGCCTGGGTGGCTCAGTTAGTTAAGTGTCTGACTCTGGATTTTGATTCAGGTCATGATCTCTCAGTTTGTAACATCGAGCCCCATGTCAAGCTGTGTGCTGACTGTATGGAGCCTGCTTGGGATTCTCTCTCTCCCTCTCTCTCTGCTTTTCCCCTCCCCAAATAAATAAATAAGTAAATTTAAAACAAACAAAACAAAAACAAAAACCAACTTCTTTACTTTGAGTTCTTGAAAACTTTTGTAAGAGGTTCTGGTTTTCTACATTTGAGTTTTTAGTCCATCTGTAATTGATTTCTGTGTGTTGTGTGAAATAGTGTGCCAATTTCATCTTTTTTCAAATGGATAAATAGTTGTTCAACCACATTTTATTGAGTGAATGATCTCTTCATTTCCCACTGATGTGCAGTGCCACTTCTATCATCCATAGATGGTGGGTGGGTTTGTTTCCTTCTAGTCTGTGTGGTCTGTCCCTTTGGCCTGTTTACCCTTTTGCCAGTACAGATTATTTTATTTGCTGTAGCATTGCAATTTCACTGTATCTAGTTAGACAAACTCCCTCCTTTGTTTTTTCTTCTTTCCTCTCCTCCAAGTATCTTAGTCCTCTTTGCTCTTTCTCAGATTCCCTATTCAGGATTGTGCTTAGAACTGTAATAAGTTGGAAGGGCAATTTGATGAGGCCTTACACGTTTCCTATTAAATGTATTTTATATTTTATATTAAATATATTTTATATTTTATATTTGTGGGATGCTAGTTTAAAAGATATTTTTTTTACTTTTTAAAAAATTTTTTAGAGAGAGAGGCTGAGATGGGGAGAGGGGCAGGGAGAGAGAGAGAGAAAGAGAGAAACTTAAGCAGGCTCTGTGCTCAGCACAGGCCCGATGTAGGGCTTGATCCTATGACCCCCCGGGATCATACCTGAGCCAAAATAAGAGTGGGACGTTCCACTGACTGAGCCATCCAGGTGCTCCTAAAAGATATTTTGAAATCTACATTTTTTTTCTTTTTTCTTTTTTAAATATAATTTATTGTCGTATTGGCTTACATACAACACCCAGTGCTCATCCCTCAATGCCCATCACCCACTTTCTCCTCTCCCCCACCCCCCATCCACTCTCAGTTTGTTCTCTGTATTTAAGAGTCTCTTGTGGTTTGCCTCCCTCCGTTTGTAACTATTTTTTCGCTCTTCCCTTCCCCCCATGGTCTTCTGTTCAGTTACTCAAGATCCACATATGAGTGAAAACATATGATATCTGTGCTTCTCTGACTGATTTCACTCAGCATAATACCTTCCATTTCCATCCATGTTGCTGCAAATGGCATGATTTCATTCTTATTGCCAAGTAGTATGAAATCTATATTTTCTACCTATTTTAAAGAAATTGCTTTTAATGATTTATTATGAAGCATGTTTGCTACATTTTTTGTAGATGCTTTCATATGATTAAGAACTTTTAAAAAAGTTTATTTAAATATTTAATTTTAAAAAAAATTTTGATGTTTATTTATTTTTGAGAGAGAGACAGAGAGAGACAGAGACAGAGCATGAGCAGGGCAGGGGTAGAGAGAGAAAGAGACACAGAATCCACTGCAGGCTCTGATCTGTCAGCACAGAGCCTGATGCAGGGCTCAAACTGATGGACCATGAGGTCATGACCTGAGCCGAAGTCGGATGCTTTAGTGACTGAGCCATTCAGGTGCCCCAGTTTATTTATTTATTTAATTTTAGTAATCTTTATACCCAATGTGGGGCTGAAACTCATGATCCTGAAATCAAGAGTTGCCTGCTCTTCTGACTGAGCTGCCCATGTGCTCCTATTATTAAGAAACTTCTTTTCTCAGATTTCTACTGTTCTTTATTTTTTCCTACTCCTATTAAAATGACCTTGTGTTGTTTTTTTTTCCTACTTTAGTTTTTTATTATGGTGATTTTTCTAGTGTTAAACCGACCTTGCACTCTTCTGATAAACTTCACTTGGTTCTGGTATAGTTTTCATATGTTAGATTCAGTTGCTTCTATTCAGGTTTCTTGCCTCTATGTTCAGGTGTAGAATTGGCTGTGATTTTCATTTCTTATACTTCCCTTGTCGGGTTTTGCTGTCAGGACTTCGTAAAATGAGTTATGGAAGGGAGCAGCTTCCCTCTTCTTAAATTTGTAAACTGGTATTATTTGTTCCTTGAACTGCTGTTGGATTTCGGATTACAAAGCAAAGGTTTTGAAATGGAAGAGACATGAGTCTACCTGTGTAACAGCCTTGTCCTACTGAGGCAGAAAGAATGAAATGCTGAGGCTCAAACCCAGAGGGTACAGTCCTGTGTATCATGACTCAGCCATTTCATCATTTCAGAAATCTTATAGTTAAGGCAGCAGCCATTTTGTTACCTTCACACTGAAGTCCATGCAAATCCATGTAAGAGAGGCTTGGAAAATATCCCATTAACCTGACAAACTTGGTTCCTTAAGTTTCTAGCCTTATCTGATTAAGTTGCAGAACTGAGGGGGAAAGGTAACCTTGGAAGACAGGCACTCAGACAGCTCAAGGAAAGCCTAGATCTGCCAGAAACTTCACTGGCTCCATTTTGAGTAACAGCTCAGAGGGGCATTAATATGGGTATTGCCCAGTGTGATGATAGGTGGTAACTATCTTCTGAATATCAAAAAAATAATCAATATGTGGCATTTTTTTTATGAAAGTCATAAAGATTCAATATACTCTTTGGAAAATTTCTCTAAAAACAGCAAAAATAAAATGGTTGGGTGCATAAATGACTTAGCTCCCATTATCTGGAATATTTCTTCATTCAGTAGACATTTCTTGAGCGCCCTCTAGTGTCAGGCAGTGCTCTGAGGGCTGTTCACCTTTAAGAACCTGTTTCTACCAGGATGGTTAAGTGTGCTTTTACCATATTTGGGAATTAGCAGACTGCTTCAGTTCACCGTTTAGTTCATTTCTAGCACTTGTCTCTAACGATATAATGAAACAAAAGAAATACATCTTCATTATCTGAAATGACTTCAGCGGATATGCAGGCTCAATGTCTGTGCACTTGGCTATCCAGATGTGTTATGGGCTTTATGTTGATGAACTTTATTTTTTGTTTATGAAGATATATGCCATGTTACATAGCACAATGGTAAATTTAATTCAGACCACATTTCCTTACCCATAGACTTCCTTCCTTTCTTCCATTAGCAGGAGAGAACCACTACTGTAGCTCTATTTGAACTCATACTCTGTTGGGATTTTTTTTTTGCCTTTGTGGGCAATGGAGGTTTGGGAATGTGGTGGTGGTGGGGGGGTGGTGGTGGGCTAACAGTCCAGTTAGCAATCGACCTTGGCAGTTCTGCAGATGACAGATGGTGTTAGTTTGCCCTTGGCTGAGTTGACAAGTCTCTTCTCTCGCCCTTGACCCTCAGCTGTGAGACCCTGGCCTCATCTCACAAGTATATTTGTTAGGGGAATAGATGGCAGGGCTGGGTAGATCGTTCGTAAGGTCTCTCTTAGCCCTAAAGTTGTGACTTTTGGAGCCTCCAAACATTGTGGAAGCAAATGAAAAAAACTATATACACTGAGAGGAAGAATGCTATATCATATTAAAAAATGAATTGAAAATATGCAAAAGGTAAAAATATGAAATAGGTGAAGGGAATTAAGAAAAATGTATATGCAAAATGTATTATGTAGTTCCTTTTACGTGTGGCCTATTTTTACATTAGCAGACCGTATTATTTTATACAAAAATATATACTTTTCAGTCCTAGATTCCTACAGATCATATTTTTGAGATGGGACTTCAATGATACTTTTTGAAGAATCCAGTCCTTAGAAAAATTCAGCTACTCTTGCTTTACTAATAAAAATAAAAAGAAAAAAAATAAGCATTTTAAAAAAGAATACTGGAACCTTATTTTGAGTTGAAAAATGTAACCTTCACTGTAACATGGCCTGTAATCTATCTAATGGCAGATATGGTTTGAAAGTCTTGCTGCAGCCTTCAGTGTGGTCTACCTGTCCTTCAGGAAAGGAAGAACATATGGGAAAACCAGAGTACAATTAAAAAATAATTCGATCACATGCTTCAGCTTGGTTGGGTACATGCTGACAAAACTCTCTTTCCCTTTTCTCTATCAGCTGAAGACCTTAAGTACCCTTCAGTGAGGGACTCCCTAAATTCTTAGCAGAAGTTATTCAAACTTAATTTAGTGTATTTAAGGGGACTGATTTTGTGTTTATCAGTCTTAAATAATATAAAGATCTACCTAAAGTTTTCAGGATGACTTTGTAAATGTTGTTTCAAACACATGTTCCTGATTCTCTAGGAACTTATTTTTGGAGTTACTAGGTGGATGTCCTTCACAATTTTTCTGAATCACCTGTATTACATCATTCAGAGAATAGAAATGAATAATTAAAGTGATTGGGTTTGGATAAGGATGTTTTTGTCCATTAAAAAAAAATAGAATCAAAGGTTATCAAATTTTGAAAAAAAATTAAAACATCACCATTGACTAAGTAATTGTTAACACTTATTAAGGGCCCAGTTCATTGGGAGTTTTCATGTCATTTTATTTAATCCTTTTGATAATTTCTATCCCTATGTTATGGATTGGGAATCTGGGACACAGACATACGTGCATCTCTTGTTATAAAACCCAAGCATTCTCAAACTGCACTGTCTGTTATGGTAGCCACTAACCACAGGTATGAAACACTTGTCATGTGGCCAGCTGAATGTGCTGTAAACATAAAATAGCCACCTGACTTCAAAGACTTAGTTAAAACACCAAGAATGTAAATATTTTTATATTGATTACATGCTGAAATGATAATGTGTTGGATTTTTAAGTTAAATAAAAATATTATTAAAATTAATTTCCTCTGTTTCCTTTTACTTTTTTATTAACTGCTGCTACTAGAAAATTGGAAAGTACATCTGTGGCTTGCATTCTATTTCTGTTGTACAGTGCTGCTCTAAAACTTCTGTGCACACAATTTAAACAGGCAAACAGTTCCATGTACAAGGCTTATGAGTTATGGCATCCTTTTCACCTCATTCCTTCCTCCAGAGCAGCTTTCTTCAACTTACTCTTCTTCATGTTGGAGCCAAGTTTAGCACTTAACAATTGGTCCATATCACAAACTTCCTTGCTATATTTCTGCTTTATTATTACTGAGGTAGTGGTGGTTGTTATTGTTGTTTTTGTTTTTTTTATCGATTTTAAGCTTTGCTTCTAATCATTCCCTTAGCATTAAAGGGAGCTTTTGCTCAGGTTAGCCCCTATGCCCCTACCATATAATACACAAATACGTATATATTTCCCATCCTCATAATGTCATAAACATAATATTGTTTAGGTCAAGATTCAGTGTTTGTTATCATGACTATAAATGCTAGCCATAGCTCAGCTGTATATGAAGTACTCTTTTTATTTTCTTGCAGTTTTTGTTTACCCTAGTATCAATAAGTTGCCTAGCTTTCCATGTTCCCATTCTCAGTCTCATATTCTCCACCAGTTGTCTAAAATTAATTTTGTGCGCTTACAGACACTTTTAAAGATGCATCTCCTGGAGACTTGTAAAATGTAGCCTGTGCTGATGGTTCCCTCTTGGTCTAGCCCATGATCTCTGCTTTCACCAGATCCTGGGATTTCCTCTGCCTTTTGCTATCTTGGCCTTCCTGTTTCCTGTATCTTCCTATTTCTTGGTTAATTTCCTCATTTGGGTGAAGCACATCTTTAGTAGCTTCCTGAGAAAGGATGCATGGGATTTAAATTTTTTAAGACCTTGCATGTCTAAAAATGCCTCCTCCCCCTCATGTTTAAAATGCAATTGGAGGTTGGAAACAATTTTCTTCAGAATTTTGAAGCTATTTCTCTATTGTCTTTTAGTCTCTGGATTTGGTTTGAGCAGTTTGGAGCCAAATATTTTCTTACCACTGCTTCCACTCACCTCCCACACACTTTGTGTATATATGTGTGTGTGTGTGTGTGTTATATATTTATATATATATTATGTATTGTATATGTTATACATATATATTACTTACATATATGTATAATATATATATATAATTTTTTGTTCCCAATGCCTGATGTTTTACTGTGATATATGCCCTAATATGAGTTGTTTCCATCCTAACTTTCATGTATGGATCCTCCTGTACTGGTCCTTTAATTTTTAATGTGTTCTTTCTTATTTTTCATCTTTTTGATGAAGTTTCTGAAGGACTTGCTGAACTTGATCCTCCAGCACTTGTGTTGTTTTTTATTTCAGCTATCATAATTTTAATTTGTTGTTTTCTGAAATTCTCTTATTTTTTGTTATTGTATGTATTGCTTTTTGGTTGTAATATCTTCTATCTCCTTGATATTAATGATAGTTTCTTAAAAAATGGTTCCCTTTCCCTGCATAGTCTTGGTTTTGGCCAAGTAATTTCTTTTTCTGTTTGTTTTGTTTTCTTTCATGAAAGAGTTGTTCCTTGGATAGCAGGTGATTCCTGGTTGTTTACATGTATTTGAGAGTGGGGCTTAAAAAGATTTGGAAGTCAGTTCTCCATACAGATGTGGGGCTTGTGGGTGTGGACTTCACTTTAGAGCCATCTGTCTAGGTTTTTCCTGTGAGTCCCTGATGTCAGTATTTAGAGATTCTGCCTTTTAGGTTAGTCCAGTTCCCTGAATCGGGAGGTTTTAGTCTATTTGGAGAGGCTAGGCAGGATAGAGGGGTGTACTAGTCAAGGTTCTCTAGAAACTCAAAACCAGTATGAGGTATATATAAATATTATAGGAATTGGCTCATGCTATTATGGAGACTGAGAAGTCTCACGATATGCTGTTTGCCAGCTGGAGAACAAGGAAAGCCAGTGGTGTAATTCATTCTCCGTGCAAAGGCCTTCGAACCAGGAGTGCTTAAGACTGAGGGCAGGAGAATATGGGTGTCCCAACTCGCTCTTCCTGCACCTTTTTGTTCTGTTTGGGCCTTCAATGGATTAAATGATGCCCACCCACATTTGGGAGGGCCATCTGCTTTACTCAGTGCACCAATTCAAATGCTAATTTATTCCAGAAACACCCTCACAGACATACCAGGAATAATGTCTTATTAGTTATTTGGGCATAGATAACTCAGATAAATTGACACATAAAATTAACCATCATAAGGGGCATGTGGGTTGGGGAAGTTATCAGTAAGTTTGTAAATCTTCCCTTAATTTTCTCTTTTTTTCAGTAGAGTAGCCCCACTTTATGCTGTGCCTGGTGTTTTCCAGACCAGAGATCCTCTGTCTCACCCTCTCCAGAAAGTAATTCTCTAGGTTTCTGCAAGGGTGAGAGAGGGCATTTGCCTGGCTGAGCACAGTAAAGGGTTGTATAACAGTTGACTCTTTTTGTTTTTAAAATTTTTTTAAATGTTTATTTTTGGCGGGCACCTGGGTGGCTCAGTTGGTTAAGCATCCTACTTTAGCTCAGGTCATGGTCTCAACGTTCGTGGGTTCGAGCCCCTTGTCGGGCTCTGTGCTGACAGCTCAGAGCCTGGAGCCTACTTCGGATTCTGTCTCCGTCTCTCTGTCCCTCCTCTGCTCGTGCTCTGTCTCTCTCTCTCAACAATAAAAAATGTTAAAAAAATTTTTTTTTTCAATATTTATTTTTGAGAGAGAGAGAGAGAAAGAGAAAATGAGCAGCAGGGGAGGGGTAGAGAGAATGGGAGACCAAGAATCCAAATTAGACTCCACGCGGTGTTAGCACAAAGTCTGACACAGGGCTCGAACCCACGAACTGTGAGATTCTGAACCGTGAGAACCTGAGCCAAAGTCAGAGGCTCAACCAACTGAGCTACCCAGGCGTCCTAGAACAGTTGACTCTTGAACAATACAGGCTTGAATTGTGCAGGTCCGATTATACATTTTTTTTTTTTTTGATAAGTACAATACAGTAGTATAAACGTATTTTTACTTCCTTATGATTTTCTTAGTATTCTCTTTTCTCTAGCCTACCTTATTATAAGAATACAATATATAATACATGTAGCATACAAAATATGTGTTAATCAACTATATGATCAGAAGGGCTTCTGGTCAACAGTAGGCTATTAGTAGTTAAGTTTTGGGGGAGTCACAAGTTATACACAGATTTTCTACTGTGTGTGGGGCCGGCGCCCCAACTTCCATGTTGTTGAAGGGTCAGTTGTATTTGATTCTTTTGTATTGCCAACGAATATTCCACTGTACGTATATACCACATTTTGTTTATTCATTCATCAATTGATGGACATTTGGGTTGTTTCCATTTTTTGGTTATTGTGAATAATGTTGTGAGCATTCCTGTATACATTTTTATGTGGACATATGTTTTTCTTGGGTTCATACTTAGGAAATACTGGATCATATGGCAAGTGTATGTTTAACTTTTGGGAGAATTGCCAAACTGTTTTCCAAAGTGGCTGCAGCTCCCACCAGCCATGATGAGAGTTCTAATTTATCCACATCTTTGTCAACACTTGTTATTATTTGTCTTTTTTACTTGAGCCATGCTAGTGGGTGTAAAGTGGTATGTCCTTATGGTTTTGATTCGTATTTCCTTGATAGCCAATGAGTTTGAACATCTCTTCATATGCTTATTGGCCATTTGTTTTCTTTGGAGAATTGTCTGTTCAAATCCTTTGTCCACTTTTAAGTTGGGTTATTAGTCTTTCTGTTAATGAGTTGTAAGAGTTATTTATGTATTCTGGACATGAGTCCCTTATCAAATGATTTACAGTTATTTTCTCCCCTTTGGTGGGTTTTCTCTTCATTTTCTTGATAATGTCCTTTGAAGCACAGAAATTTTTAATTTCAAAGACATCTGATAATATCAGCTTTTTGTTGGCAGGGCATCACTTGTGCCCTTTGTATCTTATCTGTGTTTTCTTCTAAGAGTTTTACGGTTTTAAAGGTGTTACATTTTGGTCTTTCATTGATTTGAAGTTAATTTTTGCATGTAGTGTGATGTAGCGGTCCACCTTTATTCCTTTGTATATGGATATCCATTTGTCCTGGCACCATTTATTGAAAAGACTATTTCCCCATTAAATTGTCATGACATGTTTGTTAAAAATCAATTGACTATAAATGTGTAAGGGTCTATTTCTGGACTCTCAATTTTATTCTATTGATCTTTCTATCCTTATGCTAGTATCATCCTGTCTTGATTGTTGTAACTTTGTAGTAAGTTTTCAGATGGGGAAGTGTGAGTCTTCCAACTTCTTTTTCAAGTTTGTTTTGGTGGGGTGCCTGGGTGGCTCAGTTGGTTGGGCGTCCGGCTCTTGATTTTGGCTCAGATTGTCATCTCATAGTCCCTGGGATCAAGCCTCACATCTGGTTGGGATTCTCTCCTCTCTCTCTGCCCCTCCCCTGCTCATGCTGTCTCTCTCAAAATAAATAAATAAACATTAAAAAAAGAAAAGCTTGTTTTGGTTATTCAGATCCCTTGCATTTTCATATGAATTTTAGGATAAACTTGTCAATTTCTATAAAGAATTCAGGGATTTTGATAGAGATTGTGTTGAATCTAGATCAATTCGGGAAGTATTGCTATCTCAGCAGTATTGTCTTCCAGTGCCTGAACATGAGATGTCTGTCCATTTGCTTAAGTTTTTAATTTCATTCAGTAATGTTTTGTGATTTTGTTGTACAAATCTCATTATCCTTCTGTTAAATTTTTTATAAGTATTCTTTTTGATGCTTTTGTAAATGGAATTGTTTTCTTTTTATTTTAATGTTTATTTATTTTGATAGCAAGAGAGAGAGTGATGCAAGGGGTAGAGATGGAGAGAGAGGGAGAATCACAAGCAGGTTCCACACTGTCAGCGCAGAGCCTGATAGGGGGCTCAATCCCTTGAACCATGAGATCACGACCTGAGCCGAAATCAAGAATCAGATGCTTAACCAACTGAGCCACCCAGGAGCCCCTGGAATTGTTTTCTTAATTTCATTTGAGGATTATTCATTGCTAGTATATAGAAATATACCTGCTTTAAAAAATTTTTTATTTGTTGATAATTTTTTAGTAATCTCTGTACCAAAGTGGGGCTCAAACTCATGACCCCGAGATTAAGAGTTGCAGGCTCTTCCAACTGCACAACTCCCTAGTGATATAGCTGATTAAAAAATTTTTTTTAATGTTTATTTATTCTTGAGAGACAGAGAGCAAGCACGAACACGGGAGGGGCAGAGAGAGAGGTAGACAGAATCTGAAGCAGGCTCCAGGCTCTGAGCTGTCAGCACAGAGCCAACATGGGACTTGAACCCATGAACCGCGAGATCATGACCTGAGCCGAAGTGGGACGCTTAACCGACTGAGCCACCGAGGCGCCCTATGCTTCTATTTTTTTTTTTTTTTAATTTTTTAACGTTTATTTATTTTTTTGAGACAGAGACAGAGCATGAACGGGGGAGGGTCAGAGAGAGAGGGAGACACAGAATCTGAAACAGGCTCCAGGCTCTGAGCAGTCAGCACCGAGCCCGACACAGGGCTCGAACTCAAGGACCGCGAGATCGTGACCTGAGCCGAAGTCGGAGGCTTAACCGACTGAGCCACCCAGGTGCCCCTATGCTTCTATTTTTTTAATAAAGGGATGTGAAGCATTGATATTAATTCTTTAAACATTTGGTAGAATCCATCTGAGTCTGTGCTTTCCTTTGTTAGTGGTTTTTAAGTTACTAATTTAATGTATTTTTGGGACCAGTTATAAGTAAACATTTAAATTGCAAATACTTATTGATATTTGATTATTCAGTCTTCCTTTCTTCTTTATATTGCCAAATAGAAAAAGATGTTTATACACTTACTTACAACTTTTTCTTTTCCATTAAAGGTCTGTAATTACTCTGGAATCAGTAAACCATGGCGTCAAAGAAATTTGCTGTTAAAGTAAGTAGCGCTTAATAGCCTTCTCTAAAATGGTTAATCATTTGCTAATATAACTGAGTTCGGTGTGCACTGACAATTGAAGCCCTGAACTTTCCTTCTCCTCTTTAAATTAGGGATTTTACTGACAACTTTAGGTGATTGAATATTTGCATGTTAAGAATGAGATGGAGGGGGGCAGCACAGACACTAAAATTGGAACGATGCAGAGAAGGTTAGCACGACCCCTGAACAAGGATAACATGCAAATTCATGAAGCTTCCTCATTTTTAAACTTGGTCTCCCTTGAGAAACAAATTAAAAATGAGATAGAGGAGAAAATGAATAGTTCATGTGGTTATGAGAGTTGCTTAAAATCTAGGTAAGATGCCTTTTGGTCATAACTTTGTCCTTAATGTTGAAAATTGTTATTCACGTTTGTATATCTGTGACATGATTTTTGATTATGACAAAGCAGATGAAAATAAAGAGGTAGGCAGCAAATGCTGCAGGTGGGTGAATGCCTGTACAGAGGTCTCTTGCCTGGCCGTTCTGTGTTGTTTTATTTTTGTAAGTTTCTCTTCTGTCTCTCTTGATGGCTGGGGCTGAGACCTTCTCAAGTGTGGGGGGATGAGGGAACTGTGTGTGAGGGGTGGTAGGGAAGGAGAGGGGAAGAAGTGATAGTATAAGGTCTCTGAGATGCCTTCACCCGTGTTGGCTGTTTAGGACATCTTTTCTATACTAGTGTTACATTTAGTACATTCAAAACACCAAAACAGGGGCACGTGGGTGACTCAGTCGGTTAAGCATCTGACTCTTGATTTCAGCTCAGGTCATGATGTCACGGTTCGTGAGTTCAAACCTCACGACAGGCTCTGTGCGGGCAGTGCAGAGCCTGCTTGGGATTCTCTCTGCCCCTCCAGCGCACGTACATTCTCTCTCGCAAAATAAATAAACTTAAAAACAAAAACACCAGAACAGGCAAATTACAGTAGTTAGCCAGGTCAGATACTACTTAATATTGTAATTATATATTATTTTTATCAGGTCATGGCTTATTAGATTTACAACATACTTATACATTTCACTGCTTACAATTATTTCTTGTATCTATGTGTTCTGTAGTATTTCTTTTTATGAGAGATTGTTAAGTGGTGAACTTTCCCTGTTTGTCTAAGAATGTATTTTTTCTCTTAACTCTAGAAAGTTGGTTATAGAAATCTAGGTTGAGCATTATTGTCTTCAGCACTTGGGAGATATTTTGCCATTGTCTTCTGGAATCTGTTATTGCAACTGAGAAACATTGTAGATACTGACTGATATTTAAAACCACCTTATAACTTAGTGGCTTAAAACACAAGCCATTTCATTCTTACTATTCCAGGTTGCCCAGTATCATTTGGGTCATTTCTCTTTTTGATGATGGCTGGGGCTGCAGTTATGTGGGGACTCCATTCAGCTGGAACATCAAGGATGATGTACTCACATAGCTGTCAGCTGATACCGTGGTTGGGCTCTCACCTGGGGCTGTTAATTGCGGCCCTTCATTCTCATTCACATGGCTACTCTGTGTGGCTTGGGCACCAACTAGCATGGTGGCTGAGTTTTGAGGGATGGTGTCCCAGAGCAAGTTTCCAGAAGACAGAAGTATAATTTTCCAGTTCTTTGAAGGCCTGGGCTCAAAAGTCTCAGGTGGCACTTATGCTGTATTCCGTTGGTCAGCACACCCAAAGGGCCCAGCCCAAGGATAGTAGCAGCTTTTGATGCAAGAAGCAGCATATGCTCATAGAGAACGGAAGAATTGTGGGGGCTCATCTGTGGAAACTAGCCACTACAGAAGTCTGCTGTCTGCCTCATTGTGATTTCTTTCTTGGTTATCAAATTTTTTCTTTCTGGGTCCTCTTTAGATTTTAGTTTTGTCTTTGAGGTTTTACAATTTCACTATGAAGTCTGAAGCTTAGGCTTGTTATTTACGTGGTTTGGGAGGCATTGTCCATTCCGACAAATGCTGCTCTGGTAGGCTTGTATGAGTGCTGCTTGGCCATTTGCCTTTTATTGTTTGTCTCTGTGTCCCTACGTTGTGTTCAGAGTGCTTTTTTCTTTTCTTTTTTTTAAAGTTTATTTATTTATTCTGAGAGACAGAGGGATGGGGGTGGGGCAGAGAGAGAGGGAAAAAGAATCCCAAGCAGGCTCCATGCTGTGAGTGTGTGTAGCCCAATGTGGGTCTCAAACCCACGAACTGTGAGATCATGACCTGAGCCCAAATCAAGAGTTGGACACTTAACTGACTAAGCCACCCAGGTGCCCCCAGAGTGCTTTTTATTGGGCCTCTTCCAGTTCATTAAAATCTTCTCATCTGTATTTACTTTGCTATTTAATCTGTATTTAATCTACTCTTTAACTTGTTTATTTTTAGTGACTACATTTTTCAGATGAGAATTTGTGTTTGGTTATTTATTTTATTTTAATTTTTTTAATCTTTGTTTATTTTTGAGAGAGAGAGACACAGAGAGACAGACAGACAGAGCCCGAGTTGGGGAGGGGCAGAGCAAGATGGAGACACAGAATCCAAAGCAGGCTTTAGGCTCTGAGCTGTCAGCACAGAGCCCAACATGGGACTTAACTCAGGAGCTGTGAGATCATGACCTGAGCCGAAGTCAGATGGTTAACCAACTGAGCCACCCAGGTGCCCTGGTTATTTTTTTTTTAATTCAAATTATACCAGTTCTTTTTTTATATATGTATATATATTTGTGCTATTTTAAAAATGTGTTTCTGTATCCTCCTTTTATCTTCTTTATAATTTTAAAGTAATTTATTTCAGCCTCTTTTAGATTATTCTGTCACTTCCACTATTATATACTAAGTGCGGAATAAATTGGTGATCAGTGTTCATGTGTGTACTTTTTAATTGCTCATTTTCAGTCACATCCTGCACATGGTCCGTGTGCACTGCATGCGCGCGCACGTACACACACACACACACACACACACACACACACGGTGGAAGGACCTATGAGCCCTGTAGTGCAGCTGAGCACTTCCAAATTTACTTCTGCTGGAGCCACTGGCATTTCAGTGGTTTTGGACCAGGCTTTGTATTAATTTCATGGCTTGGGATTCCACCACCTTGTGGGTAGTACAACTTTGCAACCCACAATGGAGTCTGGCACGAGGTTGGTGTTTTTAGTATTTTCCAGTATTTTCCTTGCTGTTTTCCCTTCCCTTCCCTTCCCCCTATTGAAGCCCTGGATTGATGGCAAGCTTCCATGTTGCTTCCTTGGTCTGCAGGCAGTGATTTTCTTTTTTTTTTTAGTTGCATTTTCATGAAGGTTACAGTTTATCAAGAGAATGAAGGAGAAAGCTCTGCTGAATAGTTCCTGCTCCAAGAAATTATGGACAAACTGACCCATTGTGAACCAGAGTATTAATATATGGGGATATCTACAAATCCAGTACTTATTTATGTGTCAAGCATTGTGCAAAGAACTGAAAGTTGAAGTTCTTAACAGCTCTGAGCTTAACTGGAATGAGTTTCTTCCCATCTCTCCTTTCTCTTTTTTTCCTTCTTGGGCATTAGGATACCAGCTCTCAACTATCATGGCTCTCACATATTCTGACCAGCAGGCTTGAACCTTCCAAAGGGGTGATTTTTTTCTCCTCCCTGCTTTATTGAGATATTACTGACATACAATATCGTGTAAGCTTAAGGTGTATAAGGCAGTGATTTGATATGTGGTGAAATGTTTACCACAAAAAAGTTAGTTGACACATCCTTTACCTCACATAATTACCATTTTGTTGTTCTTATGTAAGAACATTAAAGCTCTACTCTGGTAGCAACTTTCAAGTATACAATACAGTATTGTTAACTGTTGTCACATTAGATCCCCAGAACCCATTCATCTTATAACTGGAAGTTTAACCCTTTGACCAACATCTTTCTGTTTTCCCCACTACTTGGCCCCTGACAACCACCATTCTGTTCTGTGTTTCTATGAGTTTGATGTTTTTAGATTCTATATATAAGTGAGAGCATAGGTGATTTGTCTTTCTCTGACTTATTTCACTTAGCATAATGCCCTCAAAGTCTGTCCATTTCTCACAAACAGGATTTCCTTTTTTTTAAGCGGCTAAATAGTATTCCATTGTGTATTTATGCCACATTTTCTTTATTCATTCATTCATTGATGGACATTTAGGTTGTTAGGCTGTCACAATTCCCATTGTGAATAATGCTGCAGCAAACATGGGGTGCAGATAGTTCTTTGAGATAGTGATTTCATTTCCTTTGCATATATACCCAGAAATGGAATGGTTGGATCACAAGGTAGTTGAAGTTTTAGTTTTTTGAGGAACCTGCATACTGTTTTCCATAATGGTTACACCAGTTTACATTCCCACCAGTCATGCACCAGCCAGGGTTCCCCTTTCTCCACAGTCCCACCAGCATTCCTTTCTCTTGGTCTTGTTGATAGTAGCCATTCTAGTAGGTGTGAGGTGATACTTGGTTTTGATTTGCATTTCCAAAGGAGGGATTATTAGTATTGTTAGGGGTTTATTTATTTACTAGGCTTCTCAGACAGAGAACCATCTTTTGGCTTTGAGTTTCTTTTTCCTGTAGTGTACTTGTTTTCTGTTTTTTGGAATTTTTTCTTATTCTGTTTGAGCAAATGTGCTCTTCTCTGTCCAATTTAAGGTGAAAGCTTAAATCATGAACCTTTTCTAATATATTTGCTTAAAGCTATAAATTTTTCTCTCTAAATGTTTACTAGTTTAATTGTATCCTTATTTTGTTAGAGATGCAGTTAAAGAAGGAATTTTGTTTTTCAAATAAACATATTTTCTAATTCTTTCTGTGATTTAATTTTTGATCATTGGGTTATTAAAATATATATTATATAGTTTCTAAGTATTTGGGAGTTTTTTTTTTTTTTTTTTTTTTTTTGTTTTTAAGTTTATTTTGAGAGTGTGCATGTGTGCAAGTTGGGGAGGGTCAGAGAGAGACAGAGGGAGAGAGAGAATCCCAAGCAGGCTCCCTGCTGTCAGTGTGGAGCCCTACTCTGGGCTCTATCAGGAAGTATGAGATCATGACCCTGAGCCTTGAGATTATGACCTGAGCCGAAATCAAAAGTTGGACACTTAATCAACTGAACCACCCAGGCATCCCGAGAATTTTCTAATAATCATTTTGTTGTTTAGCATAATTCCTCTATTTAGGAAAATATTCCATAAGCACTTGAAAAATGTGATGGTTGTCAGATGCACTGAGCTATATATGTCACTTAGAGCAGGTTTTTTAATTTTGTTATAAAAATCTAATTTTTTTTTTACTAGTTATTAAATGATAATCTAATGTTTACAAATAGTGTTTTCTTTTTATTTAGGTAAATTCCTAGTAGTAGAATTTCTGGATCATATGGCAATTCTATTTTTAATTGTTTGGGGAACCTCCATACTGTTTTCCACAGTGGTCCTGCCAGTTGCATCCCTACCAGCAGAGCATGAGGGTTTCTTTTTCTTCACATCCATGCCAACACTCCTTGTTTCTTGTGTTTTTGATTTTAGCCATTCTGACAGGTAAGGCAGAACAGAGGCATTTTCAGAGATGTAGAGTCTAAAACAATTTCCTTCGAGTGTGCTCTGTTTTAAGAAGGATTTTCCAAAATGAGGGAGTAAACAGAGCAAGAGTGAGACAGAGGGTCTGGGAAACAGGCAATCTTGCAGGTGAAGTGAATCCCATAGGATCAGCAGTGTGTTCTGCCTAGAAAACAGTCAGTTGGATTGGCACAGGATATAGGGTTCCACGAAAGAGATCTCCAACAAGAAAGGAAAGGCTGAAACACCTCACATATTTGAGGGTACAGAGAGGAGTTTTTTTAGGTCTGTCAGAGAGTGTGGGTATGATTTAGTGATAAGAATATGGGAAGCTAAACAAACAAAAAAAACGATGCAGCTCTTAACTAAGCGAATGAAAAGTTATGCAAGATAGCAAAGCGAGCACAGTACACTACATGGCTCAGCTTCGAACCGAGGGTACATTCCATACGTTGTGAACTCCAAATGTTGGAAGGCTGGGGAAGGACATGTGTGGGTGGTGGGTTGTAAGCACTGTCCTTTTCAATAGAAAATATTTGAAACTGAAATAATGAGAAATTGATAGTAATAACATAGTATTTAGAAATATGATAGTAAATACCAGATCAAATATCTGCTTTCAGTGTGGCTGCTCCTGGTGAGTGAGAGCTGGGGAAAGGTAGTGACAGGTTAGGGCAGAAGAGGCCTCTTTTTGATAAGTAGTTGTAATCTGTGTAGATGCATTACCATAATCCATAATTGAGTGAGTAAAATTTAAAAGGAATTAAACAAATTTTCATATATATGTATGTACTTTTGGCTTTCTGGGTTGAAAAATAGACAGACCATGGCTGAAAAAGACAGACTGGCTGAAAAAGACAGACCATGTCTGTCTTTCTGTATAAATATGTCTCTTAGAGCACATCTCAATTCCTGCTAGCCACAATTCAAGTGTTGAGGAAGCACACATGGCTAGTAGCAGCTGTGTTGGACACCATGGGTCTCAATTCATGCATCCTTATATGCTCCCACCTCTTTGCTTCTTGTCAGAGTAAGCTTTCAATGAAGTTACCTTGGTTTAAACTGGCTGCAAGGGTGGATAAATTGGCAAGCCAAGGCAAGGCCGTTTCCTTTGCAAGTGGAAACGAGAAATAGACATGGACACAAACTGTATTAATCATGGGCTTTTATCCATAAAAACACAAAGCTTTAGTAAGAAGAAAATAAATTTGAATAACAAATTATGGTTAAAAGTGTCAAGTCAGTATATATGGTATTTGCTTCTGAAAAATTTATGGGTCCACCCCCTGCTTTAAAGGTATTTTTAAAAGTATGTAATGTTGCCAGGCCTCACTCCTGATAATAATTACATCTTAGGATTTAAAATTTTTAGCTTGGGTTCCAGCAAAGCAGTACTTTGAAAGGTTCCTACTTCATTGTCTGTCTCTGTTTGTAGATCATTTCCTCTGCTTCCTGCATCTGTTTTCTTGGATTAGTTAGGTATTACACCAAAGTCTAGAATTCTTTTGGCTACAAAGCTCTGCTGCTTCCCCTCCCCCCAATCTACTTTATTGTGGGTGGGAAAATTTTTGTTGGGAGGGCTTGATTAATTAGAAGGGATTCCTGGCTTCCCTAGCAGTGGCAGCCTGGGAAGATTACAGAGCTTGGCTTAGTGACAGGCCAATCTGTATTTAAGGAAAAACTCGGACCAGACAGATTTCCCTGGAATGTGGATCTGGCTTTGTCTTCTTTCACAGAGAATGTGTAATGACCCCCTCCTCCTCCTTCCCACCCACTCCAGGAGACTTAAATCTTTTACTTCTGCTGTTGATATTTGTCTACTTTTTAATTCTGGAGAGGGTGGGGAGCTGGAGTTTTGGGGCAGGAAGACTGAGTCGTTTTCTAAATCTAAAGTAACAAGTTTAGGATTTTGTTAACGTTTAGGAGTAGAGGAGTGATTTTACTTTTTAAAAAAAATCTCCCTGCATCTTTACTATCTATGTTTTTCTTTCTATTCCTTTGTAGCTTTTATAGTTTTATGCACCGCTCTGAATTTCAGTTAACCTTAGTCTCTGCATTCCTTAGAACAACCACAAAAAGAGAAATATGTCCAAGAATTGACAGTAATTTCCTCTTTGTAATAAAAGTAAAAGTGAAGAGGAGCTCTTTGAACTTCTAGAGAAAGAGAGAAAGTTGAATAGCAAATGGGCTTTTGTCTTGCTGGCTTGCCTCAGTGAACCACTTCAATTCTGTGTCCTAGGCTTTTTAGTCTACCTAAAGGAGAATGTGGTATTGACTTTGTCATCACCACTCATTTGAAAGCTGGTGCTTTGATTTTGTGTATTACATTGAAAAAAAAGATTTATACAAATGTTTTCATACCAGTTGAGTTCTAGGTAATGAATCTTATACTAAATTTTAAGAAAGAATAAAACTCAAGTGTCCTAATAAATCACAGAAGTTTTAAATGGTTACATTCTTTATTAGAAATGAATTTGAAGGAGGAGTGTGTAACCTTTATTCCTGGGAATGTTTTTAGAAAGGCATTGGTCTTTGTGAAACTTCTCAAGGTAAAAAGAAGTACCTTTGTATTTCTTCTCCATTACTTAAGCTCTTCACCTTCCAGTTTCTTCTTAATTCTGTCAATTCCTTGCGAGAGCTTTAAGTTTTCAAGACATAGAGCCAGTAAGCGTTTGCCTAGTGGTAGATGACATGCTCCAACTAAAGTAGGCTGCTCTTTTTCCCCCGTTGCATATTATCTGTTCTGTTACACTGGCCATGCAGGAAACTGTGGTCACAACTAAACATGTCCTGATTGCTTGATAGACTTGACATAAAATTCAGAGTTCACCAATAGTCACCCAGTTAAGTCGGCCTCAGGCTTAAAGCTCTTCGGTTCCTTCTCATTCAATAGGGCATTTGCTCTGTGTGTTGATGTCTTTGAAACAGGGTTCTTGTTGGACTTGAAATGAAACTTCCTTTTCCAAGTGTTCTCTCTTTCTGGCCAGACACCCAGTTTCTGGGCTTTATTTTTCCAATCCCTTCCTGTGTGTATAAGATCGTCTATTCTTCTTCTTCTTCTTTCTTTTTTTTTTTTTTTTGGATGATTAGAAAGTGCTTAAGTACTGCCCTGGCTTCTCATCCTCCTTTCGATTTCAACTTTCCACCTGCCTCCATCAAATCTCTGCCTACACTGATCCCTAAAACCTCAAACTAAGAATTCAGTTTGTCATAGTTTTCTTCTGAACTGGCTTTTGGTTTGAATGTCCACGACACTACCCTCACACATCCCAGACGTGTCCAGTTATGATATCTCCTCGTCCTTTATTCCTGCTTCTTACTTCTTTTCTTGCTGCTTCTGTCTTCTTTTCTTACAAATTCAGCCTTTATGATCCTTGTGGTTTCTATTTCTACCTTAGTCTCTGGATGATCTCTATGCCTTTCCTGTCTTGCCATCCCAGTTTATCTAGACAAGTTCCAGGATAATGTTTTCTTAACACCATTTTCATCATGTTACTTCCTTGCTTAAGTGATCAGCGTAATTCCTTCTGTTTAATCAGATCTGATCTGAACTCTCTGGCTAGATTTAAGGCACTCTCATAACTATTCTCTCTTCCTCTTTAACTTTGACCCATGTTTTTATCTTGGAACTTGGGAACGTGGCCCACCTATTCCTCTGAAACTGATGCCTTCTCATTTCCTGCAGTGACCTAGCCTGTGGTTTTCTCTCTTCTTGTTCTCTCTTACCTTTTCTTCCTTAGTCTCTACCAGCTTGTTCAGGCTTGATTAATGACTCCTTTTTCCTTTGACACACAATCTAAACTTTTCTCACATTGATTATCCTCTCACTTTGTTCCTTTGACTGCTGTGTGCAGCTTATGTTTTCTATATGTTCTCCAATTGTTTATATATGTGTTCACACACGGTTTTACAACATACTATCCCAGCCACATTTCCTGAGAAGAAGGACTTTTGCTCTACTTCTTTTGTATGCACACAGGTCTTGAGTAATCTGGAATATTTCAGAGGTGCTCAATAACCCCTCACTTTCCTTATTACAAAGATAAGAAGTTTCTTTCCTCGTGGTTCATGGAGAACAGGGAAGTCACTCGAGCTTAGAATTATTTCTTACCAGTGTTTTTTTTTTTTTTTTTTTTTTCAGTTCCAGACAGGGAATGTTGTAATACTCAATTTGTGGTATATTTCTTTTCTTTAAAAAATTTCATCTCGACCTATTTCTCCATTTAGGAGTCCACAGTTCCACTTTGAAAATATTTTAAGTAATAGTCTGTTAATAGCTAAAATGACAGTATGGAGTTTGCTTCTGTATGTCTTTTAGGAAAGTAAATTATTTCAGTATAGTATAATGTTAATTGTTTGGACATTATTGTATTTTATTTCGATTAGCACCTTAGTTTAGCACCTTTATACTTTAATTTTTCCAACATACATACAAAGCATATACTTTGTATGTTATTCTAGTAAAAGAAAATAATTCTGGGTAGAAAAGTGAAGTCAGGATCTAGCACCAGATGCAAGAACTCGGAAAGTTCCTTGGATTCTCTCTGAAGGCTGTAGAGGGCATCATTGTTCTGTGTTTTGTTAAGTGTGTGCATCTGTAGACATTGTGATTCAAGGAAACACAGCAATTAAAGTGCTTTTAAAATCACTGGCTCATTCCTAAATTGTCATGACATCCTAAAGGCCTGTGTTTGTTTGCCCGGGGGCGTGTGCATGCTCTCATCCAGAGCCTGTTATGCCTGTGGATATTTAGTTTGCTCTGTCTTATAATTGTCCTCACCAGGAAACACCACCATTAACTGGAACAGTAGAAAACAGTCACAGCAACCCAAACTATCCAACGTGGCCTCAGAGAAAACATTCTTAGAGTGACACAAGACTCTCTCTAGTGTGCTTCCTTTCCAGATTCAGGAACTGGAAGTGATGTGTTGAGAGTGAGGATCCCCTCTCTTTGTCCTTGGAAAGCTTTGGGAGCCCAGCCCAGCTCTGGTCCCAGTAGTAAAGGCTGGGGGGTTTGGTTGGGACTGGTACAAGTCCTTGAATTCATGGTGTTATTATACTTCCTGCTTTTCCTACTCCCCTTTCCTTATTGTTACCACCACCATTCATTTTGGGGATGCATGGTTGAGGAGTCAAGAGGTACAGTGGGGACTACAGAGTGTTCTTGCATTCTACAACCCCTGGGGATTCCATGTGAAGGACATCCCACTGAAAGAGCTGTGTGTGCAGTGGTCTAGTCAACCGTATGATGGAAGAATGTACAACATTCACTTCTTGTCCTTTAAAAGCTCCTCTTGTAGTAATGTCTTGGAATGCCCGTGATTAAGTAATATAGGAAGCTAGGCCACTGCATATATCACTTTGTCGCATGTGAGTAGCATGTGACAGTAAGACTACATGAAACATCAAGTAATGAGTTTTTCATGGTGACCCTACATACTCACACAGGCATGCGCTGTATTTTGCAAGTGTAGTCTGAGATGTAAAAGAATGTTACACCATTTGTTTCACAGAGGTGTGCCCTATAGATGCTGGCAAGGCATATATGCTAGACCTAACATCCCAGTTCTTATTACTTGAAAATTCACTATATGTTGTGGATAATATTGAGGTCATGTCTAGTTCTAAATTTCTTTGGTTGTCTATAGTCTATGCATGTTGCTTTAGGTTCTTTTGTAGTACTTCGTGAAATTTAGATCATCAGGTACTTGAGGAAAGGATTCTGGAAGGTGAAATTAGCATCAGACATTTAATCAGGTTTCCTGAATTCACATTGTGGTTTCACTTGTGAAAATTGGATGACTTGCAGTGAATCCTGTTACCTCTCTGACCATTCTTCAACTCTAAGATAGGAATAATAGCACTATATGTCTGACAGGGTTTCTTGCGAGTATCAGATTTATAATAAAAGACAATGCTGTGAAAGTGTTTGAGAA
Organism: Panthera pardus; assembly: GCF_024362965.1. Lineage (NCBI taxonomy): Eukaryota > Metazoa > Chordata > Mammalia > Carnivora > Felidae > Panthera > Panthera pardus. The sequence continues at coordinate 36,285,638 of NW_026526821.1, forward strand.
AAATAACATTTTATGAATGTCATGGCCCTCGGTGATTATTTAACAGTAACAATCTGTACAATAGTAGAGGGACTTGGCCTCAGCATCTTACTTGTTCCTGGTCTCATAGTTCTTTGGAATGAGGACTAGTCTAATTCTTTTCATATGTGAGGTGTCACTTAGAAAACTGTCATTTATCCTGGCCTGCAAGACCCTGGGTTAGGCACTAGTGATACAGACAAGTATCACTTGTCTGATGATCACCCTTCCGTATTCTCAGGAGGATTTGCATTGAGAAATGATTGTGTTAGACTGTAAATAGCAGTAGGTCAGTAGAGCACAGAGATGTCAGAGTGCCCTGCTTAGCTGAGTTGTGAACAAATGAGTGCCGTAGTCCCCCTTTACCCCTCGTAATACATTCCAAGACCCCCAGTGGATGCATGAAACTGCAGGTAGTACTGAACCCTATATATACACTGTTTTTTACTATACTTACATACCTATGTTAAATTTATAAATTAGGCACAGTAAGAGAGAACAATAATAAAATAGAACCGTTATAACAATAACTAATAAAAGTTATATGAACATGGTCTTTCTCAGAATATCTTCTTGTACTGTACCCATTCTTCTCACGATGATGTGAGATGATAAAGTGTCTACATGATGAGATGAAGTGAGGTGAGAGATGTATCACTAAGCTACTATTGGGCTTAAGCTACTACATGTTGTCAGAAGAAGGATCATCTGCTTCCTGACTTTGGGTGACTGCAGGTAACTGAAACTGTGTAAGATGAAACTGCGGGCAACTTCTGTTCAGTGATTGTGTTCAGATTTGTTTTGATGGGAAGTCATGGCAAAGCCATAGTTCAGTCATTCCGTTCGGTATCCTGTTTGTGTGTCCATTTACATGATGGACTACACTGACAGGTTGCCGGGGCTAGAAGTCAGGGGGTTTCGATGTTAGTCCTTGGTATTCCTGACTTTGGACAGGTCAGTTAACCTCTTTTTTTTTTTTTTTCCAGTTATCTGTAGCTGTGTAACCAGCCAGCTCCAAACTTCGTGATCCCATGGGTCAGAAAATCCAGCCAGGCAGATTTTCTGCTTTACATGACATTGGTTGGGGTCACTGTCTTGGGTGCATTCAGATACAGACTAGGCTGGAAATCTCAAGGAGGCTTTGCTCACATGTTTGGTTTTCCTCCCTGATGCCTCTCTTTGTTCACAGGATGTCTCATCGTTCAGTAGTCTAGCTTGAGCTCCCTTATGGCATGGCAGCTGACTTCCCTGGGGATCATGCCAGTGGAAACTGCTAGGCTTCCTAAGGGCTGTGTCTGGAACTAGAAAACTGTTTCTTCCACCATATTTCATTGGTCAGCTATTCACAAGGTCAGGAGAGGAAATAGACTCTGCCTCTTGATGGAAGGAGTGGTGAGCTTATACAGAGAAGGTAAGGAATTGTTAGTGGCCATCTTCAGAGATTTTTTTACCACAGTTCTCTAATCTCTCTCTTTTTTTCAATGTTTGCTAATTTTTGAGACAGTGAGTATGAGCGAGGGATGGACAGAGAGGGGGGACAAAGTATCCAAAGTAGGTTCTGTGCTGACAGCAGTGAGCCTGATGCAGGGCTTGAACTCACAAACTGTATGATTATGACCTGAGCCAAAGTTGGAGGCTCAACCGACTGAGCCACCTGGTGCCCAATAGTTCTCTTATCTCTTAAATGAAGTGTTGAATTAGGGAGTCTCTAAGGACCTGCTTGCCCTACATTTTTATGATTCTATAAATTTTTATTTGAGGAATTTTCTGCATATGTTATAGTGGAAAGAACTTAGTGGCGTTGGAGACAAAAAGGCCGGAGTTTGATTCAGGGCCTTAACATTGACCTGCACTTTGGAAAATGACTTATTCTTTCTGAGCTTTTGTATTCATCTGTTAATTAAATAGCGTTAACATAAACTCCCTTTTGGGATAATTGTCCATCTTAGCACAGAGTCATCACTCAGAAAGCGTTAGCATTCTTTTTCTTCCATGTTACCTGATAGGGGCCTTTTTCAAAGTCAGTAGTAGTTGAAGACATTAATCGCAGGTCCTATTGTTTATTCTAATACGAAGATGTTCAGGTATTTAATCACATTTTGTTGGTGGTAAGGGTATTTTTGTGAGATCAGGAGTCTAAACAAGACGATTCAGTTTGTTTACCTGTATTGGTATTATGGATTATCCCTAGAACACTGTTGCTATTTAGAAAACATGCTTAAAAAGAACTAATTTGAACATGTATTTTGGTCTGTGAAGAGCTGACTTGTTTGGCATTTCTAGTATCTTTTGTCTAGAAGAAAGAAAAAACCCTGTGGGGTGGGCAGCATTCTGTCTCGCTGTTTTGGACTGTGATACTACCTCACCCATGGGCCAGGACCTGTAAGTGAACTGGGTCACATGCTTCCACTGTCATGTGAAATGGGCCTAAAAGCTCATAGACTAAAGGGAGTAAGAGGAGAGAAAGACTGTTCTCTAAAGCACTGGTTCTCAGAGTGTGTTCCTTGGATCAGCAGTATTAGCATCTTATGCACTAATTATGGTGTGTATTTTCATCATAGTGTTATTGTGAGGGTTAAATGAAATGATTAATATAAAGGTCATTTTTAATAATATTAGACATTGTAATATTATCATCATCATAAAAGTAATCATTTTGATTAATTTTTTCTTCCAGGGTATTTCATGAAGCAACTTATTTTGCACTTCTTCTTAAAGAAGCCAGAGTTCTTATTAGTCTTTTTTAAAGTTTTGCAGATGGTCTGTCGGTCTAGCAGTATTTCATGTTGTTAAGTAAATGAAGGCTTGTTTAAGCAATGTCTCAAGGTACTTCTTACAAAAGCTCATAATTCTGAAGAAGATATTCCTCAGTTTAAAGTGATGTTGAGAAATCATATAACATACTTATGCAAATATGTTCAAAGCCCTAGTGTTTGTGGGAGTCATTAATACCATTTAATGAGTCCCCGGGCAATGTCTGAACTCCGGAGTTTGCTTTCAAGAGCCATTCTCTCTCTAGGTCTGCTTGCTTTCTTCATTTTAGATCTCGATGTCCTTAAACAAAAGTCTCTGTGGAGGCTTTTTTTTTTCTTTTTTTTGTTTCCATTTGTGGTCACATAAGGATCATGGTTAACCCCAAAAGGAAGGCCAGCTAGGCTGTGGGGGCCTGGGCTGGGGCCTGGAGCCTCTATACCTCAGCCTGCTGCCTATTCACTTCCTCTTTTCTCCTCCTCACCACTACGTTTAAGCCATATCCCGAAGTGAAAAGCAGTTTATTTGTCTTTGGGGCTTGCTGATTCAGAGGCATGGGTGTTCTTTGGGATGTCACTGTCTGACCGCTGAGCTGTCAGCTTCCTTCTGGCGCCTCCTTCTAGGACTGGGAGTGATTGCTTTCCCTAAGGAAGCCTTGGGTTCAGGCCTTGGCCGGTGATTGGCAGTTTGCCTTGCTTGCACTTACTGGTTCTGGCTTGGTGCTCATCCTCTAGTCTTTTGCCTTCTCTCGGGCAACGTGTGGAGTGGCCCCTTTTAAGCTGCTGTTCGATCGGAGGATGAGATATTCAGGCAGAGCCAGGGGCCCCATAGAGCATTCTGCTTGGGGTTTTCAGCAGTGTTTCCGGGAAACGCTGCATTCCAGGGAGGGCCTGAGGTGGATCCCTGTTCCTGCTGTAGCTGAGTGGCCGAGCTCCTATCAGTTTAATGTGTTGAGGTTCTGCACAGAATTGAATGGCGGGGAGGGGGGCTTAAAACACATTGAGGAGCACTGATGTAGTCCAGCTCCTTTGCAGAGGAGCTCTGAATCCCTATAGAGCAGAAGATGAAGATCTGAAAAGTTGCTCAAGAGAATTTTGTACCTTATTTAGAGAATAAGGACTCTATTGGACTGATGATAGTCAAGGTTCATTGGAAGAAGAAACAAAGCTGGCAGACTACCAGAGCTGAAAAAGGGTCCTTACTTTATGATAAGGGAGCAGAAGGGCCTCAGAGTATCCCAACATTGAGCTTTGTAAAGGCCTGGAGAAGCTTCCACTGCCCATGGGCCTGCTTCCAGGTAGCTCCCCCATGGGCCTTTCTTTGACAAGCAAAGCCATCATCTCTGTGTCTTCTTTGTCATTCTCCCTCTGCTGGTATCTTTCTGCTCCCCTATGCACATTATAGAACATGGTGGCCCCTCACCTCTCAAGGGATATATTTTACAACTCGTGGAGGTGAGTTTCGGTAGGTGTCCATCTTTGCTCCAATGACTGGGACAGGGGCAGTGTCACTTAGTACATATGTGGCTGTCCATGCCTGTACCTACCCTTGGGTATGGCGGTTGTTAGAAAAAGGGGCACAGAGTACCTCAAAAGTTATGCAGTAGTATTTTATGATTTAGAGACTTCACCATAATGTTTCTCCTTAGCAGTCTTATAGACAGGCCTTCTTACAGAACATAATAATGAGTTTTCAAAGTTTGTAAGAGGCCTCAGGGGCATCTGGGAGGTAGCTGGAATAATCTAGCCCTTGAGAAGGTTCTCTTAATGGGGATGAGGATGATCATAATTAGGGCTTTACTTACAGTTTGCAACTTGCCTTATTGTTGGTATGCATGTTGAGGTGTTTTAAGGTTGTTCATATCCCACAGTATTTATATGTTATGGTAATTAAACCAAAATATTGCAACAATCAAGGAAAGTATCAAAGAGGATGTCAGTCTACTAAAATTTCTGAATGTCTGCTCTACAAATGACACTGTGAGTCAGGAGAGGACCCAACCTTCAGTAGCATGCATCTGTCCTAAAATCTTAAACTCGAAAACACTGAATACTTTCCAAAGACTCAGCTCTGAGTCTGCATGTTTGATTTTGACTCAGCATTCCATTTATACTTCCTCCAGTGTGTGAAACAACACAAACTGAATTGTAGCTTGAGTATTTTTAATTGTCACCAAGTTGTGCTTCTAGACACTGTGCAAAGTCTTTTAACAGCTGATGAAATGTTTTTTTAAAGATGGCCTGATGGGATCAGATGTTGCTGCATCATTTCCAATGCTGCCTGAGTCTGTTTCACTTCCCACAATGACTGATTCTCCATCTGCCATGACAGTGCATTCCTGAGCCGCTGCCCCCTCACTGGGTTGGTGACTAGACTGTTTATTCTTAGGAAAAATTAAAATGATCCAGAGAAGGGTGTCTTGTGTAAAATTCACGTGAATCAGTCTTTTTCACTGCAGGAGTCAGGGAGGAGTGTGTGGGGTATGTGTGTGTGTAGACCTTAAAGAACTTTTTATGGAATAAAATTTAAAACTACCAAAGGAGAGGAGTATAATGAACATTAATGTACCCATCACCCATCTTCAACATTGTTGACAGTTTTAAATTAAGTAATAGGCAAGTTGAAGGCTGGTTTAAAAAAAAGTGAGCGGTACCATGTGACATTAACACTCGTGTGTTTACACCGAATTTTCCAAATTTCAGCACTGTTAATAATTCTCGCCCAAATCAAAAGATCCTTTGTTCTTTCCTTCAGTTTTCAGTTTAAGTTCTAAGAAATATTACAAGTATAACAAGAGATCTTATTAGGGTGTTATTGTGGATAGCCCATGACAAAAGCAGACACTAAAACTGTTGATTTTGGTTACCTGGGTTCTGAAAATACCAGTATTCCTTAGATTTCTGATTTTACTTTGAAGGGAATTCTTATTGGAGTATTGCATAATAGTGACGTCGACCTCATTGCTTTTCCTACCTGTGGGATGTTTTTTTTTTTAAGTTTATTTATTTTGAGATAGAGGGAGAGAGAAGGAGAGAGATCAGCGGAGGAGTGACAGAGAGAGAAGGGGACAGAGGATCCGAAGCGGGCTCTGCATTGACAGCAGAGAGCCCGACATGGAGCTCGAACTCATCAACCAAATTGTGAGATTGTGACCTGAGCCAAAGTCAGACGCTCAGCGCTCAACTGACTGAGCCACCCACGTGCCCCCTACCTGTGGGATCCTGATTCCTTTTCTCCCACATAGGGATAATGTGTCAGCTTTTACAGCAGTGTTATATAAAAAATATCTCACCCAGTGCCTGGCAATTAGTAAGCATTCACTAAGGAAGTCTTAGCTATTAGTAATCAAGTTAAAGATACAGCTGGGAAGCAGACCAAATTTAAAATTATGTAGGCTATTCTTACCCTCTTCAGGTATTTCATTTCAGCAGCTTAATGTGTGAAGTTCCAGTGTGTTGTGGTGGGTGGGCTTTTTTGTTACAAGCTCTCTTTTAGGGGCGCCTGGGTGGCTCAGTCGGTTGAGCATCCGACTTCAGCTCAGGTCACGATCTCACGGTTCGTGAGTTCGAGCCCCGCGTCAGGCTCTGGGCTGATGGCTCAGAGCCTGGAGCCTGCTTCCGATTCTGTGTCTCCCTCTCTCTCTGCCCCTCCCCCATTCATGCTCTGTCTCTCTCTGTCTCAAAAACAAATAAACATTAAAAAAAAATTAAAAAAAAAAAGCTTTTGTGATAGGGTCACCTGGGTTGCTCAGTCAGCTCAGACTTCGGTTCAGGTCATGTTCTTACGGTTTGTGAGTTCAAGCCCTGCACTGGGCTCTCTACTGTCAGCACGGAGCCCGCTTTGGATCCTCTGTCCCCCTTTCCACACCTCCTTATACTCGGGCTCATGCTCTCTTTCAAAAATAAATACTTAAAAGCTTTTGTGACAGCAAAAGAAGGATACTACTGTTTATTGACTACCTGCTGAACTGGATGTTTTTCACATATTAACCTACTGAATTCTCACAACACTGCCAACTGCACTTTACTGTTGACAGTCACAACAGTAGAAGAATTTGCTCAGGTTGCAAGTCAGAATGGTAAAGTCAAGCCTGCTATCTCTTATTGAAAATTGTATACTTTGATGAAGAAGATAGAGCCTGCTAGGTGCAGTCTTGTAAAGAGATTGGTTTAGAATTGCCCTTGTCTGGTAATAATATGACTACTTATGTGGTTTATAATTTTTAAAGTTTAATTAACTGTATTGTTAACTTTTATTAGCCACAGTAAAACCACTACCTTGGGAGATAGGCAGGGCAGATGTAATTATTAAAGAGGGGACCCTGCAGCTCCTGATGCTGGTTCTTTATTGCCCTCCCCTTTAAAAAAGTCTTTCAGGGAAGGACTTGTAGGGAAAAAGATGCATTGAAGACTATCGTTAAAGGTCAGTTTTAGGTCCTGTTCTCCTTTTAGAACCTTACTGAAGCAGGCCACTTCTGCCAAGCCCTTCTTCAAGTGGGTGCCCCTCTCAAGGGAGAGATTGTTGAGCTCCTTTGGCTTACCAAATGGATGGGGTGAGGGAGAGTGTGAAGAGGGACAGTGAGAGAGAGAAGGAGTCAGTCCTAGAGCAGAAGGCTTGCTGCCTCTGTAGTTAGGTAAAAGCAAGAGAAAACTGCCCAAGAGCTAGAATTCCAAGGACAGGCTGGCCAGTCCTCCCTCCACTAAGGCCTCTGCTCAGGTCCTGACCTAGTTTTGGGGAAGAAGTTAGGGAAACCTTGAGAAGTGGGTGGGATCATTGAGCTCCACCTGTGTGCCAGAGTGATTGGCTTCTTCCCAAGATGACAAACCTGCCTCTCAGATTGGGGACAATCTGGGTAGTCAGCTAGTGTGGATGCAAAATAAAAACCAATGTCATATAACCTCTGTACTCTTTGCATGCTTCTTTTTTCCCTTCAGAAAATCAAAACAAGAAAAGTTTCCATATGCCCACAACTCAAATTCATATTCTGTTACTGTTAACATTATGCAGTATTAGCTTTTGTTTAAAAGCAGGCAACAGATTTGTTTTATTTAAAAAAATGACCCATTTTCATTATGAAGAATTCCAACATGAAAAAGAAAATCACTCCAGATTTTGGAAACAACTCTTGTTAGCATGAGGTGAATGTCATTCCAGATGGATACTGCAGATATATGTACAGATAGAATGATTACAGCAAAAGGTAGAAATACTTCTGTTAAATATTGAATATTATAGCTATTATTTTATTTTATTAAAAAGATTTTTTTTTAATGTTTATTCATTCTTGAGAGAGACAGAGACAGAGACAGAGACAGTGTGAGCAGGGGAGGGGGAGAGACACACACACACACACACACACACACACACACACACACACAAAATCTGAAGCAGGCTTCAGGCTCTGAGCTACCAGCACAGAGCCTGACGTGGGGCTCAAACCCACAAACTGTGAGAGCATGACCCGAGCCCAAGTCAGATGCTTAACTGACTGAGCCACCCAGGCGCCCTTATAGCCGTTATTTTAATTAAAAATAGAAAATGTAATTTTACTTTAATAGTAGGGAAAAAAGCTGAATTGAAATGTAGTGAAGTGTTGAACCTTAGAGTTCTTCTCATGTAGATTTTATTTTCTAAGGTTTCTTTAAGATTAAAATGGCTTGTAAATAAGAGGTTGAACTCATTTTTTTAAATTTTTATTTATGTATTTTGAGAGGGAGAGAGCTTGAGCAGGGGGAGGCAAAGAGGGTGGAGAGAGAATCCCAAGCAGGCCCCATGCTGTCAGTGCAGAGCCGAATGCAGGGCTCGAACCCACAAACTTTGAGATCATGACGCAAGCCGAAACCAAAAGTCATATGCTCAACCAACTGAGCCACCCAGGTGGCCCGAAGATATTTTTATTTGTTTATTTATTTTAAAGTTTTTTTAAAATTTTTTTTGAGAGAGAGAAACAGCATTAACCATGGAGGGGCAGAGAGAGAAGGAAAGAGAGAAAACCCAAGCAGGCTCGACACTGACAATGAAGAGCCTGACTCAGGGCTCAAACTTATGAACTGTGAGACCGTGACTTGAGCTGAAACCAAGAGTTGGGCACTTAACCTACTGAGCCACCCAGGGACTCCTTTGAACTCATTTTTTTTATTATTTAAAGATAATTTTTAAAAATATTTATTTATTTTTGAGAGAGAGAGAGCGTGCGTGCATGCATGCGCCCACAAGTGGGGGAGGATCAAAGAGACAGACACAGAATCTGAAGCAGGCTCCAGGCTCTGGGCTGTCAGCACAGAGCCCAATGCAGGGATTGAACTCATGAACCGCGAGATCATGACCTGAGCTAAAGTCTGACACTTAACCGACTGAGCCACCCAGGTGCACCTGCTCATATTTTAAAAGTTAAATTTCAGTCTTATACTGCAAGGATTGACTGCTTGCTGTGAGAAAGGGCAACAGTGTCTCTCCCTTTCTCCTTTCTCCTCACCTCCCAATTTCTGTTGTTATTTTTATGTGTTTTATTCACATTTTTGTCCTGTGCTGTTCAGTAAGGAAGCCACTAACCGTGTGTGGCTATTTGATTTTAAATTTACATTTACATAAAATTAAAAATTGAATTCTTCAGTCTTGCCACATTTCAGGTGCTCAGTAGCCACGGGTGGCCAGTATGTTGGTGTAGGTATTACAGAAAGTTCTGTTGGACAGCACTTTTTCTCAAGAAAGGGTTATTGGTGTTTCATATCCAAATTCTTTCATGTTTAAGAATGTCTCTTATTTGCCTTCATATTTGAATGCTACCTTGGCTCATACTTTCTTTCTTTCTTTTTTTTTTAAGTTTATTTATTTTAGACAGAGAGAGGCAGAGAGAGAATCCTAGGCAGGCTCCGCATCATCAGTGTGGAGCCTGACGTGGGGCTCAAATCTACCAAGAGTCTGACACTTAACTGACTGAGCCACCTAGGCACCCTGCCCTGCTCATACTTTCTTTCCCTCAGAATCTGGTAACAAATCTTTCGCCAGTGTCTTCTGATACTGAATTTTGATTTGAAGAAATGTAAAGCCAGCCCAGTATTCCCACACTGTACAGATGACTTGTTTTTTGTTCTCAAATATCTGAAAGATTTCATAAATATCTCTGTGTAGAGTACTATCGCATCTTATAAAAAAATTTTTTCTGGAACATGTGCTTTTTTTGTTTATTCTGTTCATTTTTCATTTCAGAGAGATTCTTAATGTTGTCTCATCTGTTGTCTCTTATTCTTAGTTGTCTCATATCTTGCCTATTCCATTTCTTAAGTTGTCTCCTTAGGGGATAGGTGCTTCTATTAAATTATTTTCATTTGCCTTCTATATTTATTACCTTTCTCTAATTGTTTTAATGTCCTTGTTTCTTTTATTTTTTAATCTGAAATGATTATACAAGCCATATTACCCTGATTGTCAGTAAATCAATTTCCAGGGTTGTCAATTTCTTGTCTGTTTTGTTTTCACTCATTTATTCCATAATAATATTGATTTTGTTTCTTAATTTGTTTCCTTATTTTCCCCATGTTACTTATTATCATTCACCAAATGACCCCCAAAATTAGCAGCTTAAAACAATAAACACTTGCTCACTCCCAATTTCTAGGGATCAGGAATACAGGCATAGATTAGCTGGATGCCTCATGCTCAGGATTTCTCACAAGGCTTCAATCACTGTGTCAGCTGGGACAGCTCAGGTGTGGGAAGATCTTCCAAGGGCACTCATGTGATATTGGCAGAATGTCTCAAGGGGCTCACTGACTGTTAGCTGGAGACATGTTTCTCAACACATGGCCCTCTCCATAAGGCAGCTGAGTTTCCTCGGAGAGAGCAAGAGAGGGCGCCCAAGATGGAAGCCACAGCCTTTGTGTTACTTCACCTCAGTGTGACATCACATCATCACCTCTGCCACATTCTTTTTGTTAGAAGGAAGTCATTAAATCTAACCCACACTCAAGGGAAAAGGATTATATACAAGATCATAAAAACTAAGAGACAAGATTTTGGGGGACCATCTTAGTGCTGCCTATCACACCTTCATTGCCATTTAATTCTGTTTGATTGTCTTTGGGTTCTTGAATTAATGAATTCTCTCCCTGGCCCTGAGTTGCCTTGTTTCCTTTACAATTAGATACTCTGCTGTTTCTCACATTATCTCTCCTATTAAGTTTGGCATGTGCCTTTTGTTCCTTTGTTTGTTTGTTTGTTTTAGATTTTAGAGAGAAAGAGTACAAACCAGGGAGATAGGCAGAGGGAGAGAGAGAGTGGGCTCAATCCTGTGACTCTTGGGGTCATGACCTGAGCCAAAATCAAAAGCTGGACTCTCAACTGACTGAGCCATCCAGGCGCCCTCATTTGTTCCTTTTTTATATTGTGCTTTTCATAGAAATCCAAAGCCATGCCATTTATTTCGATCTTGGTTTTCTATGGCTCTGTTCACACATTCTATTTGCTTTGATTAGTGTAAATGACTTTTTTATATTTTTCCCTTTGTTTCTGATGCCAGTTGGATTTCCCTTCAAGCTAAAGGTTGAGGACTGGGTATTTTGGCCAGTCCACTTATACATAGCTCTAGAGGCCATCTAGAGGAAGAAGGCTCAGTCAGGGTGAGGACGTTAACACCACTATACCTGGATCCTGCTGCCTTCTGAGGTTCTGTTAGAGGTCCTGTGTCAGAGTTCATTCCTGGTTGGGAAGGAGTGGGGCAGGGCTGGGTTTTCTTCCATGAGGATGTTCTGTTGTTAACTTTCCCTCTCAAAAGGCCATTTCCCATATTTAATAGAAGGAAAGAAAAGCAAGTTTGCTGGAATAGGCAAATGGGCTGAGGGAATATTTTGGGGTGATTAAAGCTAAATTATGATGACAGTTGCACAACCATATAAATTTGCTAACTTACAAACTGGCAACTTAAAACGGGTAAATTTTATGATACACAAACCAGAATAAAGCTGTTTTACAAAAGCATATTTGTTCAGTATGCTTTTTTTTTTGAGAATTAGAGGTATTAATAATAATTTTAAGGACAGTGATACCTCAGTAGTCCCAACTGTTCATCGTTCATGTTTATTAATTAATTTCGTGGACACGAACTACTATGGATAAGTAAAACCAGAAAGATGGTTTTATCATTATCGTGGAGTTAGTTGGCTCTCTTTAGCTTCAGTAGCAAACAGTATGCTTGCTTGCTAGTATTGATCAGATGATATATAAGTGAAAATGTCCTACCTAAATGTTGCAAAAATGTAAATTAGATTTTAATTACTTCCCAACTGTAAAAGAAACAAGTAGCAAAAAGAGGGAAAAAAAATGAACTAATGCTTTCCAAAAAAGATTTTATGGTGAGATGGTCTTTTATTTGTGTAGTGTCAAGTGGAGTCAAATCTTGATGGTCTCAATATTACAAAGATAGATACGTTGTGGGTAGGGAATTAACAAATAACTTACATTTTTGTTTTGTTTTTTTTTAACTTGTTTTATTTTTCACTTTTTAAAATTTACATCCAAATTAGCATATAGTGTACATTTATTTTAACGGTAGCTTTGTTCACTTATCTAAGGTGTATTTATTGGGGGCTCATTACTCTGGTGATCAGTTAGATGCGAAAAGATACGGCAAGCTTCCTACCAGTCAACCTTCCAGCAGATAGATGGGTAAAGACTTCTGTGTGCTTGTCACTGTTAGGTACTGTGGGACATACTAAAATTGTGAGGTCTTTAAGGGAAGAACTGTGTCTTATGAATTCCTTTTTATATCTCTGATCCTTTGTATATTACTGGTGTTCTGTAAATATTTAAGCATGAGTAAATGAAAGAGTCAGATGGAGTCCTTATCCTCCAATAAAGTATATTCTAGTTAGGAGCCTAAACCATGTGCGTATGAAAAAGATAGCTGATAACACAAGGCCCCATATAAATCCCAAGTGATCACATTGTCCAAGTTGTGCTTGAGAGAGGCGAAGGATGGTACTAGGAGTGCTCAGATAAGCCTGGGGAGTTAGTGATAACCAAATGGGTCCCCCTACATCCCTGAGTAAGAGCAGAGAGTATACTTGGGAAGGCTATATGCACAAGGCTATATGCACAACATATAAATGAAGATGGTTTTTGTGGGGATCCAGGAGATAGGACCGACTCTGGCTGGAGAGGAAAGAACTGGGAAAATGGAGTTGGATGGAAAGAGTGGCTACAAGGGAAGAGACTGGGTTTGTTTCATTGGGCACTGGGGAGTTATTGGGTTCTTGAGCCAAGAAACGATTACATTAAAATTTATAAACTTACTATTAAAGTTATTGATGGACCGTGTGGATAATTTGGCTATTTTTTTGCTTCTCTTATGTGCAAGATGCTTACAGATTTAAGAAGGTTTGTACATTTGGTTGTTGTATTTTCTTTCTTTTTTTTTTCTGGCACCTTATGCAGAGTAATGATCAACTCTTTCATTTTTTTTATTTTCCTACATAGGGATTCTAACAGTCTTGCAAATAAAAACAAAGAGGTTTTATTTGAAACATGGAGGCAGAAATTCATTGAGTGTGTGTTTGCAGGGCACAAATGAGGAGTTTAGACATGAGGGACTGCACAGGGTGGTTAGACAGTTATCAAGGGAGCGATGAAATGCTTCTGGAGAAAAAGAGAAGGTGTTGCATTGTGCTTGGGAGCCAGGGACCAAGACGGGACTTGTGTACCAGACACTTTCCTGTGTTTTTAGTTCCTGGTAAAAACTGTGATCTCTGTATACAGAGGAGAGATGAGGCTGAGGGGGCTGATTTACATGGATGTGAGTGTCTCAGTCAAAGGTTAGGATGAATTTGTTGATGGCATGTTGTTAGGAAAGGCAATCAGGACTTATAAAATAACTCAGTACTGTCGCATCTTTCCTGGATAATTGATCACACAGAGGATATAACCAAGGCAGTTCAGTGTCCCTATTTGCAAAATGTTAAACTCTACGATAATTAATAGTCCTTTAAATGTTGCTTAGAATCAAATTAGTTACAGTAAACACTCAACCCTAGTGTTTCTTAGAAAGTTTAAAGATTGCCCTTTGAAAGGATTTCTAGTCTGAAAAAAATTTCTCCTACTGGAACAAAGTGATGCCTAACATTTTGCATTCAAATGTACTTTGTTTCTTTCAAATAATCAAATGAAGGGTACAATTCAGTGTGCTGATATAGTTCACCTGATCATTTGATTTTGATTCACCTCAGTGTTGGGGTTGGTGTCCTACTCAGTAAACAGAGGTTTGTATTAGAGCAGCCTCTGGACCTTTCTTAGCTGCACACTGTCTGTCCTGTACTGTAGAAAACTGTTCCTTCAAACTGAGGGCTGATGGGGGGGTGGGAGGGAGGGGAGGGTGGGTGATGGGTATTGAAGAGAGCATCTTTTGGGATGAGCACTGGGTGTTGTATGGAAACCAATTTGACAATAAATTTAATATATTTAAATAAAAAAAAAACTGTTCCTTAAGGCAGTAGCTCTTGGAGGGTTGACAACAACGACGACAGTAAACACAAACCCTGCATCTAGTCTAATCCTGCTCCGCTCTTACTGCTCTTATTTACTCAGATATGTTCTGGAACTGTAATAACTTGTTAGATCTTGTGCAGTAAAACCTAATTCCCAATTTTCCAAGGCCAGCTGTAGATCAGGATTCTAAAGGCCATAATGGGAAAGGGCGGGTATGTGTTTAAGAGGCCATTTAGAGAAATCAGTTCCATGTAATTTTTAATACAGTTCTTTGGATAGGTTTTTTATGACTCACTGTTACAGATGTCATTAATTTATAATGGAAAATAGACAATATGACAATTATCTTCCGGCTCAAGAATACTTAGGCACCAGGATGAGTGATGATTGAACAGAGACTGCTGTGAGGTGCCTCTGCCAGGACGAAGCCTTGAGCTGACGGGTGGGCCTGGGCCTTATTGCCTCTGACCCTGCTTGGTTAGCCAGCTGCTCACTGGATAGCCTGGGTGGCAGGAAGAAACAGGTCTGCCGAAAACCCAAGGCCCTTGAGGTCTCTTCTCACTGAGGGAAATTCTACACGTGTGTGTTTTGTTTTTTGTTTTTTTCTAGGCAGGCTGGGGTGTATGTGAGATGGGCGGTCTTGGACAATGTGGGAGGAGAGTTCATTTGTTCTTCCATGGCCATGTTTCCACATACTCCCCTCCTCTGAACGGTAGACATTCTAGATGAGGGCCAGCCTGTGAGGCACGTCATTTTTGTGAAGGAGGCTGTTAAAATACGTTGCTGAACATTGACTGACCAAATGGAAAATGTCTTCTTTCTGCTGGTTTTTGAATGCTTTATTGGCTTTTGCAAAATACCAACTTATTGTGGGTGAGAGAAGTCACACCTGACTTTGTATGTAAGGCCTGGCATCTGTGGACCCTGCAGTATGCAACATGTGCCAGTAGCAGAGAGAATCTTATAAATAAGAAAGGCTGCTGGCATGGAATTCAGAGACCTGGGGTTCCCCCCTCCCCACCGTCTTGAGTAGAGTTCTCTCATAGTCATTGACATGGGTTAAATTATGTCCCCCTAGGAAGATATGTGGAAGTTCTAAGCCCCAGTACCTCAGAATGTAACCTTATTTGGAAATAAGGTCTTTGAAGAGGTAATCAAGTTAAAATGATGTCTTTAGGGTGAGCCCTAAGCCAGTATGACTGCTGTCTTTATAAAAAGGGGAGGGGTGCTTGGGTGGCTCAGTCTGACTTCGGCTCAGGTCATGATCTCATGGTTTGTAGGTTCGAGCCCCATGTCGGGCTCTGGGCTGATAGCTTGGAGCTCAGAGCCTAGCCCTCTTTGGATTCTGTGTCTCCCTCTCTCTCTACCCCTCCCCTGCTCGTGGTCTGTCTCTCTCTCAAAAATTAAACATTAAAAAAAATTATAAAAAGGGGAAATTTGGGCACACACAGACACAGGGAAGACAGAGAACACCATCTACAGGCCCAGGGATGGGCGAGGCTATCAGGAATGAGGCCTGGAACAGGTTCTCCCTCACAGCGCTCAGAGGGAACCTACCTCATGGCACCTTCATTTCGGACTTCAAGCCTCAAGAACTGCGAGACAATAAATTTCTGTTGTTTTGAGCTATCCACTTTTTGGTACTTTGATATGGCAGCCCCAGGAAATGAATACAGTCCTAATCCCCGAAAAGCCACAAAACTTTGAGCGAGGCTGTCAACCTCCTGGACTTCTGCTTTCTTATTTGTCAAATAGCAGCCTTGGAGTAGATGATGTCAGGACCTTCCTGCTCTGACATTTGATGATTAATACTTCACAAAGTATACTCAATTTCCAGCAAAGTAGTAATAGTTACATTTCTTAATATAGCTAAAATACGCAAAGAAGAAGTTTTTTTTTCAGTTCCCAATTTTGTTCTTTTCATTCAGGAGTCATTCTTGATACTTCCCTTAAGCTAAAATATTGGGCAAGGCTGTCCCTTCCAAGTTGACACACTAAACAAATGATAGCTCGTCTGGTCTATATATAATATATAACCAAAGAACGTGTCACTTGAAAGCCTGTAGCTACATTCCACTGGTTGGAAGTTAGCATATTTTGGATGACATTTCATTAACTTTTCTCCCCTACATCAGTAGGATGATTTCTTTTAAACGTCCACAGGCTTATTCTGTTTTTCCCAAGGGAACCTGCTACATAGATACAGGCCACTCAGGTATTTGCTAGTTGCCTCCCCTTGGTAAACAGTGCAACAAGCACCCTGCACCCAGTGAAGTGTTCTTCCTGCCAGAATTTGAC
Source organism: Panthera pardus (assembly GCF_024362965.1). Taxonomy (NCBI): domain Eukaryota; kingdom Metazoa; phylum Chordata; class Mammalia; order Carnivora; family Felidae; genus Panthera; species Panthera pardus. The sequence continues at coordinate 36,302,183 of NW_026526821.1, forward strand.
AGAAGTCCAGGAGTTCTGCGTGGGGGCTTGATCTCTTCTTGCCTGACTCATCAATATAGAGTAGTGTCCACTGATGCAGCAAAATGAAGACATTGTATTTGGTGCCGTCCTAGAAGAATGCAGTGAGGAGACAGTTGCCCACCTCTTTAAGAAATGTCTTACCCCACAAAATCAGCACCTGAAGCTTAAAAAATGTGTTTGAAATAATGCTACCTTTGGATCTTCTCTGCAGTTTTTTTCCTTAGTCCCTATAGTATAGTGAATGTTTTCAGTTTTTTTATGTGTCTTAAACTTGTTTCTTTTTAAATCTTTTTAAAAAATGTTTATTATTATTTTTTGTTTTGAGAGAGTGTGTGTACAAGTGGGGAGGGGCAAAGAAAAGGGAGCAGAGGATCCAAAGCGGGCTTTGTGCTGACAGCACAGAGCCCAATGTGGGGCTCAAACTCACGAACCATGAGATCATGACCTGAGCTGAAGTTGGATGCTTAGCCAACTGAGCCACCCAGGCACCCCCTTAAACTTGTTAAAGAAAGATGAGTAATGTGAAATTATTTTCCCTTTCTAAAAAAAAAAAAAAAAATCATTATGTATTTGATTAAGTACAGAAAGGAAATCCTTTGAAACAAGATAAATGTTTAATGGCACTCGCCGTCCTATCTGAGGCTCTGTCATGTTCTTCCTCTTTTCCTCAGAACTTTTTTTATATTTTCTTCCTCTATTAGAATATTCTGTCTTCTCAGTCTGTTAGGACTAAGAGACAAGGGTCAGATTTAAGCCTAAGGAAAGAATTTTGAAAGGGAATGGGAAATAGCAGTGGTGAGATGTGACTGGGTGCTGGGTTGGCTTTAATGGCTCTTTCTGTTTCCTTTGTACTTGTCAGTGAGAGGGATAGAGAAATGATTGACTTGAGGACAGTTTCACCATATTCAGCCAAAATAAAGGCATTGGTTTTCTTCACATTTATTCATGGGCCTATCTGGTTCTTCAAGAGTTACTGTGCTATCTTCTCAAAGTGTTTTAACACATGAGGTGTTTTCATGCATGGTGTCTCACTCTTGGCATCGGTTTGATTGAAAGTGTCTTCTTCACATATTTCTACCCCATCCGTCTCTCTGTCTAGGTTAAAAGACAGGGAAGGACCCTAAAATGTCCTTAGTCTTAATATTTATTCTAAAGAGGCTCCAATGAATTACCTGTGTGGATTATAAAGAACAGCACACCTTGGAAAAATACTATCACCATGAGAGGCCTTAAGAAAGAATCTGTATCATGTGAATGTAAAAACATGTTGTGTTTTGTGAAATCTCTCTTTTTTTAAAGAATAAAACTTTCTTCGTATGTCTATGCATCAGATGTTTATGACTGTAACTTTATTTTGTTTCTGAATAACATGTAATAATTAAAATAGTCCATTTCTGGCTCTGTGCTTAGTTGTTTCCTCATGCTGGGTCTAAATCTCTGCACTGGCTTAAGTGGAGTAGCAGTGATAAAAGAGATATTCAGCTAATGTGTCCATGTGATTTTCTGTAACATTTTTCTTATGGTCTCAAAAGTGGATTAAAAATAAAACTGATGAAGATTCATGGTCTCATAGATTCCTTAGATTAATTCACAGTCCCACTGATGGTTCTGACATCACATTGCTGAGACTGGCCACTCATTTTGTGAATTTTACCAACTCCTTAATTCCAGAGCCTTTTCTGGAGATCTAGTATTTTGGCATTTTATTTCTCCCTGTGTACCTTTCCCAAAGTATTTTGGAAGGTCTTGAATGATAGGTCTTGAAACCCAACCTTCAGTGTTGCTATTAGCGAATAGAAGCTGAAAAGATTTGATGGGTCTGCAGTTTATTTTTTTTTTTTAAATTTTTTTTTCAACTTTTTTTTATTTATTTTTGGGACAGAGAGAGACAGAGCATGAACAGGGGAGGGGCAGAGAGAGAGGGAGACACAGAATCGGAAACAGGCTCCAGGCTCCGAGCCATCAGCCCAGAGCCTGACGCGGGGCTCGAACTCACGGACCGCGAGATCGTGACCTGGCTGAAGTCGGATGCTTAACCGACTGCGCCACCCAGGCGCCCCAATGGGTCTGCAGTTTAAAAGTATTGACCAAATTTTTGTTTTCATTGTTGTGTTGCTGTTTATTTTAAAGTGTCTCTGTCAGTTTTCCTTCTCCCTGTGAACATAGTTTCTCATGCTAACAGTTCAGTTTGCATTCATTATTTGACTTGAATGCTCTGATTCAGTGGCTCCCTACTTGTTTTCTGCTCCAACACAGATGGCTTTCACATGTGTCACACACTCACAGGAGTGTATCCAAGGTTATGCAGAATTCCAAGCAAGCTACTTATAATTCCACCCCTTTCTTTCCCATTTAGGATGGTACAGTGAAAAGCAAGTGAAAGAATTGTTTTATCACATGGCTGTCCGTTGGCTCCACTTCCTAAAAAGCAAATCATTACAAACTTTGGTCTTTCCTTAGTCATCTGTAGATTTAAGTGATTTTTACAAATAATTTATTTGTATCTGACATACTTAAGTAGATAATGACATAAGCAACATGTTTGTATTCATTCTCCAATTGGAACGTTTCCTAACATTTTGCCAATATAGGCAGTATCTGTCCACTTCTCTTTAAGAATATGGAGTTAATACTTTTGTGTTCTCTATTTCTCCCTCAACTTCCCTATTTTTTTATATTATTATTTTAGGCAGCTGAGATTATTCATGTTTGTTCCCTATAATCATGTTTATAACAGAGTTTGGTCTTAGTTCTTTGTGTAAGTAGGTTTCATGCATAACCCTCTTTCCTTGACCTTGACGACATCTTCTCTGTTCACCTCTCGGTGGCCAGATTATTCATGCAGAAGAATTTTTGAGAATGGATCCTGGATACCATCTTCCCTGAGGGTTTTTGCTTTTTCCTTTTTGACATGATGCCTTTCTGTTGTGTGTATTCTGGACCAGCAACTCGGATGGGTATAACTCTTTTCCTCAAAGGTTTTGGACTTTGTCCCATTGTCTTCTCCATTAACCAATGTAGAGAAGCATTAAAATGATCACCTCAGAGTTTTACCCTCATGACTGGATTTTTCTGTGTGTGGCTGAAGAATGCCTGAGTTCTATAGCCTCAACATCTTTTACGCAAGTTATACTATATCTCGATCTTCCCCAGAGCATGATGTATCTTTTACATTTGAAGATGTATTTCTTAGTTTCAGAGTTGATTTTTTTCTATTAAATCTTTGAACTTTTGTATTAGGTAATATTTTGATACATACAAAAGAACATATGTAATGTATCTGTAAATTGTGAAGTACTAATTTGACAAAAATTCATGATCTTGTCACCCAACATCATAGCTAGTACAGTGCCAATATCATTGGCTTAAAAATATGACAGACACAGTTGAATCTCTCTGTGTACGTCTTCTCAACCTGTAACTCTGCGGCCACCCCAGAAATAATAATTTTTTTGAATTGGTATGTATTATTCCTATGTATGCTGTCATGGCTTTTCTGCAAGGGAACATATCTGTGAACAGCATGAATACGGACATGCATGTTTTCAGACTTTATATAAATGGTAACCTGCTGTGCATAGTATCCTGCAGTTTGCTTTTACTATTCATTGTTAGGTCACTGATACAGCCACATCGGGACACGGAGCCCCAGTGATGGATCTGCTGTGTAGTTTTGTTTTCTCTTTTGTAAACTATATGCCATTTACCCATTTTTCTGGTGAATGTTTCAGTTTTTTCTGATTTTGTGCTGTTCCTATCAGTTTGCAATGCACATGCTTGCGTGTTTGGGGGAGTGGTGAGTTGTGCTGGTTGCTCTAGGAAATGGGCCCCAGATGGAATTGCTGGCCTGCAGGGGACGACTCATCCTTCACCAGACACTGCCGAGTGCTCTCCACCCTGAGGTGCCAGTTTCCTTACCACCAGCAGTGTTCGAGAATCTCCTCCTCTTCACATCCTGAGGAATTCTTGGCATTGCCAGAAATTTTACTTTAACCTGTCTTACGGGTATGAAATGACATCTTACAGTTGGTTTTTATTTCTTCTACAGGTAGTCAGTTCTTATCTTTTACACATTTTACTGCAGGATTATTTGTATTAAATTTTTGGTAAAATCTTTATCCTATATACTGATCTTTTGTCATTTGTATGTATTACAAATACTAACCTGTGACTTGTCTTTTTACTTTGTGGATGTCTATTGTTTAACAGAAGTTTAAATTACAGTATAGTTAGATTTAACAGTCTATGGTTTGTGCTTTTTAGGTCTGGTTTAAAATATCCATCGTTCTAGTCAAAATGTGTTCTATATATTCTTCAAAATTTTAGAGTTTGGGTTTTCATATTTAGGTCTTAATCCACCTCGTATAACAGTTGTATGACATGAGGTAGGTGTCTACGTTTTTTGTTTCTTTTTTTAATATTTATTTACTTTGAGAAAGAGAGAGCTTGAGCGGCAGTCAGGTGGTGGTGGGTAGAGAGAGATGGAAACAGAGAAATCTCAAGCAGGCTCCAGAGCCTGATGCTGGACTTGATCTCACCAACTGTGAGATCGTAACCTGAGCTGAAATCAAGAGTAAGACGCTTAATCGACTGAGCCACCCAGGTGTCCCCTACTTTTATTTAATTCCAAATGGAAAGCCAATTGTCCCAGAGCAACTGATCCTTTCTCCACTCATCTGTAATGCTCTTCTGTCATATATTATGATTCTAAATATACATAGATGTATTTTTTTATGTGTATTTCTTTTTGAGAGAGAGAAGACAAGTGAGGGAGGGACAGAGAGAGAGAGGGAGACACAGAATCCCAAGCAGGCTCCAGGCTCCAAGCTGTCAGCACAGACCCTGATGCGGGGCTTGAACTCAGGAACTGTGAGATCATGACCTGAGCCGAAGTTGGATGCCCAACTGACTAAGCAGTCACCCAGGAGCCCCTGATATTTTTTCAGTGTAAACACTCATCATCTACAAATAAGGTTTTATCTCTTTTAATTATTATATATCCATTTTCTATTTCTGGAAGCATTGCATTGGGTAGGACCTCCGGTACAATGATGAGTAGATGTAGTATATACTTGTGTTGTGCCTGACTTGAAAGAATTTTAGTCTTGAAGAGCATTTGCATTAGGTCTAGATAGAGACTGCTTTTCAGATCAAAGAAGTTTCCTACTGGTCTGGTCTGATTTGTAACCATGCTGTCTTATGAATGAGTAGAATTTTGCTAAAGTTTTTTTTTTTTTTAATGTTTATTTATTTTGAGAGAGAGGGAGAAAATGCAAGCAGGAGAGGAGCAGAGAGAGAGAGAGAGAGACAGAGAGAGAGAGAGAGAGAGAGAATCCCAAGCAGGCTCCATGCTGTTAGCCCAGAGCCCAATGCAGGACTCAATCTCACAAACCGTGAGATGACCTGAGCCAAAATCAAGAGTTGGGCACTTACCTGACCGAGACACCCAGGTGCCCCTGACTGAAGATTTTTAAAAAGCATTTATTGAACTGATTATATTTTAATCTTTAGTCTTTCAATATATTTTATTAGTAGATATTCTCATTTTGTTGATATTATGATTCCTGAGATAAACTCTGCTTTGATTGGCCAGTATTACATTTTAGGACTATTGAAACTATTTTAATAAATAAATAAGTGAGCTTTATCTTCAGGGTTTTGTTTTGGGGCTGCTTTTTTTTACTAATCTCACTAAATGAGTTGAGTAGTTGATCCCCCTTTTTAATATTCCTTAGTAGTTTGCATAAGATTGGGATTATCTGTGTTTTAAAGACTTGGTAAAACTCTCTTGTAAAACTGCCTGGGTCTTTAGGGTGAAGGATGGGAATGCAGACTTTTGATTATTGGCTTGTTTTCTTTATCACTTAGGGGTTTGCACACATTTTAATATTTATTTTGAGTCCATTTTAGGAGTTAATATTTTTCTAGAAAAACAGCCATATTTTCACACGTTGCCATCAAATTGAGTTACAGCTTTTTCTTTTTTTTTTAAAACGCTACTGTATAACCTTAAAATTGTATCCAATATTATTTATTTGTGCTAGAAGTTTGCCTGCTTCATTTGGTTTTGTTAATAATATTTGCTATTTTTTCATTTTCTGTTTAACTTCTACTTTCTTCCTTTAGCCCTCTCACTTTCTCCCCATTCTTCTGTCTCTTCCTTTTTCCTTACTTTACTCTGTCTTAAATTTAAATTATTTTGGTTCCTTATGTTTTAGAATATACACAAAAGCTCTAAAATTATATCTAAATATCACTAATTAACTGCATGTTATGTTTTGATATGTAGTACTTTAATCGTTGTTAACTTCTGAACATTTTGTGATTTTTATTGTTATTTCCTAATTCCTGGTATATTTAGGATTGCATCTTAAATTTCTCAAACAGATACTTTTTAAGAGCATTTAAATTGTTTTCAAATTTAACCGCCTATGTTCTCGTTAGAGGATGTGGTCTGTATGTTTGTAGTTATTGGACTTTTGTTGAGGCTTCCTTTCTGACTTGGTACTTGATCTATTTTTGTAAATGTTCCATGTATAATTGATAAGAATTGGCATTCAGCATTTATTCAGTGCAGGCTTCTACTTAGATATCAGGTCAAGCTTATTAATTTTATTGCTCAAATATTGTGCCTGATTGCGCAGCATCTAATAGAATCTCTCACTGTGGTTATAGAGTTGTTATTTTCTCCTTATAATTTTGTCGGTTTTTGCTTCGTATACCTTGAAGCTGTGCAGCTAGATACAAATTCATGCTTGTTCCATTATCCTCATGTATTTCTGCATTTTTATTATCAGATATTCTGCTTTAGTGATACTAATGTTTTTTCTCTAGGATAATATTTTTTGTGATGTTAGTATTTCTTCAGCTTTTGTTTTTGTTAAAATTTGTAAGACATTTGCTTTTCTTTGTAAAACTCTTTCTTTGCCTCTTCTCCTTTATAAGCAACAGATAACTGTTTTTTCGTTTGCTTTATTTGCCCAGTGTAATAATATGTACCTCTTCATTGGTTACATTGATTGCAAATATTGATATATTTGGGCTTATTTCAGCAACAGTAATCTTTTGCTTACCATTTATTTTCTTTATATCTTCCCCTTTCCTGCCTTCTGTGGATGAATCAAAACATTTTATGTTTCCTTCCCTCTTAAAGTCCCTCTTATGGCTTGGAATAGATATATAATAATTCCATTCTTCTGGAGCTTATTCTTAATTCTTCTTACTAAATAGTTAAAATGATACTCAACCACAAGTAGCAGGAAACCTGAGTAGAGAAACACAAAGGAGAAGGCCTGATTTTTCATACATAACACAAAATCTGGAGGTGGGCCTGCCTTCAGGGTCTCCGGCTCCTTCCAGTTTTCTGTTACATCGGCCGGAACTCTTGGCTTCTTCTCATTCTCACTGCTGCTTCACTGCTGGCCGCTGCACTTTCAGGCTGCACATCCATCTATCAGGCAGGAAGAAATTGGTAAAGGGCAAATGGGTGAGGAAAGATGCACCTGCCAAAGAGTCCCTTTTTTGGTCAGAAAAACAAAGGTTTCCATTTTCTTGGCTAGGATTGTGCCATGTAGCCTTCCATAGCTAGAAAGAGGCTGGGGAGAAATTGAGAATAGGCTTTGAGGTGAGGCCATCCATGATGTCTCCCACACATACTTTATTCTAAAATTTTCTGGTGTAGTCTAAGTCTGCTGTAAGACTTTATGATAGATTTTAAGCATCACAAATTTCTTTTAATTCCTGATTAAAAAGATTTTTAATGTTTATTTATTTTTGAGACAGAGCATGAGCTGGGGAGGGGCAGAGAGAGAGAGGGAGACACAGAATCTGAAGCAGGCTCCAGGCTCTGAGCTGTCAGCACAGAGCCTGATGTGGGGCTCAAACCCATAAACTGTGAGATCATGACCTGAACTGAAGTAGGGTGCTTAACTGACTGAGCCACCCAGGTGCCCCTAATTCCTGATATCTTGTGGTTTCAGTACAGTGTATATAGGTGTGGATTTATCAGTTTGCTTTGTATCCAAAGGTATGTTCATTTATGGAATCATTTCCTCAATTTTAGAACGTTCTCCAGTATACTTCTTTTCAGTTAACTGTTTTTCCACCATTCTCGCCTCTTTTCTTTCCTGGAACTGTTATTCCAGCCTTATAATTCGTCTTTTATGACAGATGTGTTCTGCTAAATGTAGGATTTCTCACTTTCTCTCTGCTGTGTTCTGGGAAAGTTCCCCAGTACTATCTACCAGCTTACTAATTTTCTTTTGTCATCTCACTATAGTCTAGACTTGATGTTCTCTAAAGATATTTCAAAATATTTCCCAAGATTTCTAATTTGTCCTTTTGGTATTTTTCATATCAGTTTCTTTTTTTTGGCACTTCCTATTTTAATTTCTTAATATTTTTAACGAAAACTATCTTTTTATTTACCTCTAGAAGCTTCTCAAACACTTATTCCTAAGTCTGCTAAGTTCCTCCAGAAAATTATTTTTCTTATTGATTTTGTTCACCTTTCTCAACATTAAAATTCTTCATATATTTTGGAATTTGGATTTGTAAGCTCATTTTGAGTAGGTGTTGGGCATGGCTGCTACTGCTGCTGATGCTTTTTGGTTGGTTGATTTTCCTCTATTGCCCTCTGTATGAAGCCTTTACCCCAGTTTTGCATTTTCTAAAAAGTTGCCGCTTGTGACTGAGAACCAGTGTTCTCTTCTCTTGGCTCCTCCAGCATGGGGTGTAGGGCCAAGCAAAGGAGTATGTTTCATCAGTTCCAAAGCTCCCATTTTTCATGTTTTAAAATCTTTCAGATTGGGATACACAACATGCTTGCCCACATGCATTCGTACATGCAACTGAAAATGTCACAAAACGTTATTTTGCTTTTGTAATGTTTTAAAAATGTTTCTTTTCTTTTTTTTCTTTTAGACATCAGTGGTATACTTTGCTTTATTCAGTTCTGGAGTGTTCACTATACTCATTTAAACAAAATACTGGGGGCGCCTGGGTGGCTTGGTCGGTTAAGCGTCCGACTTTGGGTCAGGTCATGATCTCGCGGTCCGTGAGTTCGAGCCCCGCGTCAGGCTTTGTGCTGACAGCTCAGAGCCTGGAGCCTGTTTCAGATTCTGTGTCTCCCTCTCTCTCTGCCCCTCCCCTGTTCATGCTCTGTCTCTCTCTGTCTCAAAAATAAATAAACGTTAAAAAAATTTAAAAAAAAATAAACAAAATACTGATTGTAAACCCATAAGCTGATTTCAGGACCCACTAATGGGTTACTCTTTGGGAAATGAGAATTGTTGTCACTATCAAAAAAAACTTATGTTCTGATGTATTAATTTCTTTTAATTTTCTTCTGAGACTCAGATAACTTACTTAAAAATTTAATAATTGAATAAAAAATTTCATAGTCAATTTAGAAAATATATTTCTACTTTTCAATGTTTTAACTGACTGCATAAAAATTTAATGGGTACAATGCATCAGGAGTCTGATGAATGGGGTAGACCATTTCTCGTTAAGTAAAGGTGGATGTGATCATTGATTTGCATGTAGTTTCACTAAGCAAAGAATGGGCAGAATTTTCATCGGGTGGTGCTGAGAAAGCAGTTAATTATTTTTTCTTTAGGATAGATACTCAGAAGGGGAGTTCAGTGACTGTACCACATTGGCCAAGATTTGTAATCCTCAGTGCTTGTGCAAGTGTGGCTGTTGCTGAAGGAGCCTCCTCCCTGGTCTCCCCTTGGTGGTGCCCCCACCCTCCATGCAGCAGCCAGAGTGATCGTCCTAAACACTTACTGATCATGTCACTCCCACAGAGTCGGAGTCCATGTCCTCAGAGCCCTCTGAGATCTGATTGCTCTCCATGTGCACGTGGCTCCATGCCCACAGACCCACTTGGCTTCAGCCTCACGAGTCTTCTTGTTATTCTTTGAAGGCTTCAGTCTGCATCTCATGGCCATTGCCTTTGCTACTCCTAGAATGCTGTCTAGAATGCTTTTTCCCCAGATATCTCCCCAGATACCTGCAGAGTGTACTCCCTCTCTTTGAGTATCACCTTCTCTTTGAGGCCTTCCTCCACCCCATTTAATCTGATAGCCACTCCTGTGCCCAGCATTTCCTCTCCTCCCCTCTGCTTTATCCTTCTCTACTCACATCCTTGTCGAGTATTTTACTTTTTTTTTTTTTTTTTTTTTTTTTTTTTTTTTACTGTCTCCATTACAACGAAAACTTATTGAAGACCGGGATTTTTACCTGATTTATTCACTGCTGTATCCTTAATGCCCAAAATAATTCTTGGTACATACTAGGTACTCAGTAAATATTTGATGAATTTGCTAGTGTGTACAGGTAGCTCTTCAAAATGTGCGTATAGCTCTTTAGACTTGATTGTCTGTATTACCTTTCTTGCTATTTTGACCTTGGCATTGGTGACTGTGAGTCTGGTTCTCTTTCTAGTTATGGTGCCCTGGGCTGTCTTAGATATACGCCCCCCCCGCCCCCCAGCATTGTTATGACCATGGGTCACCACTGTCATGGCCTATCCTGTTGTCTGCCCTCCTACCTCCTGTTAACTTAGCAGGGTTCTCTCTGGGTGTAAATGGGACCCTTCCATGTGGCACGGTTTACTCCTAGGACGTATATGTTATAATCCTCTTGGGAGCTCCTGGGTCTCCTGACCTGCTATCCTCCAGAGCTTCACAGGAGTGCAATAGCTACTGAGTCTCCCTAACAGCTGGCAGGTGGCTGATGGGCAGATTTTAAGTATGCAACCAGACATTGCCAGGTACCAAGCTGCTCTCTGGAGAAGTAGCCACACGTGTTTTTTCTGTAAAACTGCCGCTGAGGCCAGCCTGCTGCCACCTAGGAGGATCCAGTGTGTATAACTTGTGCTTTCACAAGCAGCTTGGCTTTCATTTGAAGGACAACTCCTTTCACAAATGTCATGACTTATTTTTTCAGCTAAAGACAGAAGCTGCTCTTTGTATTAGTTTCTTGGAGCTGCCGTAACCAAGTACCACAAATTTGGTGGCTTAAAAACCACGATTTATTGCTTCAACATCCTGGAGGCTGGAAGTCCAAAATCAAGGTGTCAACCAGGCTGTACATTCTCTCAGAAGGCTACAGGGGAGGATCCTTCCTTGCCTTTTCTAGTTTCCGGTGTTTACTGGCAATCCTTGGTATTTCTTGGCTTGTAGATACATCATTCTAATCTTTGCCTCCACCGTCACACAGCCCTCTTCTCTCTCTGTGTCTCTTTTTCCTCTTCTTATAAGGACAGTGGTCATATTGGATGAAAGGTACACCCTACCAGCCTCATCTTCACTTTATCACATCTGCAAAGACCCTATTTCCAAATAAGATCATATTCACAGGTATTGGAAATTAGGACTTCAACATCTTTTGGGGGTGGGCACAGTTGAACTAATAACACTATGAGGAAGGAGTAGCAGAAAGAAAGCATAGAAATTTTGTATGGGTGGAGAGCAGTGTTGACCTCTTGGCAGCCTTGAGATTCTGTAAATATGTTTGTCTTTATTGTTGGCTTATCCTAGGACTAGGGTCTTTCATCTTCAGACCCTGGAAGGGGATTCACTTAAGTATGTGTACCTTCTTTTTTCTTTGGGGTCCAGGAGCCCTAGGAGAAGGGACAGATTAACTATGAATGGAGAATTCCCTGAAATAACAGGAAGAACCACCCTCCTGTAGGCTTAGGCTGGTCCCTTGAGTGAGGTAGATCTGGAATGCTGAGCAAGACAGTGGACATGGTGGAAAGATGGTTAGAACCTTTTGAATGTGAAGAGCCCCTTCTCCAAGGCTCTCCCAGACCCTTTATGCTGCCTTCCAAAAGAGTCCTTAGTGCTCCTGGTTTTAATCATTGCTCTGTAACATTGCTGTGTAGCAAGTGGGAGGCACCGAAGATGCTTGGTGGAGTTGCAGAGGCATATATCCACCATGCTCCTCTAATCACAGTTCTGCTTTTGGGGAAGTGAAACATTGGGCTTACTACATTCCTTTCCTTTCAGTGCAGGAGACCATTCCAGGATGTGTGTGTAGGAGTCCCAGCAGTTAGAGAGGGGCCTCTCAGAAGCTTGTGGGATTTTCCTGGCCAAAAAGATGGTGGCCGCAACGGAGGGAGGTCAGTTAAATGGCCGTGATCCACTGTCTGCAAGGAAGAGTGTGCACACACCCAACAGGGCTTGGGTAGCTGGAAATGTGGCAGCTCCATACCCCCAGAGTGAATTTTAAAGTTGACTTATTTATACTGTTGTCATAGGAACAGGAAAACTATTCTGACCTATAGCTGCGGAAGCCTCTGTGAAAGAAACCGTAGAAGGAAAAAAAAATGCCAGGAAAAAAAATCGTAACGAAGTACAATTCTTTCACTTATTCAGTCAACTGAGAGTAAAAATTTGTGCGTTTGGCAATTAGATGGGAAATGGCATTTCAGGTTGCAACATGAACCTCCTTACATTAAGTGATTTATTTATTTTTTGTTTAGATATAGTGTACTGAGAACTTTTTCAAGTGGAGAGCTATTAAAAATGTGAGAACCGGCAGTCCTCACTAACCTGAAGCATTTGGGGACTTGGAGGAATGATAAATGCAAACAGCCCAGAATCTAGAGACTGTCTTGAGCATTTAAACCCTAGACTCTGGGAATGAGTGTCTTCAGTTAGTCGGATGTAGATAATTTTTCTTTCTGTGAGGTCTTTTTTTTTTCCAGTTATATCTTGTCTGGACAGGGCGGAGCCCCTGCTTAAATTCTATTTCTAGCTTGAAAAAGACTGAATTATTGTAGACCAAAGCTAGTGCTACTTGGAAAACGGAAAGACAGAGGAGGCAGGGCATGTCTTCTCGTTTGGCTGGGCCGTGAACTTGGGGTCCCTCCTCTGCTGGGTGCTCCTTGCAGGCTGCGTGAGCCCTGGGTTGAACTACTGGGCCAAGCCTGAGTAACGCGTCTCATCTCCAGTGGATGAAGCTCTGTGCTTGGGAACTCTTTCCTAGATCTTCCCTCCACTTGAGTCTGGGCTTACAGGTCAACACTGTGCTCAGCAGATTTGTATGTGATCTTGACCAGAAATCTATAGGCCAAAGACCTTATGAGCAATTTCTTTTTTTTTTTTTTTTTTTAATTTTTAAAGGTTTTACTTATTTATTTTTAAAGGTTTATTTATTTATTTTGAGAGAGAGAGAGAGGGTGCGAGAGAGAGCACATGAGTGTGAGTAGGGGAAAGGCAGAGAGAAGGAGAGAGAGAATCCCAGTCAGGCTCTGCCCTGCCAGCACAGAGCCCGGCATGGGGCTCAAACTCACTAACCGTGAGATCATGACCTCGGCCAAAATCCAGAGTCAGATGTTCAACCGACTGAGTCACCCTGGCACCCCGTTATGAACTATTTCTGTCTTCTCTCTTGTGCTCCTTCTCTCTCCCTGTTTAATATATATGTTTTTCTATATTATGTATATACATATGTAACCCAGTTATATCAAATTATTTCTGTCTAAAAAATACATTAAACTTACATTTTTAGACACTCCTCGCTCCCCCCACCCCCACCTCTTTTCCTCTTTTAACCTGCGCATTTATGAGTTAACCCTTGCATGGTTGCATCCTGATTCCCAGTTTGGCTGTGGAATTGCATCCACTAGTTTGTTGCATGCTGCTCCACTTTGTACTCATGGTTATGATATTGAAACTTCAGGACCACACACAGATAGCAAAGTCTCTGGCCACTTAAGCATGTAAACAGTCTGGCTTTTTATAAAGTGGAAAAATATTTCTTGTGCACTATTTTAACATGATCAGCATGTTGAAACTTGGTGTGCAACTGTGTCAACATTTCTTTGGCTGGGAAGAACAAACCTGGAGAGCCTCTTGGTAACATATAAAACGCAAAGCTGGTTTGTTTACTACTGGGATTTGGGCAACAATTACAGTCTGGGGTTGACTTCCAACTTGGGATACAGAGTAAGTGAAATAATTATTTTTGCATCATGATTATGCTAGTTAAAATAATGATTCCTTTGCAGATGGCTACGAATCTTTCAGGGAATCCGAGGAAAATGGGTAGCTGAATTCCCATGAAGTCCCTTTATAGAAAAACTCACGTTGGACCCACCCAACCATGTCTTCTTTAGTCTCAAATATTTACTGAACACCTTGAATGTGTCAGGGTCTTTTCTACATGCTGGGTGTAGGGATTCAACAGGACAGATAGGCTGTTGCTTCACTGCTCTAGCTCCCTGACTTTCGGGGAAAATAGTAAATAAGTCGTCAGGTAAACAAAAAAGACATTATTTGTGATTGTTTGGAAATGGGTTTGTTGGACATCAGATGTTTATCAAGGGCACTGTTGAGACCCTTTAGATAACATCAGTGAACAAAACAAACCCGTTTCTTCTCTTATGGGTCTTACATTCTAGTTCAGGAGGCAGGCAAGAAGCAGTAACTGAAAGGAATATGTAAATTATTTTGTTGCAAGGTGGTCATTGCTATCCAACAAGGAAAAGTAGAACAAGGTACAAGGTACCAGGAGGGGAGGGATGGGGAGCAGACAGGCTGCAGTTTTAAATTAGTGATCCCAGAAAGCCTCACTGAGAAAGCTTGAAGAAGTGAGGGAGTTAGCTCAGTGGTGCCTGTGGGCATAGGCCTGTGTGAGACCAGTTTGTTTGAGAGCAGCAAGTAAGCAAGTGTGACTGGAGGGGCATGAGCAAGACCAGGAGAGTAGGGGCCATCAACATGTAGGAAGGATATAAGTGTGTGTCAGGGGTGACAGAATGACAGGGATTGCTATTTTAGATGTAGCCTGTCAGGGGAGGCCTCTGGGGGAGGTTGGGAGAGTTGAATTAAAACCTGAAAGATCTGAAGATCCTTTCTGTTACGTAAAAACATACATACACAAAATCCCAAGAATAATATAATAGCACTATTTATATACCAGCCATGCAGGATTTATAGCACTTAGTTTTGGCCCAGTTGCTTTCAGACTTTGTAAAAATTAGTGTGTGTATGTGCGTGTGCGTGTGTGTGTAAGTTCTTTGCAGTTACCAGCCTCAGTTGCTTTCCCCACCCTAGAGGCAGCCATGTTGTGAGTTGGCCTAATAGCTTTTAGCCGATCCTCTGGTTTTGGTTCGCATCTGGGGGAGGGGAAGGTAGAGAGGAGAGTCTGTGTTTTCTGAGAGGCCCGAGGCAGGCATTGTGGCTCAGCATTCCCCTGGCTGGGGTCAGCAGGAGCGTCTGTGTGCACAAACCTTGCCTTGGAGCATCAGCCCTGTTCAGCAAGCTCCGGGCTTGGGCGTGATGCCAACATGGGCAGAGCATACAGCAGCCCAGCCCTGAAAATCGCTGCCTTTTACCAGCCTCCTGTTAACACGATGTGACTGCCGAGAGTGTCAGCAGATGAGGTGCTCGGTGTGGGTCATTCTCTCAGATAACTGAAACGTACCCCTTTTTTATTCGAAGCACTTTTGGTGGAAGTTATCCTCAAATGTCTGACAGTTTTAGATTTCCCTGTCTTCTCGAATGAGGTCTGTTAAACTTTGGTATCAGTTAATCAGGATCATTCCTTTGAACACCAGTAGCCATATCTGTAAATGCTCCCAAGTGCCATGGACAGTCTGCTCCTACAGTAAATGACCACAAACTGCTTTGCTGGAACTCTTCTGCCTGTTTTTGCTAACTTGTGCAGCCCTCCCCTCCATCAGCCGCCTGCTCTCCCTTCTTGCTGTTGTCAGCCTGCTGCTAACACTCCTTCAGTCCCACTTCTCTTTACTTCTGACTTCCTGTCTGCTTTGGCCTGGGGAAGCAGATAATCAAAGTAAGAAAATTCTGGGGAAGGCCAAAGCAGACTCCACATGAGTGACTCTCCACTGAGCGTTTTCTTTGGGTCTCAGGGGTTAACTTAGGGCATCTGTTAGACTTCATAGCCTGACATCCTGGTACTGGCCAGCAAATGTGTTTGGATACATGGTCTCTTCCAGACAGCCGATGCTAACAGCAGGACAGCCATGTGGGGCTCTGTACTTGCTTTCCACAGTGGGTTCATTTTCCCCCTTCCATGCTGAGTCAGGGCTTTATCTCTCCTTCCCTGAGTTTTGTTTTGTTTTGTTTTTAAAGTTTATTGATTTATTATTTCTGGGAGAGAGAGAGAGAAGGAGGGAGAGGACAAGTTGGGGAGGGACAGAGAGAGAGGGAAACACAGAATCCAAAGTAGGCTCCAGGCTCTGAGCTGTCAGCACAGAGCCCAATGTGGGACTCAAACTCACAAACCAAGAGATCATGACCTGAACCAAAGTTGGATGCTCAACCAACTAAGCCACCCAGGCGCCCCTTTCTCTGAGATTCCGACCAAGCATTTGGCGCACAGGGCCTCTCGGTAACTGCCATGATGGCCTCAAGTTGTAAATCAGCATTGGAGAAATTCAACTGTAAGATTGTTGAGGAAAGTCACTGCCGGGTCTATAAAATTCATTCTTATTTCTAAAACCAGCCATCTGGTCATAAAGGCAGCAGGAAACATGGAGATAATCTCATTCCAGCTCCCAGCCTTACAGCTGAAGAAACCAAAGCCCCAAATGAGAAATGACTTGACCAGGATCCCCCAAGTCAATAGCTGCTGACTGAGCAGTGTTCCCCATGTGACAGTCTGGCCACTGTGGTCAGAAGTGCCCAGCTTTTACCGTGGTGTATCTGAGCATGCTGGCTGGCAAGTGGGAATGCCGTGGCAGCAGTGTGAGGTAGGTGGTCTGCTATGCATGGTCTCCCAGGCTTGGTGGGATATCACCTCTGTGCAGACCAGATTTTCTACTGGTTTAAAAAAAGTGGTTTGGAACCTCTTCACTGTGTGGATAGAGATTTATCCAGAAAGATGTTCATTGTGGCATTATTTACAATAGTGAAAAATTGGACACAGCTGGTCCAGTGTTAGGCTGATGAATACATTTTGAAATAACTGCATAATTATGCAGCCATTTGTATGCAGCCATTAAAATTACACATACAGAGTTGCTAATAACAAGGACTGTAACAGAGTCGCTGGCCATTTTTGAGCCTAATGTTATATGAAGTCAAACAAACAATTAAGGAAGAAAAACAGTAGAAAAATTGAATATGGTATGACCCTAACTATATAAAAAAATTTTAAGAGGAAAAAAGACTAGAGAGGAAATATTCCCAAGTGAGGCCGCTTTTTTTGTGAAGGGTTTTCTTTTTGTTACTTCCTTTATGTACTTTGCCAAACTTCTGGAATTCCCTCTATTACTTTTATAAATTAAAAAATGTTCTTTAATGGGGTAGCAGGGATGGGGAGGCAGAAGCAGCTCTGTTTAGGGAGACAAGGTGAGAAACGTTATTTATTTATAAAGTTTGTTTTTGAGAGAGAGAGTAACAGTGGGGGAGGGACATAGAGAGAAGGAGAGAGAGAATCCCAAGCAGGCTCCGCACTGTCAGTGCAGAGCCAGACAGGGGGCTCGAACCTACGAATTGTGAGATCATGACCTGAGCCAAAGTCAGATGCTTAACCAACTGAGCCACCCAGGTGCCCTGAGAAACCGTATTTAAAGTTCCCTGGACACAATAGTGAGAAGCCGCATGGCTCACAAAAATGTCACCCCTTTGTAATGCCGTGTGTGATGCCACCAGACATATATGGGGTGGACTTTTCTCATAATATCCCTAAATGTAAGCTAGCTAGTTACTTAACCCAAGAAACTGTCATTTGTTTCAGCACTAGAAGGGAAAAAGAAAAATCAAAAACAAAAAAAAAACTGGCCACATTGGATTGATTTATACAGATAGTCGTAAACTTGTGTTTTATTTATCTTTGTGGTTAAGATATTTTCAGGAGTAAGTTTTAGTACACTCATTTCTTGGTGAATATAGAACCCAATCATCATATCCGCCCTGATTCCACTCTGTGTGCCTAATAAATGAATGTTGTTGCTCTTGGTTGTGTATGCAAGCCTTGGAGGCCTTGCAATATAATCTTTGCTCTTGTGTGTTGCATTTATCAGGCTCTGAAATGAAGCCTGAGAGGGAAGGAGAACAGGGGTGAAGGGGTAGAGAAGCCTGGGGAATAGTGGATTGTTACTTTTGTATCCTATATCACCCGAGGCCAGCCCACTTCCCCTGTGTTGGGGGAAGAGGGAGAAAACACAGAGAAATAATGTTTATTCACTAGCTACTATATGCTAGACAGGACCACATTCTAGCAGATGCAATCTCACTGAATCTTTCCTGCAACATTTTGAGATAAGAATCATTATCCCCATTTTTCAGATCAGGCATCTGGGACTCAGCACTTGGTAGAGTTGGAATTCATACCCAAGTCTGCATAGGTCAAAGCCCAGATCATTCCTTCACCTCTTACAGCACCTTCAGGCAGCTCATACTCCGGGCAAGTCAGGAGAGAACCTGTAGCTGAATATTGGGGCAAGGCGGCCATTTGTTGCCTGGATGCATGGCAACGAGCCAGGTAGGGGTGCTACATAGTTCATTGTAGCCACATCCTGCTGGCCTCATGGTCCATGTTGTCTGGCTGGGAAGGCAGACATGGGGCAGGGCTCCAAAAAGCTGCAACAGAGGTTCGAACCTGATCTTCACCTTCTGCTAGTTTTCTAGAAACTTTTGAGAAGCATAGGGGAAAGCATCTCTGTGGGATCAGGACAATTTTCCCAAGTGGCAGCGAGAGCATGGGCAGGTGGGTGGAGAGGAGTCAGGTGCTGCTCCAGAAGGTAAGTTGTTTTTGCTTCATTAGAGTTGAACTTCCTCTTTTCATCAAATCACAGACTAACTGCAAACCACTGATTAGTGTATTTCCCATGACTGTTTTCAGATTGGAAATTTAGAGCCTTGACTCCACTTGCTGTGGTGGCTAAGCATGCATCTGAGGTCACCCCTGTGACACATGGTGCTAGGTCCTCCAGACCATCTCATCCCTTCACCTTCCTCTCATCCCCTTTACTTCTGCCTAGATCCCTGGTCATTTCTCACCATGTCCCCTATTGCTGCTCTTGACTGAGCTCAGGCACCTGGTTCCTGAAGCTGGTAAGCATCTTATTGTGGCACAGAGCTGCCTCCAGGACTGTCCCCAGTGTCTCACCTGCCTTGTTGCCTTCACACCTACTTTCCAGGCAGCCTTGGGGTGGGGAAAACAGCCTGGAGTTACTGTTGTCAGCTAGTCCACCTGTGATGTTGAACTTTGCCTTGCTGAGAAGTCATACACACCCAGCAGGGTTGACATCAGGATTGTGTGAAGAAATAATGTCTGAGAAAGGGCCTAGCGCTCCCCCTTTCCTGTCTCCCTACTTCATTCTCCTCCCACCTGTCAGAGGATTCTAGCTCTGAAAAGCTGTCTGATAAAAAGCACAGCGGGTTGGCAGGCTGTGGTCTCCTTGAACTATGGGACATTGTCCAAGTCACTGGTCTTTTTTGAGTCTGTTTCCTCATCTACAAGAGTGGGAGTAAAACTGCCCACCATACTAGTTTTTGTATGTGATTGTGCTTTACAAACTGTCGAGTACCACACAAACGAGTAGCAGTTATTATGCATTCCAGTGCCTGCCCAGCCAGGGGCGGAGGCTTGAGACCAATGGCTTGGAAGGTTCATGAAGAGTCATTTCATACTTGTAATTCAAGAAGAAAATGTGGACTGTGTGTGTTCTCATAGTATGCTTGCCTTTCTCCACCTATCTACCCCCAGCGTCTTCTTAGTGTTTTAACTGTGATTTTCTGTAGCAAGCCCATGTTTTCTCCTCCCCCTCCTCCTGCTCCTCCAGTTAGAAACACAAAAACAAACAAACAAACCCACTTTTGATTTGTATTCTGATCCTGAATTAATAACTCCCAATCCCTTAGAGCACTAAGGGGTGTGTGAGTCTATACTCCATATGGCCACACTTACTTTTCATCCTGGGTAACCGGCAGCTGGGACTGCAGGCCTGTTATATTTTGTTATAATTGGCTGTCTTCCACCTACCGTGGTCAATGAGAAAGCCACCTGTTGGAGCTTGTCCACAAATGATAAGGTAGGGTATGATGAGAGGGAGCCTGGGCCTAGCCTCAGGTGCCTGACAAATAATCAGTGGGCCCAAGTTTTTTTTTTTTTTTTTCCTGTTTCTTAAATGTTTATGTATTTGTTTTTGAGAGAGAGATAGAACATGAGTGAGGGAAGGGCAGAGATAGGGAGACAGAGAATCCCAAGCGCTGACAGCGCACAGCCTGATGTGGGGCTCGAACCCATGAACTGTGAGATCATGACCTGAGCTGAAATCGAGAGTCAGACACTTAACCAGCTGAGCCACCCAGGTGCCCCATTAATGGGCCCAGGTTGAATGGACCCAGCCAGAATTGAGCACAGTGTGCCTCTGTAGGGTCCTGCTAGCCAAAACCATCAGGTCTGTTGTTTGGGAGTGGGCCACTTCCTGGGTTAATCCGTCAGTGTTGTGGCATTCATTGGTGCTATGTTCTTGGCCTCTCCAGTCACCTTTCTGGTGAAATGGAACCAGATTGTTTTCTTGCTCTGTTTTGAGTTGCTAGTGGTCCTTTAAAACTTAAAAAGTTTGCAATAGATTGTCCTTATAATCTTTCGGTATCTGTTTAATCACTGGTGTGTCATATTTCCCTGTTAATAAGATGAAATGTACTCATCTTTCAGGCACACATAAACCTTTTTTAAACATAGTCACATAGAAGACAACATTGAAGTCATTCAGTACAAATTAATCTTCTGCAGTCCCTGCTGCATCCTCTCTGTCATGGGGTCATGACTCCTCTGGGGGCAGGGTCAGGGATTTTGAACTCTACTTTATGAGAGTGTCCATTTATCTGCCTACCAGGCAGGCAGGAAAGTGATAAGACTTCCCAATGTTGAGCTGAAATCTGCCTGTCTGAAACCTACCCCTGTGTGTTTTAATTTTGTGAACAGACTATGTCTACCAGCTCTTCAACAATAATAACAGTAATACAGATGATTAACTTAATGAAAGTAACAGCAGCTGGGAACTTTCCATCTCACATGATACCACCAACCTTTGAAGAAGGTATTGTTACTACCCCACGTTCACAGGCAAGGCTCCGAAGTGAGAGTCTCAGTTAGGTGGCCACACTCAAGAGCAGAGCACTGAGTCACCCTGTCATGCTGGCTCCCACTCTGTGTGACAGCCCTTCCTGTGTGTCAAGACACAGTCCTGTCCTTTCCAACCCCAAATCTTTTCCCCTTCCATTTTAAATAGTTGAGTTTCCTTGGCCATTCCACATGTAATAATGTAATAATATTCCTAGACATGACACTCAGGATCCACTTCTTTGGATCCTTTCTAGTGTGGCAGAATCATCTGAAAATTTGGTGTCCGTGAGGAAGTTGTATTTTGATAAATTTTAGTTCATTTAAAATACGGACTTGCTACACAGTAAGAATCCATGTTTATCACGAGAGAAGTAGTTTGTTTTTTTTTATTCTCGTCAAGAAATAGCACACAACTATGTGCCTGTGAGCATGGAAGGCAGTATCTCTGAATTACTAGAGCCTAGAACAGGGGTTGGCAAACTTTTTCTGTAAATAGCCAGCTACTAAATATCTTAGGCTTTACAGACCATACGGTCTCTGTTGCATTAACTTAACTCCACCCTTGTTGATGAAAGCAGACACTGACAATGTGTAAACAAACGAGAATGGTTGTGTTCTGTTAATACTTTATTTATAAAAAGCAACAGCTGGGTTTGGACCCCGGATCATAGTTTGCATTTAATGGGGTTTTCCTCGATGGTGAGAAAGTGTTTACAAGTGGGTGTTAAGTAGGACAGTCCTAGTTGTTTTGACATAATTATTAATAGCACCCTTTGTCAGTTTCAAGTGTCTTGGTTATAAATTAATATATTGTCGCCCTAGTATTACATCACCTTAAGGTTATTAATGAGACTAAGATGAAATAGAAACTTTGGTTTTTGTCCTTCCTTCACTGAGTTATTTTGTGTTACCATAGTCAGGACCTTACTGTATCAGGTAACCTTTTCATGGATTCTTTTTTTTTTTTTTTTTTTTTAATGTTTATTTATTTTGAGAGAGAGACAGAGTGTGAGTGGGTGAGGGGGAGAGAGAGAGGGAGACACAGAATCTGAAGTAGGCTCCAGGCTCTGAGCTGTTAGCACAGAGCCCTATGTGGGGCTTGAACTCATGAGCTATGAGATCATGACCTGAGCTGAAGTCAGACGCTCAACCAACTGAGCCACCCAGGCGCCCCACCTTTTCATAGATTCTTATCCTGTTCCAGCCCAGGAAGAGGGCCTGGCAGTGGAGGGACACAGGGAGGGAATATAGAGACCTCCCAGAGGAGTATCCACAGCTCACCTTTTGTGATACTGCCTGTGTGCTGGGCATTTTGTCCAAGGGCTCCATATGGACCATGTCGTGAGCTATACACTAATCTCATTAAGTGTGAGTATCGTCTTCATTTTAATTGATGAGAAATCTAAGGCACAGAGGTTAGGAAATTTTCTGAGTTACAAAGCTAGTGGGTTGGATTTGGATTCAGACCTGGACTGTCTGACCCCAGAACCCAAGCTCTGAGGCTGATCAAGTATGAAATAATTAAATCTAATAAATGAGTCAAATGCAAGCAGGACAAGATTGGGATCAGGTGAAACCATGCTGTTTTCCAAGGTAGAAGAGATAGTAGCCATCCTTATTCATCTTATTCATCTTAGGTATAAATACCATGAAGTTCAGTGAGTCTCAGGTGGGACTTCTCAGTAGGAGGAAACAAATTACAACATCTTTAGGCCTTTTTGGCCGACAGACACCTCAGGGCATTGGAGGGACTTGAGGCCAAAAGATGCCAGATGGACTAAGGGCATCCTTGAACTTTAAGGCTTATAGAGTTTGAGGGGTTTGGGGGCTACATTTGATTAGAGCTGCCTCTGGCCTATTCAGGTCTTTGGCTGGCTGGCCAAAGGATGAGAAGTGCTGGCTTTGCTTCTCACTGGTCATTGCCCCTCTCCAGCAGAGTAAAGAAGGCAGTATTCAGCACAGCATCTGCCTGGGAATTAAGATGTACATTTCCTTAGGACACCTGTGGCTTCCAGCCGAGACAGTGGAGAGAGAATGGCCTACACTAGTTTCTGGACTCTTATAGGTTAGACCCCCAGATTTCCAGCTCAAGTGATTTAAAGAGAACACCAAGTTGTATATAATTTTCAAAGGGAGTTGCCTTCTTCAGATAAACCTGTGCCAAAAGGAAATCTTTAAAAATAATTCCCATCAACTCTTATTATTTCTGGGTGGTATTTTTTTGTACAGTTTCCAAAGCAGTGACCCTAACTACAATGAGGACAGTCATTTGGAGCTTTTGCAAACTACTTACTCAGAAGTGCAAAGCAGGGTGCCTGTAGGTTTGGTTACAGAACTCCTCCCAGGGGTGGGAGGTGAGAGTGGAAAACCATGGGTATGCCTCCTGACCCCTGCTTTTTAACATGTATTCTTCGAGGTGTATTATAGTTGGTGTATTTTCCCAGACTTTCTATGTTGCCCCAGGACAATTGTCTAAGTTCATTTTGGCATCAAGACAAATGAGAGGATGTTTCCTGTTTGCCTGACTCTTGCCCCAACTTCTTTCTCCATTCTGTTAAGCTCTTGGCTAGTTCTTTCCACATTTTTGTATTTGTATTCCACATTTTAACTGATGTTAGGGCACCAAGTGCAAAAATCTGCAAACAGTTAGCTTTCATGTTTGAGCATTCGGGTTGGAGCCTACTAAAGTTAAAGTTCTCATAGCATGGAAAGATCACCCTCTGTATAATGCATTAAACATTTAATAACTGTACTAATAATCCCAAACACTTTTAATGGGCCACATGGGAGCCTTAATGTGGTAAAAAATATATTTCTTTACTGTCAAGTTAACTCGCATCAAATTGAGAGAAATTCTTCGAAGCAGCTTTGAGGGGTTGGAAGTTTATAAGCTTAGAAACAAATAGCACATTCTGCAAGTAATTTTTATATAAAAAGAAACAATAGAAATGAAGTGGGTATTATGAACCTAGTGCTTTGCATTTCTTTGCAGTTTAAGACTTTGTAGTTTGGGGAGAGGTGTCCCACCAGTATGGTGCATCTGCTCTGTGTCAGGTTAAGTGATTATGAGTGTGGTTAATGGCAAGACCAGTATGAGAGCACAGGTCTCTCTGGTCCCAAGATCTTCCTCTTTGATTGGGGGATATGGATTGTTTGAATTTGGCCCCTCTTGAAGTATTTTTTAAAATACAACACCTTTGGAAGGAAAAGTCAAAGGCTGATGTGCATATTGTGTTAAATTGAATTCGCATTTATTTCTAAGTAGAAGCATTTTTTAAGAAATTGTTTTCTGGTGAAATAGGTGTGCATTTGAAATGATGCAGTTGCTTTCAGAAGCTCAGGAAGGATTGATTAATACAAGGACAGGGTCCAATAATGTAATACCAATTTTACTTTGTTTTGGCTTATTTAAAATAGGCCTGGCTCCTGACGGCTACTGAAATCCAGTCAAAACACTTATAATTATAACGTGCATAAATTACAGACTTAGGAAACTGATATTTCTCAAGTATTGGGAAGGGAGTGATGTCTTGTGAATAAAATTCATTACATAAATGTAGCTCATCAGCTCTATTACACTTTTAACTAGAAGATTTTGTTGTTTACTTGAAAATGTCAGATATTTGCATATATTATTATCATTTTAGGTCTGTATGGTTGATATCAGAGTATCAGTTAGTTTGTTCTTTAAAGCCTTTAAGAATGATAAAGTCTTTACACCTGATTTTGCTGTGTAGTTACCTGAGATCTCACTCTCTCTCTCTCTCTCACTCTCATATCTGTGAGGCTGTTTCTATCTGCTCCATCATACCTGCCCTGGTAGCACCTTCTTTGTTATGGTTAGGTGCACACACACACAAAATGTAGATGCTGGCAAGTTTTTAATCTTTCAGGGGAGATCACAGTTTTTTATTTCAGAGAAAATAACAGACTACGGTAGATAAAATAATTGACTACGGTAGATAGAGAAGGTACGTAATGTTACTGAGCAAAAGCAGAGGGTTAGGACTATGAGGCTTGTAAACTGACGCTGGGGGCTGTTTCAAAAGAGAGATTCCTGCAAGTTGGCCACATTCAGGAATGAGCGTTATGCCTTCTAAGACGTGTGCTTGTTTGCATGCGTCAGTTTGGGGATGTCTTATAACAGGTCAGATTCTTGCTTCATGGCCCTTCTCAATCAAAGTGGCTCTAACAAGGAGGAACCCCAAAGCTCATCCTGCTAAAGACAGCCATGAGATAGACATCAAATAATAAGTGTGCTGCTTTGGTTTTTGGAAGGAAATTGCTTGCATTAGCAAAGCACATCCCAGAGTGGCTCAGGTTGTCTCCATTGGCTTTTATTCGTCTTTCCCTTTAACAGAGTGAAAAACGTCTGGGCAGTTACAGCTTTGTTCTAAAGTGGCCTGTAATTTTGTCAATGTTTTACATCCCAGTGGATTCCTAAGACCAAATATGGTATTGCTTCTCAGAGAAGTCCCCTTTTCTTTCCTTTCAATCTATACAATATTTAATAGATTTATTTTGAGGTCAAGATTGTCTTTTAGGTCAATGTGCAGCTTAAAACCTGATAGACCAATGGGTTTAGTAAAATAATTGCCAATGAATGCGGGAGGGACCATGTGAGACATAGGTTATACACAGTGAGAGGGACTATGTATGTCCTTTCTGATTACTTTAAATTGTCAAGCCCTCGCATTTGTGAAAGCATTCATAAGAATTTGTGAAATCATTTAAATCAGTTTTTCTCTCGACTCCGTGCCATCATCTTTTACTGGTTTTTTTGTTTTCAAACAATATCACACAAAAACGAATGTGCTTCTCTAATACCTGCGCTCGTGGTCCATGCCGTGCTGGGCACCAATGAAGGCTGGGTGTAATGCTGTGCCTCTCAGTCTGGCTTGACAAGGGGAGATTCAGAGAAAGAGAAGGGGCTGGATTCGAGACAAAAGATAGACATAGGCCAGAACTTAATTTGAGGTGGGGATAAACAGATGTTCGTTCTAACAGAAACTATGTGTAGTAAGTATCTTCCCATATATTAGAAATGTAAAATGCCAACATTTATTAAAAGAAGTGAAAAAGTAAAATGTTTGCTTTAAGGAAGTAGGCATATCTTATTGGTTAAAAGTTTAGGTTTTAGAGACAGATGGCCCAAATGAGACTTCTGGCTCCCTTCTTACTAGCTTCTTGACTGTAGGCGGCTCACTAATTTCTCACCAGTTATTTGGAGAGGTGGAGATGAGTAATAGTCCCTGCTTCATAGAGCTGATAGAAGAATAAGGGAGGAGAGCATTTCATATAGTAGTGCAGTACCTGGAATTTAGGAAACCCTCAGTATGTGCTGACCATGGGGGCCCTGTTTCTGGGAGTGATGATAAGTGACCAGTGCTGTTGTCCATTGACAGGGAATCAGCTTTGTCACTTTACCATCAGTGTAATCCTGAGAAAATCTTTAACTTCTCTAGGCCTCAGTCAATTTCTGTGTTTGTAAATTAAGGGGTTTGATACGCGATTTCCTACCAGGACAAAAATGTGTGTGTGTGTTTTTTTAATATCTTTTTAATGTTTATTTTTGCGAGACAGAGAGAGACAGAGCGTGAGCAGGGAAGGGGCAGAGAGAGAGACACACACACACAGAATCTGAAGCAGGCTCCAGGCTCCCAGCTGTCAGCACAGAGCCCGACGTGGGGCTTGAACTCACAAACTGTGAGATCATGACCTGAGCTGAAGTCCATTGCTCAACTGACTGAGTCACCCAGGTGCCCCTGAGACCAAAAATGTTTTTAAGGTGAAATTGTGTTTTTCCCCAAAGCAAACTGAGAATGGATAGTACTTTAAGAATTAATAGTTCTGTTTAGAAAATCAGATGTTCTGCTGGGAAGTTCCTTTTGCTAACTTTAGGAAAATGTTGATAAAACTGACGTTGTAACTTTCCTGCTGGACATTGAGTCTTGTCATTTCCTGACAGATGGAAATCCTTCAACCAGTATTAGAGGACTTTCTAATGAAAGCAGACAATGTCTGCCTAATGATGATTAATGTTAGTCATGGAAAGGTAGTAATGAGTTTGATATTCTTTCCTGCTTGGTGTTCTGAAAATAACCTTTGTCTAAATTCAGTGTAATAAAGTTATTGCATTGGAGACATTTTTAGAAATCTACTTTATTGAGGCATAGTTTATACATAGTCAAATGTACCCACTTAAGTATATAGGTAGATGAGTTTTGATGAATGTTTACATCTGCGTAATAACCACTGCCTTATATACTTTTAAAAACAGCTTTATTGAGATATAATTCACATACTACAAAATTCTATGAAAAGTGTATAATCCAGTGGTTTTCAGTATATTCACAGAATTATACATCCATTACCACAGTGTAATATTTGAGCATTTTTATCACCCTAGAAAGAAACCCATGACTCTTAGCAGTCACTCTTTATTTTTTCTCCTACCCCCTGCCCTTACTCCTAGCTCTAGGCAACCATCAATCTGCTTTCTTTTTAAATTTGTTTCTTTGGGATATTTCGCAAAAATAGAACTGTACAGTGTGTGGTCTTTTGGGACTTGCTTCTTTTGCTTTGCAAATCGTTTTCAAGGTTCATCCATGTTGTAATATATATCACTACTTCATTGCTTTTTATGATAGAATAGTATTCCATTGTATGTATATAACACTATTTATCCATTCATCAGTTAATGGACATTTGGGTTGTTTGCATTTTTGGCTATTATGAATAATGCCGCTATAAACATTTGTGTTAAATTTTTTGTGCACACTAGTATGTTTTCATTTCTCTTAGGTTGAATTGCTAGGTCATATGGTAACTGTGTGTTTAACTTTTGGAAGAACTGCCACACTTTTCCAAATGCCGTTTTACATTCCCACCAGCAGTGTAGGAGGGTTCTATTTTTCTCCACGTCCTTGCCAATACTTATTACTGTCTGTCTTCTTGATTATAGCCATCCAGTGGCGTTAAGTGGCATCTCACTGTGGTTTTAATTTGCATTTCCTTAATGGCTAATGTTCTCAGGTACTTACTGGATATTTGTTGATCTTGTTTGGAGAAATGTCTATTGAGAACTGCTCATTTTTAAATCGGGTTGTCTTTTTATTGTTGTAAGAATTCCTTGTATATTCTGATTAGATACATGATTTGCAAATGTTATATCCCATTCTGAGTATTGTCTCTGTTCTTTCTTGATCATGTACTTTGAAGTACAAAGGTTTTTAATTTTGACAAAGTACAATTTGTCTGTTTTTTCTTCTTCACTTATGCTTTTGGTATCATATTTAAGAATCACTGTCTAACCAAGGTCATGGAAGTTTATGTCTATGGTTCCTTCCAAGAGTTTCATAGTTTAGCTCTTACATTTAGATCTATGATCCATTTTGAATTAATTTTTGCATATGGTTGAGGAATGGGTCCAACTTCATGCTTTTGTGTGTGGATATCCAGGAGTCCAAACCCATCTGTATGAGCATATGTTTTCTTTTCCTTCCTTTTTTGATTCTTTCCTCATTTAATTGCCTTGACATCATAATATAGACTCTGAAAGAAAAACAGTAGTTCCCTGTCTCACTTCTCTCTTTACTCTGTTCTCCTTAGAAGTGTTCACTCTAAACTCTATTAGCAATTTCTTCTGATTTTTACCTCCATATTTCTAAGAAGCATACTTATATGGCAATTTCATGAGTATTAAAATTAAACTTAGTATATTTAATTTTGACATATTTTATATAAATTCATAATGTGTCTCATTATTATGATAATATATTATTATGACAGTATTCACTGCTGAGCTATACTCTGCATATTTTTTCTGTATCATTTCTGTTTTCCTTTGAGTTAATTCCTGCCCCCCTGCTCCCTGCATGCCCCCATCGTTTTCTATCCCCTGCTCTCCAGCAGTTGGGCTGATCTGTCCTTAACCTGCCAGCAGCTCTTTAAAGTGCTTGCCTTTCTGGAGCACTTGGCTGGTTCAGTTGGTGGAACATGCAACTCTTGACCTCAGGGCTGTGAGTTTGAGTCCCTGGTTGGTGTGGAGATTACTTAAAAATAAAAAATAAAAAATCTTAAAAAAAAAAAAAGTGCCTGCCTTTTCAGTTTTCCAAATGATCAGACCCAACAGATAATCTTTCTGTTCTATTTTTTCCCTCTTTCTTTCTTTTCTGGGAGTCATCCATCCTGGATTCCTCTCTGGCTCCATTCATTCAGGCTGGTCATTCTCTAGGATTGCTGTCTGACAGAGACTTCCTGTTACTCTTCTTTTAAGAGTCCCCTTCATTCTCCTCTGCCTTGGATGCCCTGCTTCCTAGCTTAGCATGAATGTTTCTGTCAGAAATCCCTTTCTGTACAGTTGAGATACCTGATGCCCAGATTAATGAAGTTCCTTATTAATATCCTTGAGCTAATTAGCATTTTTTTCCTGCTTCTGGCTACAGAAAATGAAATAAAATCAATTAAAATCTCAGGAATAGCACTTACCTAGAATGGCAGTCTTATTCACAGAACTATAACTCTAGGAATCAAGAAGTTACTGGGAAAAGACCAGAAATGGTGTCACATCCCCAAATATGGCCAGTAAATCTCAAACACTTTTCTCACCACTTCTGTTTTCATTCAAGTCCGCTTCTCTTTTGCATGCAGTTCTAAAGTACTTGATTATTTGGCTTTCTAGGGTACAGCAGATAATAAGTCAAACAAATTAAAAATCAGGAGCGAAAGGAATGCTGGAAATAGACATACTGTGAAAAAAATGCCAGTTAGCTAAGATAATAGATGAGGGCATTATTTTAAAATCAATATATAATTAGTAAAGACCTAAAGTATGCATCATGTAATGTTATTACAGAAAGTCCTGTGTGAGTTAGAATCACATGTAATTATCACTTCATTATGGTGCTCCTTAGTGGCCTGCCTGCCCCCAACACCTTCCTTTCTGAGATACTAAGCATTGTGCCGGGTGCTCTGTATGAACCCAAAGTGTAAGGCGTAAGTTTTAATTATCTGGAAAATAATTTTATGTAGAATAATCCATTTGTCACAATTACAAAAAAAAAAAAAAAAGGATTGTTACCTTAATACCTTTATGAGACTAGGATACTTGCTGGGTCCTGGACTAAATCCCCTTTATCTGCTTTTAAAAACACGTTATAATGACTGTCCTTATAAACGGCATTTGTCACTAAAACTATTTGTGTTGAGTAAGTAAGAAAAAAAAGTGTGTGTATATATTAGTATATCAGTGATAGATTTAAATTTTTTTTTTTTTTTCAACGTTTTTTATTTATTTTTGGGACAGAGAGAGACACAGGATGAGCGGGGGAGGGGCAGAGAGAGAGGGAGACACAGAATCGGAAACAGGCTCCAGGCTCCGAGCCATCAGCCCAGAGCCTGACGCCGGGCTCGAACTCACGGACTCACGGACCGCAAGATCGTGACCTGGCTGAAGTCGGACGCTTAACCGACTGCGCCACCCAGGCGCCCCAGTATATCAGTGATAGATTTAAAAAGCTTCTGTGTTCCTTCTCTCCCTCTCTTCTTCCTCCCCACCTTACTGTTGTAACATTGTCTTAGTTAACCAGGAAATCTATTATTACAGCATGCTATGATTCTAAAAAAGAGATTTGTTTAACATGTTATAATAAAAATACACTGAATATGTATATTGGGGTGCTGCCTTCAAGTCAGACCACTTCTTAGAACAAACCATTTGGAAATGGTCTTAGCCATGATCAGGACTGCCCCCTCCTCCCCACCCCCCGTTCAGATTGTCCAAAGGAGGAGACTGGGGTTAGGATTTTTGGAGTGAATACAGGGCTGAAGTGGAGCTGGACCTTCCTGGCTGTGCCATCATCTCTCTTACATCAAGAAGAGACAGCTTCATTTGGGGGGCTGATCAAGGCCTTGCCCAGTAAATGGAACTCATTAGAGCTTCCATTAACCACAGTCATGGAAACAGGAAGAAGCCACTGTGGCGCGCGATAGAGATCACCACAGTAGACTGAGTGGCAGCTGGAGGTTAGGGAGAGTGGGCTCAACACTGCATAGGCTGAATAGGAGTTTGATCGAATGTGTTGTGACATGCAAGCATTGGAGGTAATTATTAGTACGATAAAACTGGAAAACGTCTGTTTCAATCTTCTGCTATCGATAGAAAATATAGGTTGTGTTGCAGTTAATATCAAGGGATTATTAGTTCTCCCTTAGTGTTTCCTTTTTTCTTGGGGTCATAGATCTTTTCGTAAAGGCTTAATAACCCTCTCACCCCCAGCTCAGTGATACAGATCACTGCTTTTCAAACCTCTTCTCTTTGTCCCTGCACAGAGTAAAGGTGTCCTGTTGATAGGAGCCTGTCTCCTTCCCTCCCTGTTCCCTCCTCCATCCAGGCTGCTCAACAGGGAGCAAGAAAGGAGGTATGAAGGAGGGAGGGAAATAACATGGCCCCTGGCCTCCTGGGCCTACAGGTACCAGTGACAGCATATAAAATAAAAACCTGGATTTTGCTGACCCATTTTTTCTCTCCCACTTGCCTCACCCCCATTAAAATGTCCTTTGCCCACCCAGGTCTGTGTTCCAGGGGAAATGGGGTTGTCTCACATGTGCTCATGTGTCCACCTGGGTGGCTCCTACTGGTCTTCTTCCCCACAGAGCACCTTTCTTGTTCTTCTTCCCAGCCACTGAAGCACTTAATCCTTAATCCATCCATGCTACGGCAGCCCACCTTCGAAAACGATGAAGGTTCATCTCTCTTGCCCTCTGGCATACCCCACTGGTCGGGAAGGGGTCCCACCATAGGGCTGCTTAGGGCTTTTATGAATACAGAGTTTGGTAGGATGGCAGGTCATGGTCATGAGGCTGGGTGCACAGCCCCCTTTCCTTCTGCCTTAAGCTTTCACTTTTTTCCTTGCCATTTAGCTTCTAAACAGCCTTCCCTGCTTTGTCTAGATGTATCTGTGTGTGCCTGAACCCCAAGTGCAAGTAGATGTCTAATCTTTTCTCTGCCTCAGACCTCTTGGTACTGGGTGGATCAGTGGGTACAAGCATATGGGGAAGGTGGCTGTCACTGCCTCCCTGGCCAGATGGGTCTCAAGTTCAGATTCACCTGGAAGGGATACTCTGCCACAGATATTGTAATGGTCACTGAGACATGGAAATTGTTGATAGCTTTCTCCTCCTGGTAGAGGTTTGTATTAAATTTCTTAGTGCGTGTTGCACTAAGCTTGATTCAATTTATTCAAGTCATATTTTACTGATTTTTAGGATAATTATTAGATTAGCTAAACTTATCTCCCCCTCTGTATGGGGACATTATGAAATGCTTTTGTATTTATTTCTCCATATCTATTGAGGTACAATCATATCTAGAGAGATTAATTATAGGATAAATAAGGTAATATTCTCTTCACCCTTTTAAATGTCATGTTAAACTCTAATAACTGTTTCTAAAATACGACTGTAAGCACCAGGGAAGATGGGGACCATAGCTGCTTATTCCCATCATCCCCCCCATCCCCCAACCCAGGCACTCGATGCCGCCTTACTGAGTGAATGGAGAATTTATTGCACGAGGTGATATGTTGGAGCTGTCTGCTGGAGGATGTATTATGTAAGAAGCTCATGTTAAGCTTTAAAATTATGAGCAGATTAAGAAGTCTTGGTAAGAATTATCTCTCATAAAAACTCACATTATCAGCTACAACTGAATTCTTTTTTGAATCTATTAAACTCATTTTTTTTTAAAGGATATGAAGAGTAGGTGAAGTAGTTTTTACAAAATGAATCAGGGGGAGGAGGCAGTGAAGTTTGGTGGTTTGTTTTTGTTCCTGCCTGGCACGAGCCTGGGAGGGTTGGGCTGGCAGGGGGACCCAAAAACCCTTGAATTGGGAGATGTGGAGGAAGCAGAAAGGTATAGCGGTGGTGGCCAGCCTGGGCTTGCCCCAGGGCTGTGTGAAGGAAGAAAGCTGCAGGCCTCACGGGGTTAGTAAAGTGGACTAGCCATGTCCATTTGGCATTTACTACATATTACAGAGATGGTTCACAGAATTCCAGGGCAGGGCTTGTGCAACATTTCTCATATCTGCTCCTCTTTGGGCATCAATGTGGTTCTTCTCAGGCTCTGATGCAACCCTCGCGTTTTCCAGGTTAACAGGTTACAGGTATGGCTATGGGGGAGATGCTCTGGACCACCTGCCTTGCCCTACTTCCACATTGCTGAGAAACACGATTGGTCCATCAGCAATGGTCAGGCCTGGGGATGAAGTCAGAAGTACACAGGGCTCCCAGGGGCCCGTTCAGTGATGATGAGAGGATAGTCATGGGGAAGACATTTAATTGGAAATCCGGTTTACTGTGGACATAAAAATGTCTTTGATGTTTAAAATAATTAATATTTTTGTGAGTTGCTTTCAAGTTTTTATTTGACCTGAGGGGGGTGTGGGATGGTAGTGGAGCCACAGACATATTAGGCAAGATGCGTATGTTCAGAAGACCACAGAGCAGTGTCGAGAAGAACTGGGGATGTTCTTGCCATTCCCTCATGCTGTAGGGCTCTTCTCTGTCTACCTGGTAGGAGTGTAGTCATCATGCTAGATGTCTGTTCAGGTGATACAATTATAATTGAGAAAGAATATTATTTCTACTGCTGTTTAGCAAAGCATGAAATGACAGTTTCCAAGCAGGCATATGGTGATTGTTGGGTTAGGGTTTATCAACTGCCTTAATCCTTTTTGGGATGAGCTAACATACATTAGCAATGTAGTTAATACTGTTTCCTCAAAGGAGACAATTTCAGCATAGCGGGTAACATTAGAAAATGGTGAGCAGGCCAACAAATGCCGACTGTCCCAAACAGATCTTCAAGACTGCCATTCAGGTGTTGGTGCCCTCAAAATATTTTTGATCTTCTGAGATAGTTTCACTAGGCATCTCTATTAGTTTCCTAAGCTGCCATAACACATTACTACAAACTAGGTGACTTAAAACAAAAGAAGTTTATTCTCTTACAGTTCAGGAAGTCAGACATCTGAGCTAGAGTCTGAAGTTGGCAGGCATTCCTTGCCTCTCCCAGCTTCCGGTGGAGCCAGCTTCCTTATTTTCTGACTGCATCTCTTGCTTTGTCTTTACATCACCTTCTCATCTGTGCGTTTGTCTTCTCTGTGTGTGTTTTATAAGGACACTTATGATTAGATTATTACCCATCCGGATAATCCAGGATGATCTCTTCATCTCAAGATCCTAATAACACCTGCAAAGACCCTTTTTCTAAATAGGGTAGCAGTTAGGACATGCACAGCGGGGGGCTACCATTCAACCCAGTATAGCCTCTAAAGCAAGGTGTCCTTTGAGAGATGTCATCTCTGCTGATAATATTGTTCTCTGGTGAGAGTAATTATGAGTCAGTATTTTGCTGGTTCATTCATTCACTTAACAGATAAACATACCATGAACCAGACCCACTGCTAGGTGCTGGCTTTATAAAAGTCTACACAGACAAAATCCTGGCCTTCCAGAGCCTACAATATTAACCAGAAAGGCCAGCTTTCTCATGATGATGCTAATCTATTATTTGAATACATGTTTGAATAACTACAGAAATAGAGTTAGAAATACAAAGGGAAATGCTGGCAAGTATAGTAGACACAAGTAGAAAGTACCGAGACTTCTAGTCAAAGGAACTCTGCATTATTTTACCAACCAGAGAGATTTTGAGCAGACTTAGTATGTGTGGTGGTTTGATGATATAAACATGAACTCTTTGGTAAAGCTAGCTGTTGAACTCTACACATCATCATCTGTTTATTTAATATGAGACCTGTTACTCTTTGTTTTTTTAAGTTTATTTATTTTGAGAGAGAGAAAGTGTGAGTCAGGGAGGGGCAGAGAGAGAGGGGGAGAGAGAGAGAATCCTAAGCAGGCTTCTCACTGTCAGCACGGAGCCTGATGCAGAACCTGAACCCATGAACCACAACATCATGACCAGAGGTGACGTCTGATGCTTAACCTACTGAGCCATACAGGCGCCTCCCCAATTCTTTTTAAAATTTATTTATTTATTTTGAGAGAGAGAGAGAGAGAGCATGCAAGTCAGGGAGGAGCAGAAAGAGAGGAGGGAGAGAGAGAGAATCAAGCCCTGTTACTTCTTGCCCTAAAAATCTGTTCTGTGCCTAAGGAAGATGTTTTTAACAAGGCAAATGGAAAGTACCCTTCAGCTTTTGGACATTTCCAAAATGTTGTTGCTTTCCATTGTTTTAGGATACTTGCTCGCATGCGAAACATTTCTTTAGGGTGTTCTTGAAGGCTCTCTTGGACTCGGTTAATAAGGAAGAATAACTTACAAATCCAAAATTATCACCTCTATTAGAGATTCTAATCTAAACTTTCTTTATAGTGTGGTGTGTTTTAGACAATTGGTACCACAAATAAAGGACCTGAGTTTGTCAATGAATTGTTTTCTGGGGTGGGAGGGGGGACATTGACACACATTTAAGGTTATCCATTAATATAATTATGCCTTTTCTTTCGCATTTCATTTTGCATTTTCATTTGGGGTAGAAAAGGGTGGAGGGACAGCTGGTGCCTCTGTAATTGCACATAACAGCCAGCCTACCTTATCTGTGCACTCCTGTGTGGGTTACAAATGTCATCCTCCTTCTTGCATGTTCCAATTAAAATAACAACAACAACAACAACAACAACAACAACAACAACAACGTTGACAGACCTAGTGGTTCTACCATCCCCAAATAATTGAACATTATGGGTGTTGTGCGACCATTTATCAGATAAAAGTAGAATTGATTTTATTTTTAACTTTTTAAAAAATGTTTTATTTATTTATTTTGACAGAGTGAGAGCAGAGGAGGGGCAGAGAGAGTGGGAGACAGAGTCCAAAGCAGGCTCTGCGCTGACAGTGCAGACGCAGGGCTTGAACTCATGAACCGTGAGATCATGACCTGAGCCGACATCAAGAATCAGATGCTTAAACGACTGAGCCACCCAGACACCCCTATTTTTAACTTTTGAAGCTAATTAAAAGGTAGTTTAAGTTCTCAGAAGATAATTCAAAATGTGTTATTAAGAAATTTTTTGACTGTTCTCACAGTTTTTCTGAAGTTTAAAATTATATCAAAACAAAAGAGCATCAAAGCAATTTTTAAAAGCTTTGTGCCTATTACAAGAACTGGACCCTTCATGGGAACATGGAATTAATTTGACAAACAGTTTTATAATGTAATTAATTTTCATTGTGTGATTAAATTGTTCAAGTGGGATTTGTACCTTACATAGTCACTCGTCCTCTTGCCCCTCATTTTTCCTCTTCTCTTGCATGAGACGTAGGTCTTGGGAGTGAGTCTTAGACCTTTCTCTTTATGTATCTGGACAAGGGAGGAAGGCCTAGACTTGTCAGCCCCCATCTGAAGACCCAGAAGACAACATCCTTGGGTCCATATGAAGACATGTTTGACTGGTCATGTTTGATGTTTTTGCAGTTTGAGGTTTTCATTCTAAACGAGGATGCAAACATCTCAGATACCCTCAAACTATGCTACCAAATGCAGCCCAACTCAAAGTTAGGAGGCTGTCAGAGACCCCTGGAACTTTCCTTTTTGTACATGACCTATAGACACAGTGGTATTTATATTTCATTTTGATCTGTGCAAAGAGAGTGGACATCATTGTCCATCAGTGATTTGTTCAGATGGTTTTCTGAGTCTACTTGCTTTATAATTATAGGTTTAGGGTGGTGTCTAACAAAAAGTGTATTCAGATTTGTCCACTGCTTTCATTTTGTTATAAATCCAGTTTGGGGGGGTAGTATGTGGATGTAATTTCCATCTCATGGTGATAGGTGTGGTTTTTATAATTCGATCATATATTTTGTTCTTCAGCCTTGTGGTAGGAGAAGATAAAATAAATGGCTCGTTGTTGAAAAGTCATTCTTATCACTCACATTCTTATTTTTTTAATACTGGTTTTGTTAGAATTTTAGATCACTAAGAAAGAAGGAACACCAAAATCACCAAAAATTCAAAGACCCTGTTCAAGCATTCAAGGATCCTGTTCCATAATTGCTATCATGTGAAATATTCTTTTCAATTCTAGTCCACCTGGATAAAAGCTAACTTAAGCCAAAGTCAGCATTATGCTTGATGCCAGGAGAATTTCATGAGTATGGGAAGCCTTTCCATTCTCTGCCCTCAGAAGAGACTCATTTGGCAGTTGTTTCATTTCTCCACTGATGGAGAAGTCCAAGACCATATGCAGCTTACCACTGATCTCCACTGATGGAGAAGTCTAAGACCATATGCAGCTCACAGAGCTTCCACCTATGGGACAGGAGTTGGGAGTCAACCAGTGGAGTTGGCACTATGAAGATTCTGGTTCTCTACTGTAGCTTAGGCTACCGAGCCAGTACTTGGCTGTAGAGCTTGGTGCTTAGCAGAAGTTGTGGGACTCCATATTGGGACCCACTTATGAACAGGCTGACACTCTATTTAATATTGAAGGGAATTTACTTTGTAGTAAAGACCAAAAAAATGCTAAAAAAAAAAAAAAAAAAAAAACTTTGTAGGGGGATGAACCAAAGACTGTTTTGTGAAATAAAAATAGCATAAAAAAGCTTTCTTATGTTACTTGCTCCAGAGTTAGGCAAAGCAATCTTGGAGATACGGATTTGGGGTTTTGAAGCACAGTACTGTACTGGTTCGTACTGTCATTTATTGGGGAGTATTTATTGTCTTTATGTTTCTGGTATGAGTTTGTATGTTTGGAGGATTCAGTGAATCTTCGAGCCTTTTCCTTTGTGACGTCTGTTTGCATATTTGGAAATATCAGTGAACGTGGTACCATTGGTGTTTTGTGGCTTTGCACTTTTGATTCTCTTCTGAAGCTGCCGCCATGACGTTAACCTCTGATGAAGTCAAGAGCATTAGAGTGTAGAAGAAAATGATTACCAGTGGTTAATAACGTCCCACAGTTTTAGGAGTTCGGGAAGAGTGCCCATTTCCACGAAGCAGTTGGAGAGCTCACGTGGGGAGAATCTCCCTGACCACATGTAAATTGAGAAATAGATTTCAGAATCAGTTTTGATTAAAATGGGAATTTGAGCCTGCCTCTGAGAAGAAACCATCTTTCTATAAATTATTTATGGCATGAGCATAAGGGTTTGCTATAGAGGCTGTAGGCCTTTTTCCATTATGCTTCAAAAACTGGTTTGATTATAAAAAGAAAATAATGAATTCTGGTGTTGAAACAAATTTTTTAAAGGGAGGTTGTAGTCCCTAAAGTGATTTTAAGGTGGAAAATAAGAAATGATTACTAACACTTTTCAATAGAACCAGTGTTGCAGCTGGATTATATGTAAAAAAGATGACAGAACCCTGATGCGAACACAGTTTATCATATTAGATACATATTGAGAGGTTTCTTACAGTGAGTACATCAGTGGCTTAAGGAGCATGTATTTGTAGAGTCCTTTGCTTATTAATAGATACTGAGATTTATTTTTGGCTAATTAGCTTATAGTATATCTTCCTGCTTAGACTGTACATGGAGAGTCCCCTGAGCAATGTGACATGAGGGTGGAGGGTTCTAGTAGACAGATATTGGTCAGTAGTCCAATATCTTGTGTTGACCCATTTTCTGGGATCAGACCTCCCCTCACACCTCAGCTGCTATATCTTGCTCCCACCTGCTCTGCTTTTTCAGTGAAGTTCAGATTCATTTGGGAAATGGGAAGTTTAGATTGACAGATACAGAAACCATTTCATTAATGCTTGAAAAGATGGCATATTCTCTGCTTTTATTGTACATGGTTTGATACATATCTTGCAGGTCACCATTATATATTATATGCCCTCTATGATGTTATTTTTGCCTCCCTGATCTGACATGGGCTGAAAGAAATGGATTCAGTCTACTATGACTCCTCTGTTGCTTTTGCTCTTTTCAAACATTTTATTTATTCAATAAATATTTATCACTTGCTTCCTATGTACTAGAATGGTTCTCAGCTGAATAAGACGTGAGAAGTTCACGGTCTTATGGAGGTGACATTTCAGTTGGGGGAAGACATACCTGCACAAGGAAAGACACAAAATAATTTCAGATACTGAGATGTATAATGAAGAAAATAAAACCTGGTAATTTGGCAAGTGACTAGAAGTGGCTCCAGTGTAAATAGGATGGCCAGAGAGCCTCTCTGGGGAGGCACATTCGAGTTAAATAACCAAGTAAAAGAGGAAGGTGCCTCCCCAGGGATCTGGTAGGAGCGATTTCTAGTTGGGTTGCAGGGTGGGGACCACAGGAAGAGGCTTTGGAATGGAAACACATGTCACATTTTAGAGGAACAGGTTTTACAGCTTTTCCACCAGCATTTGTCTGCTGTCTCTTACTTGGATTCCCAGGATAGTTTTAATTTCTTGATAGCTTTTATCCTCTATCGTTATAAATGCCCTCCTTTGGTCCCATTTAATTCTCATTGCTGCCAGTTAACAGTTTCTGACATTGCTTTCTTGACATTGTTTGGGTTGTATTTGCTGGCAGGGCTTTGCCTTTAAGTTACTCCTGGTCTTCTCCGAGTTGTCCAGATATTTCTCTGGTTGACTGCAGTGGTCTCCAAAGTTATGTGTGTTTGTGCCACTGTGAGGGGGCAGTTCAGTAATCCACTGTGCTGTGGAAGAAATATTAGAACATTTATCTGTATTTAGTTTGATTGATGTCAGTGCCCTCACCATGTGGGTGCACCTGAAGGTCCTCTGGGAAGGTGACAGGAGGGAAGGGGTCCCCTTGTGGAGGGTGTGACTATGGTATCTTCAGCCTGCTGGCCTACTCTCATGGCTGGGATGCCGGGTGATTATGTCATAAAATGCATCCTATCTCCAGTCCCCAGCTCATGCCACCCTCCTCCCCCCCTTTGGTGGCATATTGTGAAAATAACTAATGTTTTGAATTAGGGATTCACATCCTTTTAGTACCCCTGCCAAGGTGGGTGGCTATACCCAGGCTGAAATTTGTACTCAGAGATTTTAATCCATAATCAGTAGAAGTTGATAAAAAAGAATGGATTTTTGTAAGCCACAAGCAATATTTTTTTGGCAAGAGGGAGAAACTTTAATATTTCAAAACTTCAAGAAAGATGGTATGTCAAAATGCCTGCTTTTGATGAGGTGTTTTGGCTCAGTTTGCTCCTTTGGCTACAGTTTGCCAGGTAGACCTTCCTCTAGCCCTTTTCTGGGAGCGAGAATCTTTGTGCTGACCACAGAGTGCGTCTCAACTGAGGGGTGATGATGGGGAGGGGGTGGAGGGCTTCTTCTCCCTGCCAGAACCCTGAGCCTAGGAGGGTTGGGTGAACAGGGCCCGAAGCTGACATCAGGATAGGATTTGTAAGACTCTAGGCACCTTCAGGGCCATGCTGGCACCCAGGAAGGATAGCTAGCCCAGAGTTGAG
This sequence comes from Panthera pardus, assembly GCF_024362965.1. Taxonomy (NCBI): domain Eukaryota; kingdom Metazoa; phylum Chordata; class Mammalia; order Carnivora; family Felidae; genus Panthera; species Panthera pardus. Next base: position 36,342,717 of record NW_026526821.1, read on the forward strand.
AGGCAGAGTACACCCTGTGCCTCCTTCCTTCCTGCAGTGCACTCATGAATACCTTCTATGGACCAGGCACTGCTAAGTATCGGAGCTTTAATAACTAGCAAAAATAGATGCAGACCTCTTCATCTCTTGGAAGAATCTGGTAGTCAGACCAATCACACACAAGCAGGAAAAACTGCAGTCTTGAAGCATTGTTTCCGAGAGAGGCACATGATGCTGTTGTCAAGGTTAAGGGTGGGACGCCTGGTCTGGAGCCCTCAGGAGGTTTCTAGAGGGAAGAGGCATTGAGCCAAGGCTGAAGGAAGCCCAAGTGGGAGCCCAGGGGGAGGTAGGTGCCCTCAGGGTGGGGCAGGGCCTTCCAGCAGAGCCAAGGTCCTGTCTCTTCTCTGCTCTGTGTTCAGCTCCTGGCACAGGGCTGGTGTCTGGTATATGTTCAATAAATAAAAATTAAATGATTGAAGCTCAGTAGTGAGTGCAGGGACAGTAGACTGACATGAGGCTGGAGAAGCTGGCAGGAGCCTGACCTCACAGAAACTTGTAGCTAAAGAGACCATATATATGGGTTATTGTGGAAATCAGGACATAGGAGGGGTGCTATTAATAATTATGTTTGGACACTAGGGCATAACATGAGACTGACTCAAGGCAAACTAGGATGTATGTATGGTCAGCCTCTTCTAGGCTGCCATAAGGAATTTAGTCTTTTTTCCCCTGAGAGCTGAAGACCTTTCAAAAGGTTTTCAGCTTGAGTGGAGGTGTGACAAGACTTGATCATTCTGGCAACAGGCTGGTAACAGATTGAAGATGAGCTGACTTAGGGAATCATGGGAGACCGGTGCAGTTAAGGGCCAGGCAGGAGGAGGTGGTGGCTTGGACTGGAGGCCAGGATGGTGGAGGGGTGGGGATAGAACACAGTATGTGTGTTGCATGTGGCTGCTGAGGAAAGGGAGGTGATGGGGTCTCAGAAATGGACAGATGTTGGGTGCTGCTAGCTGAGCCAGAACAGAGAAAAGAAGCAGGTGTGGGGAGAATGTGTAGTTTTAGATAGATTGAGAAGTCAAGGTACAAACTTAAGAGCCTTCATTCTTTGGTTTATGAATTCCTGAAGTAGGAGATAATAACGCAGCTCAACCAGTGTTGCATGGGCTCATGTCCCACCCCTCTTAAAACTACCCCCAGCCCATCTCACCTATTCACTACCTGCTTATGCCCCCAAATTTTATTAATCAAAAACAAATCCTTTCCTTTGTTAGAGGTAGACATATTTAAAAAGCAAACACTGAGTAAGCCTGCAAAGTGGTTTATAAGGGAGAGGAGGTTGGAGAATGCTTTGTTTAGAAAAGCCTGAAGACCCTAAGCTGGACAAGTGCTGTTTAGAAGATGAACTTGGGAACACTGGAGAGGTAGGGAGAAAAGGTTAGCAGAATTGAGATTCCACCCAAGGGGTCTGAAAAGCTAGGGTACTTAACTAAAAGTGAATGTGCATCTGACTTTAGAATGGCTCTTAGGGTATCTATAATTTGCAGCCTTCTAAGGTACTACTTACATAATCTCTATTTGGAGATCTTTTAAGGACCCTCTGGTTTGGGGATGGGAAGAGTTTCGTGGCTGGTATGACCAGGGAGAGGGGATAACTTTAAAATATGTTGATTGGGTTGCAGTGAGCAGCAGTTCTACATCATCAATTGGAAATACTGGAATGATTTGGTCTTGCCAGCCACCTGTTCATTCATTCCAGAAAAAGGAAAGGCAAAGGGGCTGGTGTTTGCATGCATGGTACTTAGAAGCCAGCAGTTCCCGGGCTGTTTCCTGAGATCTGACTCTCTAGGCAGGGATTCCCTGGACTGCAGGTAACTGCCACAGCTTTGCATAATGCTGGGAGGGCCGCCATTGCCCTCTTCTGGTAAGGGGCTCCTGCTACAAATGTACTGAGTTTACAGAGAAAGAGAATTCAAGCTCGTTTTTCACTTTTGGTCGGCTGTGCTCTGCCAGCTGGCATGAACCCCTAAAATGAAATGAGTGTTTGATTTGAAATGTTGTAATATATACTCAGACCATGGAACCATGTGAGGGTCTAACCTTATTTACAGTTTTGGCTTGTGGGCACTACCTTAGATATCCATATCATTTTCCACAGTTGGGCCACTTTCTATTTGGCAAAAAAGATTTCTTTCAGCCTCTTCTCTGCCTATGAAACCCTGTCTGACTGTTTCATTAGTTAACGCATGTGTGAATTTGCATCACCGATAATGGCAGCAAATGCAAGGAACATGGTTTTAATAAAATTTTAGTATCTAATATCTCTGAAGCATTAGGACACAGAACATTATAGGCCTGGGGTAAACAATTCATATTCAGTAGGGGCTTTTTGGCATTTCTTGGTGACATATTTACAAAATGTATAATTTAGAGATGAGTTTATATTACATGGTAAAACTAAAGAATATATAAAAACAACTCCATTGGGAAGGGGCAATGAGAATATGGGATTACTGTGACAGTTTATGCCATGACCAGAGGACAGTTCTTGTTGTCCATCTGGTGCTTTATTCTTTTTGGATCTATCTTTGAGTGATAACCTCTCTTTCCCTCCCCAGTAGAAGGTAAGTGCTCAGGTGAACTAAGCTGGATTTTGTTGAAAGGAACCCTGTTCTTTAGTTGTGAATACCTAGAATGGAAATCCTATTTTGTGAGGCGTTTAAGCATGTCCTTAGTATAACCCCTTTTAAAATTTAGGTTTTTCAGGGGTACCTGGGTGGCTCAGTCCGTTAGACTCTTGATTTTTACTCAGGTCATGATCTTGCAGTACCGTGAGTTTGAGCCCTGCCCTGTGAGTGCAGAGCCTGCTTGAGATTCTTCCTCTCTCTCTGCCCTTCCCCCACTCATGCTGTCTCTCAAAATAAACAAATAAACTTTATAAAAATAAAATTTAGATTTTTCAGTAACCCATTAAGTAGCTATTTGGCATTTAAAATCCGAAGACTATCACAAATAAAAGCTACCTACCATATTTGCTTGGTAGCATATTAAGATCTAAACACATGTTAATATCTACCATATTAAGATCTAAACACATAATGTTGATCTTTTTAAGCTGGATCAATTTGATACCTCCAGTGCTGTTGAGCAATGCAATTTTTCTAAGAATTCAGTAGTCACAGGACAAACATCTAATAGTCACGATCTCATTATGATTTTCACCATGTGTGAAGAAAGTCCTTAAGCACTACCTCCATATCCCCCTATGCAAAGACCCCTATGCAAATTGCCCAAAATAAAAATGGTTAGATAGCAGTCTCTCAAGAGAACGGGCAGTACTCTTTTGGATTTATATTCCATTTCTAAAATATCTCTTCAAAATTCCCGCATTACATCTCCCTTCCTTCCTTCCTTCCTTCCTTCCTTCCTTCCTTCCTTCCTTCCTTCCTTCCTTCCTTCCTCTCATTCATTCATTCATTCATTGGTTTAGTCCTGGTTAAAAGTTAATAGTGATGGAAGCATGCTTTATAGAGTGGGGGGGGGGGGCGGGGGGGGGGGAGGGGAGTAGTCTGTCAATTGGTCAGGTGATGAATCATGGAACAGAAGTGTTTTACCGAATTAAACCTTTAACCCTATATATTAAAAAAAAAAAAAAAAAAAACTTCTTGACAAAGTCTGGCAAGGTCAAGATGAAGAGGACCCTCTTTCAGACAGTTGGAAAGATGGGCAGCAGCCTCAGCTCTCTCTTCTGGCTGGGCATTTTGTAGTCCTTCTTTGACTCTGGACCATTAGCCCCTCTCTCTCCCCCTCCTCCTGGTTGGCCTCAGATCCCTATAAATTCTGCAATGCCTGAAAAGTCAACTGGCTTCATATAGTAATTTCTAGAGCAGGGTTTCTCTGCTTGGGCACTAATGACACTATGGGCCAGATGATTCTTTGTCGTGGGCTCTCCTGTGCATTATAGAATGTTGAGTAGCTTTTCTGTATTCTACCCCACTGGATGCCAATTGTGACAGCTCTAAATGTCTCCAGGCATTGCACATTGGGGGTGGACAGGTGGTGGAAGGTGGTAGTGATTTTGTCTCAGAGCCACAGCTGTAGATTATGAGTGATATATTCCTTCTACTTTAGCCTTATTACTTGGAGGTACACTGCACTGTCACACTTAACCAGTAAGTACTGATGTAGGGCACATGGTGTATTTTAGCCTGAAGGTTCCTTAATTTGAAGAATTCAAGGTGGGACATAGGTTTCCTGTCAAGGGTTAATGCCCAAGGCAGAGTTAACCAGGAGATACATACCAAAAATAATTTGACTTAGTTTCTTTTTTCTCACTGAGAAAAATATTTATTTTTATTAAATAAAATAATTTTTTATTAAAAAATATTTTTATTAGGAGCAGGCATCATAAAACTGTTTCATAAGAATAACTCTGAACTTTATATTTGTCATATTAAGGCAGAGGTAATAAGGGAAGACTAGAAGCAGGCAAATGATGTGTAGAGATGAGGAAACACAGAATCTGATTTGCAAAAAAGGAAAATGAATTTGAGGAGAATTGAAAAGAGTTTGAAGGAAGGAAGGTGTTAGATGATTTTGAGTGTTTAAAGTAGTTACATGCTGTTCATCTCATTGAAGTGTTATTTTAAAATTAATATTTTCAGGGGATTAGCAGATTTACCAGTTTTCATAGATGTTCATTTGCTGTAACTTGTAAATCTTCAGAGAATTCTTGGAGAAAGAATGAGAGAGATCAAGAATTAGAATATGTGGTTTGCTGGTATAAGGAGGATTATTATATTTTTGTTTGTGGGGAAAAAGACCATTGAAATATCACCACCAACAATAAGTGGAATCAAGCAAATGCCAGGATCTGCCTCCCTCTCTCTAATTTGTAAGTATGTGTAATCTCCAAATTTAAATAATTTGAAGGTGATCTGCAGTGGTTCTCAACCCAGCTAGCATATGACAATCAAACAGAGAGCTTTTAAAATGTACTGGTGTCCATCCAGGCCCCATCTTGAGAAGATCTGATTTAATTGGTCTGGGAGAGAATTTGGACATAATTTTTAAAAATTCCCCAAGTGATTGTTAGGTGCCACCAGGGATGCAAACCCCTATTTCTAGGCCTGTGATTCTCCAAGTGTGGTCTCCAGATCAGCAGCAGCAGCAGCATCTGCCTCACCCATGAGTCTGTTAGACATGCAAATTCTTGGCCCCACCTCAAGCCTATGAAATGAGACTCTGGGAGTGAGCCTTTTTAATCTGCATTTGTGACATGCCCTCCTGGTGAATCTGATGTGCCCTCAGGTTTAAGAAACAGTATTTCAAGCATTGGGTAGTGGTGCTTGGAAGACACTGAATCCTGAGAATCAGGGGTATATATATTATAGTGATGTTGGAAATACTACTGTAGAGTCAATGATACTGTCGTTAGAGTTCAGTTGCCTCAGGAGACTCTTCACTCATCCAAGGAGGAATGCCTGGGAGCTGTAACTTTCCACTGAGAGCCTTCACAAGGCTTAATTACTAATGTGTAGGTCGCAGCTGATACCACGTTGTGCCTCCCACTTGTTCCCATGAAGCTTTCAAGCTCACTGTCAATATTCTTAATTAATGATCTTCAGCTTCTGAAGCCATTTCATCAGTGCATCGCCTGTCCTAGCACGTTTCCCCTCAGAGCAGTCCTTGAAGAGGGTGTTATTCCCAGCAGTCAATTAGAAAAGGAAAGTAGAGGTGGCTCTAAACAAGTCCTGTGACCAATTAACCACCTCCCTTTATTCCCCTTTGTAGTTCTCTAAAAATGGGTCAGGGGGAGAAAAACTCCGGCTCTCACCAGTGGACCTCGCCTGTGTTTGTCTAACATTCTTCTATCCCACTTGGTATTTCAATTTCCTGCCTTAGGCATGAATTGGTTGAAAATTCCCTTTGAACTCTTGCTCATTTTGTAGAAACTTGATGAAGTAGTGATGAGAGTAGTTAGGGGATTGTTTCCTGAGCTCTGAGAAGTAGAGCAGAGTAGGAAGGGAAATTCAGCACCAAACTTAAAAGGTTCATTCTTGGAGAAAGCTGTGGGATTAGGAACGATTACAGTGGCTGCAATAATAATTTTAAGAATTCTTCTTGAATCTTGTTTTCTGATTGGATGAAGCAGGGTCACAGTGAAAGGGGTGAGAGGTGAAGGGAAACTTAAACTTCTTAATCCTGTAATTGGCAGTAACAGTTTTTATTGCTTCATATTCTATTTACAAGGAAAACACCTTTACTTAAAACAGTTCTATTGGATCAGCACCATCCTTGGTAAAGTTCATAGAAATTTCCCAGGTTAGTCCCTATCATTCCCTCACATGCAGTCCTGAGGAGCCTTCTGGAATTCCCTGTGGGATGGGAATCCCCTTGCATCACTAGGCACTTCCTATTATAGGGTTCCTGATGTTGTTTGTGCTTTTGGTTTTATTCTCTTACTAAAATAATAGAACCAGGATTTCTGAGCTGGGAGTCCCTTTAGGGAAGTATCTGTGCTGTCCAGTGTGGTAGCCACTAGCTACGTGCAGCTATTTAAGTTAATACGTTAATCACAAATAACCTTTTAGAATGAGAGAAATTTCAAAATTTGCACTAGCCTCATATCAGGCGTTCTCATGGCTTGTGGCTAAGGTATCAGCACAGACAAGGAGCATTTCTGTCACCAAAGAAAGTTTTTGGCTAGTGTTGGTCAGTCTTGTGACCCTCATTAGTTTCAATACTGGGACTGAGAACCATATCTTCATTTGTTAACTACTCTCAATTTATTTGCTAACTACCATTTGCCATTGTACTCTATTTTTTCCTCTTTGAATTTAATTGTAAGAATATCTCTGTGGGAGCAGGAATGATTACCACATTTTACAGAGAAGGAATTAAGACTCAGAGGCTGAAAAACTTGCCCAGGACCAAACGACCATAAAAGGTGCAGCCAGTGTTGGGACACTCATCTGTCTGATTCTAAAGCCCAAGCTTTCTCTGTTAAAGTGTCTCTTAGAAGACAAGTTCTCTGCTTCTTAAGGTCATTAGGCCCACATCTTTAGGAGTACACTAAAAAAACTCCAAACCAGTCACTGATTGTGCTTTGGATGGTTTAAGTGGCTTATCAATAAAATGGAGCAAGTCAGTTGTACATCTTTTCCTGTAGGAGTTTCATCACTTCTCACAATTAGACCAGTGACCTGTAATAACAGTGTGATATTTACACGGTTGTCTATTTCATGTACTTTACGCTTTGATCTCCTGGGTTGGGTGGTGAGTGCACCACCTCCCATAGCATATCATTTCCTGATTGGAAGGCTGGTGGGTCCCAAAGTCTTGCCAATGTGGTTTCTCTGCTCTCATCTGGTTCTCTATTTCTTAAGTCCCGAAAGAACTAAAAAGAATTGTTCTTCCACCTTTAAAAGTCCTGTGAATATTATTTCATCCTGGTTTTTTCTTTTACTTAAAAAAGTGAATCATTCTCCTTTTTTCAATTGATCCTTATAGGATGATTTTAAGTTGACATTCTTACTCTAATTTGTCACAGTTTGTCTATGTATTTTGAAACTAGTTGAACAGTAAATGCGTAAAACATAGCCATCATTATGTTTATTTAGCTGCTACTGTTAAAGTAGCCTAAAATGAAATTGCCATCATTGACTGCCACAGCATAATGCTGCCCACTCAGCTTACTCTTGATTAAGAGTACCTCCGTGCTCAGGCGATTAGTTTTTTAGAGCCAAAGTTTGGCCCTTACATATATCCTTATTAAATTCCACTTAGTTAGATTGATCTAACTACTTTCTTTAACTCATCCTCATAACCTAATTTTATTTGTCTCTGAGTCACAGAGATCCAAGGTTTTTTTTGTTTTTGTTTTTTTTTTGTGTTTTTTTTTCCAGATCATTTTTGCTACCCCAACAAAATATTCACTATTCCATCTCATGCAGTATCATCCACCTATGTTGTTGGCATTGTATCTTCATACCTTCATCCATGTCACTGCCAAGAATGTGGACCAAGACAAGGATCAAGGAAAAAGCCATCCTGTGGTTATGGCTGTTAAACTAGTTATGAATTCACCTAATCATCATTTCTTCCACCCCAATTTTTCTGGTTTTTCTTCACCTGGATTCATTTGTTCATTCAGAGATTCATTCAATTAATATTTATTGAGCTCTTTCCATGTGCCAGGCAGGCCCTTTTGAAAGTAGAAGCTGCTAGGGTTTTACTCATAGATTATGAGAGATTATGAGAGAAGGAGAGGCATTAAAGATGACTCCACAGTTTTTGAACTGAACAACTGGGAGAATGGAGTTGCCGTTTACCAAACCAGCTTAACTAAACCTGGTGGGAGCAGGTTTGAGGGTAAAATATCAATAGTTTTATTTTGGATTTGTTATGTTGTAGATATCTGTTAGACATCCAAGTGGAGATGTAGAGTAGTCAGCTGGGTTTGTACATGTGGAGCTCGGGAGATGTCTGGACTAGATCAGGAATGCTAGGTGTCATCAGCATGTGAACTGTCTGGAATCTGAAACCTGGAGACTGATGAGGATGTAGGTGGAGATAGGAGAGGTTTACAGGCTGAGCCCTAGTCAGTTTAGATTCAGTATGATGGGGATGAGCCAGCACAGGAGACTGAGAAATAGTGGATAAGGAAGAGGGAAGAGAGCCAGGAAAGCCTGTTATCCCAGAAATGAGAGTTGTAAGGGGCAAGTGAAAGAACCACTTTCTTAGATGGCACTGAGATTTCAAGTAACATGAGGGCCAAGAACTGACCATTGGACTTGGTTACGTGAAGGTCATTGGTAACCTTCACAGAAGCTGTTTCAGTGGAATAGTTCAGGCAAAGGGATGTCATGGGAAACTTTGCCTGATTCCTGGTGGGGGTTCATATCTGCTTTGTCAGCCACATCTCACCAGTTGTTATCGTCTGGGAATCTTGGTGTAGTTTTTCATATTTATACTTTGGGTTTGCTTCTGGATCCCCTCTAATAATCTGTTAGAGATTAAGTTTATAGTTGGAAAATCTATCTTTTGCCCCCTTTTGCAAATTGCAATGCCATTTGCCCCTCTCTAGGATCTATTGCCACTGCAGGGATCCTCATCATCTCTGTGGCCAAGCTGTGTACAGTGTCCATCATGTTCATGCCCTGGGACCGGTTTCCCTGGAGCCCAGTTGTCTGACCTCATTTCAAGGACTGACGTGCCACTGTATAACCTCCCTGTCTGTTTGAGGCTTACCACCTCCTTCCTTTCTATTTCTGCTAAGGCTCGATCTCAGTCTGGCAGATAGATCATGTTTTCCCTTTGGATTTCTATCACCGTCTTTATCCTAAGCCAGCGGTAAGTTTTTAAGATTCTCAGCAAGGCATTATTGTATCGGTGGTTCTCAACCCTGGCTGCACATCACATTCACCTCTAGAGGGTTATGTTTCCTTTCTAAGGAAAATCCTACTTTGAGTTTCTTACAACTCTAAGGGAATTATTTTACCATTGTGATAAAATGGTGATATTCTTGTGAGTTTTAGAATTGTAATATTTTCACAATTCTGGTGTGTTGCCACCTTCCATTGTTTTACATGGTGAAACTTGATAGGATTTTTTTCTTCCTTTTTATTGTAACCGCCAAGAACGTTCCTTTTTCATACTGAGAAAGTCATGAATTATCTTCAAGGAGACACAGTGGCCTACAGCAGTGCTTCGTAAACTTGAGCCTGAACCAGAATCACCTGGAAGACTTGTTAAAACACAGGATACCCTTCAAATTTCTGACTGGGTAGGCCTGAATTTGCATAGGAGACAATTAGGAGATTCTAATGCTGCTGGTACTTTGAGAGCCAGGCCTCTGTCTAGGCTTCAGTGAGTAAATACCCTTCAGGTTGTGCACACAGATTACTTTCCTGAACTGGCAGAACCAAGAGAATAAGTATGGCTAAGGGTAGAGATGAGGCTTGCACTTGACTTGGTTGGGCCTCTCTGAGACTCAGGTAACTCTGAGCCTTGCAGAAGTGGAAGCTTTTCATGTGCAATAGGCCTCAGGAAGTCCTGACTCTGAGGTTGTGTTTTGGTTTGCAGCCATACATTTGGATTCTTTTTGCCCTCATGTAAAGTTTACATGTTAGCCTTATCTTTGGCCCCTTTAAGTTGGCTTTGGAAGCACGCTTACCCCTTTTACAGGTAGCCCCCTTTATCAACAATGTGTGGACAGTATTAATACTTGACAAAAAATCAAATGGCAACTAGATTCAACAGAGAGTGCCTGTCATAGCTTTATCTGGCAAGTCATTTGTTGTAGTAGAAAGTAGATGAGAGGGTTCCAGAGAAAACATACCGATGTGGGGGATTCATTAAATTATTTAATATTTAACTGAATAAACAGAATTCCTCTAAGTCACCCAGATTCCCCAAAGTAGCCATCAAAATCTCTTTGTCCCTTGCACCAACAAGGGTGGAAAATTGTGCCACGTTTTATCTCCCTTCTTCTTTCAAGACATCTCCCTCAAGACTGGCTGTCCTTTAGAGAAATCCATGAATTCCAGGCATTGATCACTAGAGGAATATTTGCAGAGTTTTTTGTTTTCTTTTTTCTTTCCGATTCATTTTATAAGTGGTTGTAAGTTTCTTTAACTCATAGGCTACACTGCTTTTATACTTCTTGACATTGAAGACTGTCAAGATTCCTCAGGGATATAAAAGAATATTTTCTAAAATGTTAATTTTTAGAGAGTTTAAAATCAAACCCTCATCCCAGAGTTCCTTGATAACACATATGCTGGATAAAATTGTGAGCAGAGCTTGTGGGGACCTATACCCTTATTGTTTATCCAATTCCATATTCCGATTACTAAATGGTTGGCCATGATTGGTCCTGAACACACTCCTGATGGCCTCAATGTTGCTAATTATGAATGTTGCTTGTCTTTCCAGCCACCTAAGACTTTCTCAAGTACATAATAATGTCTTTCAGGTTATCTTTCCACTTCATGTTCTCTGTTGCAGAAATATGGGAGGGGAGAGCTCATAGTTTTACTGTATAATCACCTGTGATTACAAGCCATCTGTTCTTCCAAGAAGCAGTGCATGGCCGGAGTAAAACTGTACAAGAGAGTTATGAGGCATTTATTAGCTCTTAGTAGGAATAGGTGGAAGCCTGTGCCCTATCTGTTTGTAAATCTTATGGAACTGACAATTCAGAGTTCATGTGATATGCCTTGGAATTTGAGGCAAATTCTACCTTTGCAGGGGTGGAGGAGACCCACAACAACCCACTGAGCCCTTTGTATGGCTGGCACTGTGCGAAGCCTTGCACCTCCGTATTCTCTCATTTCGTCAGATACCTCCATAAGGTGGTTTTCGTCCCCATTTTACATCGCAGGAACTTCCTCTGGTCTGGGGGAATTGAGGTGTAGGCCAGGGGTTTAGGTCAGATGCATTCTACCCCCAGGTCATTGTGCTCCCTGTTGCTGCACACACTCTGTACACGCCACTCCAGTCCCTGGAGGGGAAGTAGCCTACTGGTTACATTGGAAAGAATGATTTCTTGAAAACCATTAGGGAAAGTGTCTATAGCAATGAAATAGGTCCTTCTCTTTCAAAAGGAGCGACTGAAGGCTTATTCCTAACTGCACTCTTCCTAACTGCAATGGTGGGTTTTAGAGTCTGTGATTCAGCCCCAAATGCTACTTGAAGGTTCCAATGGCATATGTTAAATTTAAGCTTTGCTTTACGATATATACCACTTTAGTTGGCCTTTGCTGTATGCCCAACAGTGCTTTGCTTTTCTTCCCAAATCTTACCCACGAAGAGTGTGAGCCACTTTTGAGCACTGTAGGCCAAAACCTCAAACTCTTTCTTAATAGGAGGCCAGAAGCGGTTTACTGAAGGACATCAGCCTGTTACTCTGTTTTTTTCTTTCTCTTTGTCATCAAACTCATTAGCTCTGTTTTTCTGCGTTCTTTCTCATTCCTTTGTGACTTGTTTCCCACCCATGTAGGATCTTTCCCCATCCATAACAATAAATCTGTTAAGAAACACAAACAAATGACTGGCAAGGTGTATGTCCCTGACCTGTAGCCAGAAGCCCCGCAACAGACACGAAACAGGAGAGAGAAACTCCCTCCCCTTCTGGTTCCTTTTCACCTGAGACAAGTCACATCCTCTGCTGCATCCCTTTCAGCTGGAAAAAGTTGAGCCAAAGAACTAGTTATCTATTTGCTACCAAAGAAGCCCCCTTACATGTTCCCTTTATTGCATTTGAATCCACACAGTCAACCAGGGTTTTGCAGATTGTTCTGCCTGATTGGAAGGTGGGAAAGTAAGTATTTGGCATGGAGGAGTGGGTATTGCTACCTGTTTTCTGGGCTGACAATATTCTGTTCATGAATGATGCAAACTTAGTTATAAGCCATGAGATTGATTCTGTGGTCTTTCCAGTTCTGAGGACAGGGTGCAGGTGAGAGGCGGATAATCCCTCCTAGAGAGAGAACAAGGCAGACACTAAAGTAATTTTTATCATTGATGTAGTTTTTAGGATTTGTTTAACCAACACTCTTCACTGTCCTCTCTGTGCCAGGCCCAGTATGAGGCATTGACAACCCAAAGGTAGCAGAAGGCAGCTCCTCCCCACAGGCAGCCTATAGGAGATGGATGTAAACAGCCATGTGTTTACAGCCTGTGATGATTCCACAACAGAATCATGAAAGTGCTGTGGCAGCAAACAGGAGCTTTGTCCTGCCTGCGAGGTGTCAGAGAATGCTCAGGGGGAGGACTCATTGGTTGCTAAGATTTTTACTACTGTGCTTGCATGGCCTGTAGTGAACCGATACAGGATGAGATGATGTGCCAGACTCGGTGTGACTCTTGCATAACTTATACATCAGGGCAAACATTAAGTGTACAAATAGAATCCAAGCCATGGTTGTTAACCCAAACACAACCAGGAGGTGGGATGTTAAAATGGAAGGCACCCTGAAGGAGATCCAGTGGTGGCCTCTCATTTTACACAGAGGGAAACTGAGGCCCAGAGAAGGGAGTTGGACACTCCTCCTAAACTGGGGCATCATTGAAAGAGATCTGTGGCTTCGGACTTCTTGTGTTAGGCCGTTCTCCTGCTTGTCATCCTAGGGCTTTCTCGAGACTTCTCTGTGGGTGTGCTCTTGAATTTGGGCTGGGTCTAATTCCGTTACTAAGATTATAGAATGTTCCTTCTACCTGGCCTGACCAGTATTTGCCAGGTTGGCAAGGCACCACACCAAACAGCCTACCCGTGATCACCAGGAATCTTCTAAAAGTGAAAGAGAACAGAGCTCTTAAGTTTCTCAGTGTTTCCAGAACACTTACTGGTAATGGTTTATGACTCTCTGGGTTGTCATGAGAGTCAAATGCAGTAATGTAAGGAAAGGGCTTTACCCAGAATCTGGCACACAATAAGTGCTCAATGAATCTTAACTATTGTTACTGCCAATTTGTTTAGTAAGTTTTTGCAGTGAGATTAATGATACATGGTACTCTGATGGAATGACTCTTTATTCTTTCCTTCCCTGACCTGTTTGTTTATTGTATATGCCATCCTAAAGGTATGCTGGTTGCTTTTCTTGAATGTAAACTCCAAGCTTAGATTTCTTGGGTAAGGAGAGGGCAAGGGAGTTAAGTGGACAAAAGATTTGTGTTGACTTTTCTTCTGCTTTAACTCTGGATAGGATTGTTACTGTCAGGAGACCGCCTGTCCCAACACCCCCACCCCATGTTCAGTGTGATTTATTGCCCTGGTCCTCTGCTGTAGTCCTTTCCTCCCCCTTTTCTTCCCTCCCCCTCCCACCCCCGTCTCTATACAGGGGGGCCTTTGCCACTACTCTGCACGCTTATCCTAGCAGGGCACCCCACACTGACAGCTTCAGCATCAGAACTCTTAGTGCCTCTCTTCAAGCATGGAATGAGTCACTGCACAGGGAAGGGAGCTCAGTGACCCTGTTCAGAGTTCTTGGTTCAGTCCTTTGTCACTAATGGACAGACATGCCTTCCAGCGCTCACCCTAAGAGGGAACAGGTATAGTGGGGTGGGTTCCAGGCTAGGTAGCCTTAAATATGCCTCCACATGGCCTCTGGAAAGAAGTCCTGAGTGGTCTTTTTTCAGAGGGGATATTTCTTCAAAGTAATACATGGCAGGGGGCTTTAGAGTCTAATGGATTTGGATTTGATTTCTGGTCTGTCACTTATTGACTGTGTAATATTGGACTAATCTCTACCTTCTCAAATGCCACTTCCTTATCTATGAAATATGAGTAATAGTTGTGCTCTTTTGTAGGCTAGTGGTGAGGATTAAATGAAATACTATAGATAAAGCTTAGCACAATGCCTAGATCATAGGTGCTCTGTAAACTGTGCTTTTTCTTCAAAAACCACATGACTTTCTAATTCCATGTAACATACATGCACTTTATTTTGATAGGAAGGTATTTAATATGTTCCTTAAAGCCTTTTAGTAATGTTGGTAGATACTCCAGGAAGAGAGTCGCCATGTTTTGTTTTTGTTTTTGTTTTTCATGAAAATTTTCAGGAGAAATGTCTCTCTAGATTTAATATTTAGAAATGATTGAATTATCCTCAGTACTGATTCATTCTCATCTTACAGACTCTGATTGGCTTTTCTTGTTTTACATCAGGAACTAGCAAACTCAGAGCCACCTATTGCAAAGACCTATGACAATGGTGGAAATTTTGTACAGACCTACCATTGTCTTCATTTTAGATTTCTACCCTTGTTTTTCTTATTTCCTCCATCTTTCATATTTGCCTTATTAATCCAAACTGCCTTAAATCCTTAGTGGCATGTGGTATAAAATGCCAATAACAGTTCCAGCAGACCCACATGAGTGAGTTGCCTGTGGACAGCCCATGGGCACGCTAGAACTACTCACATGCCTAGGGCATCATCGTTGCCCCAAACCACATCCTCTTCTTTCTCTTTTGAGTGTGTCTTAGATCTACTCCTTCATCTTTACCCATCACCTTCCATTGTCTCTTATTTGGGTTTGGGGGTGGCTTTAAACCTGTTTGCGTGGCTCTGCCGGCCCAGGCACTCCTACCTGAGAGAGCTCTCCAGCCTATAGGTCTTTTCGTTCCTCCTTGGCCTGCCCAGGGTTCCTCTGTGGTCTGAACCCTCCTGCCCTATTGGCCTTATCTGCTGACGTCCTGTTTCTGCTTATCAGACCCTGTTTTGTCCCCAGAGCATGCCAGGCTATTCAGGCCTCTTTCCTCATGTGGCTGCTGTTTTTTACTTTTTCTCCACCACCTGTCCTCTTCCTCAGGACCTAGCTGAGAGGTCATATACCTCATCCCTGGCCTCCTTCAGGCAGAGTGGTGGCTTGGCCACCTCTGGTCCTGGGGTGTACACTGTGGTTACACTTACTACAGTAAGTGCCTCTCCCTCTCAGGGTGTAACCAGGGCTCCGGTGAAACTCAGCAGGTGTTGAATGAACGAGGAAATGGGAGAATGCACATGGATCTCACGGTTCTGAGCCTGCTTCTCAGGTACCTTCATGGTGAGAAGTGTTAGCATTTCCACCTTTATTTGACACTTAAGGTAAAATTACAAGATAAGATCTTCCATTCCTCAGTTGATGGACATTTAGGCTCTTTCCATAATTTGGCTCTTGTTGAAAGTGCTGCTGTAAACATTGGGGTACAAGTGCCCCTATGCATCAGCACTCCTGTATCCCTTGGGTAAATTCCTAGCAGTGCTATTGCTGGGTCATAGGCTAGATCTATTTTTAATTTTTTGAGGAACCTCCACACTGTTTTCCAGAGCGGCTGCACCAGTTTGCATTCCCACCAACAGTGCAAGAGGGTTCCCGTTTCTCCACATCCTCTCCAGCATCTATTTATAGTCTCCTGATTTGTTCATTTTGGCCACTCTGATTGGCATGAGGTGATATCTGAGTGTGGTTTTGATTTGTATTTCCCTGATGAGGAGTGACGTTGAGCATCTTTTCATGTGCCTGTTGGCCATCTGGATGTCTTCTTTAGAGAAGTGTCTATTCATGTCTTCTGCCCATTTCTTCACTGGATAAAGAAGTTGTGGTTTATGTATACAATGGAATACTACTTGGCAATGAGAAAGAATGAAATATGGCCTTTTGTAGCAACGTGGATGGAACTGGAGAGTGTTATGCTAAGTGAAATAAGCCATACAGAGAAAGACAGATACCATATGTTTTCACTCTTACGTGGATCCTGAGAAACTTAACAGAAGACTATGGGGGAGGGGAAGGGGCAAAAAAAAGTTACATAGAGGGAACGAGGCAAACCATAAGAGACTCTTAAAAACTGAGAATAAACTTAGGGTTGATGAGGTGTGGGAGGGAGGAGAGAGTGGGTGATGGGCATTGAGGAGGGCACCTGTTGGGATGAACACTGGGTGTTGTATGGAAACCAATTTGACAATAAATTTCATATTAAAAAAAAAAAAAGATCTTCCACCCCTGGCAGTGAGGTTAGGGTGAGATAATCATAGAATCCATCTAGTCCGTTTTTTTTCAAACTATAGAAAATCACTGGTTGTCACTGGTGATGGCATAGTTGTTGCCACTCTAGAATAAGGAGAGGGGAAATTGTTCTATGAAGCATCTGTGTCCTGTGCAGAATCAGAACAGCTTTGTCCCCAGAATGGGCTCAGCATCCTCAGTTTACAGATAAGGCTGTGGTTTGCCCAAACTTCAGAGCCCATTTATACTGTCATCGTTCATTCGTTCCTTTCTTCCTTCCTTTAAATAGCACTTGCTGTGAAATCTTCCCCTTGATAAAGACTCTAAAGGCAGAGCAGTGGTGGCATGGATGCTGAAGGGCTAGGCCAGCAGGGTCTCACTGAAGATTAAAGCTGTCTGTACACAACACACACACACACACACACACACACACACACACACTATTAAGCACTTGTTGTGAGCTGGTCCTGTGCTAATTGCTGCAGTGTAGATTTGAATGAGATTGGGACCCTGTCTGTCTGCACCAAGGAGCTAACAGCCTAGCAGGGGCAGCCCCTACATAGACCAGCCATTTAGTGCAGAAATAAATAAGCATGTGAAGCATAGACCTGATCCAGGGGACCAAGTGACAAACTGTTCAGAAAAGCTGCACTGAGATGTCCATGCTCCTCCTGGGGTTCAAGGAGGCATAAAAGTTGACAAACCCAGGAGCATCGGGGTGCATTGGAATCAGAGGGCAGAAAGCACGTATGTTAGAGATTGCTCTGGTTGGTGTTGAGAGTTCATGAGACACCAGGAGGGAGGTGACATGCAGAAGAAGAGACAGAGGTGTGCTTAGCCCTTCAAGAAGTAAAACCAATAAGACTTGGCGACTGAGTGTGGAGGGTTAGGGAAAAGGAGGAGTTGGGGTTGACTCCCAGGCTTTTGGCCGAAACGTCTGGGTGGAGGGGGCTAGAAGCTGGATCAGACCCTGGCCTGTTGACTCACAACCCAGGGCATGAGATGCAAAGCTTTTACTAGTGGCCTTTGGTCTGTTAAAGAGGTAACTGGCCTGTGTAAAGTGAGCAGCTGTGGCCTAAGAAAGAAGTCATGGTTCGTGTGTTCCCCCTTTCTGAACAGAGCTGGAGTTTCTCTGCTGAGAGATGAAATAGCCTCCTACTAATTAAGGAGAAGTGAAGGCTGTGCTCCTGGCAGCAGTAAGAGGCTTTTTTTCCTTAAAACTTCTGTTCACTCATGGGAGCAAAGCAGCAAAGCTATGAGAGCAGGGAACTTTAGAAAGGCAGCATACGGCTGCTTGGTGTGGGAGTCTGAGAGAGCTTGCTGGAGAACTCAGAACTGCTGGCTGCAGGGGGAGAGCCCTGCTGTGTGTTGGGGGGACTGCACATGTGCCTGGTGGCAGAGTCTGGCTGAAGTCCCAGGAAAGTTTGAGCACCGGAGTAAGATTCCAAAAACAAAACTATTCTAATCGATCTGTTTATAATCAAACTTACACTAGATTATTTGTGATCAAAGGTATGAAATGATGAGAGAATACCAAACTGGACCTTGCTATTTAATTCATTAGAAAGCTACTATTACAGGGGTGCCTGGGTGACTCAGTTGGTTAATTGCCCGCCTTTGGCTTAGGTCATCTGTGATCTCATGGTTCGTGGGTTCAAGCCCCACATCAGGCTCTGTGCTGACAGCAGAGCCTGCTTGGGATCCTCTGTCTCCCTGTCTCCCTGCCCCTCCTGTGCATGTATGTTCTCTCTCTCTCTGTCTCTCTCAAAAATAAATAAACATAAAAAAAAAGTTTATAGAAAGCTACTATTACATAGTATCAATTCAAATTGTTCAAGTATCACTTTTTTTTTTTTTTTTTACTATTTTAAAAGCCAATTTTGCTAATGGAGAAGGGGTAGCAGAGAACTTGGTCTAAGGAGTCAGGATTAAACACTTGCAGGAAAGCCAGTAAAATGTGTATAAGGCACATCCCATTGCTTCTGCGAGGTTCTTGTTCTGCCATCTGTGGTGCCTCAACAGGTTTAAGATAGAATCGAGAGGGTTGGTGAACTTGGATGGGAGCAAAAATTACATCTTTATTTTAACCAAATTCTAACCAATTTTTTTTATTATAAATTAAGTATTCAAAACATGGTATTTGCAGGATATGTCACCAGTAGAATCATAGCTCTTTTCATGTTATCTTATAGTTGTGGCACATATCTGAAGGTATCATGTATGTTTACTACTACTTCGGATTTGTGGTAGTTATTAGATCTACCACTATGAAAAGAGCCAGTGCCTTAATAGACAAGTACATACATTACTAAATCACAATTTTTTTTTTAATTTGGATAATCGTACTTCAGTCAAATTGGTTTTCTTTTGAATCCATTGTGTTTTATCCATGGCACACAAAAAGTTAATAACCCCTGGTTAATGTCATGTAGTTGTGGCATATGACCTCCACCTGGTGGCAGCATATTCCTTAAAGGTTAAATCTATAATCAACAGTTGTGAAGAAACGTAAAGTAACAGTATACTTGAGTGTGGTTTTCAAACAGTTTTGACCACAAATCCACAGTAAGAAATAGGCTTCCCATCATAACTCAGTATACTCATACATAAGTTTCACAAAATAAGTCTTGACTGTACCATGTGACATATTGATATTTTTTATTCTACTCACATATTCCCTTTGATTCTCTTTCATTAAAATAAAATACTGGTTGTAACACACTAAGAAGCAGTTCAGTGGGTCACACTGCACCATTTGACATCATAGGAGATCCTCTTTCACCATATTTCATTATTTTTTATCCAGTTGAACTTCACTTTGTTCTCCTCCAAAATACCCATACATTTTTAGGGACAGAGGACATTTTATATAACTGTCAGTAAATGTAAATGTGCTTTTACACAGCCTTTAAAAATTATTTATTAGCGATGTATAATTTACACTGAAATGAACTGATCTTAACCGTATACCCCACCAAGATAGAGAACCTTCCCACCACCACACAAAGTTCTTCTGTGCCTGTTCTCAGTCAACTCCTCCCTAGGTAATCACTATTCTGATTGCTTTGGCCACAGATTGAGTTTTGCTCTTCTAGAACTTCATATAGATGGAATCCTACAGTATGTATTCTTTTCGCCTGGTGTGTTTTGCTCAACGTAATGTGGAGATTAGTCCATGTTGAGTGGATCTGTAGTTTTGTGACGAGCATTCCAT
Source organism: Panthera pardus (assembly GCF_024362965.1). Taxonomy (NCBI): domain Eukaryota; kingdom Metazoa; phylum Chordata; class Mammalia; order Carnivora; family Felidae; genus Panthera; species Panthera pardus. The sequence goes on from NW_026526821.1 coordinate 36,362,399, forward strand.
TGAATGAATGTACCATACTTTGTTTATTCTCCTGTTGATGGACTTGGGTTGTCTTCTGTCTTGTCTTAGCTATTATGAATAAGACTTCTATGAACATTTGCGTACAAATCTTCCTGTGCACATGTTTTATCTCTCTTGGTAAGTGCCTAAGGTGGAATTGCTGGCTCAGTCTGTAAATTAAATGTGTGTTTAAGTAAAGGAAACTGACGAACCATTTGCCAAAGTGGTTGAACCATTTTATATTTCCACTAGCAATGCATGAAAGTTTGGGGAGCTCCACATCCTTACCAAATTTGGTGTGTCAATCTTTTTAATTTTAGTCATTCTTGTAAGTATGTAGTTGTATCTCTTGGTGGTTTTCATTTACATTTGCCTGATGACTGATGTTGAACACTTTTTCATGTGTTATTAGCTGTTTGTTTATCTTGTGAGGTATCTGTTGAAGCTTAGGTTGTTTGTTTTTTTTAAATATTAGATTTGTACGAGTTATTTATTTTGGATGCCAGTCCTTCATGTCAGATATATGCATTTATAAATATTTTCTCTTAGCCTGTGACATACATATTCATCTTATTAATGGTGTCTTTCTTTAAAAAAATTTCTTAATGTTTATTTTTGAGAGAGGGAGAGAGCACGCAAGCGGGAAGGGGCAGAAAGAGAGAGGGAGACAGAGGATCCCAAGCAGGCTCTGTGCTGACACCTGAGAGCCTTATGTGTGGCTCGAACCCACAAACCACAAGATCATGACCTGAGCCGAAATCAGATGCTCAACCAACTGAGCCACCCAGGAGCTCAGTGGTGTCCTTTAATGAGCAAATGTTTTAAATTTTACAGAATTCAATTTAATAATTTTTTTCTTCTATATTTTGTGCTCGCTGGGTTCTAAGAAATTTTTTTCTATTGCAAGTTTGGCAAGATAGTTTTGGTTTTTATGTGTAGGTCTATCATCCATCTCGAATTAATTTTTGTGTATGGTATGAGGTAAGTGTCAAATTTTATTTTCCTTCCATATTTATATTTGGTCTATTTGGGCCATTCGTTGAAAATATTTTCCTTTCATCATTGAATTACAGCACGAATTTAAAAACAAAAAACAAAAAAGAAAACCTGTTCAGCCAAAGAGGTACAAAAATGACATTTTCCTGTAGGTCATCACTGACCCTTTGGGCCTCTGAGACCATCCCCAACCTACAGTCTTGGTCTTCTGTTTCTTTCTAAGTTACCTTATCCACAATTATCCAGAGATTTGCAGAAATTACTCATAAGGTGTAAAGGCTATAACCTTTTACAGGGTCTATAGCCATGCCACAAATCGCCTACCCACATGTGGCTGTTTAAGTTAAATTAATGTCAAAAACAATTTAGAATTCAGCTTCTCAATCACAGTAGCCACGTTTCATATGCTCAGTAGCCATAACATGGCTATTGGCTGCCCTGATGAACATTGACAAGAAGCAGTTTAAAAAAAATTTTTTTTAATGTTTATTTATTTTTGAGAGAGACAGAGACAGAATGCGAGTGGGTTAGGGGCAGACAGAGAGGGAGACACAGAAGCAGAAGCAGGCTCCAGGCTCTGAGCTGTCAGCACAGAGCCTGACATGGGGCTCAAACTCACGAGCCGCGAGATCATGACCTGAGCCGAAGTCGGACGCTCAACTGACTGAGCCACCCAGGCGCCCCAGGATTTGTACAGTTTTACAGTGTATTTTAATAAAACTAATTTAGTTTTGGTAACTGTCATTCAGCATCCACCTTGCTCTCCTTGCTTCTGTTTGTATTCTCAAATGTACTGTCCCAGCCATTCCTTTTCTCTGCTTGAAAATGCAGTAGCTTATATGTGTTCTTTCCTATGTCAAAGAAAGAATTCCCCTGACTGTCCATGGAACCATTCCTTTCTGGAGCCTACCCAATTCTGACCTATTGGACTTCTCTCAGTGTTTGATAGCCTTCCAGCTGCCACTGGATGCCTTGAGCATCCCCTCGAAGGTGTGGGACACAGTTTTTTTGTCTTTGCTATTATGATTAAAATTCTATTTCTCCTTAGCATTTCTGCCCTAAACATTAAACTTGCAAAAACTAGTAGGTTTATGACCTGTAGCCCTGCCCCATATTAAGATTTCTGTCCACTAGGGAACTTTGTTGCCATTTCATCATGAGCAACCACATAGGAATTTGTGAGATTTTCTCTCATTGTTTGCTGGGCGTGAGCTAACTCTGCCATTAATGTCTTTTTAGTGTGGGAATTTTGCTGTCCTGGTGGATCTTCACATATTGCCGCAAGGTTCAAACAAAGATACCAGCTGGTTTTCTGAACAGAAGAAAGAGGTACCACAAAACTTTTCACTGTTTAAATGCAATAGCTGATGCTCAAAGAAATATTAACTCTTTCAGCTTTCATTTTCATCAGTTGGCAAAAAATACTGAGTGATATTTAACCCTTGAAAAATAGTTGTATTCCCAATGACAGACCTGCTTTTTTTCCTTAAGAGAGTGACACATCTATGTATTTCATATGCTATATTATTTAAACCAGAAATATTCTACCTCTTTGTTTTGGGGGAAAGAGCTCTTTATATTTAAGAAAAGAAGACATTAAAGTGACTGTTCCAGGCAACGAGGGACTTTAATCTAGCTGGTTGTAAAGGACAGACCGAGCCCCTGAAGCAGGCGTGAGGTGAACACAAGGCTGATCTTTCACACCTTGAGATTAAATTCTTATTTAAATCTTAAATTCTCAATGTCTGCGCTTTTGTCTTCTACCATCCTTTTATTAACATGAGTCTTTGACAGTAAATGTGGAGGTGTTGGACTGTATTCCTTCTCACAGTAGTCTGTCAGGGAAGCCTATGGCCGGATGGTCATGTGACTGGGAGCATGGTGTTTGACCTCCTGGGCCTCAGTCTCCTCATCTGCAAATGAAAAAGTTCGACCAGAGGTCAGCTGAGTCACCACAGGCTCTCCATTTCCGTGATCCCACCCAAGTGCTGCTGTGGCAGAGGGTTGGAGAGTGCATCTGGCTTTCATCACGTGCTCTGCTTCCTCCTCCATATCCTTGTCCTCCAGAGCAGGGATAGCGAGGCAGGCAGTGGCTTTCATGTAACTTTCAGAGTATTACAGCACTTTGTGTCCTCCATATTTGTCACAACAGCTTTTTAGAGCCAGAAATAAAAACAAGTTTTACTGAAAGGTAGTATACGGAGAAGAATTTGCTGATAGTGGCAACAAAAGCAAGCCCAAAATCCTTTACTGTGGTAACTGTTTTCAGTCAACTTTTGAAGATTACTGGGAAAAAAAATCTCCCCCAAAGAAAATTTATAAGTAATACATTTTCAGTCAAAAGGTAATGATATAATCAGCACTTGGCTGTCACGGTATTGCCAAGGATACCTGGTGGCCCAACAGCTGGGAGAAGGCAGGCACAAGATTCGGTATAATGGGATTTACCATTCAGGTTAATAAATTATCCTCTTCAGGTCTTAGCATTTAGTATGCCGGCATGTCCTACGACACTTCAACTCCATGAAATTCCAAGATTTGGCTTACCAAACCACATGTCCCTGTGGTTCAAAATGGTTCCTTTATTTCCCCCAAAGTGACTAATGCTCACCTTAAGGAGACCTCACCCCAAAAGGCTTCTGACTTGACTCACATTAACAACGTTCTAGAATCCACTGTTCTAGACCCAGCCTGTTGTCCATTTTCTTCCAGCTTTACCACCTCACCCTTAGCTCTCTCTTTTTGATATTTAGTCAGTTTTGCCAAGTCCTTTGATTTGGAGGCTTTAAAATAAAGCTACGAATATGTGAGTCACCTCCTACCCAGAGCATGAGGCTAGGTTTTTCCAGGGAGCCACACACAGCTGTGCCGCTCCACCTAGTCCTAACGTCCGGGCAGCAAGGCATGACTTAGCAAAGGTGGTCCGAGCACGATGGGACCTGCACATGGCTGGTGTTGGCTTGGCTGCAGTGTTGGCTCCAGCATTATGCCAGGAAGCCAGGCTTCCCTCTCAGAGCAAAGCAGATGGTTTGCTGCATATACTTGAAGTTGTTCCTTTAAAGTTTGTTCACGGACATGAAAATTGCTCCGAGACAGAGAGAGACAGAGACAGAGAATGAAGAAAAGCTAGTCAAGGAAGGATATGACTTTAGTCTCTATTCAGTGCCTCAGTGCTTTCATCTTTTTTTTTATCATTAGATCATCTCATGATTGGGATTTCATGAGCAATCAATTTGATTGCATTTTAGCAGTCACTTTATATAGTGAAAGTCTTAAGAATGTCCAGTTCCTTTTCAGAAAAAGGAACTAATTGTATGGATTAAAGCCATGTTTATTTTGAGTCCAGCACGAGTAGTCTTTGTACCCAAACAGTCCAGCTCGAACTGTTTCATTTGTAAACTTGAGGAAGCATGTTGGAGCCCTTTTTAGCCTAGAAATACCCTGTATATCTCTGTCTTCTTGCTCATTGATTTCAGCGTGGTCTTTTTATCTGCCCGTCCAGTTTAGCTGGGACTTTGTCTTTTCTTGCATTGCTGTGGTTCTGAAGGGAATGCTTCGCCAAGTGTGGTGTGGTCAGTTACTAGGTTATCTTGACCACATTGCACATGGTCTACCTTCCATTCGTCAAACCTGACTCATGGAAGGAAAGCCCCGTAACTATAGGGAGAAAGTTTGTGTTGTATGGGCCTTTGTTTTATTTTTGTCGTACTATTTTTAGTTCTAGCCTTATAGGGCATTTATGGCTAAATTTTAACAATCTTTGTTTCCATGTATGTCTTTCACATATTTTCTAGCTCAGTCATAGTTGAACCCTGCATGTGAAGCAAAATTCTTTAATTGTTAAAACAACAGTATGGGGCAAGGCTGCCTTTCTGTTGTGTGAACAATGCCAGAATGCTCAACTGTAAACGGATCTCTCTCTATTCCACAAGGCACTGCATCTTTGGGCTGCAAAATGAGAGCAGAAGAGAGATCAGTGTTTATATTTTATGTACAAATTCCCATTTGTGAATTAAATCAAGGATTTTCACTACTGTTGAGGAGTGTCTGTATTTGCAATAAAAGAAAAGTTTGGCTATCATTGCCCTTCAGGGCTTCTTAAAATTTTGTTCTCGTTTTAATTTTTGAAAATCATAAGAGATAAACCTGAGATGGCATTGAAGAAATTAGTGAAACAGGTTTGAGTTGACCTCGGCAACTCTGAGCCTTCTGCAGTCTGGGAGTTGGACCAGAATTATTAGTCCTTACACACCAGTTTTTAATCGAAGATAAGAAATTTAGATTTGTGTGCCATTTTTCCCCCCTTTCTCTACATTGGCTACATGCCACCTAAAGTGGACAGTGTCTTCCCATCATGTGGTGGACTTTTTAGAGTTTTGTCTTTCTTCTCATAAGTAACACTGATATATAAAAAAATAACACATTCCAGAAATTTGCTAGTGTTGTGGTACATTGACATTGAATTAAAACCATGTGTTTCTGTTGCCTAATAAATATTAATCTACTTTAAAGAAATATGAGAAGTTAAATTATTTTCACCATTAATCGGTGGATATAGTGCAGTTTTCACAAAAGCAAATGGGCACACACATTATCAATAAGAGCATAGAAGAAAAATCACATTACTGATTTCTTAGTTCTCTCTTCAGCCCATCATTCGGTGCTGTTCCTTTTTCAGTAGATTTCTAAACCTGCAGCCAGAAACTAATGAATGAAGGATGGTGGATGTTTAGGTTAAGAAAAGTGTTGAACCAAGTTTGAAAAATGGGAAATATTCGCATAAAAATTGCTGTGGCCTCTTCTCTTGAACAGATCAGAAGAGCTGATGACCAGCTGATGACCCCCCTCCCCCACCTAGCATCCTCACAAGACAATAGTCCACTGAAGCCGTGGGCGGGGCTGCCCCTGCTGGCTGGGTGGGGTCACAGTGAGATGCTCCACCTCCTGGATCCTTCCCTCATCCAGTCTTGCCTGGCCAGGGTGGGCACTTCACTGCTTTTACCTTCCTTTTAGAAAAGTGGAACTGAAGCAGAGGGAAATTAAATGAATTTCTCAGATCACAGACTGAACCAACATGGTTTTGAGCAAACCTCAGTAGCAAACTTAAACCTGGGGTGATACCCATGAGCACAGATAGCATTCTTTTCAGCTTTCACAGCTAAGTAAAAAAGCAAACGAAATGAAATGTTCAGTGTTGACTTTTTAATATGCACAATGTTGTCTCTTTGCATTTCATTAAATGAGAGAATTATATCTCATTTTTTAACTTGCTTTAGGAAGTCTGTTTACTGTTAAAAGAAACCATTGATTCAAGAGTTAAGGAGTACTTGGAAGTTCGTAAACAGCACAGGCCATCAAATACAGAATTCACAAGATCCAGTCCCTTGACCTTAAAAGGTAGGCACAGAGTACTTTGATTTTGGATAAAATTTCTGCTTTGTAGAGATGGCAATTATGTTTGACTCTGACTGTCATGTTAGTACAGTGATACATTTAAAAAATATGTTCTAATGAAGATGCTTTGTTTGGGTAAGGAAAATTAACCAAAAAGCCCTGGAGGGCTTTTAATGGTAAGCAAAATACATAAAAATAGAAAATAAAACATTCCTAAGGAAACTGTACTTTAAGGGACTTTTTTTTTTGACAAGTAGTCTTACAAATAGATTTACATTAATACTGACTTGATTTGCGGTTTTATGCTTTTTTAAGTGCTTTCATATATATGACACCCTATTTGAGAAGTTCTCAACTGGGGGTAGTCTTGCAGGAGGGGACATTTGGTAATGTCTGCAGACAGTTTTGGTTGTCATCACTGAAGTCGGAGGGGTTGGCAGGAAGCTACTGGCATCTAGTGAGTTAGAAGCCAAGGATGTCACTAAATATCCTGCAATACACAAGACAGTCCCTCACAACAAGGCATTATCTGGCCCAAAACATCAAGGGCACTGAGGTTGAACTGTCCTGCACTATTTCCTAACAACACTTTGAGAATGGTAATGTCCGAGTTGTAGGTGAAGAAGCTGAGGGTCTACAAGATTAAGAGCTCGCCCAAATAAAAGATCATCTTTTTGAGGATCAAGATGACCTTGTTTATTTGGCATCCCTCCCCCGCCCCCCCCAACGCTGTCCCCCTCCCGGCCTTACTTAGCCCAGTGCTTGATACCCATATTCAGTGACCTGTTGAAGGAAAGCATACCTGGGTGACAAGTGGCAGAACCTGATCCCAGATCCAGCTCTTCTCACTCCCAGCCCACTGTTCTTTCCACCTATCATTGCCGTGTTTTTAATTTTTTCCACTTTAGGTTGGCATTTCGTAACACTCTTGTGGTACAAGTACAGTCAACCTTGTGTTAATCCTCAGAGGACAGGGCTGGACTGCTGTGAACCACGTTATGCTAACGTGGCATCCCCCTAGGTTATGCTAATGCAGCATCCCATCCCCCACCCCCACTTCGTAGACATACTTAAACTACAGTGTTCACCTGGGCACAGCTGATAAGTAGGCAGACAGATTAATTTTACCCAAACTCAAAGCCTTGAATGGAATTTTCAGTCTAAACAATTTTGTGTTAGGTGACATTTTCTGGAATTTCACTTAGTAGTAGGATAAAGCTTGAGAAAAGCCATAGGAGCCTGCATCCTTTGTACTCCAACAGACCTGGCTAGTTTCATTTTCTGACTTGTACAAAAGGAGAAGGAACAGGGAAGGTTCTCAGACCTCCATTTCTGGCGTGCACGTGGCGTGGTCAGTACTGATTCTCAACTAGCCCTTCCCCTGCCTTCCTCTACTACTGAGTGGAAAATGCTAAATACTCAATTTTCCAGCCTGGTAGGGTACATGTGTTGTGTGTTGTTCTGGCCCCAAGATGAAAATCAAAGTCTTTGTTGGGCTCATGTGGGCAAGAAGTTTTTTATTTTATTTTATTTTATTTTATTTTATTTTATTTTATTTTATTTTATTTTATTTTATATATTTTTAAGAAATTTGTTTTTAAACAGAAAAGGGATCATTCTGTACAATTTTATAACCTATTTTTTTCACCTAACATAATATAGAAATCCTTTAAAACATGTACATGACCATTTTTAAAAAAATTTTTTAATGCGGTAAACTATACATATCATAAAATTTACCATTGTAACCATTTTCAAGTGTGTAGTTTAGTGGCATTAAGTACATTCACGTTGTTGTGCAGCCACTGCCACTTTCTATTGCCAGAACTTTTCATCGTCCCAAACTGGAATCCTTTACCCATTAAAGAATAACTCCCCATCGGGTGGGAGGGAGGGAAGGGTGGGTGATGCGTATTGGGGAGGGCACCTTTTGGGATGAGCACTGGGTGTTGTATGGAAACCAATTTGACAATAAATGTCATATTAAGAAAAAAAAAAGAGTAACTCCCCATCAGTCTCTTCCCTAGTCTCTTGTAACCAGTATTCTGCTTTCTGACTTTATGAATTTAGGTACTTGAGGTACCTCCTATAATGGAATCATACAGTATTTATCCTTTGGTGTCTCACTTTTTCACTTAGCATAATGTTTTCAAAGTACCTCCCTATTATAGCATTTATCAGAATTTTCTTTGTTTTTAATGTTTATTTATTTTCAAGAGAGAGACAGAGACAGTATAAGCAGGGGAGGGGCAGAGAGAGAGGGAGACACAGAATCTGAAGCAGGCTCCAGGCTCTGAGCCGTCAGCACAGAGCCCAACGCGGGGCTCGAACTCACAGACTGTGAGATCATGACCTAAGCCGAAGTCAGACGCTCAACCGACTGAGCTACCCAGGCGCCCCAAGAATTTTCTTTGTTTTTACAGCCAAATAGTATTCACACACACACACACACACACACACACACACACACACACACACACATTGTGTTTACTTGTTCATCTGTCACAGGATACTTGAGTTATTTCTACCATTTGGTTGTTGTGAATAATGCTGCTATGAACTTTTGTGTTCAGATACTTCTTTGAGTCCCTGCTTTCTGAGTCTCTGGCTGTATACCTCACAGTGGACTTGCCAGATTATATGGTCATTATTGGTTTAATTTTTTTGAGGAACTGTTATCCTGTTTTCCACAGTGACTATGTTTTACATTCTCACCAAGAATGGATCCCAGTTCCTCCATAATCTTGCCGGTACTTATTTTCTCTGGTTTTGATAATAGCCATCCTAGCAGTTGTGAAGTGGTATCTTATTGTGGCTTCAATTTGTGTTTCCCTCATGGGTAGTGATTTTGACCATCTTTTCATGTACTTATTGACTATTTGCATATCTTCTTTGGGGAAATGTCTGTCTGTGTCATTGGCCTGTTTTTTAATTGGGTTGTTTGCTTTTTTGTTTTTGAGTTGGAGGAGTTCTTTTATATATTCTGGATATTAATTCCTTATCAGGTATATGACCTGCAAATATTTTCTCCCATTGTGTGTTGCTTTTTCACTCTCAATAGTGTCCTTTGATGTGCGAATATTTTAAATTTTGATGTAGTCAATTTATGTATTTCATATTTTGCCACCTGTGCTTCATTACCGAATCCAGTGACATGAAGCTTTTCAAAAATTGTGTTTTCTTCTAAGAGCTTTATAGGTTTTATAGGTTTTGTTCCTTTTCATTATGTCTTTGATCCATTTTGAGTTAATTTTAAGGAAATGGTCCAACTATATTCCTTTGCATGTAGATATTCAGTTGTCCCACCACCATGTGTTGGAATGTCTGTCCTTTCCCCCATCAAGTGGTCGTGGCACCCTTATTGGAAATCTTTGATCATAAATGTGAGAGTTTAGGGGTGCCTGGGTGGCTCAGTTGGTTAACTGTTTGACTTCAACTCAGGTTATGATCTCACGCTTCATGAGTTCGAGCCCCATGTCAGACTCTGTGCTGACAGCTCAGAGCCTGGAGCCTGCTTTGGTTTGTGTCTCCCTCTCTCTCTCTGCCCCTCCCCCGCTCATGTTCTGTCTCTCTGTCTCTCTCTGTCTCTCTCAAAAATAAACATTAAAAATTAAAAAAATAAATAAATAAATGTGAGAGTTTATTTCTGGGCTCTCTGTTCTATTCCATTGTTCTAGATGTCTGTCTTTATGCCAGTACCACACTGTTTTGGTTACCATAACTTTGTAGTAAATTTTGAAATTAGGAAATAGGAGTCTTCCAACTTTCTTAATGGTTTTCAGAATTGTTTTGGCCATGCAGGGTTCACATCACCATTTTTAATGTATGTAGTATTCCATTAAATATCCATACTCTCTTTTATTGGTGGGACATTTATGTTGCATCTAGTGTTTACACTGTCATAAACAGCAGTACAGCAAATATCCTGATGATATACATGTTTGCACACTTCAATTTCTTTATAATGTTTTTATTTTAATGTTCATATTTTTATTAGTTTATAAATACTCCTTAAGGATATGAATACTTTGTATGTTTTATATGCTGCAAGTTTGTCATTTGCCTTTGACTTGGTTTATTTAACTGCGCAAGCACAAACAAGGAGAAGCCTGCGTTTGCCTCTTGGATTGCCTCTTGGAGCCTCCAGTGACTGGCCACTTGTGGAATGAGCACTGGCTTCCCTGTACTGAGATAAGTAGTGAGTGCCAGAGGGAGGCAAGATGATATAATGCACCGCTGTATTGTTCACTCTGTAGGAGAAAAGCTGTGTTAAGTATTCCTCGCTGAAAGTTAACTTGGAGCGAAAGCACTATCTTCCCTTTCCTTTCTACTTCTGGTAACAGTTAATCTTTAATGGAGCATATCTTGTGATGTTCATACCTTAGCCAGTCCCCTCCTTTGCTGCCAGCAAGCAGTCCCTGCTCCCGCCTCCCCTGGATACCTGCGCCCCCACAGCAGCCCCCTGGCTGGCTTCCTTGCGCCTGCTCTGGCCAGTGCCTCGCCTGCTCTTCACACTTCATTCAGTTCGTGTTATCCCTTAAAATCAGAGGTCTGGTCTTGTGAACCTCTTCCCCAAGGCTCCAAGGGTGCAAGCTAGGGTCCTTCGAGTAGCTGCCTGTCCAGCCTCATCTTGTCTCACTTTTTCCTTCTTTCTTGCTCCAGTCATAGCAGCTTAATTCCTTTCTTCCTAATCTCCATTCTTCTACTCATCTTGCTGCCTCTGCCCATGTTGGAGCCCTGGTCTCTACTTTCCCTGTGCTCAGTCTTCTCTCTGCTCAAAATCACTCCTCAGGAAGCTTATCCTGGAGACAGGTCTCCTTGTTATAGGCCCACAAGCATCCTGAACACCATTTCATGAATGTCTGTCTCTCCACAGACATGTAAGCCGCCTGAAGACAGGCTCTGCCCCTTTTATTACCATTGTGTCTCCAGCTTGGAGGACATTTTCTGCTTTGCAGTAGGTACTTAATAAATGCTTGTACAGATGATAAATTACACACATGTTATATATTTCCTCTTCCTAGTAAGGTCAAGGGTTTCCATAACCTCCCCATCCTGCCTTGTCTCCTCCTGCTACTCACTTTCCTGTCTCCCACAAGCCTGCATTCCTTATCCCTCTGCCTTTACATTTACAGGTTTTACCTTTGTCTGGAAAGCTCCTACTTAACCTTTAAGACCCAACTTAAATATTACTTCTCCAAAGTCTTCCTCAGTTTGTCTTCTTCTGGCACTTACCACCTTTAATGTATTTGTCACATTGTACTGTGACTGCGTTATAATCGGTTTACCTTTCTCCCACTCCTTCACTGGCAAAGATCGATTCTTTGCCACCCACAGAACCACTTTTCTTCTTCACTTTGCTGCATAACTCTAGAGCGTAAGCAGATAACTCTGTTTCTGGTTATAGGTGTTTAACTTCATACTCACTGGTTAATTTCCAAAAGGAAAGAGCATTGTTCATCTGTGTCTACCACAAGGTTCCTTTTCACAAAGAGGTTCATCTTGCTCTAGGCTGTGTGTACCTGCAGGGACGAAGTGGATACACGCACTGATATACTGCCACCTTATATTGTTTATTAACAGCGCCACAAAAAAGTGGAATCTGAATACGTGCTTTTACTCTTGCCTCAGAGCCAAAGACATCTCTCTACGTTTATCTAACTGCCTGTTCTCAGCTGTTCCCATAATCTTACTTAAATGCCTTTTTCAAGAGCAATTTCAAAGCCACTAACCGTAAGGCCTTGCCTATTTCCTCCTCAGTATCCAGTTCTTTGTCTCATGTTCCCTGAAAATAGAGTTGTCGTTACTGTTTGGTGGTTTGGATGAATGTGAGTGGTTTATGCTTTTGTGTAAAGCAGAAAACTTCTCTCATTTGCATGAGTTTCTTACCTTTTTCTATTTCTAGATCCATGTGACAATAATGTGCCTCATCACAGTACAGATACTCAGCACACAGTGCTGGCTGAGCTGAAGTCTCTAGGTAACCTTGCTGATTACTCAGATAAAATTTAGTATTATTCATGCTCTGAGTTTTTTTTTTTTATAAAAAAATAGCATAAATGGTTTTGAGACCATTTCCTTAATCTTACAATATAAAGGACCACAGGAAGTATTGACAAACTCAGCAGACAGCATAGCACAGACATTTGCTGATAGCTTCATCTTTTTAAAGTCACCTGTCATTTCAACAGATTCAGTAAAAATTAATGTTGTGATAAAGTTTTTTAAAAGACTTCACTGTCGATTTCTGTCAATTCTGTCTCATTAATGTTTTCCCCTTAGCCTTGCCAGTGCTAGGTATTACAGTGTTTTAATTTTTCCCAGTTTGACAGGCCAAAAATCAGAAAAGGAGATGCTGTGCTTTGATTTTTGTCTTTCACTTTAATGTACATATTGACTAAACTGCATATTTACAGCTGTTGCTCATCTTTGTATTGGGTTGTTTGCCTTTTTCTTCTTAATTTTTTCTCTTGTTCCCATTGTCCCTTCCTTGGTCAAGGCCTTCTTAATCAGCCCTTGAATTACTGCCACAGCCTCCTGATTTTCCTTCCAATTCATCTACACCTCTGCTGCCAGAGTGGTCTTTCGAAAACAAAACTGTGATAGTGTCCAGCTTAAAACTTTCTTTGGTCAGGAACCTTAATTGCCTAATATCCTTTATTTAATTTCATTTCTGCTTGAGACTAGCAGAATGGGTCTCGTTCTTAAGCAGAGTCAATTAAAGACATTATTAGATAGCTCACAGGATGTACCTGTGGGAGGCCTCCAAAGGCACACAGGCAGCAAAGCGTCAGCCATGAGATGAGGATGGCTTTGGTACATGTGCCATTTCAGCTACAGTCAAGACCGGGTATCAACCTCCACCCCAGTCTGAAGAAGATTGATTTCCGGGCACGTGGCCACAGCACCATGCTGCCCCTTGTGAGCCACTGCAATGTGAAACTAGGTCCCATGGCTGTACCCTGCTTGCAGGTAAGCCACGAAGGGCAGAATGTTTGTCTCTTCCCTTGGCAAAGTGAGATGTTACAACGCGGGAAGTTGCCAAAACCCAGGGAGGATGATCAGAAGTTTTGGTGAGTGGACACAAGTTACAAAATAACCATTCAAGTTTTCCTCTTGGCTTCCTTCGTCCACAAACTTCCAAACAACAGGCTTCTGCCTAAAGACACAGTTCTCCCAACGGCAGAGGAAGTAAGCTCAGCATCTCCTTTGAGACAGAGAGACAGACAGACAGACAGACAGACAGGCACGCAGACAGAGAGAACCCAGAGTCTCATGCCCTAGTCCAAACCCAGGCTTTCTGGGTGATGTTCATTCACAGCTCACATTTGTTAATTTATTGACTAAGTTAAGAAGTTTACATACCTTGCATAGAATAGTAAGGAAACACAAAGCTAAAAAACTTAGTTAACATATAAATATATACACGATACAGCGAGGATGACAGGATAGGAAGATGCCACCATTCTAACTTTTGCAATAAATAGTTGGTGTTTGTATCTGCCTTCCTTTAACATTTATTTCATATTCCCCTGGCCCTTAGCCAGTACCTCAGCTGATCAGGATTCTTTACCTGGCAAGGTGATCCAAACTTTCATTGGGATTTGGGCCAGCGGTGGTCCTGCCTTTTTGAGGTTGCCACAGTTCTCATTAACTTTTAACACTGGAAATGCGCCACTAGATAGAGCCGTTATACTCCCCGTGTTTTATCCACTTGCATCTGTTGTGTCATTATGGGCCAACGTTTCTACTCCCCTTTTGGTCTGTTTGTCTAATGGCGTAAAAAACCTGGAGTTATGTGGCACATTTAACCCTCAGCCTGGGTCATTGTTATCCTCTCTGTTCCAGTCTTCCTTTGAATACCAATGAAGCACAGTCATGAGGATGGAAAGCGAGCTTTTGCTGAGGTGGTCACTTCCCACTTCCACTCCCTGGTTCCAGGAATTCTTGCCAAGGGAACACATATTATTCTTCTGGTCACAGCATGTAGTAGATCTTTTAGGACTTCACCCCAGTTTGTATCACAACTGAATTTTCAGTAGACCCTTCTACCACTCTGTAAGGCCAGCTGCATTTGATCCTTGCTTGGTTGCTTAGTAGGACCATTGAATTTTATGAATATACTCGCTTATTTGTAAAATGAGTTTCTTGGTCAGAAACACTGTGGCGGTGATAGTGAGTGAGGCCTTCAGTAAGTCCGTGGGTGACGTGGCTGCCAAAAACATGGCAGACATAGAAAACACATCCAAATCCCAAATAAAGGGTCCATTCCAGTGAAAGTATTGTCTCCTCTGTAATGAAAGAGGTCCATTATAATCACCCACCACCACTGACCATGGGGCCATCTTCTTACAATAAGAGAGTTGGTAGAGAGACTCCTGTTAATTGTTGCTGTTGGTAGATTTGGCATTTGGCAGGGCTCCGTGTTGGTGAGGTTAAGTCCATGTTGTTGAGTCCAAGCATAATATTCATCCTTGCCACCAACGCCACATGGCTCACGAGCCCTTTAAGCAGATAAAATGGCACCTGGGGTAAGAGGCTGGCCAACATCCATGTGCAGGTCATTTTGTCCAGCTCATTACAAGAACTTCTTAATGGAGTCTTTTGGAGAACATTCACATAAGGTACACATACTTTCACACACACTCCACGTAGCTTTTCCCCAAATGTCCTTGTCACCAGTCCTTCTGAGTTCTTACCAGTGAATGGGTGAATGAATGTGTGTGTGTGTGTGTGTGTGCATGCACACACACACACACACACACATACACACACATACATTCTTCAGGCTATTTTTCCTTACAGGCCAAATGGACCCAAAGTGTACTCTTGAACATTCTGCCCACTGGACAGATTTTGTTTCTCCACCCCAAATGAGGTTATATCATTGCATTCATTCGCTTCTGGTTGATACTATCCTGTTGAGCAGAGCCATTGATTAGCCAGGCACAAATTTTTATCTGCTAATAAACGGGTCACTCAAGCTGTCACTCTTCCAGGTCATTTAATTAGGTCAAAGAAACACAAACATACCTACAAGTGTTTGTGCTTATTTCTTAGTAGTAAGAGTTGCAGGGTGCAAAAACTTGAATGAACTCTTTGACAGAATGAACTCTTTGATTTCCAGGGATTAGTATTGCTTTTGGTTTTGATGGGGGAAGGGAACTCCAGAGACTTTTTTTTGGCTTTTCCTTACTATGTAGCACTCCATGAGACATGGAGTCCAAGTTTAGTCCAAGTCCAACATGGTTGCAGGATAAGTTTATCCCAATTATGTACTCATCAAATGAGAAGAGAAGTACAGATTTTCACAGACCCGCTGGACCCTCTGGGAGATTAATTGAAACAAGTTTCTACTTATCACACTCTGGGGATCATAATGGAGATCTGGAACCCCAAGAATTAGCATTGTCTCAGAGCCAGTGTCTAATCATTCTCAAAAATTCTGGTTATTCCCCTTTTCTCATTGCACAGGAACTGTAGTAAACAGCTGTACATCCCAAGTGAAAGATTTATAGTCCTGACTTGAGGGATGCCTGGCTTTCTATTCAAGGAGATACAGTTCTGAGAACTGAGTCAAATCTGGGGACTGGGTAAGAGGCTGTGGCTCTCCTTCAAGGTAGCCCAAGTCAGGCCCCTGTTCACCAGACCTAGACTTTTTTTCTATTATATAATGTATTAATTTGCTAGGGCTCCCATAAAAAATTACCACCAACTGGGTGACTTAGACAAATTTATTTTCTCATAGTTCTGGAAGCTGGAATTCTGAGATCAAGGTGTCAGCAGGGTTGGTTTCTTTTGAGGCCTCTCTCCCTGGCTTGTAGATGTGGCCATTTTCTCCCTTTGGCTTCACGTGATTTTCCCTTTATTTGTATCTGTGTTCTGTTTTCCTTTTATGTAATACAGACACCAGTCATACTGGATTCAGGCCCACTCTAATGACCTCATTTTAGCTTAATTACCTCTTTAAAGATTCTGTATCCAAATACAGTTGCCTTCTGAGGTGCTGGGGATTAGGATTTCAACATAGAAGTTTTGGAGAGATACAGTTCAGCCTATAGCATACAGTTTAGGGCCTAAAGTATGCTTTCCATTTTATTCGGAGTTATGCACATATCTGTTAACCAATAAGCCAAAGATGTCAGTGGATTGAGCCACTGACAGAGTTCCTCCCAAGGTTACTACTGAGTTGTGGCCCTCTAGTGGACCAAGTGACTTGGCCAGCCATGGGCCTTAGTTGACTGCAGATTTTAGGCTATCCAGTCACCAGATGACACATCCACTCTTGGGCTTTCATGGTCTGTAGACACCATGTCTGTCATGGTCATTAGCCTTCTCAGCAACTACCTCTCATGCCCCAAGGTGGCTGCCTGCCCAGGAACAGGCCTGGCAGTAGTGTCCTCTCCATGTTGGCCCCCCAGCATTGTGCAGAGCGTTCTGGGGGAACATAGGGCAATCACTTGGCACAGTGGCAAACATTTTAGTACCAGATTCAGGCACCAAGCGGTCTGGCTATTCAGGAGAATGCTAGGCAAGCCAACTGCCCAGTGCTTATAGAGTTTGCTAGACCTACAACTGGACCCATGGGAGGCCAAGTTCAAGAGGAGCCCCTCTCTTCCAAGAGGGAGAGGAGTCGCTGGTCCCAGATGGCTTTGGCCAGGCAATCTTGGGAGAGCTTCTGTGGTCATTTATCAACTTGTCACTGCAGCCTGACTCACAGGCCCCAGAACATCATACTCTTACCTCTGCATCTTTACACATGTTGCCCTCCTCTCCCTGCAACTCTCTTCTCTTTCCACATTGGTGGGTCATCTCCTCCTCCTCCTGCAGGCCTGTGCCTGGGTGTCACTCCTCCTGAGGAGCTCTATCTGATTCTGCGCACCTCTCTCTGGGAGCTGCCTCCACCCTTTCCCATGTGCTCAGTCCACCCTCAGCAGTAGCAGCACTTACCAGTCCAGTTGCTTCCTTGCTTCCCAGACAGACTTCATTTCCTTCGAGGGCCAGGGCTCTTGTGCTGTTCATCACCCAGTGCGGAGCCTGTTACTCAGGAGGAACGCAAGCATTGGAAGAAATAAAGGAACAAATTGTAGTTTCTGTTCACCAGTCACATGTTCATTTGTCAAGGCTTTGGGGCATGCTTCCATTGCAACATCGCTTACCCCTTCAACAAAAGGTAGAGGTGAAATTGGTCATGAGTTACAAATTATTTTTTATAATTTTTTTAAATGTTATTTATTATTGACAGAGAGAGAGACAGAGCATGAGCAGGGGAGGGGCAGAGAGAGAGGGAGGCACAGAATCCGAAGCAGCCTCCAGGCTCTGAGCTGTCAGCACAGAGCCCGATGCGGGGCTCGAACTCACAGACCGTGAGATCATGACCTGAGCCGAAGTAGGACGCTCAACCGACTGAGCCATCCAGGTGCCCCAGTTACAAATTATTAAATAGTAGTTTTCAATTGGTTTTCAGAAAGTCAGAACAACATCCTACCCCAGTGTAAGATTAGCTGCATTATGTCCTGGCTCTGTGGCACCTAGGGACTAAACATAGCCTCCAGAGCCCCCCATCCCAGGTTCTGTTAGCATCCATGCCCCTACTAGTTCCCTGTTTCTGAGCTTCAGCCTGCTAGCTACCAGCTCTGTGCCGGGTCTGCATACCCATGGCAGATCCTTAGGGTAGCTCCTTCTAGCCAGCATTCTTAACCCTTGATCTGAAGACAAGAAACAAACTCAAGGGTGCGAGCAACTTGCCTGAGGTCACAGAGCTAGTAAGTGTCAGAGGCGGTGTGGAAATGCATCTGTCTGATATCTGGGCGGTCTTCACTGCTTCAGTATCCCGATTAAGGGGGGAGAGAGAGAGTGTGTGTGTATGTGTATATATGTGTTTGTTTTCTCTTAATAAAACTTTCCTCTAATCATGAAAACAAAGCTGTCTTTCAGTTAACCATGTGAAAGCCAGGAGCAGTTCTGCCTGAACTACAATGTGAATATCGTTGTTTGGGTTTTATATCCCCTCTTCTCTGATCACAAGATGGAAAGGGAGAAACAGACCCCAAAACAGAGCTCATCTTTCTGCTCCAAGCACTTACCTCAGTGCATTGTCTAAATATTAGAGGTTCACTACATTTTTGTGTTTGTAGAGCAGTAAATTTTTTTTTTACTGCCTATTATTCCATTTTGTATAACCTTGTTCTTGCATTTAACATCTAAGAAACCCAGTCCTTTGGAAAATGCCATAAAATAAATTAAATTTTCCTGGGTACTGTGGTTTCTGTCTGCAGTGGCTTTCTTTTTGGCTTTTCTTCTAAGCTGAATGCGCCTCTAAAATCTTAGCTTCCATCTTTAGCCAATGCATGGAGCCGTCTGCTCATTCTTTTGTGCATCCAAGGTATCTTCTGCGAATGTTCAGGGCTGAATTACCAGGCTTCCTCTCTCTTCATCCACACCCACGCAGCATTCTGTGGTGGGGCACATTACCACCATGTTAGGAAATCAGTGGGTGTTCACACCAGAGGAGAAAAGGCAAGAATCGCCAAAACAAGCAAGTTCTTCCTATTCTTCCCTCTGTCTGAGAAATGTTCCCCTCCTTTCCCCAACGCCCAGTGTATGGTACCTGCCAAAGAAAGCTTTCTCTTTGCTCTTCAGACACAGGCCTGATTGTGAGCCCTGCTCTCCGGCGTCCCCATGAGTGCAAAGTTGTATATGTGCAGTTTGTTTTGGTTTGTATTTATTTTCCCAGCCCATTGAAAACAGGGCCTTTTCCTATTTAAAATAAATTTTGCAAGTGAAACCCTTTTCCCTGTGAGCCCAGCCCTTCCTCCACATAAAGTGGCAGGCATTTCCCAAGAAGACAGGGGAAACTTGCCGTGAAACACCATCCATCCTTACACATTAACAACAGTAGAAATTACTGTACATCCAACAACTGTTAACCCTGAGAAAGCATAGGCCCTTGACAAACACTGCTCACTGCAGCGGCCACTTTTGACATCTGTCAGCTGTTCCCATGGAGTGTTAGCCTTCGCTCCTGTCCCGCACACCAGCTGTGGCCGCGGAGCTGGGCTGCAGTCACACAAGCAGACATGGAGGGGTCCTCAGACTAGGGCAGTCAGACATTGGGTGACTGAAGGGGGAGAACTGGGCCCTTGCGTGGTTTGAAAAACAGCACAACACATTTTCAATTACTTACTGTTCTGGTAAATATTCTTAATATTTAGGCATTGTTTTTTTATATTTGCAGCCCTTTACAAATAGAAATGGATTTCCTTAGATTTGTCCTAGGGCGCAGTGGAAACATGTGTTTTCTTTTTACACATGTGTTTAAATAGCTTTGCTTATTATTTACATTTCTTCCCATAGTGTACTCAATAAAAACATTTTCTAGGCTTTCATCCACATGAGAAGCTTAAAGGGCAGTAATGAAAGCAAGTGCCTCTAAGCCCTCTGGTGAATGTGCCACAGTGTCAGCAAAGATGATTTTTCCAGGAAGGGGCAATTTGCAGGACTTAAAGTTTTACACTTTTTACTAAAAGTGTGCTAAAAACAGGACCGACAACACAAGATGCTTTGCATTCGCAAAATCTGGGGAGACTTTGCTAACCATTTGTTGTAATAAATGGCAAGAAAACAAAATCCTTAAACCCTTTAAGCGTTAATATTTCCATTTGTTACAGTCACCTGTTGTGGAAATTGCCAGTTTCAATGGCCGATCTTTTGTTCACTTTTCAATTTTACAAGAAATTAAAACACACAAAAGTCCCCGCCCCCCCCACCCCCCCCCACCCCCCCCCACAGTATACAAAGCTTCAAAACAGGTTAGGATTCTTTCTGCCACACCAAGAGGTTATCACACTTCAGTTCAACCACCTGGAAAACTTTGCCAGTGTTACCGTGAACCTTACTGGATTGATCCTACTGGCCTGTGAGTAAGCTGCTTCCATCTCTCCCACCTTACCCTTCTCCCCTAACCTCCTACCACGCACACCAAAAAGACAATGATTTTTCCCTCATAAAACAAGGTCCATATTGCCACTGCTTAGTTTCACGTTACAAAGCCAGTTCTGTTGCTTTCCTGGTGATGCAATTCCAGTATTCCTTTTGAGTCTGCATGTTCACATTTACATTCAGACTCAAGGCTCCCACATTTCTGCATATTCCGGAACTGGGCAGTTCAAAACCAGTCTACCAAATCCCCTGGGACTCTGGCGTTCCAGAAAGATCTTTGTCATCAAACGGTGATTGCAAGACCTTTTTTTTTTTTTTTTTTTTCCTAAGGAGTTGTCCTAGTTGGCTGAAAGCCCTGCCTATTTACCAGTTCTGTGAAGACTGATGATTTATTACCAGATATTCATTCCAAAGGCAGATTCCATTTGGTGGTCAGGTAGAACTGGTCATCACTCTTGCTCTTCTGGGGTCCGGAGGAGAAGGGGGAGGAGAAGGGGTGGAAGAGGAAGTCACTGGCCTTTCAACTGATAACAGGGCTGAGATTTAAAAAAAAAAAAACAAAAAAAACAAAACAAAAAAACCACAACGTTTCTTTTGGGGATCTGTTTTGTCACCTTATTTCTAATGGTGACAACTGAATGGGAGGCCTGTAATTCTCTCTGGTTCACCCAGTGAAAATTGTGGTTTCTCCCAGCATTCTGGGAACGTGTTCCATGTGGCACTGGCTTTGTGTTGTGCAAGTGATTTTTGCGCACTTATATATTGAGGTGAGAGGTGGGGGGGGGGCACAAGGCTAGTGAGACTCTTGTGAAGCTCCACTTTCTTTTGGTACCTCCCAGATAAAGTCGTAACAAGTGTCCACCTCTCCTGTGTTGGGCAGATACTAATGAGGAAAAGCGCCTCTGCCCCACCCTCCCGCTGCCACTCATAAAGCAGTGGCCTTTTCTCCTAGGGGTTGCATATAATTTTTTAATGTGTGGGATGACAAGGTAGAGTGGAAACTATTTGCCTTGGCATGTACTATTCATTTCTTGGGAGTTTTATGTGCATTATGCTACAGCAGTACCCTTCCGATGTCTGGGAAGTGCCTGTAGCCCTTACCAACTTGTCTGTTCCCTTTAAATTCTTTTCCTTTGGCTGGGCTCTCCAGTCACATGCCAAGAGTTTAAGATTTGTAGTAATTGAGTTTCACATCACTAATATTTAATAGCCATTAAGAAGCTTGAGAGAGAAAATAGTAGTTATCTAACAGTCTAAATATCTGTAAAAACCCTTTGATTTTAAAAGGGTACAGAGGACAGACGAGCGAAGAGGCCCTTGTTCAGGAGAACATGCAGTGGTTTAACACTTTGGGACTGAGATTCGCTAACTAAATACCTTGGGAATTGTGGGGACTACAACCCAAATGATGATGAAAAACCAGAGTGCTTTCATTTTCAAATTCCCTAACATGTCACCCTAATAGAGTGAAAGTGGAAAATCTAAAATGAAAATATTTTTTTATGGTTACGATTCTCAGTTTACTGCTTAATTGTTTTTAATCAAAATAATTTTATACTCACTGTAATAACACCTAAAACAGGGAATATCTGTCTGTCAGTGAATCCACCACAGATTTCTGAGGTAGGTATTTTTTTGAAGTGCTGTGAGCTTCTGGGCTATTCCCAGGGAGTTGAGTAGAAAGCATATTTAATAACTACTCAGGTACATTTAATTGTGGACCTTGTTTACATTTGTTGTTCTAACACAGTGCTGTTATTACTTACAGCCAAAACTCCAGTCAGATTCAAATTTAACTATTTGATCATGAACCATGCAATCTAATGGGAAACTTGGCTTAACCTATTTTGTAAAATGTCTTGAGAACCAAATTATCCATGTCTGTGTCAAGCAAAAACAAAACTGGGTCCGCATAATCTGAAACATAAAAAAATGGAAGCCTAGAACAAATGCTCATTTTACCTTTGAGTCCAAGATCAAATTGCCATTCTGGGGTCATAGGTTGGTGTGTTATATACCTAAATGTTTATGTTTTTTTGTATTTCTGTGTGTCTTTAATAAATAATATACATATGTATATACCCACAAATACAAGTTGCTGTTAAAGAAAGTAAGAAGTTACAAGGGCTGAAAGGAGACACCAAAAATATGATTTCCTTACAAATATTTGCAGGAATTTTACTTAATTGCAACCAGAAGTCTGACCTGGAAGTGTAGTGTTTTGACCCCCGAGCTGTCTGGTTTCCTATTTGCGGTGTTTCACTCTCCCCTAACTGTGAGAAAATCTATTTTACACGGTTTTAACCCTGTATATTCTTAGAAACACTGCAGTAGAAATTATTCCCTTGGGGGAAAAGAAATTCTCATTATTTAAAGAATGACTTGTAAAGGCTTCTCTTAAATAGAAAACATTTTTGAAACACTTAGGAAATCTTTCTTCTTAAGATATATTTGAAAATAAAACAGCTTCTGGGTTTCCTTTCAAGGTAATGTGAACTTTTGGAAGACTAAAATTTTTGCAGTGTGCAAGTTTATCCTTATTTTAGTAAAATACTTTTTAATAGCAAAAGTATAGAGTTTATAAATAGTTCTCTTATGAGGAAGCTTTTTCATGCTCCCCACCCCCCCCCCCCATTTCCAGCTTATTAAATCATTTTTTCCTCTAGTATTTTATTTTATTAAAAAATAAATTTTTTGATGTTTATTTTTGAGAGAGAGAGAGAGAGAGAGAGAGAGCAAGAGCACACTAGTGGGAAAGGGACAGAGAGAGAGGGAGATACAGAATCTGAAGCAGGCTCCAGGCTCTGAGCTGTCAGCACAGCTGAGTCGGACGCTCAACCGACTGAGCCACCCAGACACCCCATTCCTCTAGTATTTTAGAAAAGTAAAAATTAGACTGAATAAACTTCGGGGACTTGGAATTGTATATGGTATTCTTAAAAGACACCAGTGAAATTTAATTAGGATAACTGTAGGGCAAGGAGGCCTACTATTGGAAAATTATAGAATTCACACATCAAAAGCTCATAGATGGCATTTGATGAATCTAGTAAAATGATGGGGAACATTTTTTCTGTGTAGCCTCTTAGCATTCACCAGCATGATCAACCAGTCATATACCCCATTTTAGAAGTCTCTGACATATTCAGTTAGAGGAAAGCATTCTTCTTATTTGATTTGGGGATTTCAGAATTAAGAACACTGACAGTTCCCACCAATTTAGTTGAATAGCATTTTATCCCATTCTTTTTTTGTTTGTTTAATAACAGCTTTATTGAGATATAATTTACATACCCTACAATTCACTCATTTAAAGTATACAGTTTAGGGGCACCTGGTGGCTCAGTCAGTTAAGTGTCTGACTCTTGATTTTGGCTCAGGTCATGATCTCACGGTCCTTGGGATCGAGTCCCGCATCTGGCTCTGTGCTGACAGCGTGGAGCCAGCTTGGGATTTTCTCTCTCTCCCTCTCTCTCTGCCCCTCCTTTGCTCGCTCTCTCAAAAAAATAAATAAAAATAAACTTAAAAAAAACTATTAAAAGGTAAAGTTTACAATTTATTGGCTTTTATATATTCACAAAGTTGTGCAACTGTCACCAGAACCCCTTTTTGAACATTTTTGTTCCTCTGTAAAGAAACTCTATACCCATTAGCAGTTACTCTCCATTTTACCCCAGCATCCTTCCCATTCCCATCCCAGAGTTTCCACCAATTTAGTTCTGTCTCTACTGATTTTTCCTACTCTGGATGTTTTATATAAATGGAGTCTTACAATATGTTGTTCTTCATAACTGGCTTTCACTTAGCATATTGTTTTCAATGTTCATCCAGGTTGTAAGCATTTACTGGTAGTACTTCATTTCTTTCTGTTGCCAAATAATATTCCATTGTGTGGATATATCACATTTTGTTTATCCATTCATCAGTTGAGGGACACTTGGATTTGCACTGTTTGGCTATTGTGAATAATGCTACTATGAATATTTGCACAGGTTTTTGTGTGGATATATATTTTCATTTCTCATGAGTATATACCTAAAGATGGAATCTCTGGGTAATTTGTCATCTCTGTGTTTAATATGTTGAGGAACTTCCGACTTTTTCAAAGCAGCTGTACCATTTCCTATTCCTACCAAAAGTGTATGAGGATTCCATTTCCTCCACATTCTTGTCAACACTTTGTTATTTGTCATTTTGATTATAGTCATCCTAGTGGGTATGAAGTGGCTTTGATTGCGATTTTGATTTCCATTTCCCTGATGGCTAATGATGTTTACCCTGTATCCAAGTACTTATCTGCCATTTATATATCTTTTTTTGGAGAAACATCTATTCAAATCTTTTGTTCATTTTTAAATTGACTTTTTTTAAAAATTATTGAGTTGTAGGGGGTTATTTATTTATTTAAAATGTTTTATTTATTTTTCAGAGAGAGCCAGAGCACATGATGGGGAGGGGCAGAGAATAGGGGACAGAGTCTCTGAAGCAGGCTCTGCGCTGACAGCAGTGAGCTTGATGCGGGGCTCAAACTCATGAACCATAAGATAATGACCTGAGCTGGTCAGACACTCAACCAACTGAGCCACCCAGGCGCCCTGAGTTGTAGGAGTTCTTCACATATTTTAGATACAGGTCCCTTATCAGATAGGTAGTTTGCAAAATTTTTCTCCTATGGACCGAAGTTTTTAATTTTGATGGTGTCCAATTTATTCAATTTTTTGTTGTTGTGGCTTGTGCTTTTTGTATTATATCTAAGAAACCATTGCCTAATCCCAAGCCATGAAGATTTATGCCTGTGTTTTTTCCTAAGACTTTTATAGTTTTAACTCTTACATTTGTATCTTTGATCTAGTTGGAGTTAATGAATTGATTTTGTGTATGATATGAGGTAGGGTCCAGCTTTGTTCTTTTCCATGTGGTTTTCCATTTTTCCCAGTACCATTTGTTGAAAAGATCTTTCTATCCCAATTTAATTGTCTTGGCCCCCTTATTGAAAATCAGTTATCAGTAAACGCAAGGATTTATTTCTGGACTTTCAGTTCTATTTCTACATGTCTGTCCTTAGGCCAGTACCAACCTATTTTAATTAGCTTTCTAGTAATGTTATGTTATTTTTTTCCCAGCAGGGTTAAAGCTGGCATTCACTAATCAGGATCAAGTGTCTCTTTTAACTTAATCAGTGTAAACATCATTTAAAATTGTTATATACACCTTATTTTTAATGAATTAATAAAATATTAATTTTGCCAAAGATTTTTTCTAGGATTTTTAGATTAAATTATACTCTTCGACAAATTCATCAACTGTATTCCACTTTAACCAAATCAGTGAGGAAAAAAGTGATCCTCAGTTTAGTCAAGATCTTCATATTAATGGAAACCCACAGTGAGTCATCAGTATTTGTAAGGTATGACTGGGGATGCTAATGGATCTCAGTAACTCCTGTTAAAATCCTTTACTTTAGGCTGTAAAGCTGACTACATGTCAAAGTCCAAGCACCTTTGCTTATCCCTCCCCATCTCTCCCCTGTACTTCATCTCTTCATCCTGAACTCTAAGCCTCATCTGCCTCCCAGCTGTGGTCTGACACAGACATGCCTGCAGTGCCCACCATTCTCAGCCCTTCCAGCATGGTCCTCTTGATGCCTCCAGGCTCTGCTTAGATGCTTCCCTTCCTTGGGGATGGCCTTCCCCACTTTAGTTTGTTACTCTCCCTTGTTTAGTGAGACATACCCTTTCTTGGCCCCCACAGCTCCCAATGCAGGTCTTTGTTGTGGCACTTACATTGTAACCATCATCCTTTAACTGTTGTCTCTCCCTCTGACCTCAGTTGAGCCCCTCAGGAGCTGAGTGGTTTTTGTGACGTACCTGGGGCTTCACATAGTTCTTGTATGTAGTAGAGGCACAGGTAGGGCGAGTTGTAAGACTATGGTTTGATTATTATTTTTAGAGGAACATCTGGCTTTTGACAGGATGAAAAAAAGGCATTCATTTTGTATTCACACCAGTCCCTATAACTCCTCTACTCAGATCATTTACAGGATCAGAAAGAGTAAAATCTTTACTTTTAGAATGTCTCACTTGTATGGAACTGCTCCCATGTGCTGCCATCCTGCTCCCTCAGTAGCAGCTCACCATCAGTGTGATATTTATTTTATGTTATTTGACTAACGTAATTCCCAGACAGAGATGTGCAGCCCAAACTTGTTTAACAATATTGGCCTTCCTTCCGTTTCTAAGGAATTTTCTATTTTTCCTGAGCCCAGAGAACTTTTTTCTAGAAAAGCTGTATTTTCAGAAGAGAGCTGAGAAGAAAGTAAGGCTTTTGCTCCAATGCGTGGGAAGCGGTTTCAGTGATGGGAATCAGCAGAGTGGAGGGGTGTAGGGCAGGTAGACCAGGAAAAGCAGACCCATGGAGAGTAAGCTTGAGTAGACCCCAGGGCAAGACTGAGGAGGGGGGAGGTGATGACAGGAGGTGTGGACAGGGCTGGTGTGGAGGAAAACCCTGAGAAGAAGCAGGAGAAGCTTCTTGTAGAACCTCGGTGATGGGAGAGGCCATGGAGAGGTATGCCACTGAGAAGAGATGAAGACAAACATAGCAAGCCAGTGAAGAAGATGAGGCCAGGGCAGGAAGTGGGACAGACGGTGCAGTGCACAAGATGGAAGGAAATACAGGGCATTGATGCCCTTGCTTAGGTGAGTATCAGTTTGAAACTCACATCCCGCTCCACTGCCTCACTGGCATCTCCAGGACTCCCTCTCAGGGACTCCAAAGCACTGCACTGTCCAGTATTTTCAAGTCCCAAGTGTAAAGGCCTCCTATCATATGAACCTTCTACTAAAACCAGTGAAAGGAAGAGAGAAAGCTTCTATGAAGAAAAGAAGGCAGGACTGTGGCTGGCTTCCACTCCAGTCATGTGACCGAGAGCGGAGGGGCACCCTAAAAATGCTTGCCTTTGGAAGGTGGGAATGAGGAACAACATGAAGAAAGGTAGTTCTGTGGGATGGGTATCCAAGAAGCTGGGAGATTTGGGACAATGAAACATTAGGAGAGACTTTTGTGGAGCCTCAGGGGCTGGTGAGTTCTCAGCATTCAACAAAAGAAAAAGCACACAAATCAAGAGAGAAAGGGGTTTTTGTGGAGTGATGGAGCAGTGTCTACTCCTCGGGGCAGTGGAGACTGGGTCCTCTCCTGTGTATGTCTGATCTAAAGCTTTTCTATAGGCCATTAGAGTGTCAGCCCATTCGTTTCCTACTCCTTACCTCTCCATTTCTGGTATTTCCTTGATATTTCCGTTTCTTTTGAGTTCTGCTATGTACTTAAGCATGTTTTTCTTTTACCCAGATTTTGTGTGTTTTTAGCAGGAGGGTCTCCTTTATCTTTGTCAGATTCCCGATTCTGCTTTTAGACATGTGCTCCTTTAAAAAAATTTTTTTAAATGTTTATTTATTTTTGAGGGACAGAGAGAGAGAGAGAGCGTGAGTGCAAGAGCGCAAATGGGGGAGGGACAGTGAGAGACACAGAATTTGAAGCAGGCTCCAGGCTCTGAGCTGTTAGCACAGAGCCCAACACGGAGCTCAAACTCACAAACCGTGAGACCATGACCTCAGCTGAAGTTGGACACTTAACCAACTGAGCTACCCAGGTGCCCTGTGGACATGTGTTCCTTTTACTGCAAGGCTATATATTTTTTTAAGTATGGTGCACTTTTTACTCCATATGTAACAGGCTGGTAGTATGGCTTGAACCTGCAGACTGTATGTATATGTATCTATATCTATACCTATTTCTATAATCAGTTACCTTTTCAACTTGGGCCAGTAGTCATGAAAGAACGAGGTTACCATCCCTACTTTAAATGCGATAGTGTGCTTACTTTTAAGGCTTAAGGAAGATGAGAGCTTTACAATCACCTATTAGATCATTTCTGTTTAGGTTGCTTTTTAATTGTTATCTACTTACAAAAATTATTCTAAAGATTATGGTTATAATTCACAACACAATAAAGAATGCTTTTGCATTTTTTTGTAAAATGTTATTTTCAAAGTTAGAAAATTAGAAAAGCAAACTTTAATTGTGACTTATGTTCTGAAACTTTGAAAGAAGGATGATATTAACATAAATATTTAAAAGAAAAATGCATCAGCTTTAAGGTTCTTGAAGGTTTTCATCAAATTATGGTCTTTTTTAAATTTAAGTCTTCGAAGAATTCTCTCTTTTGTTTTTAAACTTACTAGAAATTTCAGATGCATACAATAGATTATCCAATGAGTCCCCTCTTATCCATCACGCAGCATCGCATTTTTAACATATGGCCAAATGTTATTTCATTTACCCCTGACTTGTTCTTCCTGCCCCCCACTCCCACATAATTTTAGGTAAATCCTGGATATCATATATTGTACACATGAGTGATGCAATGTATTTGACTCTAAAAAATAAGGTGTTTTAAATTTTTTAAGATGTTTATTTCTGAGAGAGACAGAGACCGAGTGCGAGCGGGGAGGGGCAGGGAGGGAGACAGAATCTGAAGCAGGCTCCAGGCTCCTAGCTGTCAGCACAGAGCCCAGTGCAGGTGTCTAGCCCATGAACTGAGAGATCATGACCTGAGCTGAAGTCAGATGCTTAACCGACTGAGGCACCCAGGTGCCCCTAAGTTTTCTTTTCTTTTTTTTTTTTTTAATGAGCAGAGTGCCATTAAGGTTTTTTTTTAATGTTTATTTATTTTGAGAAAGAGAAAGCGTGGATGTGCACAAGTGCACAAGTCGGGTTGGGGCAGAGAGCGAGGGAAAGAGAAAATCTCAAGCAGGCTCCATACTGTTAGTGCAGAGCCTGACTCAGGGCTCAATCCCACAAACCACGAGATCATGACCTGAGCCAAAATCAAGAGTTGGATGCTTAACCTACTGAGCCATCCAGGCATCCCAAGGGAGAAAAAAAATTCTTGATGTCATCAGATATATAGTCCGTCTTCAGATTTCTCTATCTCTTCAATTCTATTATAGTTGGGTTGTTCAAATGAGGGTCTAAACAAGGTTGGTCCACACATTCACTGCATTTGATTGATTCTCTTTACAATAGGTGACTATCTCTTTGAACTTAGGGGAACGTCCCTCCTGTTTTTTTTTTTCTTGTTGTTTACTTATCAGAGAAACTAGGTCAAGTGTCCTCTGGAATTTCCCACATTTTGGGTTTGGCTGGCTGCATCTGCATGGTGGCGTTAATATTCTTCCAGCCCCTGTATTTCCTGTAAACTGGTAGTCAGACCCACACTCTTGATGAGGTCAGATCCCTTGTATGTTGTTGTTTCTTATGCAAGAATACTTTGTGCTAGATAGGGTGTATTTCCTGTTGCCACTCATTGGGAAGCACATGTCTTGTTATATCTCTCTTAATTTCATGGTAAGAATGTGTATACGATGAAGTTGGAGCAGTATTTTTTATTTGTTCATTTGATACTTATATTATCAGTAAATACTGTGTAAGCAGAACAACATTAAAAAGTTCTCTTTACACATTCTTCTAAGTTTTTCCTTGTTTAGACAGTGAAGACAGGAATATCAAGGTAGTGTTTCGGAAATAATAAAACCTGAGTCATAGCAAACATCGTACATTTCTTGTTAATCTGAGTCTGTGTGTGATCTGATTAGCATCTTAATTACGATTATAAGTCATTGCATACCTATCACTTTAATTTTTACATATCAAATTGATGTACATTTTAGGTGAACTGTAGGGACTTGTGGAAGATAAAAAATGAAAAGTATGTGGTGATTTTATTTTTTTTTTCTGTGAAAAGGTAGATCATCTGGCAGTTAGAGGGAGAGAGAGAAAAGAAAACAAAGGAGGCATGAGACTTGTTCTTTGAAATCCTCCAGAGAGGCGATAATAATTGAGCTAATATGCATTGGCTTCTCATAAATTGCCTTGGTAGTTTGGGCCTTGAGTGCCTTAGAAATTAGCTTTCTCCCTATGCCTCTTCACTGTTGCTATAGTGCTCCTGCTAGAGGCCTCTTTGTTTGTGTTTAAGGAGCAAGGGTGATTTCTCTCCTATATTCACTTACAGGACTTGCATTTTGTGTTTATCTTCAAGAACTTTGTAATGTACCACCACCATTACTCTAGCAAGACTCTTGCTACTAATTCCATACCAGTAACTCAATAAAATAAGATTTAGAGCAGTGACTTCCAAACCTGAACTGTGCATCAGAATCCCTTGGAACTCTTCAAAAAGAATACAAGTGTCTGCAACTTTCCCAGATCTACATCAGATTCTTGGGTGCTAGGGATACAAGAATCTGTAGAGTTGAAAATGACCCCAGCCTTGGAGCTTCCGACTCCCCATGTGATTTAAATATGAGCAGTGGGCTTATGATTGGGCCTTGGAAAGACTCTAGACTAGTTGGTGGTTACTTAAACTTCATAGTGGTTTATTTAAGAACTGTGAGATAGCAGGATTGATGATAAACTTTGGGAATGTTTACTGTTTTTGTACATGACTCAAGTGAACACATCAAAAATTGAAAAAAGACCTAGCACATTTTAAAATGGAATACAAATCCCAACTGAGGGGATTTGTTTGTTACAAATTTGAGGAGAATGTTTGTTACAAACAAATGCTGAATAGAAAATATAGAACAGAAGATAGTCTACATAAACATTGTAGGAGAAAGCAGTTCACTGCATGTCCTTAAGGACAGAGCCACAAATCTGTGATGCGCCTATTACAAAAGCTAATAAATTTGAAAACTTAGGTGAAATGGAAACAAATACTGTTCTCATTGCTAAATCACTAAAAGTGTTCCTTTTATAATCAAGGGTACCACAGCGATTCCTACTAGGAACAATATTCAACATTTACTGGAGATTCTAGCCCAAACTATAAGTCAGGAGAAAAAATACAGATGGGAAATTTGGAAATAAAGAATAAAAGTGTCATGAAAAGTCTAAGGGAAATATAGTGACCAATTATTAGAATTAATAAGAGGGTTTAATAGATTTTTCAGTTGCAGGTCAGCATACAAAAGTCAATTGCAACAGCAGACAATTTGAAAATGTAATTTTTAGGAAGCAATATATGTGATGGCAACAATAAAAAATAGGAAGTACCTCATAATAAACTTAATAAAGTATGCAAGAATGTTACATAGAAAAATTCTAAACTTTACTGAAAGACGTTTTTTTAAGTCCTCAAAAATAATTGGGAGGTCTGCCATGTCAAATATATAGGAAGTCCCATTTGTCTCCAAATTGGTCTATAAATTCAGGGCCTTTCTAATCAAACTGTCAATTTTTTCATGCAACTTGACAAGCTAACATTAAAAGCTATAGGAAAGCATAAAGGACCAGGAGTAATTCTTGATGAGGACTAGAAACAGCTTCGAGGGTCAAGAAAGGAACTTGCCCTACTGGATATTAAGGTTTATTGTAAATAAAGCTTAGGTAATTAATACAGTGCATATTGACTGATAAGTCAATGGAATAAAATAACTCTAAAAGAGAGGCCTAGGGGCGCCTGGGTGGCTCATTAGGTTAGATGTCTGACTTCAGATTGGGTCATGATCTTGTGGTTCGTGGGTTCAAGCCCAGTGTCGGGCTCTGTGCTGACATCTCGAAGCCTAAAGCCTGCTCCGGATTCTGTTGTCTCCCTCTCTCTCTGCCCCTCCCCTGCTCTGACTCTGTCTGTATCTCTCTCAAAAATAAACAAACATTAAAAAAGAGAGAGGCCTGTATATGGCAGAACCAGCTTTACAGATCAGTAGGAACCATCTTCTAGTGAATATTAAATTGGAAAAGAGTGAAAGTGGATTCCTAAGTGGTAACATACACAAAGTTCATGTACATTGAGTTTTTTAAAGAAAAATCAGGTTATAAAGCAGCTTTTGTCATGTGATTCCATTTTTGTAAAAAGAAATAGGAATATATGTGTGTTTATATGTCTTCAGAAAAGACCTGGAGGTCATCAAAAGTCAAGGTGAAAAAAGTAACTGTTTCTGGGTGGTTGGATTATTGGTGATTTAACTTTATAAACCTTTTTATTTTTGTCCAGTTGGTTTTTTTTAAAACACATTATATATACATTACTTTGAATTAGAATTTTTTTTCATTTTGAGTTTTTTCATGTAGCTGTTCTTATTTGTCTATTCTTCTAGATTAATTTTAGAATTAATTTGGCAACTTTGAAATTGCTCCCTACTCTTACCACGCACACACAAAAATGTTTTCATTGTGATCCTGATTGGAATTGTCTGGTACGTAATAGGCATTCAGTACATGTTTGTTAAATAAATAAATATGGGAACAATGCACATCTTTATAACAATTAGCCCTTCCAACCCAGAACTTGGTGTTTTACTCAAACCTTCCAAGTCCATTTTTTAAAAAATGTAAGTTTTGTGATTTTTAAACTACAGATCTCACACATTCATACGATTAATGATTTCTAAAATTGCATAATCTTTTCATTTTCCCCCACATTGAGTCAAACCCTTAGCTGTGTATCTTTAATGTCAGGACTTAGAGGTGTCAGAATGATTTAAATGTAGATAAACATGTCCTGTGTAGTGAGGTTAAGGACCTGGGTTTATTTAGCTTAGAATAAATGACTAGATTGAAACTGACTACCTATCTCCAAGCATTTGGTAGCAGCCAGCTTTCTTTCATCTCTGCTGAAAGCAGAACACAAGAAAATGAACTTCAACTGCAGTGCGAGGAATTTAGATTACAAATTGTCAACTGGTGGTGCAAAGCTGAAGCTGCCTTCAGAAAAACTGTACTTGGACTGCTATATTTTAGTTCATTGCTAATTTAAAATTTGGGAGATTTCATATAAAAATTTAGATATTTAGCTTTTCTGGAAAGGCCTAAAATTTGGTACCCTGGTGCCCTAATTTCCAGTGGCAGCTGATGCTGGAGTTCAATAGCTTCTGTCCCCTTTTAACCAGGCATGTGCTTTCTCTGGTTTCCAGAGTCCAAACCCAGCCTTTTTGCTGTCTTGTCCTTTAAAGCATCAAAGTTTGCAATCTCATTTCAAATGGTAAAGGAAGAATTAAGTCACACATGCCTAGGTTTGGCATCTTCTCATTTGGCATTTGGTGGTGTTTTTAAAATATGATTTAAATATGATCCTGGCTAATAAGCAGGAAGTGAGCTAGATGGCTGTTCAAAGATGTTTCTTGTCCTGTGATTCTGCAATCCTGTTCGAATAGTCCAGTGGTTCATCAACTCTTTTTCTCATTGCACATGGTCATAGAATCTCAGAGTTGGAATGGACCCCCTGCAAGAGAGGGAGGCCACAGAGGATATGCTTCATCTGGTGCTTCTCATCTTATACACAGGAAGTTTGAAAGTTGTTGCAAGAGCGGCCTGCTTGAACAGCCAACAGTTCAAACAACCAGCTCCCTCATTTAGAAATAAAAGATCTGTTTCTTGGGTCACCTGGGTGGCTCAGTTGAATAAACTTCCAACTCTTGATTCTGGTTCAGGTTATGATCTCACAGCTTGTGAGATCAAGCCCAATGTCGGGTTCCATGCTGACACTACAGAGCCTGCTTGGGATTCTCTTTTCCTTTCTCTCTTTGCTCCTCCCCCTCTTGCACTCTTTTTCTCTCTCAAAATAAATAAACAAAATCTCTGTTTCTTTTATACATAGTTATTTAAAGGTGAGTGAAGGGTTTTGTAGGGAACTTTGAGATTTTCATAAGTGCCCAGTTCTATCATCCTCATTATTATGCATCGTCTGGCAGAGTTATGATTGTGGGAGCCATCATTTTGAATATCATTTTGTCTGTGCTTGAACATTATCTAAACATGGTTTTCATACCTGATGTTAAGGGCATATTTTTATAAACAAAAAAAAAAATAGGAAAGCAGTATGGGAAAGAAAGCTAAAGTGATAATTTCTCAATTTGTTTTATTCTAATTTGTGTCTGCCTGAGCTTTCTCACTGAATGGTAACATTCTCTGATGGTCCCATAGATAGTAAAATTAATAGCACATGGGGCCAGTGGTATTGCATACAAAGTCAATGAAGTGACAGGTAGAAAATTGTTTTTCTAAGTAAATTTGGCCTCAAGTAATCATTTTGTTCGTAGGTTTTTGGTTTGTTTGTTTTGTTTTTTTTTTCATGGAACTAACTAGTTTGCCCCATTTGTTTTGGCCTCAAATAGACATAGCTTTATTGTGACTCAGCGTCCAGTACTGTCCTTATTTAAGAACGTGAAATGTTATCTCAAGGGATCCTTTTGGAGTCTCTAAATATCTTGGGTAATAAGTGAAATTTTTAGCCCAGGACCAAATATTCCACTTACCCACCCAAATTTTTTCCCAGTTGTGGTCTTAAACTAGGATCCTGTGTGTGTGTGTGTGTTCTTAAACTTATGGTAAGACTTGTTTTTTGGTTCCCACAGAGCAACCCCTGTCCCCAACCCCACCCATCACCAACAATGGTGAAGATCACACTTAGGCCTATAACATGTTTCAAAGGGCCCCATAAGGGCTTTTCCAAAGTCTCCATCTCACACCCAACCTCCCTGTATATGTTCTAAGTGATGATATCACACTTGTGATTTCTCTACCGTTGGCCATCTTATAAGGACAGATGTGACTTACTGAATGGACAGTTTCAGAAGTAATGAGTTATAATTCATTTTTTCCTGAATGAAATAGCTTTAAAACACACATATTCTTCATTTTTTAAAATAGCTGTATATGTTCTTGGTCTAGTCTAGCATGGATGAAGACATTGTCAGTACTCAGTAGCTATCAGCCCCTTTCTTCCTACCCTCTTATTAAATCTCACCAGGTCTTCAGATGGAGAATGAGAGCTGACTCATGACCTCAGACTGGAAACAGTCACAAGTCTGAACTGGTACATAGTGTGGAGCTGCTTCCAGGTCAGCACACAGTCATCTGATTGTCACAAAGTGCCCTTTCTTAGAACAAGAATGAGACCACTACCCCACCTGCTTACCTTTGCTAAAAATTTAAGTGTTTATAAATTTAAGATCTCACTTCTTTGAAATTATCTTTAGGACTAAATATTCAAGTCATCTGTGTTCCAGACTTTGAATTATAATTACAGTGTTAGTTTGAACCTGCTCTTTCCTGCAGAACTTAAAGGAAGCTGTCAAAACTAATAAAGGGCTGGCATTGTAAAAGAGCATGCAGGTTGAAAATTTGTATTTAGGCAACTGAGATCTTATTTTTTTTAACTGCAAATTCTGAATGGAGGTCACTCTACAGGACAACTAGCCTGATCCCTTTAAAAGGTCATAATTAAGAATAAAAGGAAGGGAGACATTATTCTAGATTACAGGAATGTAAGAGACATAACCAAATGCAATGCATGATCTTTGGTTGGATTCTAATTCAAGAGGAGGTTCATTGATACACATTTTGGGGATAGTTTGGGAAATTTGAGTATGGACTGGTTATTTGACAGACCAATAATGTCATGCTCAGTTTTGATCATACTATCTTGGTGATATAGGAGGATGTCTTGTTATATGTGAGTCTGTGCTCACATATTTAGGAGTAAAGTGTCATGACATCTAATGTATTTTGAAATGGTTTACCAAATATGTATTTGAAACATGACAGAATATTAACCATTATTGAGTTTAGATGGTGGGGTTTGGGGGGTCATGGCACTGTTTTTCTACTTTTCTGGATGTTTGACATTTTTCATCATTGTCAGTGATGTTACTGATAATGAAGAGGTCATCTCAGGGAGAGAAGTATTATGGGACAAAATAGGCCTTCCTACTTTGAGGTTGCCTTGTTTGGGACAAGGCTTGGCTGGAGGAGAGCCAGGCTGTGTTGGGTGGGGCCAGCTAGGAAGCAGTGCTTACCTGTCCTGAAGTCCTGATGGCTCAGCAGGCCACTTGGAGGCATTTTCCCAGGCTCCACGTGGTCTCAGAAGAGCTGTGGGAGAGGGCTTCTCATTGTGATGTGCTATACCATGGACTTGCCTTGACAGCATAGGGGAAGTTCACATCACCTTGGCTATGAGTCTCTTGGAAAACAAGTGAAGCTGGATAGTTTTACAGTAAAAACTCCATGTTGGATATTTGTTCTCAGTGTCTTGGGACTATGAAATAGAACAACCCAAATACACGAGCACTCCCTTAAAAACTATTACTCACTACAACACGGTACTACTTAAAACTAATCTACCACTCTGCTAAGCCAGGGTGGAATTTGTTCAACCCGTATTTGATTTTTTTTGTTGTTGTTTTTCCCTTTCTATTCATGAAGTCTCTGAATTTCTAATAAAGCCATTTTGGAGCGGTTTATTTAGACAGAATATGAAATAAAATAGTAGAACTCTGATTTGTCCTTAAAACATGGACTACCCTTTCTCTCATTAATATTACCGAGTCCCTACCCCTCCTCCTTTTCTTAGAGACTTAATTCTCTTTGATGAACTACCAGGTGAGTCAGAAGATGTTAATGTGGTAACAGATCATCATTTCGGGCCCCATCGGAGGTTGGGAGGTCTGTACGAAGATAAAGCAGCAGCTCTTTACAACGTTTGGAATGCCAGAGGCATAAACTGGAGACTTTGGGGGCTGCTTGGAGGCCAGGGGAGAAGGTTGACTCTTGTTAGTACTGGATGTCAAATGACATTAAGCAGTGCAGAAATATAGATTATGTCTAGAAATACACATATCTGAAGACTGCTGGTAGAAAGATGATTCCACAACAGAATTTTCCTTCTAAGTCCCAGTCTCTTCCTGTGTCTAAAGACAGTCTTCTCAGATTTAGGAGGACCACAATAGCTGTCAAGAAAACAGACATACTTAAATGTGATTTACAAGTGCCTCAGAATCTCAGAATGCCATTGTCAGGTAGTTTTCGAGTGAAAAGATTCTCACTTTACAATTTCCATTTTGTCCCCCAACCCGAGTCTCCTACTGACTCCAGTTCTGTGCATTTAGAACACCAGTGTTAGCAAGCTTGCGGTTTAGGCCCGGAGAAGGGAAAAGCAAAGGGCCTCCTGGATTCTTTGCCAAGTTGCTGTTTGATTGTAGAGAATAGTGGAACTTTGCTTTAGCTCTGAATAAGGACGAAATCTCAGTGGCCTGCTGAACTCTGTGAAGTTAATTACATTAAAGAGCAAAGATAAGAATGTAGTCTTTATCACTGCCTGCTATCTATGGATAAATGAAATACATCTCTGTAAGCATTTCGAGTCAGTATATTTCAGTGGCAGTGACTTTCTCTGTTTATATATCAAAATTAGTTTGCCATAAGAACTGAATCTTTTGTGTTTAATCTCTCTTCAAGTTCTCTTTAAACAATAAAGTTTCCTATGGCCAGTGGAATTTGGATTAAGCAGGTGAAAATCTTTTTTACATGTTAAGTTTGCCATTTCTCTTGTCGATGCCATGGTGGGGAGTATTCATTGAAATCATAACAAGTCCCCAGTTTAGGAATGATTCTCTTTAGCATAATCCTATTCTGGGGGGTGGGATGGATAGGAGATACTCAGTTCTCCTAGTAATTTCAGTCATAAATCACTTAGAATTTTCTTATACTGCTCTCTTTTTCTTTTTTTTCTTTTTTTTTAAATTTTTTTTTACATTTATTTATTTTTGGTAGACAGAGAGAGACAGAGCACAAGTGGGGGAGGGGCAGAGAGAAAGGGAGACACAGAATCCGAAGCAGGTTCCAGGTTCTGAGCTGTCAGCCCAGAGCCCGATGCGGGGCTCGAACCCACAGATCACGAGATCATGACTTGAGCCGAAGTCGGACGCTTAACCAACTGAGCCACCCAGTCGCCCCATACTGCTCTCTTTTTCTGTAGGGAAACATGTCATATTGAGACTGTTGCTTAACTGACCAAGTAAGCTTTCTTTATCACCCAAGGTATCTCCAGATACCATGCTTCCTGAATTGGAGCTGTAGTTTTCATAGTCGACTTCAGATTTAGCCCCTTCCTGATAATAACATTCTATTGCTGGATATTTTGTACAGGGAAAAGATTTTTGAAAATCCGAGTCTTAATCACTAGAGCTGTAAGTGTTACCAGCAAAGGCAGAATGACTTACATACTGCATTTTATTGTTATTCACACCTTTGGAAGACTGACATTATAAATCATTACTTTCAAAATCACTGTAAAATTTTTCTGTCTGTATTCATAGATCCTTTCTTACAGTCTCCACCAGCCCCCCCACAGCAGTAGGACAGATAAACAGATGTGCAAATCACTTCTATTCTCTCACTGACCTAAGGAATAAAGGATTTGTTTTAAAGCACTCAGAATAATGCCCGTGGTGTACATATTTTGTTTGACGTTTTAAGCAGAAGAAAGGCACATGACCAAAATGCAATCTGTTTCAAGTGTTTTAGGAAAAAATATATTTCATCTCTGTAAATCTGGAGATTATGCTATCATAGACGTCACTCTTATTTCACAATCCCCATGACTAAAGCAGTTGTGCTGTCAAAGCTGTAGCTTGTGTAGACAGACATCAAATCTGCAGTCACTGATGTTCTGGATCTTCTACAGGGGTGTGAGAAGGATACTGAACGTAAAAGTGGGAATTTCTTTGCATTTTTTTAAAATAAAAGTTATTTCAAAAACAATTATAACCATGGACTTTGAAAAATCTGAAGGTCCTGGAGACCACCTCTTATAACACCTGGCCCTTTCAATTTCATGGATATAATACTGTCTCTGAGGTTGTTTTACAACCCGGAGATGCTTACCCTCTTTGGTAGGACAGTTTTACTTAATGTTTTTAAGAAAGTCATCAACAGAGTAGTTTATACCTGGAGGTGGGTGGAAGGGAAGGAAGAGAGGAGGGAGGGAGGAAAGCAGAGAGAGAAGAAGGAACTGTGCTGGTACTTTTTGTGAAATTCTGTTGCTACCCTATAAGATGAATGGTAATGTCTCCATTTTCATATGGAATGTACTCCTTTGTACCAGGCTCCTTTACTTGACATTTTTTTTTTTTGAGATTTTTTTTCTGATATCGCCTGTAGTTGTAGTTTATACATTTTTAGGGACAGGGTAGTATTTCACCATGACTATGCCCCCTTCCCTTTAAATGTAAGTTTCAGGTGTACATCTTTATAATTCGACATCTGTATACACTACGAAGCTTGTTTAACATCTGTCACTGTCTAGTTAACCCTCTTGACCCATTTCACTCCCCAACTCTGCCCCATAACCACTACTCTTGCTGTTTTGTTTGTTCATTTGTTTGGTTTTTCAGACTCCATGTATGAGTGAAATAATACAGTATTTGTCTTTCTCTGCCTTACTTCATTTAGCCTAATATCTTCAAGGTCCACCTGTGTTGTCGTAAATGGCAAGATTTCATTATTTTTTATGTTTGAGTAGTCCATGGTATAAATGTACCACATCCTCTTTATCCATCCATCTGTCAATAAGCACCTAGACTGTTTCTGTATCTTGGCTATTGTAAGTAATGCTGCAGTAAACATAGTGGTGCATGTATCTTTTTGAATTAGTGTTTTCATATTCTTTGGATAAATATTTCAGAGTGGAATTGAGGGGTCATACAGTAGTTCTGTTCTTAATTTTTTGAGGCCACTATAATTTCCATAGTGGCTACACCAATTTACATTCTCACCAACAGTGCACAAAGTTTCCATTTTCTCCACATCCTCACTAACATTTGTAATTTCTTGTTTTTGTTCGTTTGTTTTTTAGTAGCCATTCTAACAGATGTGAGGTGTTTTCTTATTGTGGTTTTAATATGCATTTTCCTAATAATTGGTGTTGAGCACCTTTGCATGTGCCTGTTGGTCATCTGTATATCTTTGGAGAAATGTTGATTCAAATCTTCTGCCCATTTTTAAATCAGGTTGGTTGATTTGTTGTTGTCAAGTTGTATGAATTCTTTATGTATTTTGGATATTAACTCCTTATCAGATATATAGTTTGCAAAAATCTGCTTCCATTTAGTGGGTTGCCTGTTCATTTTGTTGACGGTTCCTTTGTTGGGTAGAAGGTTTTAAGCTTGATGTAGCCCTATTTGTGTACTTTCACTTTTGTTTCCCTTGTCTTTGTAGTCAGATCCACAAGGATGTTGCTAAGACTGATGTCAAGGAGTTTATATTTTCTTCAAGGCATTTTATGGTTTCAGGTCTTAACATTCAAGTCTTTAATGCATTTTGAGTTAATTTTTGTGCATGGTATAAAATAGCGGTCTAGTTTTATTCTTTCGCATGTGGCTGTCCGATTTTTCCAACATCATTACTGAAGAGACCATCCTTTCTCTATTGTATGTCCTTGGCTTGTTTGTCATAAACTAACTGTCCATATATGTGTGGGTTTATTTCTGGGCTCTCTATTCTGTTTCATTGGTCTGTGTGTCTGTTTTTGTACTGATACCATAGTGTTTTGATTTACTACA
Source organism: Panthera pardus (assembly GCF_024362965.1). Lineage (NCBI taxonomy): Eukaryota > Metazoa > Chordata > Mammalia > Carnivora > Felidae > Panthera > Panthera pardus. Next base: position 36,403,123 of record NW_026526821.1, read on the forward strand.
GCTTTGTAGTATAGTTTGAAATCAGAAAGTGTGATACCTCCAGCTTTTTTCTTCTTTCTCAAGATTACTTTGACTATTTGGCATCTTTTTTGGTTCCATACAAATTTTAGAATTGTTTATTCTAGTTCTGTGAAGTATGCCACTGGAATTTTGATAGGTGTTGCCATTAATCTGTAGATTATGTTGGGTAGTATAGACATATTCACCATATTAATTCCAATCCATGAACACAGAATATTTTTCCATTTATTTTTATCTTCTTCAATTTCTTTTGTCAGTGTCTTATAGTTGTCAGTGTCTTATAGTTATCAGTGTTCAAGTCTTTCATCTCCTTAGTTAAATTTATTACTAAGTATTTTACTCTTTTTCTGATGCGGTTGTAAATGGGATTGTTTTCTAAATTTCTTTTTCTAATGTTTTGTTAGTTATATATAGAAATACCACAGATTTTTGTATATTGATTTTGTGTCCTGCAACTTGAATGAATTCATTGGTTCTAACAGGTTTTTTTGGTGAATTCTTTAGAGTTTTCTATATATAGTATCATGTCATCTACAAATAGAGACAGTTTTACCTCTTTTCTGGTTTGGATGCCTTTTATTTATTTTTCTTCCCTAATTGCTATGGCTAGGACTTCTGAGACTATGTTGAATAAAAGTGGTGAGGGTGGGCATCCTTGTCTTGGTTCTGATGTTAGAGCTTTCAGCTTTTCACCATTAAGTGTGATGTTAGCTATAGGATTGTCATATGTGGTTTTGATTACACTGAGGTATATTTCCTCCATACCCACTTATTGAGAGTTTTTATCCTAGATGGGTCTTGCATTTTGTCAGATATTCTTTTTCCCCACATCTATTGAGATGATTATGTGATTTTATCTTTAATTTTGTTAATGTGATGTTCAGTGTTGATTGATTTGCAGATGTTGGACCATCCTGGCATCACTGGAATAAATCTCACTTGATCATGGTGTATGATTCTTTTAATGTATTGTTGGATTTGTTTTGCTAATATTTGTTGTGGATTTGGGGATCTATGTTCATCAAGGATATTGAGGGTTTTGTTAGACAATGTGCGTGCCTTAGGGGAGAGGGGCAGAGGGAGAGAGAGAGAGAATCCCAAGCAGGATCTTTGCTTGGTGCAGAACCCAATGCGGGGCTCCATCCCACAACCCTGGGATCTTGACCTGAACCAAAATCAAGAGTTGGATGCTCAACTGCCTGAGCCACCTTTGGCACCCCAAGGATATTGCTTTTAATTTTCTTTTTTTGTGGAGCCCTTGCTCTGGTTTTGGTATCAGGGTAATGCTCACCTTGTAAAATATGTTTGGAAGCTTTCCCTCCTTCAGTTTTTGGAAGAGTTGAAATGGATAGGTGTTAAATTTTCTTTGAATGTTTAGTAGAATTCTCCAGTGAAGCCATCTGGTCCTGGACTTTTGTTGTTGGGAGGTTTTTCAGTACGCTTTCAATCTCCTTACTAGTAATTGGTGTATTTAGATTTTCTATTTCTTCATTATGCAATCTTGGGAGATTGTAGGTTTCTAGGAATTTATTCATTTCTTCAAGGTTGTACAGTTTTTTGGCATATAATTTTTCATAGCAGTTTCTTACAACCCTTTGTATTTCTGCGGTATTGGTTGTAACATCTCTGATTTTATTTGAGTTCTCTTCTGTCTTTTTTCTTGGCAAGTCTAGCTAAGATTTTTCGGTATCATTTATCTTTTCAAAGAACTAGCTCTTTCTTCATTGATTTTTTTCTAATGTCTTTTTAGTGTCTATTTCTCTTCCAGTCATCATTATTTCCTTTCTTCTGTAAATTTAGGGTCTTGCTTGTTCTTCTTTCCTAATTCTTTAGTTGCAGAGCTAGATTGTTTATTTGAATTGTTTGTTTATTTCTTGAGGTAGGAATTTCCCTCATGGAACTGCGTTTGCTGCATCCTATGTATTTTGGTATGTCCTGTTTTTATTTTCACTGGTTGTAGATTATTTTTTAATTTCCCCTTTGGTTCCTTCAATAACCCATTGGTTGTTTAATTATTTGTTGTTTAATATTTTTATATTTTTTCTTATTTCTTCTAATGAATTTCTAGTTTTATACCATTGTGGTTGGAAGAGATGCTTGATATGATTTCAGTTTTCTTGAAATTATTGAGATTTGTTTTGTGGCCCAACTTGTGATCTGTCCTGGAGTATGTTCCATGATCGCTTGAGAAGAATGTGTATTCTTTTGGATAGAGTGTATATATCTATTAAGTCTGTCTGGTCTAACGTGTTATTTAAAGCTGATGTTTCTGTTTTAATTTTTTGTTGATGTTGTCTGGATGATCTATCCATTGATGAAAGTGGGGTATTAAAGTCTCCTGGTATTACTGTATTGGTTTCAATTTCTCCCTTTAGGTCTGTTAGTGTTTGCTTTATATGGTGCATATATATTTATAAATGTTACATTTTCTTATTGGATTGACATCTTTATGTAATGCCTTCTTTTGTTTTTTATTACAGTCTGTTTTAAAGTTTATGTTGTTTTATCTGAGTATACCTACTCCAGCATTCTTTTCATTTCCATTTGCCTGGAATACCTTTTTCCATCCCTCACTTTCAGTCTGTGTTCTTACTTCTGAAGTGAATATCTTGTAGGCGCATATAGATGGGTCTTCTTGTTGTTTTTTGATTGTTTGTTTGTTTGTTATCTATTTAGCACTCTGTATCTTTTGACTGGTGATTTTAGACCATTTACATTTAAAGTAATTATTGATAAGTATATGCTTATTGCCATTTTGTTAATTATTTTCTTGTTGTTTTTGTAGTTCCTCTCTATTCCTTTCTTCTCTTTCTCTCTTCTTTTTTGGTTTGATGGCTTTCTTTAGTGTTATCTTTAGATTCTTTTCTCATTTTCTTTTTGTATTTATTATGTATTTTTTCCTCATGGTTACCACAAGGTTCACATAAAATATCATATGTAAATAGCAGTCTGTTTTAAGTTGATAGCAACTTAATTTTAAATACATTCCAAAACTTTACCGTATTACTCCTTTCCCATGTTTTATATTTTTGATGACACATTTTACATCTTTACATTTTCTGCTGCCTGTAACTAATTATTGTAATTTGAGGGAAATTTACTACCTTTGTCTTTTAACCTTCATGCTTGCTTTGTAAGTGCTCGCTCCACTACCTGTGTTATATATTTTACTTTTCCAGTGAGATTTTTACTTTAATATATGGTTTTTTTTGTTATAATTAATAGTTCCATTTCTCTTGGGCTTAAAGAAGGCCTGTTAGCATTTCTTGTACGGCCGGTTAAGGGGTGATGAATTCTTTTAGCTTTTGCTTTTCTGGAAAGCTCTTAATCTCTCCTACAGTTTGGAATGATAATCTTGCTGGGTAGAGAATTCTTGGTTGAATTCATTGTAACAGATAAAGTAACTGAGCCACTTAAGGCACTGGAGACAATCCCAACCAGGTGCTCTGGCCAGTCCTCCTAGAAGAGCTCATAGTGTAATATTTACCCCTTTCTCTCATGTGAATCCCTCTATTGATTCTTTTTAATCTTTCATTTGTTAAATAATTATTGAACACATACTACATGGTAGGCACTAGGGAGGGCTGTGGGATTTAGTGGCAAACAAACTTGTAATCTAATGATATCCTCTTTTACCTTATAGGTTATGGCTTTCAAATCACAGCCTATTTCCTCAAGAGAGGGATACGCCTCCACTGTTTCAGAAGTTCACAGAATACTGGTAAGAAGCTGATATCTTGGATTGTCAAGCATTTTGCACTATTAGCTTGTCCTAGAGAAGGAATGAAAATTAAGGAATGAATATTACAACTTTCTTCGTTGCCTTTGTAAAATTGAAATACTGATTGAGAGTATTTCTAAACATTTGTGATTTTTTTTTTCAATTTTCACTGTTTTACTGCCTGTCTGAGAACTGTGAGCTGGGCCACATCAGGCTTTACTTTCCTGCTGCATCTCAGCACTTTCATTGAGCTTCCAGAATGATTTGACAGGCAGTTACACCATGAATCACTTCATCTTGATGCACACCAAGTCCCTGGGATACAGAGCAAGTGTGTACACGAGAAAATGCTTTCCCAGCCCAGAGCTGTCAGAGCCTTTCTTAGGTGTGTGACAAGGCCAGCTTCCCCCCTCCTTTCCCCCAGGTCAAGATGTCTGCTGAGGAAATGATGTCAAACACGTCCAGCCAACAACAATAAGGTCAGATGCTAATGACAATTCTCCAAGCTGATCTGAACATTGGAAAGAAACTCTAACTGAACTTCCTTGGATGACTTTAATATATAAGATATGAAACAAGGACTTTGAAAATAAACTGTATGGAGGTTTGCTCTTGGAATCTTCACAATTATCTACACTTTTTAAACTTTAAGTGTCACTCAAATATATTACTCTCTTACTGGGGCTTTCCACTTTGTTCAATTCTCTTAGTAAAATAAGCACTTAACCTGGTATCTGTCTGTTAAAATGAAGGCTATCTGTATGGTAAAGATTGCTATTGCCTAAATCTTTATTTAAATATTAAAATGATAAAAGTTTCAGTTATGACTTAAGCAAAGAAGAAGTGTACAGAGGTTGCTTTCTGTTTATATAATACCTGGCTCCAAAATGTTCAAAATGCATCATTCTAGTATTGTTACTTTTCAGAGGAAGAAATGGAAGGACAAAACAGAGAAATTATTGAATAGAACTGATCATTTTTATTTAAAAAAAATTTTTTTTAAACATTTATTATCGAGAGACAGAGAGAGACAGAGCATGAGCGTGGGAGGGGCAGAGAGAGGAGGAGACACAGAATCCAAAGCAGGCTGCAGGCTCTGAGCTGTCAGCACAGAGCCCGACGCAGGGCTCGAACTCATAAATCGCGAGATCATGACCTGAGCCGAAGTCGGATGCTTAACCGACTGAGCCACCCAGGCACCCCAGAACTGATCATTTTTAATTTAAATTCTGATCCGCTAGTATTTCAATGTCATGATTTTTGGCTGGCAGGCTTAGTTCCCCCTTCCAGAAAGTGGGAAGCAGACTACTTATCACTTACTTCAATAAGAAATTTTAAGAATTAATGAATAAATATCAATGACTTTATTTATTATTATTATTTCTTGTTTGTTTTTAAATCTATCCCTAGTCTCTTACGAGATAGAACATCTAAGAGGGGTCGAAGTTTCAACACACTCAGGCCCTCTGAAATGGAGATTTCTACATGAGGAGGACTAGTGGGAGTGAGACCAGAAGGACAGGTTAGACCCCACTCATGGAGGGCTTTGAAGTTTGCACATCATGTTATGGGTACTGAGGATCCACAATGGGGTTTTGAGCAGGATAAGTGGAAATATTTTTTTAGAACTGTTAACCTGCTTGCACTGAGTAGGATGAATTAGAATAGGGAAGAGTGATCACCAAGGAGACAGCAGTGGTCCAGGGGAGAGGTAAGGAGATGGCTATTACTAAAACATCAACTCATTAGGCCTTTGGTGTAATTTAACCTAGTCAGGTGGTGTGGTGTTAACTGTGTTTAAGTTGTGTGTATATGTAACCACTACCTTCATGCTTGGCTTCTATCAGTCAGTCCCTCACGTTGTCATTCATTGTTGGAAATGAGCAAAGTATGTGAAAAGCTTCACTTATTTGATTCATAATATCCCTCTTTAAAAATGTTGGTCATATCTAAGAGGGAAGTTTTCTCTTTTAGAAAAATGTCTTTGTGTTATAAATATGATATATAAGTATTATGAAAAATATGAAAGCAATACAACCAAGTATAAAGACAGGAGAAGATCCTTACCTCCCACCCAGAATATATACTATTAGCATCAGCTAAACACCACTCCAGACATAGGTGGAGGCTGCATACATAAGTGAATTCATGAATGGATGGACAGACAGATGAGAGGAGGAGAGATACAGATGCCATTTACCATCTTATATTCTTATTTCATTGAATGTTGGGGTGTCCAGCTCTGAGATTCCTGCAGCCCTCCCCCCAACCCAGCACTTCTTGCTTTAAGAAGTTGTAATAATAGGGGCACCCGGGTGACTCAGTCAGCTGGGTGACCGACTTCGGCTCAGGTCATGATCTCACAATTTGTGAGTTCTGCCCTGCGTAGGGCTCTGTGCTGACAGCTCAGAGCCTGGAGCCTGCTTCAGATTCTGTGACTCCCTCTCCTCCTTGCACTCTGTCTCTCTCTCTCTCAAAAACAAATAAATGTTAGAAAAAAATAAAATAAAAGAAGTTGTAATAATAGAGTAATGTGACTGAGGTGTAATTATATCATCTTTGCTCTTGCATATTTTACTATTTCCTTATTATTATTCATATTAATGACACTTCTCCATTCATTGCCTGATTCAGATTGGGCATTTGCCCTCTAGTGTAGCGGACCCATCTAAGACCAGTTGACTAAAGAGATGATAAGTAAACTAATTAGTGAGAACATTGATGAGTCATGTTTTCAGATTTTATCCCATAGTCTTCCTCTTTCTGTATAATTCTGCACACTCGTTAGGAAACGTTGATCCTATTTCCCAAATGTGAGTTCTGGTCAGAAAACAGCAAACTGTCACAGAGGGAAGGCTGCAAGGGCCCTTCCCTGCCTGGGGGTTTCATGGGATATAATCTAATGGTCCAGGGGCTCAGGTGGACCTATCTGCAACCTCCTGGCTGCTCCCTAGAGCTCTGTGCTTGCCCTGCCCTCCTGATGGCAAATACTGAAAGGAGACGAGGAGAGAAGACATGTGTCTTATGTATATACATATTTTAGCTGTAACTTAAAAATCTGAGAACAAGCATTTCTGTGTTCAGAGATTTTTGATGCCTTTAGTAACTTGATTTTGTTCATTTTGTGCAGAGCTCCGTGTATTTCCTGACAGATTTGTGGTCTGTGTAAGTCAACTTTCATTCAGTAGTGATCTTATGGCAAGTCAGAATGAAGAACTGGTATGTACAAAAAAATTCTATAAATAAATTTGCTTAAAACTTACTGTAAAAATAGAAAAAAATATTGTCTTCTGTTATCCTTGGGCCATTCATTGAGCACCCAATGAATGTTTTAAGGGACCAAAAATGTCCTACCTCTTTTTGCATGATAATATTAACTGATGTGTTTTGTTTATTTTGTTTTGGTTTTTTTTTTTTTATTCTTCCTGAAGTCCCCTTGAAAATTCAGTTTATCAGCCATATCTTTTAATATCATTTTTTTTGTATCAGTTTTAATGAGAAAGGAACATATCACAAAATCTGGGATGGTGCTTATGATAATGTTCAAATGAGATAAAGCAAGGTCTTTAAATGAAATGAAGGAAAATCCACATGTTTCCACTGGAAGCTTTCATTGGGGTCAGCGGCTTTGAATTTTATTCCATGGTGAATCACTGACATTTTCATGAGAATCATACTTTTCCCCAGTGTGTTGTTTCTTTGCCGATAGGGTTAGTTTTCTCTCTCCTTTCTCAGGCTGTCTCAAGCTCCATCAGGTCCTGCCTGTTTCGTTTGTGTTTCATTGGAGTTCTCTCTTCAGATAAATAGATACAGAAAACTCCCCCTTCATGTTGTAACTTATAGCTGTGCCTTGTAAACTTAACATATGCCTTTGAGAGAGTCTCCTTGGAGGGTGTGTGTGAGTGTGTGTCACTGCAGCCACAGTCCATTCTCTCTGAACTTACCTCGGTGCAAACTTTTTTTTCATATTTTTGGATATATCACTTGAACTTTAACAAAGAAGAAAACAACTAGGAGACATGAAACCTGGACATGAAGTGTGACAGGATTATGATGCTTCTAAAATAATTTATGGGAATATTAGATTACCCCTTATGTTTATTATTTTTTAATCCATATGAAATGTGACATTTGGCCCACATGGTCTAAAACCAGCTTCTTACCTCATCTGAAATAAACAGATGGAGACTAGAAGGGTGAATTAGAGACCTAGGAAAAGTAAAGAGCAGAAATGCTTTTATTTGGAGATGAGCCTTTTGGAAAAACCAGTGGGACCCTTATTTCTTCATCTGTCAATTAAATGACATAAATGAAGCAAATTTGTTGAAGAGTATTAAAAGTGTATTCTTTGAGGTTTTTCCAGGATGTTAGAGTTATCTCAGTAAGTTAATAAATACAAAAATAGTAATGCTGTTGGCAAATTAATATAATATAACTTAACTGATTCTCAGAGCAGTGAAGAAATTGATCTTTGGTTTAAGAAAACAACAATTAACTGTACCAGGAAGTGTTATTGCTTCAGATGGAAAAAAGAAGAAATTAGATCTTATATGATATGTAATATTAATACGTAATATCTTAAATTATTAAGGGTGAATTAAAACATCTCAATACAAATGAAATGTTATCCTCCTTTGGGGCACCGGTATTTATACAGATCCTGATTTTGCTATAGCTGCTGTCAAATAAATCCTATAATCTGGAGGACTTCCTAAAGGTTAAGCATTTTCATTCTGAAAAGTTGACTAGTCTAGTCTGAGCCTTTTACACAAGCCAGTTCAATTTTCTTCTCTTCAGAATGTTCTGACGTTTAGTGATAACACTATCAGAGTTAACCAAAACGGCTTATAAAGAAAAGTACATTTATATCATGAGGATCGTTCATTGTTTTCAGTGACTCTCTTTAGATGTGGTCAGTCTCTGTCTCTTCAGCTGCTCTTTTCCCCACCTATGTGCCTTCACATACACGCTGTCCCAGCCACACAAGTGGGAGTCTGCTAACGCTCAGCAGCACTACACAGCTCCCTCCCTGGACATAGGCTCTGTGCTTCCCTTCTGGCTGGCCAGCTCACCTGCACCTTCCCTCCTAACAGGCCTCTCGTCCACCACTTCCTCAAGCTTGTTGCCCCCAGAAACAGTAAAATATCCAGGCCTGGAGAAGGACCCTCCTGCACACTGCCCATCGAGCTGACAACTTGGTCCCTCCACCACATGTGCCTTGGAGCTTTAGCCTCATTCATGTTTGATCTCTGAGGAGCCCACCTGTCTCAGCCATTTGAGGGTCAATAAACCATCCTTCCTTCCCAGAATTGCCTTCTGTCTGAGAGAAGGCGTGCGTAGTCCTTGATATATACTTCAAATGCCCAAAGCCAGTGATATCTGGCTCCTCTGTGAATATTCCTTGAACTTCCAGAAAGCTTTGGATTCTTTATCAGTTTACACTGATATTCGCCAAAGGGCAGGATCCATCTCATTTCTCTTGGTAATTATTCTCCAGGACTATTTGACTGGGAAGGCCTGGGAAATTGGCTTCCTAAATACTGTATTGGAGATACGTTTTTGTCAAGAAACAGCAGTTATTTTCCTCTAACTGTTCACTGAACTTAGTTCTCTATGGCCCCAGAAGTGATGGGGGAGTGAGCCAGTACCTGAGCAACAACCTGGGAACCTTGCTCGTGCTGTGAGTAGTAGATTCCTTTTCTTTCATCTCCCCCCCCCCCCCCCCCCCCCCGTTCTGGTTCCTCAGTGTCTGAATGACTGTTGGTTAGGTGATCCTGGGGGTGCCTATTCAGAACTGCTCTGCCAGGGGATTCTTTGATCCTGTACAGAAGCTGTACCCAGCTCCCCAGTTCTTAAAGGTGGCTACACAAAAGAACTGCTGATCCAGATCAAGCAGTACAAGGGGAGTAAGCCCTCTCCTTTGGGAGGCAGAACGAGTGCAACCATGCCACCCGCTAATAGCCTTCCCCCAGCACCAGGGAGGTCTGTTACCCTAATATCAGCATCTCTCTCGCCCACCAAGGGGCACTGGTGCAGCGAGATGCTCCGTGTTGCAATAGTTCTGCACCAAGTGCCCACATGCCAGGGATGTGGGAATTGTGATGTGTACTTTGGGAAGAAGGGGCATTATTATGGGATGAGTCACTGTATTTTTCTTACTACAGTTTCTCATAAGAAATCTCGAGGTCCTTGTAGCCTCAGTTTTTGGCCTATTGCTAAGAATGGAGCGGGGAAGTTGTTCTGAGAGTTTTTACCTTTTGTTTTGTTTTGTTTTGTTTCATTTTCCTAGCAATATGAAAAACATAAAGTAAATTTTGGTTGCACTCAGTTATATCCCATTTCAACAATATTTTCTTTCATATTTACAAACCCAGGTCCCTGTGTAGAGGCTGTTTGTTTGTTTGTTTGTTTTTCCTTTTCCTCAAATGTAAAGCTCTGGGGCTTGGGGAAATTAAAAATTATTTATTATTTTTTCTATTTCTTTATTAGAGAAAATAGCCAATAATCACCAAAATAATTACTTTAGAAAATAATGACTTTATTGTGTAAGTAGAACTCTGTATGTATCTGGGACATTTCAGGGTCAGCACAAAGCTATTATCTCATAGAGCATTGGTTACAGGCACACTCACTCTCTGGAGATCTTTCCCATCTGTTCTTACCACCTCACTTTAACATAATTCGCTAAGTGCTGGCTCCATGCCAGGAAGTCTGCTAGGCACTAGGGAAACAAAGAAAAACTAAGAAAGTAGAGTTTGTAGTCTGCCTTCAAGGAGCTTCTAGTCTGCCAGATAGGGGGCACTGAGTTATCCTGGTGACCTAAAGATGTATCCTTTCTGCACTGTAATGGATCCTCTGCTATTCAGAAGAATGTCCAAAATTCTGAGTTACTTTCTTACTCTTAAACCTAAGCTATAAGTCTGTGATTCTTTTGGAAATTAACGATGGCATTTAGTATACCAGTGCTGCCCTTGAGTGTATATATAATAAAGATATTGGAGTTCTCTGCCTCATGCTTCACTGGGGTTGTGGCTGAGCTGTGACAAAAGCCATCAAGGTTCAGCAGTCATACCCAGTCACACACGCTAGGCCCTCGCTATAGCATCAGCTGGGTGGAAGGATCCCTGGCGTGTCCTGACGGGAGACACTATTTATGTACTAAATTGAACACTTAAGTCAAACTACTGTTTAATGTTAAAGAACTCTTCTGGTTTATGAGTATAAAATTGAAATGAGAACGAGTCTAAAGAAGTAATAAACTATGCTAGCCTGGGTTATTTTTAGCTTGACTGTCCTAATTGAACCTCTGTGGGCCTTAGCCCTCATCTCTCAGTCAAGGGGGGAGGATATCAAATTATCTCAGAAATCCTTTCTCACACTGAATTTCTGTCAGAGGAAGCAGATGAAAATACAGCTAAAGAAAAACCGTAATTTTGCACAAAAGAGAACTTCACTTGTAGATTTAAAAGCTGTGATAAAAAAAATGGGGGGAGAGTTATATTTTATCTTAGGAAAGATAAAAGAATATATAACGAAACATTTTAGGCCTTATGTTTTCAGAAGAAATAAAATACTTAACAAATTTGACTATGCATTAACTTTATGCCCTTATTGGCAGAATTAAGTTTTTATAAGGAAACTTTGCATAAGTATAAATCAGATCATTTGAGAAAAGAACCCTCCTTTTGTATCAAAAAATTAAATAAGTAGTGGGTGTTTTTTCTAGTTTTTTCATGATGTGTCATAAGCTTTTTAAGAATCCATTCTTCTCATCTTATTGTATTTCCTGAACAATGCTAGTGGTAAATTACTTAGAAGCCATTAACCAGACATTCCTGTAGCACTAGGAAAAGTTCCTTGAGGGGGAAGAGGTTGTTTCCATATTTCACATTTCCCACAGTGTTCTGAACTTAGTTTTTTACTTAATAACTGCTTACCAAAATTGTCCATGTTCATTGTATGAAAACCCTAGAATCCAAATATAAACAAAGAAAGTAAATATCATCCACAACTCCCAACCTAAAGACAGCCTCTGTTAATGACCTAGTCTGTATCCCTCCATACTTGATACTTGATAACTGAGGTCACTATGTACTTATTTTAGCTGAGACCCATTCATTTGTGAATTGTGTGTTTGTGTCCATTTTTCTATTGGTATTTTTGTATTTCACAGACTCCCAACTATATAAAAATTCCTTAAGTAGTAAGAAAAGTAACTTTTAGTGAGTTTATCATTTACCTTTTAATTATATGACACTGTTATGGTAGGTGTCTATGTCCTCAATTTTATGGTTTCCATAACAATTTCTGCCTTTGTGATCTTGCTGTTATGGTTTTCAAAGTTGGGCAGACATTTACTTATATTTCCTTGTATTTTTATGTGATTTGTTTTAATTTGTGATGTGAGGTAGTTTTTATTGTGTATATAGATCAGTATTGTGATAATTGGGGTTTTTAGGTTTAAGGGATGAACATGCTTAGTCGGCCTCTACTAATGGGGCCTCACTTTGGGGGTGCACAAAAGAAGGAGGCTTCTCCAGGGACCAGGCTCTCCTTTTGACCTATAGCAGCAGGACTTCTCCAATGCCCTTCATCTTGCCTTCTGCCCTCCCCTTTTCCAGTCACCTGTGGCCAGTGCTCAGAGCCAGAACATGATCTACAGATAGTTGAGGAACATATTGGGCCACACCCTCAACAGGGCCTACAGACGGGCCCCTTTGCTTGGATTGAGACAGAAACTATACAGAAGCCCTTACATGCCCACCCTTATATGGAATGTCTGAGTGAAAATGCTGGTGGTGGGGATGAGTTATTCTATTGGTTTGGTCTATCTAGAATAGTTTTTCTCGACTGTGACACAATAATAAATTTTTCTCCAGTCAAATCATTTTTTTAAGATTATCCTTTGCTTATTATATGTTACAGTAAGCTGAGGTTTTATCGTCCTTTGCTAATAATAAAATTCTTTCCAATGATTAACCACCAGTTTTTGTGAATGAGATGGTTCATTCACCCCTGTCTCCAGCACCCCTAAGGAAACTGCCCTCTGCTGAATTAGAATAAGATAGGCCAGATGAGCTGGAGTAGGACATATCTAAGTTAGACTAGCTGGATAGAATAAGTTATGATGGGATGTCTCTCAGCCCTCTCATCCTTTGTGCTTGTTCCCCACAAAGTACCTTTCCTGTGCACAGACCCAGGGAATGAAACAAGTAGAAAAGAGATCACACTTGAAATTAAAAGGCCTAGCTTTGGCCACTGCCTCTCTCCTCACTCCCTGGATGACCTTGGACAAATCATTTGGCCTCTCGGAGTGTTGGGCTCCTGACTTCTTGAGCAGAGGTAAAAGTGATGCCTACTATACAAGCCTTCCCAAGTTTTACTAAGGATCAAGTGAGATAGTTAGTATAAAAATGTCTTCTCAACTAGAAAGTACTTATGCAGTATTAATTATATTATCATTTCCATTCTTCCCCGAAAAGTAGTTAATGTAAATGTCATTAACACCAGATTAGTAGATTGTTATATATCTTACCCTGCCTGCTAGAAATGGTAATATCCATCTGCACGTAGTATTTTGCCAAGAAGCTCAGCACTCTCATTTTTTATTTGTCTCCACTTGACAGCCCAGCTTCATTTTGCAGCTATAAAAACAAGTACCAAAAAGTTAAGTTATAAACCCTCATTTAGCCAGCAAGTCAGTGATGAAAGAGGGGTACAATAAGAGTGTAAACCAGTGACCTTCGGTAGGAGCTCTGTGAACCAACATCCAGATTAGGAGGAGGGGTGGGGACCACCAGCTAGAACACCTTTCATTTCCAGTAGCTGCCAGTAGACTCACAAGGAGATACAGCTTTGGAGGAAGGACCCACTCACTTCTCCGAGGTACACAGGAATTGGGAGTCCACAGACTTCTCAGGCCCAAATTCCGAAAAGCTCACATGTTCATCTGAACACCCACAGTGATCACACAGAGTTTGATGTGCAAGTGGATTGTGTTTAGAAAGTTCATTTAGTTAGCAGATGATTTAGAATTCAGTACACATTTTCCCAAGGAACCCATGTCATAAATGGGGTGAGGTTCCCAGACTCGTTCACAGAAGCTGTTACTGTCATGAGATGGGAGTCTTGGAAAGGGGGTCTTGCTGTCTGTTCAAGAGCAATGGGAAGAGCTCTTCCTTGTACGTCCCTGGGCAGAGGGCCAACTCTGAGCAGAAGTTTGAAATAAGGCAGTCATCTGTGATGGCTTCTCTCTGGCTCTTCTGCCTCTTTCCCACTGGCCACCAGGGCTACTGTGGGCTGTCTTCTGGCCAGCCCTGCCACCTACACGGCTGGATACACACTTACCCACCTCCCTCCTTACCCATCCTCTCCAGCCCCACACACTCACCCATGGGAGATGTTAGTTAGGGAAGACAATCATCACCCTGAATAAAGGGCTAGCAACCTTCCTGCCAGGTGTTGGCATTTTTCAACCACAGATCTCTGTGTGAGGAGGTGTTTTTGAATTAGGAGACCCCCCAAAGGTGGGGTATCTCTGCCTGAGGTAGTTCCCATTAAGTTTCCATTTTTCACAGATATTTCCCTTCTGCTTTTACACTGGACACTATTAACCTGTGATTCATGAATTCCCTGAAATTAAAAAAAAAGTTGTGTGTGTGTGTGTGTTTTAATGTTTTTCTAGTCAAAGTTAAATAGCTTTCATTCATTTCTCAGAGTGGTCAATGATCCCCACCCCACCCCCATCCATCATGAAGAAGCACAGGTCCCAAACCTACAAATTCTTTAAAGTCTCCAAGTTTCATTATGCTTATAAGGCACCAGAGACTCAACAGTGGGGCCTAGGGGGGGCGTTCAGGATTTATTTTTAGGTTCGCGAGGGTTAGGTGAATGTAAACTGGAAAATCCCTATGAAATGTGTACTTCCTGCAAAAGAACTTCCTTGATTTTTTTCACTGATTTCATTTTCAGGTTAACATTCTTTGCAACTATTTATTGGTACTTCCCTAGATCTACACAAGACAGTTTCATAGTCATCAATTCAGAATCAAAGAAAACTTCAAAATTTTTATTTAAAAACAAAACAAAACTAGAGTGTTTGCTGCTGACTCAGGCGGCAGTGGCTGCAGCAAGCCCATGTCTCCACTCTCCCTTAGAGACCTGTCCTTTCCCAGGAAGGCAGAGAAGTGGAGGGCTCAGAAGAGGGACTTGGGTGCAGAGAAACAGAATGAAGCGAAACACTTGTCCCTCACTGTAGGAATTGGACAGATGACTTAGCCTCATAAGGCATCAGTTTCCTCATCTCTGAAATGGGGAAGGTCACGTCCACATCTTGGGCATCTCACGAGGACTCACTTGTGCCGGTCCCTATATTGAGTGCTTTGCCAGTGGTGTCTCAATACAGGCGCCTTCCATCCTTAGCATCTTCAGAGAAAACGACGTGACTTCACAGTGGAATTCATGAGATACCCCTTCCATTTGACCTCTTAGCCTGAGTTCCTTTGAGTCAATATGTATATATATGTCTCTCTACATTCTTTTAATTGTTCGCTACTACTCTCTCCACCTGTTTTACCCTTTTTACTTCCATAACTGATTAATTACCAAATAATTTAAGAAAATATTAGAAGTGAAATTTGGGAAAGAGAGACCTCTTCCTCATTTTAAGATGTGTGGCTTCTGTATGGTCATGGTGCATCGTGGTCTAAGATTGTGGTCACTGTCAGAATTCATGCTGTGCTGGGCTGCTTTTCTGCAAGTGACTTAACCTTCCCTGGCATGTCACATTTCAGAATGCTTATGCTCCTAAAAATGGTTGGACATCGCACTAAAGTTTAAGAATAACTTTTCTTGGGGCACCTGACTGGCTCAGTCAGTGGAGCGTGCAACTCTTGATCTCGGGGTTGTGGGTTCAAGCCCCATGTTGGATGTAGAGATTACTTTAAAAAAATAAAATCTTAAAAAAAAAGGCATAACTTTTCTTTTTGCCTTACAAAAAAGCCTTGAAGAATTGAAAGTGGCCTAGGTTTATACTGTAATGTTTTATTTGCCTCCCAAATAAGTTGACAATATATTACTTTCACACCGCTTTTATTGTTTGGGAAAGACTTATTGTTTGCAGAGAGCTGTCACATACAATAACTTATTCAATGTAACAAACCTGAGAAGAGATTGTATCAGTCTTGAACCTTTTAGTTTTCAAGTGACAGGAAGGCCAACTCGAAATGGCTTAGCAAAAAAAGGAAGGTTTTTGGCTCATGTGCCTGAAAAGTCCAGACTTCAGGTATGGCCTGCTGATCAGAGGCACAAAGAATATCATCAGGACTGTTTCTCCCATCTTCTGGCTCTGTCTTCCACAGTGTTGGCTTCATTCTTAGCCAGTATGTGGTGGTTGGCTCTGGTACCTGCAGGTCCATGGGAATAGAGAGCAGGGTTCTTCCCAGGGCTCCTTCAACTCATGTATGTCTTTGAGGTTCATGAATCCAGTACTTTGCTTGGCCTGGATGGGATCACAGGCCCACCTCTGGAGCCTGGTGTGGAGACAGGGCCTCCTGAAAATGCATGGACATTGGACGGAGACTAGAGACAAAATCTGAATATTGTTTCCAGAAAATGAATGAGTGTCCACTGTAGAGATATTATTATCATTCCTCTTTTCTAGACAAGGAAGCTGATGTTCAGGGAGGTAGCTTGTCCAGATCTTACTTCAGAGAAGAAACTGAGAGGGGGTTAGACCCAAGGACTTCTGACTTAGCATCCTGTACTCTTTCTACAACTCCCATCTTTGACTGTGATGGCAGAGGAACCACTGGGCACAGTGGAAAGAGCACTGCACAGAGGGCCAAGCCTTCTCGACACACTTCTGCCCCTAGCTAAATGTGTGGGCTTAGACACGTAGTCTCTTGGGTCTCATTCTTCTTGTCTGTCAAATAGGGACGATACCTGCCTGCCAAATAACTCAGTAGATGTAGGGGAAAGGACTTTAATCGTGTAAGTTCTTTAAAAATGCAAAGCATCCTTGCCTTCTCAAAATCTATTTATGTTCTCTGTAGGTACCAGGTTTTCTTTTACAGGAATGTCAAGAAAATGTGCTTAGAACTTCCCACTTTCTAAAGTGTGCTTCACACACCTTATTGCACTTAAATTTCCCAAACAGTCCTGAAGGACAGATGAGAAACCCACCATCGGGGAGTTGAGAGATGGGCCCTGGGACAAGCAACCAATGAATGCCAGACATTGGCTTCCATCCCTGCTCGCTGTGCTCCCTGCCTCATCCCAGGAGGGCTAACCTGTTTTTTTTTTTGTTTTTTTTTTTTATATTTATTTATTTTTGAGACAGAGAGAGACAGAGCATGAACAGGGGAGGGTCAGAGAGAGGGAGACACAGAATCTGAAACAGGCTCCAGGCTCTGAGCTGTCAGCACAGAGCCCGACGCGGGGCTAGAACTCACAGCCCTCACAGACCGTGAGATCATGACCTGAGCTGAAGTCAGCCGCTTAACCGACTGAGCCACCCAGGCGCCCCTAACCTGTTTTGATCAACTCTGGGTATATGTGATCATGAAGAATTCAGACACAGTAACATTTTGAATGTGACCTAAGACTGTGTATTCTTTTTTTAATTTTTTTTTAAATACTTATTTATTTTTGAGAGAGAGACAGTGTGAGCAGGGGAAGGACAGAGACAGAGGGGGATACAGAATCCAAAACAGGTTCCAGGCTCTAAGCTGTCAGCACAGAGCCCATTGCAGGGCTCAAACCCACGGAAGGACCATGAGATCATGACATGAGCCAACGTCGGACGCCCAACCCACTGAGCCACCCAGACGCCCTTTAAGACTGGGTGTATTCTAATATTTTATTATGAGTTACCTGCTTAAAAAAATTTTTTTTTTAATGTTTGTTTATTTTTTGAGAGAGAGAGAGAGCATGAGCAGTGAAGGGGCAGAAAGAGACGGAGACACAGAATCCTAAGCAGGCTCCAGGCTCTGAGCTGTCAACACAGAGCCCACCACGGAGCTCAAACTCACGAGCTGTGAGATCATGACCTGAGCCGAAGTCGGACACTCAATCGACTGAGCCACCCAGGCGCCCCAAGTTACCTGCTTTTAAAATATTCTGGTTGAGTTATTAATTATTTTCATTTAGGGGTGAATAAAATAGCATCAGAGGAAACTCATGTACATAACCATAAGAAAAGAGATCTCAAGAGATAAATGACTGAAAGCACCACATTACCGTGTTAAGTACTGCTGTGAGAAAGACCTTAATGGCTCTGAAAAGTTTCTTTTCCTGCCTTCTCCCTTTATTGCCTTCATATCCAGCAGGGTGTTCTGTAGTCCTGAAAACAAGATTTTGGTGGGAGAGCTCCTGTCTGTCATCCCTTCTAAGCGTGGCTGTGAGGGGTGCTGGGAACACCACACCAGGGGCCACACTGGACTGCTGTACACCCACAGGGCTCTTTGACCTGCAGTCAGGTATCATGTCCCCAGGGACCTTCCCCTACAGTTCCAACCTAGACTAATACTGATGTCCCAGGGCCTCAGGGCTGGTGCTTGAAAGCTGAAGCAAGGTTTTCCTGACAGAAGCCCCATTTATCAGATGAGAAGGGGCATTGCCATCTGTGCTGTTTGTTCATGTTGAATGAGGTCCCTGGAGTGTGGGAGTAGCAGTGTTACTTGCCTCATCAAGCTCTTCTGAGGTGACATTGATGCGTATATGCAAAGCTTCTGAAACACCCAGCTGAAACTTGGCACACGGTAGCTCATCACATCCTCCAAATATGCCCAGAATCGTCAGCAATGCACCCTCCATTAACCAACCCCCCAATCCAGGCACTACCCCATTTCAGCGTTCCCCCTTACTGCAGAGCCCTTCTAAAGTGCCCAGCCCTGCATGGCCCGGTACTATAGCCACTGGCCACATCTGGACATTGAGCATTAGAAATGTGGCGAGTCAGAAATGATGTCCTGTAAATGTCAGATGCATACCAGATTCCAGACTTAGTATAAAAATATAAAATGCCTCAACATTTTTATATTACATGCTGTAATAATAACATATATTGAGCAAAATAGTATATATTATTGAAATCTCATTTTACCAGTTTTCTTTTTACCTTTTTAGTGGTCCATAGAAACTTTAAAGTCACCTACAGACCATTACATTCCTACTGGAGACTTCCGGTTTCCACTATGTCTCCACTTCGCTATTGAACCCATCCATCCCAAATAGTCTTGGGCCCTAGCACTTCACCAAAAACAGCCCTTGTCAAGTCACCTTCTATTGGTTAATTGTCACTTCTAACCGCGCGGCATATTTGTGGAAGTGCTGTCGCTTTCAGTGAAGCACTTTATTCTCTTGCCTCCAGGGACATCATGTTACCTTGATTTTTCTGTTTCTCCACTGATGATTCCCTCATGGACTCCTTTCCTTAATCCTCCTCCTCATCTTCTTTTTTCTTATCCAAACTCACTCCCCAGTGGACTTCATCCTCACTGAAGACTTTATGTACCACCTTCGTGGACTTCCCAGCTTTGTGTCTGCAGCCCAGACCTCTCTCTTCCTGAACCGGTATCTTAACTTCCTGCTCAGCATCTCTGTTTGGATACCCAGGAGGACTGTTCAAGTTTACATTATCTAAAATTGATTTCTTGGTTCCACATCCCCAAGCCTGCCCCTCCCCCAGTACTTCCTGTGTTGGTAAAGGCTAATTTCCTTCATCCACTTATTTAAACCACAAATCTTGGAGTCATTCTTGACTTTTCTTCTGACTAACTATATCCAGTCCGTTGACATATTCTGTTGGGTCTTCCTTCAAATTATATTTCCAGTCTAACCATTTCTTACCGTCACCAGCCTCCTGAAAGACCCCCTCCTCTCTGAGTGGACTTTTGTAGTAGTCTAATCACTGATCTCTCTGAGCCCATCTGCCCCTCAGCTGCTCCCAGAGTGATCCTTTTAAAATGCCAAGTCCATTTTCTTCCTAGAAACTTCCAATGGCACATCATCTTCCTTAGAATAAAATGTGCCATCCTTATAAAAGCCATATGTGATTTGCCCCTCTCACACACCACCACCAATGCGCACACACACACACACACACACACACACACACACCAGTTACCTGCCCTCCAGCCCCTTCCTCTGGTTTACTGCCCTGTTTCTCCTCTCCCTCCAAGCATGCTCTGTCTTCCTTGGTGTTCATGCTTCTCCCTGCTTATGCACACTGTTCTCGTGGCTCATCCTCCACTCATCTCTGGGTAAAGCTCACCTTCTTACCTTCCCTCACCAACGTGCCTAATAAAGACTTTGGAGGTTTGTATTCCCTCATAACATCATAACCTTTTGACATATCATATGTGTATTTGTTTCTTGTCTTCCCCATGGAATGGAGCCTCTGTGAGAACAGGGATGTTTTCTGTGAGTCCACATATTTTTCCACAAGGGCCTCAAAACAGTGTTTGATACAGAGTTCAGTGTTGTCTGATTGGATGATTCTGCCAGACTCTGCTCAGTTACCACGTCCATCCATGCCCCTGTAGAGTGGGCATCAGAATCGCTTGGGAGATTGCCTAAAATGCATATATGCCTTGACTCCAGCCTGTGGAGATCCAAATGCAGTAGATTCTGGGGTAGAACCCTGAACATTTTTTGACAAGCTTCCCAGGTAATTTTGATGCCTGAGGTAATTGGACCAGACTGCCAAGCACTGCCTCAGTGTACCACTTTTCATTTGTTTATCTGCTGCTCTGCTCTGTCGAGAATTATTTCATGTGTGTCAGCAGTGTTTGAATCACCTGGGAACCTAAATATAGGTCCTATAGCCCCACCCTAGATCTGGTAAATCAGAACTTCCAGGGGTGGGTCTTGGGAATCTATATTTTTTGAAAAGCTCCCTTGGTGCCAGTCTTCCCAATAGCCTTTGGGAGCCTCAGCTGTGTTTTACAGACTCCTTGAGGAGGTTATAAACTCAAGAGCAGGTGTTTCTTACATCTTTTTAGGCCAACTTCTCTCCTCATCCCTCATTAATCCAACAGTGTTCTATTCAGAAGTGATATTCAGTAAGTCACTATGGAGTGAACACTTTGGTTTATCCACAATTTCAATTTACCTTTGTAACTTGTACATCAACCAATATTCCTGACTACATTTCAGTCCAGCCCATTCTCTGATTAGAGGCAGGAAACATATCTTAGCTGCCTTGCTAATTCTGGTAGGGACTCTTTGCAGTCTTTTTGTCCAGAAATTTAAAATGTGTTTCCCAGGTCAGACCAGACAGCACTGAGGTAACGTCACCCATTTTCATACTTAAACACTCACCTGTTCAACCTTCCTTTTGGGCCTGTACTGGAGCGCACATGCTTTGGCTGTCCTCAACCTCAGGGTGCATCCAGTAGACTGCAGAGCATCCCTGGGGATGGCAACAAGACCCGACCTCTTGCTCTGGAAGCCTGCCTGGGATGCTTAGTCTCTTGAGGAAAAGTATCCCCCTGCATTAGACTCCCTGTGGGGCCTATGGCCCTGTCCTACTTCTGTGTGGTTTTGTCCTGGTTTTTGTCCTAGACACCTCTTTACAGATGGAAAGTTTAAAACTAAAAGTGTTAACCAAAAATTAATAAATGGGTGGGGAGTGGATGGGGCAGCTGATAATATATGCAGAATTTTATTCCTTGGCTAGACTCAGAGCTAGCCTCTAGGTTAAGAAGAATCACTGATGAAGGCCCAAAGAAAGCCCCTTGGTTAACCTGTTTCTTAAATATCCAAGTCCCCACAGAGTGTGTACTCTGGACTTTGGATGGCCAACTAGTAACCTTTTTTAATATATTGACTTTGTGTGTATTCTTTGCGGAAGATGTCAGGGTCATTATTCAAGGCAGAATATAAAAAGGAGTCGTGTCATTTAGGTAAGCCCAAGAAGCACTTCCCAGCACACACTGTCTGTACCTTAGAATTTTGCCTCTGGATAAGCCACAATTGCATTTTGATGCCAGATGTGAGAAGCCATTAGTAATCAGGACAACTCCCTTGGGAAATTTTGTTCCCAGTCCCTGTTCCAGAGGATCACTGTTTCCTCTGGAATATTTGTTTGAGGGGCTCTGCAGGCTGCGATTTAGTGACAAAGGGGAATGAATTGACCTTAGAAAAATAAGAATGAAAGATTTCTAATGAGGTCTGACAGTTCAAGGACTGAAGACTGAAGAAGGAGTCTAAGCTTTTTTTATTTTCCTGCCCACCCAGTCTTCATACAAATGTAAATATGCCTCCTTCAACAAATTGCCAAATGTGGTTTTAATTTGTAAGCAGGAGACCCTGACTTGCCTTTTTCTTTTCTTTTTCTCTCTCTTTTTTTTTAAAATGAAGTCACAGGTTTTGCACTTTTTGAACTGGACTTTTCCTTCTGTCACTGCATTGCATTTTCTGTTGTCCTTTTCCTTCCAAGGACATTTTCCCTATTGTTTGTGATCAGAGGAATTTGGGATGAGAGTCAATTGTCATGTCTCTTAAAGAAGTTTTTGAAGTTCCCATAGGAAATGCATAGTGCTTTTTAAACTTAGTTTAAAAAATAAATAAATAAATAAAGGCAGAGATTGAATCTAGTGTGAGATTTGAAGTGTCACCATCACGGCATCATACTTTATGTGGTCGACGCAGTATCCATTGTTGTTATTTATGACCCTGTCTGCCTTCCATTGTGGACTTCTTCAAGCCTTGGGGAATTTACATCATTCCTAATAGCAAAAGGCTTTCTGGTTCCCACAGAGCTGTTCAAAGCCTGACTCATGCTCCTTATGTTAATTGTTCAGCTCTGAAAATACAGCACTTACAGGGTGTGGTCGTAAGGGGAAAATCTACTGTACTTATAGGGCATGTTTAGAAGTGTTTCACACATAAATCTCAGTCTCTCTCCCTCTCTCTTCCTCTCCCTCTCATTTAACTTTACTGTAGCTCTGTCTGGTCAACTAGTGAGTCTTAGGGGGAGAAAGGGAGAAGCATCAAAATGCAGTATAGTCCAATAAAACCTATGGTATTCTGTTTACTAACTCTTAAAACTGATTTAGGTTATACCTGGATATGACTATGAGTGACATTGACCCAGGTCTGAAACCATAGGCGGGATTGGGGGGAGCTAAAGGTTCGTGCTCAGTGGTACCCTGTACCACTGATTGGGCAAAGGTCATAGCATCAGCCTGTGGGACATCCAGGTATACTGATGGCTGCCGTCTACCAGGCATTCTGGGACTGCCATTGTTAATTCCAATGTAAGTCTAAAGCAAGGGACCCACTGATAATTTCCGAAAATTCTTCCTTATTTCTACAGCATTTTACTATGGAATTTGATGGAGAAGGTTACTTAGTGTCACAGGAAATGAGAGAAGTTAACACCTTGTCTGGATTATCTACTTGCTTAACAAAAAGGAAATGATTCCAAAACTATGAAATAGGTCAATGTTGGCAAATATTGGGAGTTTTTTTTACATTTTATAAGTACTTTTTTTTTTAGCTTATTTCTTTATTTTGAGAGAGAGAGAGAGAGAGAGAGAGAGAGAGAGAGAGAGCGTGCGCAAGAGCGAGCATGCAGGAGGGGCAGAAAAAGGGAGAGACAGACTCCCAAGCAGCCTCTGCACTTTTAGCAGAGCCCAACACAGGGCTCAAACTCATGAACTGTGAGATCACAGTTCTCAGATGAGCTGAGATCAAGAGCCAGACACTTAACCGATTGAGCCACCCAGGTGCCCCGTTTTTATAGGTACATGTACTTCCATATGAAGCTTCCATGGGAACATATAAGAATAGATACACAGATAATCTATGAAATATGCAAAATTGTTGCAGTGCTTAGTTTAAGAAAAACTCCCAGTTTTTTAGTAGCCAAGAATCACAAACTTCAGTGTTCAAAGTATCCACTAAAATCTTAACTCTTTATGTAGCCTTGAGTATTGCAAAGGCCACATTCTGTATTTTTGTAAATAGAGAAAATGTGTGGAATTCTTAGGAATCAGGGTCCAGACCACTGTGCCAACGGATCTTAACCATTGTCTGGAAGATCAGAGTTCACAAATATGCTGCTGCCCGGCCCTGCAGTTCTGGGCTTTGTCACAGTTTGGGCCACAGAGATATCAGATATTGGCTAAGGGTGCCTCTGTGGCTCCGTCAGTGAAGCATTTGACTTTTGATCTCAGCTCAGGTCTTCATCTCTGGGTTGTGAGTTCAAGCCCCATGTTGGGCTCTGTGCTGTGCGTGGAGCCTACTTAAAAAAAAAAAAAAAAGGTATTGGACAAGAGTTCCCAGATGGTCTGGAACCAGTGTCCTTTCTCTTACAGCCTTGTATGTTTGTGGTGTGTATTAACGTTATGAACTGTATTGGATAGGAGTCCAAGTAAGTGACAATTTACCAAAACGTTCTAGATTTTTTAAACGTAAAATAGTCTAACACTAAGCAGTTTCATCTGGTCTTCACAAAAATCTGTTCACTGGGGCATTCAAAGTATAACTGTTTTTTCTCACGTTCAGCTAATAGATTTCTGGTTGAACCTTTGTTATCTTTTGGAGTAGACAGAAGGAGCTCTCCACGGAGCGTCTGATTATCTTGCTGAGTGTGCCGAGAGTCCACTTCCTCCCAGTGCAAAGCGCAAGAGAAATGCTCTGAAAGAAATGTAGGTCCAACAAATTCTTCTTTTTCTCCTTTTTGACTGTCCGTGTGTATGGATACATGACATGAAACCTAGAATTCCACAAGAGTTTATGGAAACCAATCACAAAACCCCCTCTGGCACCAACTTTACCCTAAGTTCCATGCTTGCTCTTCTGCCTGCCTCCTGCTTTCTGGACAATAGGGAGCAAGTTCTTGCTTCACAGGTGTGTTGCAAGGAGTAATTAATTACAAGCACTTTGAAGATGAAACACACCTGTTTGGTGGTGTGTTTCATACCACTTTCCGAGTGACTATAGGTCGATCTAAAAAAATACATTCCTTTCCTAAAATGCAGGTTCTCATTCTAAGATAATTATGATAATCCTCGCACCCCTGATCAGGAACAATAAGAACCTGTGTGTGTGTGTGTGTGTGTGTGTGTGTGTGTGTGTGTGTGTGTGTGTGTTTCCAGACTAAAGCTTAGCCAAAATAAATATTTCAGCTTCAGTGTTTTGAGTTTGCTTTGGTGGTTTAAGAAATTTCTTACTATTCACAAGCCTGCAAGTCTGTGTTGAAGTCAAATCTCTAGTTTCTCAATTTTCCCCCTGCAGTTGCTATCCTGTTCCTCAAAGTGAATTTTACAAAGTGAGTGAAGTTTACATTGTCTTTTATGTGTGCTGTAGAAAAAGTGTGTGTGTGTGTGTGTGTGCTCATTCTTGCATACAAACACACACATATGATATGCTTTGGATGTATCTGAACATTTGCTTCTGGGGAAAAATGTCAACATATCAAATTTAGGCAATATTGACCCTTAACATCTGAAATGTATACTTGTCTTCCTTAGTTAAAATAGATCCATCATAACTCGAGTATAACTACAGTGATAACCTAGTGATCAATAAACAAAGCCTGTCCTCATATATCCTAATAACTAATCCTAGTGTGTCTGTTGCTTGATCCAGTCTGAATTTAAACATCTCACTCAGGGACTTTTCTGGATTTGCTTGGGAGGTAAGGGAGAAGGAAAGGTAGCCCAAGCTCCTTCTCCAGGGATAGGCAATGTGTCAAGGGCAGCTTTACGAAACAAAACAAAAAATCTTTCTTTGTTTTAGTGTGAGAAGAACTGAAACAAAAAGCAGCGTTGTGAGCAAATCACGGAGCAGCCGGGACATTGGGGGAACAGCTAGTGACCCAGTGATTGCAGAGATAGCGAGGAGGAGGGGTGACAGTCAGGCTTCAGCCAGTCCCCCATCAGAGTCCACAGGACAAGCAGAAGATAACATAAAGGCAGCTGAGAGCCACTGGGGGCTTCCTGTTCAAAAGCTGGAAAATGTTCATCAGACCCAGCCAGAAGACGCTAGCAGCCAGCAAAAACCTCATCATGGGGAGTGGTCAGAGACAGGGCTTCTAAGCAGGAGCCCCGTCTGTAGCTGTGAGTCAGCATCGCCAGGTCCAAAACAAAGTCCACAAGGGGCCAGAACACAACAGAAACGCAGGAACCTCGGCTCTGCGGAAGACGTCGACCACCACAAGAGAGTTTCTCTTGGAAGTGATCGATTAGTCCCAAGAGAAGTAATAGGGGAAAAAAGCAAAGCTGTCAGGGTTTTGCCAACTTCAGAGCTGTCGGATCCGGGGTTACTTTTGAAACAAGGTTTGGCAAAAACGGCGTCTAATGAAGAGTTGCATGTTTTGGAAAATCTCTCCTCTGGACATCTTACGAAAAATAAGCTAGGGCAGGCACAGCAAACTGGCTCAGCCACAAACACTGAAAGATTATCTGCACTCCAGGGCAGTCCAACCAAGAAAAGAAAGAAGCATGAAAGAGGCCACTAACTTACTAAAGGGGATTGCAGAGATGTAGTTGGGTCTATAGTGGCTGAAGATGTGGAAAGAGGGGTCTGTGTAGATGCTGTGATTTTAAAGGAATTAGAATGATTATTTTGTACCGAAAATGTGTATCTGTGTTAGTGTTAGTTTTCAATGCATTCATCTTCAGGAGGCTATATGATTTTTCTAACAATGTTGCTACTTTCTCATACTTTATAACTGTCTTCAGAAAGTTATTTTAGTGAGAAATGGCCATTCACCTTGTCAAGGATGATCCCATTCTTGAAGGACCTGCCTGAAGAAACCAACCATGTGCTTTCTTGGCCCATCACTGTGCACACCGTATGATGGGCTATATGAAGACAGGTCCATAGTGCAATATCTAGGGGTACAATTTCTCCTCCTGTTCCTCAGCCTGAATTGAACAGAAGTGAAGGAACAGGCTAGCCGTCTTCAACATCTGGTTCTGGGCCCAGCATCACTGTCTAAAAATATGTTAGGCCCATCTTGGACCCCACCCCAGGCCTACTGAATGAGAAACCCTGGGTGATTCTGAAACATTCTCAAGCTTGACAACCACTGGACTAATTGGAGACTCCCTAGTGTTTCTTTCCTCAATACTGGCTACCATGGCCTCCAGCTCATCAGCTGGGGCCCACATGTGGACATGCACACCCTTGTGCTCCCTCAAACTTGTAAAACACCTGGGTTCAGCCTATGAGCAGCTCTGTTCCCAGGTTCTCTACAGCACGGTGGCCGCTGCACCCACAAAACTGTTAATTACCCTAAAATTACTAGAAGTTTATGGCTAATTTGACCTTGCATTAGAGGAAGAGAGTAGAGGGACAGGCTTGCTCTTGCTTGTAGCTCAGGCGTGTCCCTGCCCCTGCACTTGCCCCCACCTCTGAGATTTTGGTTAGGTTCAGGAAGGATTCGAACCCAAGGGGAGCTCAGTGGCCAGAGTTTCCGGTTTCCCATTTGGAAGGCATCACAGGCAGTTTCAGTTTCAAAACAGGAGCCTTCCGTTTGCACTGTCACCCACTAATGTCTCCAGTGGGCTTGCTGAAATGTCAGAGTGAATCATAGCAATGACTTATTTTGGATGGACACCTACTAAAGATTTTGTTAACCCAGTTTCATTCTAAAATAGGGGAAAAAAACATATTCACAGGCCACCCATCAAATACATCTTTTTTTCTACTCAACATTGTGTGGTCCTTTGAAGTAGCACCTCCCTAGTAACAAGGAAAATCAAGTATATTCCCAAAGTGTTGGAGTTAGCAGAAAAATAACCCAGAAAAAGCCTAATGTAATAAAAGAATATGGAAACAGACACAGTGTTGGTGGTTTGTGCTTAAGACTAATTATGGTTACTCCTAGCTCATTCTGTGCTTCCCCATGTCTCTTTTCCCACTTGTGTTGTAGGGTATTACTCATTAAGAGGCAGCCATATTTCATGGCACCATCTTGGGTCATGAAGTTCAGTGTTGGTCACTATACTTGGCCATGAATGTAGATCCTATTCCTTTGACATTCCCCACCTTGCCTGGAAACCTGTTCCCTTCATGTGGTCCCAGCCTCATGACCTTCACTCACCGGGAACGTGGCCCCATGCACTGACGTCCTTTCCTCTTCCCATCCCTAGGTTTTTTTTCCTGCTCTTAGCTGATTCCAAGCAAAGCATTCTGTGGGAAAAGAGGGAACCCAACAGGATACTAACCACAGTGGAGCAGATTGTGCTCATCCAGTTGGGGTAGACTGCACAGGATGGAAACCTCAATCTCCATGGTCTGTGGGGGGCCCCTGCTGTTAGAGAGACAGCAATTCTAGGTGTGCTGTTCACTGAAGACAGGAGCACAGTGTGTCCTTGAATCTTCTTAAACAGAATTACTGGAACGGTTTCAACAGGGCACAAGTAATAACCCTGGTGACCGGCCAAGAAACAATAAGCTCCCTGGAAAAGAGTCTAGAATAAAAGACAACCATTTCAGTGCAATAGTTGCTGCCTAACGTACACCTAGAAGGAGATGTTTGAAATGGAGGCAGCAGAGAAAAGCTTTTAATTGAAAAGTTTTTATTTCATTTGTTAACGGGACAAAGCCAATACTTGTGATTTAGTGATTCTCTTTCAAGAACAGCCTTGGCTTTAGGGTTTGGTATATTCGTGAAATAACAATTACTGTGACCTAAGAGGGAAAACAGTACCTTGGGTTGTAGATTGACTGGTCTTTCTCACAGCCTGCATGTATATGGGATTTTCACAGGGTTAATGGAGGGAACAGCTCTCCACTCCGCACTATGGCATGTGTTTAAGGAATTTTGCCTCTAAGCATTTTTCTTCCACATGTCTGAAACACCCCCAGATCTCTTGTTACTTGAGTGGTTGTGTGATTCTTTGGATGTTTGGAAGTACAAAGGGGAAGATGGCTGCCAGGTTTTGCTTATTAGCTGGGAAATGCAGAATTCTCTACTCCTGGGAGTGGGGTGTGTGTTGACATTCTTTATAATCTTATAAATTCAGCATCTGAAAATCAGAGCCTGTCAGTATTCTTAATCAAAAAGAACGCAGTCTTCAACCACTTACTTAACAACCCAAATTAAATTTATTTTCAAGTCCCTGTAATTCTGATGCTTCAGAGAAATGTTACAGTTTGAACTCCCTAACTTTCTCAGTGGCATTATGGCTTCTAAGTCGCATCCCTGTGCTTTCAGATGGCTTTTTTAAAAAATATATTGATGTCGGATTTTGTGTTGTTTTTTTAAGGTCCATAAACAAGAAATGTCAGAGAATAGTCAGTGTGATTTTTCTTACACGTTTTTTTTTTCTTTGCTGCTAGAGGTTAACTATCATCTAGATATGCATATAAATTGTTAAATGCAAAGAAGCAACCATTTGGGGAGAGAGAAGTGAGTGCTGCAGCATTTTTGTTTACTTATGTTAGTATTAAAGAAGTAAGAAAATGTATTTTATTTTTTATGACAAGAATCATTAAAAACTCTGTTTTTTTTTTTAATGTTTATTTATTTTGAGAGAGAGAGAGCGAGCGAGCATGAGCAAGCCTGAGCTGGGGAGGAGCAGAGAGAGTGAAAGAGAGAATCTCAATCAGGTTCCGTGCCCAGTTCAGAGCCTGATGTGCAGGGCTACATCTCACAACCGTGAGAGCATGACCTGAGCCGATATCAAGAGTCAGACGCTCAACCTACTGAGCCACCCAGGCGCCCCTCTAGTTTGATTTATGGAGAATATAGCTTGTTTGTGAATGAGATAGCTCAAGATAGGTCTTGGGGACAACAATGGGATCACAGTCAATTGTTTGCTTCTTGTGTCATGTTTGATTTTAGCATGAGGTGTGCGTCTTATGGCCTTTGACTTTAGAAAGAGCTTGGTGAGGGCAGAGCACGTAAGGGAAGAAAACCTCTGTGCCCAAGGGAGTGGCCTGAGATCCCAGTGCCACTGTTGCCAGTTTCCTTGAACTCCCTCTTGGCAGGTCCCACCGTAGTATTTCCACAAAATTGTAGTGAGTGGCCTTCCTTTTGAGGTAACAAATGCCTTTCCCGTGAGCCAAAAATTCTCTCTTCAGTGTTCTGTGACTCGAATATGGAAATCATTTTAATTTCTTCTTTTCTCTTATGAGGAAATTTCCATGCTTGGTTTGTTAAGATGACAGAATTCATTTCTTGTTACTGAAACACGAATGAATTGAAGCACGGTGGAGCAAGTAGAAAATCAAAATTAAGCTGATTTCCGTTAAATAGTTTAAAATCTTCCTTAAGTACAAAGTAAATCCAGCATTGTAAAGTGAAGTTAATGCAGATAATTACTCAGGACAGAAGTCTAACTGTATCATTGGTATTACAATTTAATGATACAATTAAATTCTTAGAAATCTGCGCAACTCCTAATTTGGTTTCTATATTTATTTAACAAGATGAGGAACAAATATATGTCAATGTGTGCGCTTAACAGAGGGAACTTGAATGGATGAAGTTAGTTATTACCTTTAATTGTTTCAGAAATACTCAGTACTGGACTTTAATCATATTCAGTAAGTTTTATTATGTAGCATGATATTACCATGAATTACTTTATAATCGCCATTAGAATTACTTATCAAAAACCTTGATTCTTTAATTAAACAACAATCAATAAAACCATACATATGACCCCAAGCATCTGATCAGGTGACTGTAGGTATGGATTTGACAGGATAATTTTCTTTAGTCAAGTTAGAAAGCCAGACACTGCAGCAATCCCTAGAGGAGCTCTTTTTTTCCATTGCCCATATCCTGTCATTTGTTTTGTTTATATAAGTAGTTTAAATAGTTGTATGTGTCTGAAAGTACATGGGTGAAAGTAGTATGTAGAGGAAATGAACCTGCTTTATGAATAAAAAGTAAAATTGTTCTCAAAAACTAAATTTGTATGTATCACTTTTCTTCAAAACGAGCGACCCCCAAGGAATATACATCCCAGATGCCCTTTTCTGAACATGCTATTTAAAATTATATTCTGTTAGAGACTTCTTCCTCCTTGAAGCAACCCTGAGGTTTTGAACACTGTGTTGAAACAATCCAAGGAGCTCTGCTTCCAAACCGCTGGTTCTAAAGTTGTAGGTTTGGAAAACCCTGTGTGGGGTGTTGTGATTAAATGGGCCCCTAAGATTTTGGGGTGGTCTTTACAATGCAAATATGTTCCCACTTCTCCCAATTGTGAGCTAAGATAGATCCCTCTTGTGAGAGGTTAAAGTATGCAACCTTGACTCTCTTCCAGAGATCTTGACATCTCCCAAGCGGATTCATTTCCATTTTCTAAGTGGATCTAGTCCTTGTTCATCACTGAATGAAGTCCTGGGCCAGCTCTTTCTCTACACTGCCTTTTATGACAGGATCCCAGGCCTCTCTGATTGTTTGTATACGTATCTCCCCTTGGATCTGTACAGAATTTTTCCAAGGCATTTCAATCTGAAGTTGGAATAATACATTTGGATAGCTGTTCATGAAATACTGAGAACCATTGCAGCTGATAAAGCAAAAGCGCCTTTCGTAGTGTTTTGCTCGTGCCGGCACACTGGCCAGCCTTGCCCACAGGCAGCTGACCTGCCTCGGACCTGGGGTCTGGCTGGGGATCCAGAGACTCTAGATGGCGTGGTGCTACCAGCTGCAACCCTGGGTTCAGGCTGCTGCTTTGCCACTAATTGGTTTGTGTGCTTTAGGACAAAGTCACTTAACCTCCCGGGCCTCAGTTTCTCCCTTTGTCAAACAAAATGATCTCTAATATTTTAAGCACCACACTTAAGGTAAATATACCACTCCGATGTGTTAATTTCCGCATCCATTTAAAAACAGGTTTTTTGTACTGGCCACATATTGGGATTACCTGAGTAGCTTCCAGTTAAATCCGAATCCTTGCAATTTGGCCTGAGTATTGGCAGTTTTAAAAGCTCCTCAAATAACTGATTCTCATGAGAAGTCACAGTAAAGAATTATTGTTTTAAAATGTAGGGTGTGTGTAGGTTTAAATACTGGATGTTGAAAGAGGCAGGGTGTGCTCTGAGCAGAGAGTATCCTTTAAACGAGGGGCTTTCTGCAGGGCAGAAGTGTGCCTGCTCTCAAATGAATGAGAAAGGCTTTGGTGACGAGGTGTCAATACGAGTACATTTTAATCATACAAAGAGATGTGTCTTGTCTTCTCCATGAGGCCACGTTCGTAATGCTGCTTTCGACCCGACACATCAGAGCAACTTCATCTTTGCCAACACTGAGAAATTGTTGCCCTTGTACAGCAGATGAGGTTTTAAAGCACCTAAATAATTGTCTAAGGTTTGCCTTTGATCCATGATCATTAATATCACTAATAAGCTCTCAAAAAGTGCGTGTGAATCTCAAGTTCACATTTGGCAGGGCAGTGGAAGAATGAACGCTTTTAAAATAGTTTGGCTCAGAAAGCACATCTGAAATAACCCTGTGGGAAAATCAGGAGAATTTCTCATCCTCCAAAGGATTACCTAGGATGAGATGCTGACCTTGTATTTTAAGTTCAGTTGCATTTCTTAAAACCTCATTCATTACCCAGCCTGATTTATTTTAGTGGGTGAAGTAGGCTGTGGGAGGGGACTCTGGTGACGTACAGTGTTCATGTTTGCCTTTTGTTTTCTCCACAGTTCCCAAAAGATCAGAACATATACATATATTACTTTAAAACATGCACACAGGCCAGCTTCCTCACGAGATTTACCACAGCTTTCCTCTCAGAAATTCGAGCTGAAGATTGTCTCCTCTTCAGGCTTCTAAAGCGATCCAGCCCCAAAAGGCTGAGTGTGCACAGGGTGAGCAGAGCGCTGACCTCCACCGGGGAGAGGTCAGTTCAGCACACAGGACTCAAAAGGGAGGAAGAAAAAGCCACTCCTCAGCAGGGAGTTTGACTTGCTTTAGGGCAGAAGAGATTTTATAAATAAGTTCCCAGTCTCCCACGCCCTCTCACCAGCTCTTCTATTACTAGTCCTGTCTCTGTGCTTAGACATACACACACACACACACACGTACAGATATACATGTGCTTGCACACAGACACAACTCTTACTTCCACTTGCTGCCTCACATTCCTCTCTCCACCTACCCTGGGACCTGTGGGTTGGACTGGCAGACCCTTCTCCAGAGGAGGCAGGTGATGGATTGACTGGGAATTTTTCTAAGCCCAGTGGCTTTGAAGGACTTTTCTCTTCCTCCCTAACATGCTCAGCTGGTGAGAAGCATGCAGAGGGCTCTTTCTCAAACCTACTGTGGGTGCCTGTGAGGATGAATACCAGCCCATCATTCCATTTATCAGGGGGAGAAGGTGAAATGGTGAATTAGGGTGACCTACAGCCTTGACGTGGCAGACTGGGTGTTTGGGCTGTGTTCCCAGTAGGAGGAGCCTAGAAGGCCCTTTGGTAACAATGCCAGAATGAATCGAGGCTTATGAAACAACAGCACTACTTGGATTTGTATGTCTCCCCCCCCCCCTTAAAATGCTTCCTGGTGAGCATTTTCCCAGTGCTTTGTGCTCAGCTTGGTGACTGTCAGAGTGGAGGTTGCAAGGACAAAGCCTGTGACATCTAGAGAAGTGTCCTCCAGTGGCTCCCCAGTGAAAAGTACCCATCAATACGAGAGCACTCCTGGTAGCAAAAGCTCTCCATGTCAGAGTTGTAGGGGGATCTGCTCTTGGGGTTCTTGTTTTGACACTAATTATCTCTAGCTGGAAGAGCCTTGTGGACTGCACCTAACATCTCTATACAGGCTCAAAGACAAGCATACTGTCCATCTGTGAATTTTCTGCATCAGCTCAGCTTTGCTTTCTCTTGAAGATCGTATTTCTCAATACTGGTTTATCAAATTGCATGTTATGGGTTCTGGCTGTTGTTCCGCACATTTATAAGGTCTAATTCTAGGTCCTGGCAACGCTTTAGAAAAGCTTGCTGAATCTGAGAGAAACCTTAGCTTTCTGCCACTCGTTATGTGTGTCCACCTAGGCCAGCTGCCCCTATGAGGGCAAGCTCAGGAAAGAGAATCTGGTAGGAGAGAACGTTAGGCTTGATGTTTAGCTCCTACTCGTCCAGAGGAAATGGCCACTGTGTTGTGAGGACAACCGAGGAAGAAACTTCAATCTAGGGAAAGGATGCTTGGTGGGAGAGTCATCCAATCCTCTGATAACATCATCTAAAAAACAAGTCAAACATTATCACCTTCCATAAGGAGAGAAAACTGGCCCAAGACCGTGTGTTTTGGAGTCCTCCAAGGCCAAGTACCTGAGCTTACCTCATTTGGCTCTAATTATGTAAAATGGTGGGGAGGATAGATATGGAAGACAGAACCATGTTCTATTATTTAGAGGCTGTAGAGATCTGTCTACACTGGCAGAACACAGACTGCGGTAGAATTTAATTGGGAACCAAAGTTTTTTGTGGTCCCGTAGTTCATTCTTGCATGAGTTTTTCTTTCTTCTACACTGATTAGCAAGCACTGAACTGATTGGGGAAAAGCCAATGACTTGTGTTGTCAAGACCAAATACAGCACCTACATGTGACGTAGCCGGGTACAACTCCCTTTGGAAGAGAACTTTGCTGTTGCTGTGTAACAGCCATAAACTTAGCAGCTCGAAATAGTGCAAATTGATTGTACCACAGGTTCTGACACTTTTTAGCTAGATCTCTGCTTCGGGTCTCCTGAGGCTGGAATTAGGGTATCACCCAAGCTAGGCTGTATCCTCATCTGGAGGCCCAACTAGGGAAGGACCTATTCCCACACTCCCTTGGGTTTCTGGCAGAATTCAGTTCCTTGCAATTGTGAGACTGGGGCTCCATTGTCCTGCTGGTGGTTTCCCATAGGAGTTCACTCAGCAGCTAGAGGCCACTCTTTGGTCCTTGCCATGTGGCCTCCTCCATCCCAAGAATGGAGAAACCTCCCTTGTGCTGAATCTCTTCCATTTTGTATCTCCGCTTCTCCTTCTGTGATCAGCCAGAGGAAACTGCTTTTAAAGAGCTCCTCCTGTGATTAGGTCAGCCCCACTTGGAAAATCTCTGTATTTTAAGGCCAACTAATTTGGGACTTTAATTACATCTGCAAAATCCCTTCACAGCAATACTTGGATTAGTGTTTGATCAAATAACCAGGGCCTAGGAATCTCTGGGGGCCATCCTGGATTTCTGTTTAACACCAGATCCAGCAGCCATTATTTAGCTCTTCTCTGAACGGGGCCCAGTGGTAAGAACAGAGAATGCCGTTGGAATCTAGCTGGATTCCTTCATCTTGTAGTGGACTCGACATCCTATCCCAGGATGCTTAGAGAAATAGAGCAGCAGTCTTTCTTCTTCCTGCAGCCCTTGTCATGAATCTGAGCAGCACACACTTGGTCATCACCATTTCACAGATGAGGAAACTTAGATGCAAAGAATTGTGGAAACTTTCCAAAGTTAGTAAATAGCAGAGCCTAGGATCCAGGTGTGTCCACCCCAAAACCCAGAAATTCTGTTGGGCCGCAGTTGTGTAAACCTAACACTGCACGTGGAGAAAATCCCATGCCAGGAATCGGGAAGGAAGAGCTGTGATTGGAATCAAGGAAGTCTGGCTCCAAAGCGTGTGCCGTTGCCACTCGGCACGCGGCCTGGCTCTGCACCCCGAGGAGGTGAAAGCCACCGGCCACCGGTCAGGCACATGTGGAGACACAGAGCCCTGGAGGAAACGGTCAGGACCTCTTTTGTTGAGTGTTGTGTTGAGAGCTCACAGGAAGTGCAGAAATAATGGGGCTGTGGATGTGGGGGATGCCGGAGGCTGGGGTGAGGCCTTACCCACCCCCTTTGGGCCCCTTCCCACTGGCTTTCCTTTTCCTCTCACTTTTTCCTTAGTTTTGTGCAGACTTGTAGCAGTTTCACATTCGTGCTCTCTCTTTTCTGTTTTGTGCCGATTCTTTTTTTTAATTTAAAAAATATTTGTTTAATATAATTTATTGTCAAATTGGCTTACGTACAACATCCAGTGCTCATCCCAAGTGCCCTCCTCAATGCCCTGATTCCTTTTTAAAAACACTTCCAAAAACCATCCCAGCAAAGCCAGGGACAGCCCCCTGAGGATATCTGATCGTTACTGTCCTGAACTTGGAGGGTTTATGTTTCTGTCTCCGGGACGGGATTTTTCCAAGGCATTGAGCGTGGGTGCCTCAGCTCAGAGGAAAGTTTTGCATAACATGTAGTTCTGGCCTACCCTGACATGACAAACAGGTTACAGATGACTTGTGGGATGAGTTCCTAATCCCTCAGTGGTGGGTGGGGAGAATGCGGGGGAGTAGGCTTTTTGGGGTGTTGGGTGGAAGAAGGAGAGCTGCCCACAGGCAGTTCTAGGAACTCCCAGATGTGTCTGTGCTGGCCCAGATGCACACTGAAGGTGGCGAACTTAATCACATCCAAGCAACTCGGATTTTAGCACTTTTTTAAATGCTGAGGTGAGTTTTCCATGAATAACCTGGAAGTAGCCTGCCAAGGGAAGCAGGAGTGTTTAGAGAATGTGGGATGAAGCCTAATTATAATTGCCATCACCTGACACGGGCCAGGGCCCTTCCAGTTCCCTTTCATACACAGAGCAGCACCGATGTCCTGAAGAGTGTAAGATGTGCATGCATGTGCGTGTGCGTGCATGCGTGTGCTATGTGCATGTGTGGAGAAGGATGTACTGAGTGGGGCTGTCAGTTTCTGAGCCTCCTTTCCTGCAATTTTATTTTCTAATTCTATGAAGCAGAAACTGAAAAGGAAATCTGAAGCTGCCCAAGAACAAAGGGACAGGACTTAGACTGCCTTTGGTTCAGAAAATACCTATTGCTATCAGATTTATAAAGATGTCACTTTCTAGGCAAAGCCTGCAAGAGGGAGACACAGCTCAGATTGACGACAGGGTCTTTGTGGCAGCTCTCTGCAGCCTCCCTTGAGGCTTTGCAGCCTCCTTTTTGTTAATTACTGATGTACCGATATTTTACCTTTGAAATTCACACCAAAGGCAAGATCCAGACATAAACCTGGCAAATTCCCAGAAACTGCAGCAACCCAGGCAGCAGGAGCCTAAGGTTCTAGTTCCAGCTGTTGCCAACCCTGTGTGTGTTCTTAGACAAGTCCTTGAACCTCTCTAGACCTCAGTTTCCCCTCCTGGGAAAGTAAGGTGGGTTGGATCCTTTGACAGGTAAGGTCTCCAATTGCATGAATATCCAGTGAGTTCAGAATGAAAGCTTTTCAACTGCAGGTTTCTCAGCACTGATGAAAGGAAGCAGCTCTGCACTCTTCATTCAGGTGCAGAGAGTGGGGGCCAAGCCATGCAGTTGGCTGAGTAGTCATTAAGAAGCCAGCTGCAAACTTGTATCCCCCTCAGGGACTCTGGAGGAGCCCCACTGGCTCTGCCAGGAGAGCTTCTCTTTAAGACAAAGCTGTTACTTTCATGTTGCTGGCATCTTGTTCTGCTCTCCGGATAAGTCAATGCTTGGGTGCCCTGGTGTGGACACTGCAGGGGAAGGTGACGGGATGGGGGTGGGGGGCAGCAGGCAGGCCACAGTTCCAGGTTCTTATTGGTTTCAGAGCCCTTACTCTCCATGTTAATTTTCCTGACTTGGGCATATCACAGGTTAATACCAGACCCATGCATAATGATACATAATTTAAGACTTGTAAAAGCTGCCTAGGACTTGAAAGAAACACTCTCTAAGCCAGGAAGGTTGTGCCTGGCATGCAAGAGCAAGTAATACAGGTAGAATTTATATCAAAAGCAAGGGAACCGCGCCCTTTTGACACGATCTCAAAGGGTACCGTGCAGGTGTGCCGGCCCCTCTGCTGCCAGACAGCAGTCACCAGGGCCCCACAAGCGTCACCCCCACTTGCCCTTCTGCTTAACAGCCATCGGAAGGCACTTGTTCACAAAGGGAAATTCGTTATTTTTAATAGTCCCAGAAATATCTCATGTATTTGAAGTGATGCAACAAGATTGCCCTAATGATTTCTAACCTTTGTTTTTAAGACTTCTGGGGCCAGAACCCTACAGAACTGCCTTGGGGCACCCTTGTACCTCCAATAACCAAGCTGTCTTTTGGCATTGTTGGAGACTGACATAGCCCGGGCCGGGATGTTTAGCTGCTTGTGGGGTGGAAAAAAAAAATGTCAAGAAAAATAATTGTTGTTTTTGCAAACTATCTATTTAAAAACAGAACCTCAGGAAGCAGATTTCTGTTCCAATGCTAGGATGAATCAGAGCTCACAAAGTATAAATACACATTAGCAGGAGGAGGCTTCCCATAACCCAGTGCTTGTGTGTCTTCCCAGACCAGGAACCTCTGAACTCCCGCTTCTCATTCCCAGTAGAGGCAAGAAAGAGCCGCAGCGGAAATGACAGAACATTGCCCAGCCCAAGATGCAAGCTTCTGTAGGTCTGTGGGACCTTTTTATTCTTTAAAGGCAACTGCTTTTTAGCCTCACACTCACTCACTTTTGGATAGACAGGTGTACACTGTTTAGAAAGGTGGGAAACCTATGCTCTGGTTTCCTTGGCTCTTTGGTACATAAGAAATATTACCAAATAACTTCGCTTTGACTCACTGACCCGTCAGATCAGCCAATAAATATGACCACAACTTGCTCAAGGGGCAGTATAATTATTTTACTTAAAAATGATGTCAGGTGGCAATTTAGCAACAAACTGGCTTCCAGGGTACTTAATTCAGTTTAACAAGGAGGAAAAAACATTGTAATTAACGAAGAGCTTATACTTTAGTACTTTAGTAGAGTTGTTCTTAAATTTTACTATACATATGCCAGAGAAGAAGGGGAGGAGGGGAGAGCTTGTTGAAAATACAGATTCCCTGACCCCACTGATGACTCTTGCACTGGGCCTGGGAGTCTGCATTGAGAAACCTGCTTGTAAGTTATGCTTCTGATTGTCGCCCAGTCTCACCGGACTTTTAGTCAATTAAGATATACCCACCCACCCCCTTTTCTATTCTGGTTTTACACTGTATAAGTCTAGAATGACAGCACAACCAGCTTCAAGATAATTCCTTCTAGAGTTTCATGGTATGGTCTAATGCTAGAGTCTGAGTCAAGTTTCCAGACTAAAAATTCTTTGCCTTCCAGGGTTTGCTTAAAGAAGGTCCAGAACATTCATGGGGAATAGGAAAGGTATGGATTCCCTTCTTTTCCACCCTGTCCCCAAGATAACCAGGGCTCCCTTGCCTGATTACTTCTACCTGGAGAAAGGGGGAAATTGCCCTTTACGATTAAGGTCCTGGCTTTGAGCCATGCCCAGAGGAGCCTGATCTCTGCAGTCTTACTACTGAGAAGACTTCTTAAATGTGAATCTCAAGATCACTTCCCTTCTGGTATAAAGAATGGCAGAGGCTCATTAAACTTTTTTTCTTTCTTGGCACAAAAGTATTTGGCAACTACCCAAGGAATTCTGGGGTCCTGAAAACTCCAAGTTCACAAATCATCAGAGCAAGGTATTGCTTCAGGATGGTGTTTGAATTCAGCACTGCTAAAGCACACTGTGTCCTGCCTCATTGGGTCTGTTCCAGAGCCCTTCTCCCTCCCTCTTACCCCACCTTGCAGAAACCAGCCGTCCACCGGCAGAGATCATGGACAGAAAGTATTGCTGCACCAGGGCAGGGAGATGTCATGGGAATCCAGCCTCGCCGGTGTCCGGGTCTTTCCAGCTATCTTCCCAGCCAGCCAAAACGCACTGTTCTGGACTCTGACTCCTCATTGCTCACGCAAAGGAAGCCAGGGATATTTTTAAAGCCCGTCGCCCCTTCTTAAACAAGATGCCCATCAGAGAACATAGTTCTTAGCCTGGTAGAAGAAAACTGTTTCCCAAGAATGAAAGAATAACACCACTCTGAAAACCAGAGGTGGGCAGATGTCATGAATGGTGTGGCGCTGGGGGACAGTTCCAAGGAGGGGAAGCTTTGGAAGCTTCTGGGGAAGCTCGCTAATAAGCAGCAGGGAACTCCTGGCAACTCCACACAGCTACTGAAAGCCATCCACATGCCCTTCACCATGGTTCATCCCTGGCTGCAGAGATACCAGAGACCAAGCTTCCCCAACCCCACCTGTGATGTAGGGGCAGGGCCATTTTGGCACCAGCAGCCACAGTGAGAACCACAGTTCTCCCATGTCCTTAACGGTGGTGATGGCTGGCCTTTGGGAGCTCACGAAGGCCAGATATCGGGCACCCTGACGCTGCATGGCAAGGCCACCCAAACACTGCCTGCCTGAGAAGTGATGAGTAGATGGCTCTAACCCCAGAAGCTTGTAACTATCACCTCTCATGCAGCTAGGAAACCACCCTGGAGGCATGAGCTTGCACAGAAGCCACCAGGGTGTGGTCTTGAATGACGACGACGGCAGGACGTTAATATTAATCCAAGTAGCCCGGGGGCGGGGGGGGGGGTACTCGAAAGCACTGAATCTCCCTCTTCCTCCCCTAAAACTAATTCCAAGCTTTTTAAAAACGCTTTTAGTGTGGTGGGCCTTTCCCATGAGTGCTCACAAACAATTCACCTTCACACTACAGGCCATTAATCCAGTGGTGTTTATTCAAGCAGTATTCACACTTGCTGTTGAATAACAAGGGAATCAAGGCCCCCTCGAGATGGGGCTCTCACAGCCCTGGCTTCTTTGGCTGAATTCTGTGGCTGACAAGGCTTTAGGTTTTTCCTCCACATCCCCATCAAGCACAGCCTATTGATCACACCCCACTTACCAGAACAGATTTGGTGGGGTGGTGAAGGCACGAGGCAGAGCCCAAGCACCACTCCATCAGCTCAGAAGAGGCCACACTGTTCCAGGTTTCATACAAAAAATTTAATAAATATTACTTTTCAAAATTTATTGCCAGGAACAACACATCAAAGATGCATTTTTATGTTCATAACACTAATAGGACAATACAAAGTATCTTCACGGTCTCAGTGGTGAACCAATGAAATTCCTCTGTTTTATAAGCCTTTTGGGTCTTCAACTTTGTAAATAGCATTTGATTTCCTCACTTAAGGCAGGCAGTGTACTCTATGGCAAATCTAAACAGTGATCTTACTGGACATTTTAAGGTTCAAGTATTCAACTAGCTTATTGGAATACTCCCTAAATGCAGTAGATAACAAAAAAAAAAAAAAAAAAAAAATCTACAAGTGGTTCAGTATTAAAAGAATGGTGAAAAGAAATCAGAATTTACAAAATAAGACTGGTGTACTTCCACCTTCACACAATTGATATTTTTAATGATATTCAACCACTCATATTTTGGCTACGTTAAGTCAGAGCTCAGCTTGTTCCCTTAAACTGCTGTGTAGCCCATCACCTGCCTGTCTCTTTTCAAGTCTAAAGCAGAAAAAAAAAAAAAGGAACCTGTTCTAGACTAATTTTCAAACTGCCTCAGTCAGTCCTTAAAACGTGTTTTAAAGTGATGCTATAGAAGGTGTTTTAAAACATCTGACGTCGTACAAAAAAAGAAAAAAAAAAAAATCCGCCAGTATTCCAGGCACCGAAGGCCATCCTATTGTCTTTTAACTATTTTCAAACACCTTAATTTTGGCTTATAGGCAACACGTAATAAGAAAATAAGTTCAAAAAAATAAAGCCATACGCTTACAATGCTATCAAAAACCTTCAATTCTAAACACATACATATAAATAAAAAGGAATGATGTTTTAAGGCTCTTGATTATTAAGTTAATAAATCAAATATACACAGTGATTAATAAAAAAGAATTATTTACATAACTATACAAAATTCTACTTTTGACACATTTTTCCTCTTTAAATTCTTCATTTTACCAGCAACTGCTGACATCAAAGTCCCCCCTCCCCCAACAACAAAATACAATAAAAAAAATAAATAATAAACTCATTTGTGATAGTTGCTGTGGTTCTGAGCTGCAAAGGCACTTTCAAATACAGAACTACTTGTACGTCATCATAAAACCAATATACAAAAACAACTCAAGAGTCAATAAATATAAATAAAAACTACGATCCTAAGACTGCATCACCATCGGGACATCTGGCAGAGGTGGAAGCTCAGCCCAGGGGCTGGGCCTTCTCCTGGGAACCTGGTCCGAGAGGGGGCAGCTGCGGGGCCCGTGCACCAGGGCACTCGGGGCTTGTGTTTGCATAGCCGTGAGACGCAGCATGGGGTTCCCCAGCCAACCACAGCAACTACCATTGCCAGTGTAAGCCAGCTTGTCAGAACTTAAATTAACACAGGATTCTAAGTCAACGACAGCCTCAGACTGGAATAGGACACGACCGTTTAAGAACTACAA
The DNA here is from genome assembly GCF_024362965.1 of Panthera pardus. Classification (NCBI taxonomy): domain Eukaryota; kingdom Metazoa; phylum Chordata; class Mammalia; order Carnivora; family Felidae; genus Panthera; species Panthera pardus. Next base: position 36,445,154 of record NW_026526821.1, read on the forward strand.
GCCCCCAGCGCCCTCAGACTCTACCTAGCAGCCACGGTGCCCACCGTCTGCTATACGATGTACTCCATCCGGTTTAAGCTCTGGGCACTTTCCAGGTCCCTGTTGTCCTGTTTGTTTGTCCAGTTTGGGTGTTTGGCCGGCGTGCCATTGGGGGGCTTCTCTTCTCTGTCTACCAGCGTGTATGCCGGCTGTTTGGCAAACCGGGCTTTCTGCTGGTGCTTGTCCATGTCGTCCTCCTCTACCTCCGAGTTGTGGGTCCTTATTTTCGACATTTTGGAGTTTTTGTTCTCGTAATCCTTGATGGGGACCGTGTTGGCCCCGTGCTTCTCGATGGGGTTTTTGATCTGGTTCAGCTGCTCCCGCACGTTGTTGGTGGTGTTGTCCTCAGAGGCCGCACGAGCGTGGCTGCTGGGCTTCCGCCGCTTCCGCACGCACCAGTAGAAGGCTGTCACCAGGCAACAGATCCAGGCCACAGTTAAGACAGAGCTCAGCAGAGGAACCAGGAAATCTGTAAGGCGGGCACAAAACCAATGAACTCTCAAAAAAGAAAAAAAAGAAAGCTACCGCACGAACAAAAGACTACTGACAGTGGTTCCCCTGTCCTCAGTCCCTACGAGGGGTGCTATGGGGACAAGCCCCTTTTCACAATTACATATTGTCACTTCACAGCTTGATAAGCAAGTACAGGATCCGGGCCCTTGGAGACCCTGACACATTTGTCCCCAGAGACCAGGCACAGCAGCAACTCCTAGAGGCTCCTGACTCCGTGTGGAGAGAGCAGCATCTGGTTCAGTCGAGGGAAGACTGGCTCCTCAGGCAGCTGGTTATAGGGTCCGATTTTCAGGGTCCGTCCCTCTGCCATGGGACAACAGTTACCCCCCAACAAAGGGCAGGTGTTCTTCCCTCTCCTGCTGCCTTTGCACGTGGCATTGTGACCTGCTTGGGCCATTGCAGCATTACTGGATGTGATGGGAGCAGAGCTCACATGTCCCAGATGCTCATGCACCCTGTTTCTCACCTAGCTACCACAGCTATGGCCAAAAGGGGGGCCTGGATGTCCTGCAGGGCCAACGAGCTGCCTATCAAACCAGTGTTCACGGGACTTAGGCTGGGCCGTCCTACGCCACTAGAATGCCACAGCAGGGTTTGTGTGGCCAGGAGTTTGAGGTGCCTCAGTGCACTCTGCCTTAGAAACAACATGTTCTACAGAGGTCCCCCCTTTGAGAGCACAGCTTGATGGCAGGGAAAGAAGTCCAGTACTTGGTCATGGCAGCTGGCCTCAGTTTTTTCACCGGTTAAATGGCAGCCGGAGGGGGGCTCCTCGAGACAGGGAACCATCAACTAACACCCCACCTGCTGCTTTTGTTGGATGGTGAGATGAGATCAGTTTGCTCATCCTCAAAGGGACCGTTCCCACCTACCTGTTCTGTTCTTCACAGGCCGCCTCTGCACTCGCACTTCCGCAACCGCAGCAATAAGCGAGCTATTCCCATCACGTTTGCTGACGAGATCTATGATTTTGTCAGTGATTTCCTTGATAGGGTTTCCATCATCCCGTATGTCTTCAGCAGACTGGAGAAAAAGGAGAACTGTCAGATGGAGGGTCAGGGCCGCACTCCACAGTAGGCTTTATTCAAAGTTACTTAAACATGTGAGTCCAGCTTTGCTGTGTTCAGATACTGGCTAACTTAAGTTTCTTAACTACCTTGCAGTCACATAATTAAGTCTGACTGAGTCTTATACTTACAATGGCCACATGTATTTCATTGTTCGCAGAAGGGGAAGGCTCACAAGCTATGTAGATTGAGTATTCGGCGGAAACATTCTTTAAAATATTCAAATTCCTCAGTTCACTGCAAATATGCTCCGTGGTAAGGCCCTAGAATCACATTTTAAAAGGACACATGTAAGATACTGGAAGAAAAAGAAAAGGCTGTTTCTTTGGAAGTTAGGAATTTAAGCTAAGGAGAACAAGGTCCTAGCTGGTGACACTCTGCCTTGGAAGCAGCAGACACACCCTTCCATTCCAAAATAAAAAAGTAGTGGTTCCGTACCGGCGACATCATCTCTTTGTTGAAGGTGAATGTGATGTTTGCACAGTTATCCTGGTAGTAGGGGTCAGAAGTGCACTTGGTCTTCACGGGCTGGAGACTGGAAGACCGACACTCACCCACACCCGTGCAGGGGCGGACAAAACACTGGTCATCCAGGATAGGGATGCAGCTTTGCCCACTGGGGCACTCACTGTGCCCTTTGTGGAGCAAGCAAGGTCGAGGGCCACACCAGACCTGGAGGGGTGGGGAGGGAGAGAGAGAGAAAGAGAGAGAGAGGGAGCAGGCGGCTCAGGACAAACACCCAATGGCAACTCCAGGATACAGGTGATCTGTGGCATCCCCCACACTGTACCTTCGAGCAGGCGATCCTTCCATTCAGGCACTGGCATGTATTGCAGTCATCGTCCCACTTGGCCCCGTCTGGGATCACACTCCCCATGGTGATACAAGGTCTCCCTGAAACTGAAATGCAGGAATGCAGGAGTCCAAGGGGTTTCCTTTTCTATAGACTGTTCTCTCCACTCTTCACTCCCTCCCTGTTAGGGAAGGAATTACACCTGTGCCCTCTGCCATGGGACAACAGTTACCCTCCAACAAAGGGCATGTGTTCTTCCCTCTCCTGCTGCCTTTGCACGTGGCATTGTGACCTGCTTGGGCCACTGCAGCATTACTGGATGCGATGGGAGCTGAGTCTCTCATGGTTGAGCTTGGATTCTTTCAGGCCTGCCATTTGCCAGATATGGCTGCTGGTCCAAGGAGGGTGAGGAAACACAGAATAGACCTGAACCCACCCTGCAACACATTATCACCCTGCCTGCCCTGCATGCCCACGATCAATACAAACAAATGCCTGCTCTAAGCCACACATTGGGGGATGGTCTGTCACACAACATAACTGCGTAATTGCCCAGGAGTTGACTAAAAACGGCTACCCTGTTTGTAGGGGACCCCTTAAGTTTCCCCTTCCCTGAGGCCCCCTCTGCATATCCCCCCACTGTGTTCTCTTCCTGAGCACAGTGCCCGCTCATCCCATAAGACGCAGCCAGCTGCAGCCTGACCCACATACCTTCCTGGCACTTGGCACCACTGTGCCCTGGAGGACAGACACACTGGTAGCCATTGATCTCATCCACACAGGTTGCCCCAAAGGCACAGGGTGAGGACTGGCATTCGTTGATGTCTAGGAGAAACACAGTTCAAGTTTAGGCTCCAATGGGAAGCAATAATGGTTTTCTAAGTTTTTACTGACCTAACATACAGATAGAAAAGCATATAAACCCAAGTATAAGCTTGATGAATTATCATGTAACCAGCACCCAAATAAACTGATCATCAGTACCCCAAAAAACTCCACCAGTCACTGCCCCACAAAGATCACCATTAGCCTGACTTAGCTGAAAATCTTTTCAGATCAGTTTTTTGTTTTTTTTTTTTTCCTTAAGGTTTATTGTTGTGGGTTTTTGTTTTTTTGTTTTGTTTTGTTTTTTTTTTTTTTTAGAGAAACAGAGCACGAGTGCAGGAGAGGCAGAGAAAGAGGGAGGCACAGAATCTGAAGCAGGCTCCGGGCTCTGAGCTGTCAGCACAGACCCTGACACAAGGCTCAAACGTACAGGCTGCGAGATCATGACCTGAGCCGAAGTCGGATGCTTAACCGACTGAGCCACCCAGGTGCCCCAGGAGGCCACAATTTTTAGTTCTTTTTTATCAGATAGTAAAAGAGCAAGGGCTGGCAAAGTTCTTGAAAAGGGTCAAATATTTTAAGCTTTGCAGGCCATGTGAGTTCTGTCTTGACTACTCAACTCTTGTAGCATGAAAGCAGCTTGAGACAGTATATAAATAGGTGAGTGTGGCTGTGTGCCAGTAAAACTTTATTTACAAAAACAAGCAGTGGGCCCAGACCATAGTTTGCCAGCACAACTTAGAAACGTGCAGTAGACCAAATGTACCCTTATTTAGTGAAGACCAGTCAGTCCCAGACTTGGTGATCTCCAGCACTAGTGAAATTTCAAATAATTTGGGTATGAAAACAAAAAAAAAAAAAACATCATCACTTTTTTTGGGGGGGGAGGGAGGAAAAAAAGGCTTATGAAAAAGTAGGAAAAGGCTCAAAATAAAGCAACATCAAAAGCACCCTGCCTGACAAACTTCATTGCCCATCTCCCATTTTAATCATGTCACCAAGGCATGACCTTTAGAAACCACAACTCTCATCCCTTCTACTGCCCTTAGCTCCGTCCTCTGTGGGTAATGTCCACTGGCTCATAATTTTAGGGTAGTCCTGGGAAAAAGCACCTTCTTCCTTTAAGGCCTCAGAATAGATTAATGGTCAGATTCTGTGGCTTGTACCGCCTCCCCTAGAAGGGGGTTGTGCCACCCGGGGAAGGACCAGCAGATACCTGCAAATTTCCAGCCAGAACTATCTTAATCCCAGCTGAAGGTGGGAGGCCACTTGCCTATCAGGGCTACTTAAAGGGAGCAGTGACCTTAATTGTTTTCAAGACTGAAAGTACAGGCCAAGGGCTGGTGTTGGGGGAAAGAAAGCCACTAGGGAAACCAACTAGGGCTGCTCCTTACTTATTCTGCAGTCAGGTCCAGCAAAGCCTGGGGCACACTCACACCGGTACCAGTTGTCTCCATCCACGCACGTGCCACTGTTGTAACTGAGAAGGAAAGCAAAGGCCACTCAGTAACCAGCCTACCGATCCAAGACTCCACCAGTTAACCTCAGGTAGCTGTGCCAATTACATTCAGTGGCTCCCACCCTTGGCCGCCCTCACCACTACTTGGGGAACTTTAAAAATACTGATGCTGGGGTCCCACCCCCAGAGAGTCTAATTTCAGTCTCCCTTGCAGTCCAGGCATTGAGACTTATAAAAACTGCTCAGGTGATTCTCATGCACAGCCAAGGTTGAGAATCACTGCTCCAAAAGAAGGCACAATCTGGCTAATTAAAGTGTGGTCCAGACCAGCAGGATGAGCAGCACCTGGGAGCTTGTTCGACAGGCAGGGTCTGCGGCCCCACCCCAGACCTCCTGTATCAGTACCTGCATTTTAGACAAGATCCCTAGGTGATGCCCATGCACACTACAGCCAACAAGTGCTGGCTTAAAAGGTGGCCATGCTTACCAGGGGTGAGGACTGCAGTCATTGGTATCTGCAAAGTAAAAAAGACAACTTAATAGTAAGGCCTTCACCAGGCAAAGCAGTTTTAAGCTTAAGGAGAAACACCACTGATCTCCATAATACCCATATGATAGACCTATAGTTAACACCAACAAAATGCGCTTAAGACCTCTGGCTCAATTGGAACCAGGCCTGCAACACACTTTGTTCCATGTGCCGTGGGACACTGCACAGGAAGAGGCCCCGGTCAGGGCGGGAAGGGGGCTGTGAGAATGGAAGGAGACAGGCTGCTGGTCAGACCCACGCTGGGAAGCGAGACACCATCTGTCTCCACTTATCTCAACGGCGACTTTCTCATGCCCAGGTCAGGGCTGCAGCCCATCAAGTGCATTAGAACAGACCCAGGTGATGCAGAAGCAGACATCAAACAGCTCTGCTTCTGGTTTCCATCTCGAGTCCCCGAGGGTGTCAGGATGTGCTCCTGCAGCCCTCGGAGAGTTCAAGGCGGGTGGGGCAGGGGACACTCACTCTGAGTACAGATGGGCCCCTCCCAGCCTTCTTTGCAGACACACGTGAAGGAGTCGCCGTTGACCACACAGGTGCCCCCGTTATGGCAAGGGTTGGGCAGGCAACTACTGTTTCGGGCTACGAGACAAGAACAGACAGGACCACCCTCCCTGAGGATCCGAAAACAGTCTGGAGAGGCCAGAACCAGACCCGCCAGGGAAAGTCACAAGTGCCCAGATGGCCGTGGCGAACCCCATGTGAGGCAGAAAACTACCTATGTTGCAGGTCGTCCCTTCCCAGCCTCCAGGACACATGCACTTGAAAGCATCCCCTTCGTCATAGCAGGTGCCACCGTTGTTGCACGTGGCCTCATCACACTGGCTGTCACCTGGAGGAGGAGGATCTCAGCTTGAGCCCCTAGCCAGCCCCTCCTCGCAGAAGACGGAGGGTGGGAGGGGTCGCAGAGATGGGGCCCTAGTCAGCTACCACTTACGTGAGTGGCATGTCTTTCCTTTCCACCCGTTTTTACAGTCACAGTAAAAGTCATTGACAAGGTCACGACACGAGCCCCCATTGTGGCAGGGATTCTGGCTGCAGTCGTTAATGTCTAGAATCAAAGAGGAGACACCCAGCTGAAGATGTTTCCAGGACCATGCCCACCCAGCACGTAAGAGCCGCACCCTTGCTATGGTGATGGCTACCTCCACCCAATGCTCTCCACTCCAAGGTCCAAGACCAGCTGAGCCATCCCAGGACGTAAACACCTTCACTGCTTTCTAAGAGTGGGTTATTTCTAACACCACGAGGTGGCAAGACAGGGGCAGGCTTCTGTCACTCCCGTGGAAATTAAAATCAGGACAGGTACAAGTTACAGTCAAAACAAAAGGAAGATTACTTTCTCTGCAAGCAGGGTATTTATCCTAATCACAGCCCGATTCTCTAGCTCCTCAGCTGCTCTTCCTTCCGGTTGGCTGTCTTTGGCATTCAACAGGACACAGGCAGTGCTGTGCCATGACAAGAACTATGGGGGTCTTGTGGTTGGTCAGGCTCCCATTAAAAAGAAAAGCCTCCTGTGAAGACTCCTCTCACCCCAGCATCCCAGAGCTGTCTGGCCCATGAAGACCACAGACTCACTGGTTTCACAGTAGGCCCCCTCCCAGCCATCACTACAGATGCACTTGTAGGAGTTGACACCATCGATGCAAGTACCGCCATTTTTACAGGGGTTGCTCTCGCAGTCATTAATGTCTGTGAAGGGAAGACGAAGAAGCTGGTAAATAAAGGCCAACTAGTGCCATAGCTAGGCACTGGTCCAAGGCTGCCCCCTGAGAAAACAAGGTGCCAGGTGGCACCAGAGGATGCCTTGTCTGTTTTATTTAATGCCTCATAAGCTAAGCTACTTGGAGGGAGTAAAGAAGAAACTCAGCGGGACCACCCAAACTAGTCAGATTCCAGAATATTCTAACATAAACGATCTGAAGGGTCAGAGGCGTCAGTGATCTTATAAACACAACTCTGTCTTAGATCCTAGATCTAATAGTAAACTTTCACTGGTCTCAACTGAAACGATTCAATCTCAAATGCTTCCTGAGCTGAGCAGAGAGGCAGGGTGGGGGTACCGTGCACCATTCCCCAAAGAGGGGTCTTACTTTCATGGCAGTACGTTCCAGTGAAGCCTTTGTTACAGTCGCAGGTGAATTTGCCTCCCGACTGACTCTTGCACTTCCCATGGGGACCACAGACGTTTGAGGAAATATATCGCACCCCCTCAGGCGTGTCATTGGAAGCCATGGCCACAGTGCAGCTGTCAATCACTAGAAGACACACTTGGGATCAGATCACGGCCGCGGACCCATAAGACACGGCATTCCCAAGGCAAGGACCCATGCCAAGCCTGCTTTCCTAGAGACAGGCACCCCTTGGCTAATGAGGGGAATAAGTCAAGAGGCACCTCGAGGGCCAAGACTCTGGCAATGTGCCAGGTCACATTGACAGGCAAAGCGGAGACTCCAGGCAGTCAAGTGTCTTTTGTTTGTTTTTTAAGGCATTTTCTCCGTAGGTGGCTAAGAAGCCTACATGTCGTCTGTGGGCCCCTCTCATCCTACCTTTGACATCTGTTTGACAGAAGCTTACTAAAGGAGAAAGAGCCAGCTTTCCTTCCTATTTAATCACACTAAAGCCAGCAAAGGACAGAGAACCTGAAAACTGCTACCTCCTACAACAGCCACAGGACATTGGCGGCTATTTAAATTTAAATGAATTGAAATTCAGGAAAATAATCAGTTTCTAGGCCTGGGAGTCACACTAAAAGCTACCCTCCCTGACAGTCCACTGCTGCAGAAAGGTCTTCTGGCAGCACTGCTCTGAGGAATGTCTCAGGGTTGCAAATCCGCCCACCCCGGAACAGGACGTGGCTGTCCCACTGGCGGGCCTGAGTGGATTGTTCCCACATGTTCTGGCTTCCCCCAGCCATCAGGTTAGGGGGTTTCAATCTCAGCTACACAGCTTCTGAGACTATCGAGGGGAACTGGCGAAAGAGGACTGAGCCCTGGAGACGAGCCAGGGCCGCAGGTGGGGGAGGTACCTTCACAGGGAGTCGTGCGGCAGTGGTCTTTAAGGTGGGAGCAATTCTTGCCTTCGTAGTCCTCAGGACACTTGCAGAAATAGTCGCTGGCGCGGTTGTAGCACTGGGCACCGTGCTGGCAGGGATTGGGTTCACAATAATCGATGTCCAGCTGCAAGGACCAGGAGCAGAGGAGGGGGAAAGGAAACAAAGGTGTGACTGTAAGTGCTCAGGGGCAGCGGATCCTGGAATCTGACCCCTTTACCTGCTTCCATGAGCAGAACGCTCTACGTAATATACAGTTATGTCCTAGAGACTGTCCAGATATGCATGGGAAAAACAGGGCAGAGTGGGAGAGCATGGAGTCGGGGGCACCAAGTCAAATCAACAGGCTGCTGACACTACGAAGGAAACCACTCCTCCGTGTCCTTCCACCTGCATTTGCCTAGCAAAAGTCCCTAGTCCCTGGATGGCAACTACAGACTCAGGAGGGGAACAGGAAAGAAGAGGAAAGGGAAGGGAAAGGACAAACACAAGGAGGGGGAGGGGGTGGAGAGAGGATGGGGGAGGGGAGGAGGAAGAAGTGGGGGACCAAGGGAGGAAGAGGGGAGAGGAGGTGGGGAGGGGGAAAGAGGAGGAGGAGGAGAAGGGGGAGGGGAAAGAAGGGGAAGACAGATGGAGGAAGAGGGGAAGGGGGAGTGGAGAGGAGAGGGCAGAGAGAGGAGGCAGAGGGAGTTCTGCTGTAGAAACTTGGCCTGTGGAGGTTCTAGCACAGCTCACCTGACAGAGGTTTCCAGAGAAACCAGTGGGACACAGACACTGGAATCTGTTGATTTCATTCTGACAGTGACCCCCATTCAAACAGGGGTTGCTGGCGCATTCATCGATGTCTCTCTCACAGTGATCGCCTGCATAGCCAGGTGGACAGATACAGCGATAACCATTAACCAAATCCTGGAAGAGGAAGAAGGAGGGGGGAGAAACACATGCTTTTTTCTATGTATTCCACAAGCACGGGGCTTCAGCGGTCTAGCATGACTGCTGCCGTTCCACGGATTCACTGAAATCACCAAATGCCAAGCCTCCCGAAATGCTGAAGGGGAATTTCTACATGCATGCCTTCAAGATGGCTCCCAGGAGGCTGGGGTTAACACAAGCCCAAGCGAAACTTCCAGAGAATCACTTTTCACCTGCATTTTTAAATCCCTGAGGGACAGAGCTCTCCCAGGGTCACATAAATCTCACAGACTTGGGTCAATCATTAAGGTTTTCATTTAAGCAAAGATTTACATACCCGACAGGAGGCGTCATTCTGACACTGGCCAAGGCAGTCATTAATATCTAAAAAATAAACAAGTCCTCATATTAAAGAGGCAATTTACATTGAAACTAGGCTTAATTGAAAAGTGCTCTCCACTCAGGACAGATAAAAGCCTCAAATCAGATTTCCTGTGTGCTTCCCCCTGACAGAAGGTTATTACACTGGGTGGGAACCCTCCCTAATTCCTCCAGAATGAGCGAGTGAAACTTCACATCATTGTTTTAGCCACCTTATCAGAATATGGCTGTTTTACCGGCTAATGAGCCTGATAAAGTGTATGTTTTCATTTCTGCACTGATCACTCCCTCTCCAAAAACATTCCCACTCAGGTTTTCCTTTTATCACTCAAGTCTTAGCACTGGAGCCAACGTACAGGCTGACAAAGCCTTCAATACCCAAGTTTCACAAAAATCAAAATCGAAACAAAAGGTACTCACTTATGTCACAATTCTGACCCGTCCAGCCTGGGAGGCAATCACAGTAGTAGCTGGCAATCAGATTCTTACAGGATTTGGCATTTACACAAGGTTTGGCCTCGCACTCATTTGCATCTGAAAGAAAACGTGGAGGGGTAGTGAGAAATGGAGATTTACCCCCCCCTTCCCCCACCTCCCCCAAAACACCCTAGCAATAGTTTGCCTCCAATAGGAGACATGCTAATAACCTAAATCCCAGATACTAGGTTCCCTCTATTTTGAGCAGCTGATCCCTCTCCCTAGCCATTATCCAATAAGGTATGCTAATTGATAACTTTCAGGCTGCTGGTTAACAACTGGCCCCCAGCCGGAAGAGCAGAAAGCCACCAGGCATTGCTGTATAACACTCCACGCAGCCTAGTTGCTGGGATTTAAATGTGGCAGCAAGAATGCAGACAGCTCATTCCTCATGAGACCATCCCCGTTTGGAACCCAGCTGAACACTCCTCGGACAGACGATTGACATGGTTCAAGGGATCCCACGACTTTCCCACAGGGCCTAAAAGAGCTAGGCCATCTGCATTCGAGTTCTCTCTCCCAGGACCGCCGGACTCTTGACAATAAATTACTTTTTAGTAGGATGGTGTGCAAACTCACACCACCACAGGCTCATCTTCTATAACAGCTCTGATCATCAAAGCTAACCTCGGTGCAGGAATTTCCTTACCTAACTGGCACGTTTTGCCAGTCCACTGGGGTGGGCACACACACTTGAATCCATTAACCAAGTCCTGGCAGGTGCCCCCATGGGAACAGTTATTTGGAGAACAGTCATCAATGTCTGTTGGACAAAAGGGAAAAAAGAGCTGGCATTTTAATCTCAGTCCGTTTGACAATTAGATAATTTAACACCAACCCTTACACGAGGGGCCTTCACTTAAGAGCCAGACACCTGCTAGAAGTGACCGCTATGACGATAAGGCCTGATTTTAGCTTTAAATCCTCCAGTGCCCCAGTTCATTTAATCCCCAACCTAAGCAGCAGGGAGAGCCAGCTGGATCCCCAGAGCATCAACCCATGGGTAACATGGCTCATCTAGCTCTGCCTACTCCTTATTTTTAAAGGAAAGTTCCAGCATGGCTCAGGGGTAGCTAAGAAGTAGTAAGGAAAAAGAACTCTTCTTTACTGGTAGAAAACATTCTTACTTGCTCACAGAGTTTTCCCAAAATTCCATACCTGGGGTCTACACCCCACCCCACACCCTCTACACTGGACTATATACAGTGGCCTCTTCATTCACCTACTACCCACTTCTGAAGTACCAGGCTTTCTCTGGGAATTCGGTCATCGGTTCCTCACAACCCTAAGAGATGGGAATTGCTACTGTCTCCTTTAAACAGGGCACCGGGAGGTAAAGACCAGCCCTAGGAGAGGCAGGCAAGCGCCACAGTGCCAGCGCAGGTGATCCGACCACAGAACCCACATTCTCGACTGTGCGTGCTGCACTCAGGGTGCTGAGGACAGTGGTTCTCAGGCCTGGCCACACCTCAGAAACCCAGGTGCTTGTTACAAAATGTGGACTCCCCAATTCCAAAGGGAAACTGTGGGAAGGACCCATCTGCATTGTCCGGCACCCAGGTGGTCCTGACATGCAGCCAGGCCTTGCAGCCACAACAACCCTGTAGCCCAGGTCTCTCTTTGGGGGCCACCTGCACCCATGATGAAATCCAGGAGTGACAGCCTCACCCACGGGCAGCCTCTCCATGGCTGCAGGAACCAGAACCAGAACTTGATTTGGAGGAGGCAGAGCTCCAGGGAGCATATGCAAAGGATGGAGGTCTCCCATGGAGAAGGCTCTTCAGTAGCAGACACACGTGCTAACTTAGCGCAGGATGAGGGTGCAGGGAGGCTTCCAGCGCAAAGGCTGGAAGCCCCAGCCAGACTCCCCACCAGACCGCTGGCAGAATCCACCCCTTCCCACTGAGACCTGACCTTGAACCAAGCCCAGGCGCCTGCCCCCAACCCCGTATCTGATCCTCTGGAAAAGACACAGGCCACAACCCAGACTTACTCGTGGAACACGTGGGGCCCGTCCAGCCTGGGGAACACTCACACTCAAACCCCAGCGAGGTCTCCCGGCAGCTGCCCCTGTTGTGGCAGGGGTCAGACAGGCAGGCGTGCTCCGCTGTGAAAACCAGGAGGGCAGTCAGCAAGGGGCTCCCGCTTGTCGCTACCTACGTCCTCTCCCCGCCGCCAAGTCCCACGCCTGGGCCACCAGCTCAAGCTCGCTTCGAAAAAATGAAAGCAAGCATGTGCTATAAGCCCATTGTGTCTACAGGAGACAGGAAGTCCTCTTTCTAAGTGTCTCCAGTCACATTCCAAGGCATCTGTGAGCTGGGTAGCCGCATGGCCAACACCCCACCCCCCCACGCTAGCCAGCATCACCACAAACACTGGCGCTGCTCAAAGGAACTTTCAAAGACCCACAGAACTGCTGAGACAACCAGTCTTCACTTTGGAGGGTATTTTCATCTTTTTACGTGTCCTTAAGCGTGTTGTTATTTTTTTTCTCAAGCTGAGGGTAGGGAGGGGTCTCATCCTGCCTGGGCCACTTACCGATTTCACAGTTGGGCCCTGAATACCCCTCAGGGCAGGAACACTGATACTTGTCAGGACCTGTGTTGCTGCAAGTTCCCCCATTGAGACAGGGCTGGTGAGTCCCACAGTAGTTGAGATCTGCCAGAAAGACCCCAGGATGGGAGCAGCTCAGAGAAGACAATACAGGCTGCTAACCTGCCATGTTTCTAGCTGCACCCCTACCCCCACCCCGTTTCTGTTTCAAAACTAAAACCTGAAGGGGCACCTGGGTGGCTCAGTCAGTTAAGCGTCTGACTTTGGCTCAGGTCATGATCTCAGTTTGTGGGTTCACGTCAGGCTCTGTGCTGACAGCTCAGAGCCTGTAGCCTGCTTCGGATTCTGTGTCTCCCTTTCTCTCTGCCCCTCCCCCACTCGTGCTTTCTCTCAAAAATAAACATTAAAAAATAAAAATAAAACCAGAAAAAAATACCGCTAACCCCAGCACTAAAAGCAAATTCAAATTCAGAATTAAAAGTCCCTGCCAATAAAAATAAACAAAAGTAAAAAACTCGATTCTGGCTGCCCCACCCCTTAAGTCTTCCTGTGCCCAAGGCCCCCGTCCTGCCCCAAGATCCAGTCCCCAAGGGCCCTACCTTTGTCGCAGAGCTGGCCGCCCCAGTTGGTCTCACAGAGGCACTGCCAGGGCTCGTTACAGGTGCCATGGACGCACCCCGGGTGCGGGATGCACTTGTCACAGTACAGGCCCTGCCAGCCATACTGGCACCTGGAGACAGACAGCACACTCTGCTTTAGTCCTTGAAACATTTGGGGAGTGCAACGTCATTTAAAGGCAAGGCTAAGAAGTCCAGGCCTTTCCTGTCTTGTTTCATTTCGGGGGATAGGACAGTTGACTCTCAAGGTTTACGCGGGGGCTCTGTCTAAATAAACATTTTCAGTAGTTGGGCCAAGGTCCCCTCCCAGGCGACTCCCTACAAAAGCAGGGCTGTCTGGGGAGAGGCCGGCGGGGGCTGCCCTCACAAAGCCACTCTCTTCTCAGGCTCACAAGGCTGTGCAAGGGTGGGGGCATGGAATAAATCAAGACCCCGCTGGCTACGGAGGCGAAGGAAGGACTCTCGGGTGACAATAGCCATGTGAAAGTCTTCCTAAATGCGGCACTGCTGGCAGCTTTTACACAGCGGCCAGGCTCTTTGTCTAAACAGCAAGTCACGACCCCAGCGCGCAAAAATGCAACAAGACACCCCAGTGCGGCAGGAAGCTGCCTCCCAATGAGGCTTTAGGAAATCACACGAGGGGGGGTGGGGAAGGGGGGACCCTCCTCTGGCAAAGAGGCGGCTGAGATCTCGGAACCCACTTTTGCAGGAGGGTGAGGGAGGCAACAGCACTTGGAACCAATCCCATGGATAATTTACGACCCACTACCGGAGCTGCTTAGGCTAATTCATTTTATAGTTATTTCTCACTTTGCAAAAAGAAAAAAAGGTCAACCCAGTTTATCTAGTATTGGGGAACAGAGTCGAGTTTCCTTTATAAGAGCCTCATTAATCAGACTCTTCGGAGGCCAAATGGTGCCTTTGATCCCCAAACAAAAACACAAACATAAACCTTCACCTGGGGTGGAGGAGGGGCAGGGTCTCAGCCACCAGCCCCTCAAGTTTCAAGCCCTTAGAAACTTTAACTGCCTTCTCAAAACTGAAGCTGTGACAAACAGGAGGGGCCCCTGGAAAGCCTGGTGAAGGTGGGGTGAACTTGGTACAGGGATGGGCAGAGTATTTCTATAACAGGACCTGGGAAAAGCTGAGGGAAGAACTACCACCACCCTCCCCCACCCCCAACCACTCAGCTGTAACTCTGGAAAACAAGCACCCCCAAGAAGGGAAAGCTTTCCGTTTCCAGAGAGCTGGAGGCAGGCTAGCAAATCCTTGTCATGGGAAAATTATAGGGATCCAGCTAATAGCTAATCACCCACGGCCAAGAGTCAACTTAACCCCTGAGAACACTGACTAACCACTTCCTAACTTCTACAAACAAGCCATCCACACCCCAGTTCAAAGAACCACCAGAATGCGTGGTTTAAAATGAATCAGACAGAGGATTTGGCTTTATGTAAAACAGAACAGTAGTCTAAATGACAAGTGACCATTCAGAGGAGTAAAGAAAAAAATCTGGCAGAAATTTCGTTAAGAAAGTGGGACACTCAAGTTCGTGGGAGTTGGGGGGGGCGGGGTTCATTCAGTAAAAGATGAATATTCCTAGCTTGAAATATTAAGAGGGAACTGATTTGGAAATAGCAGTATTTCTTACTGTCTTCTTACTCCCTTCCAAATTAAGGATCAGTACACCTCTTCCATTTGCCTAATAAAAGCAAGAAGAGGCAGCTGAGGACCCAACCTCACCTCTTAATTAATGAGCGCTGGATCCCCAAGCATAAAAAAGAAACCACAAGAGGCCACAGATGACTTCAAAAGAAAACAAATAAAAATACTGACCCTAAAGAGGCATCCACAAAGTTATCCCAGTTAAATAATCTATGATTAAGGTTCTCATGAGAATTTGAAGTGACTGTCTTCATATGATGATTCATCATTAAGTTTGATATTATTGGCAGGCTTGCAATAAAGCAAGCATGTGCAACCAGGAGAAGGAATCTCAGTCTACTTGGGAACAACAAAACCAGTAAAGGTTTCTCATGTGGGAATAAAAAAACAAACAAACAAAAAAAAACACCTCTGTAATACATAATCCAAAAGACAACTTACAGGGTAACTCGCCATTCAGCTATTTCTGGAGCAGGACACAACCTGAACCTCCTGGGCTAGAAGGTTCTGTTTTGATTTTCCTTCAAGGTAGGCAGAACAAGATGGGCTGAGGAGACTATGCAAATGACGTGTGGGAAAGTCGCACCTTAAGTAAATAAGGGCACCGGTGCGTGTCTGGGCAGGGAGTGGGAGGGGAGACTTCGAAAGAGAAAGGGCTAAATTCTGGAAACAAAGCCTGTTGTTCTGGCTGGGAGGGCCCTCCCCTGCGCAGCAGCATGCCTATTCTGATGACAGCAGCAGAAATCATGGTCGGACTCCGCTGATATCCATCTGAGCTCTGCACGCGGAGCAGGCCCAGAGTGGCTAATAGCGCTGCTGATCCGACTTTCTCCAGGACACCCTTAATTATGAAGAGCACAGGTAGGTGGATTCCTGCTCAACCTTTGACAGCAATGCTGTTAAATACTACCGTCAGCTGCCACCATGGGGCTTCATATGCGAACCCACCCAGCCTTCCAGAAAATAAACTTTTCTCTCAAGTGTCAGAGGAGACAATTTCAGGTCAGCCTGGTTTTACTGGACTTCCAGCTGCCTTGGTTCTCATTTCAGTGTCAAGCCTCAGAGCTCAGTGTCCCCCCTGCATGGGAGGGGAACAGATGCCGTGGTGGAGCCATGAAGGTAAAGACCACAGAGAATTCTCTGTAGAGCGGCAGTCCTTAAAATACACTCACTTGGTAGGCTCTTCAAAATGCAGATTCTTGGGCCAACCCCTGGACTGGGGTTCAGTGGGTGGGGGGCAGTACCCAGGAATCTGAATTTTGACGGTTTCCGGTCACTTCAAGGGAATTCTGACTTGAGTACTGAGGTTGGGGGCAGTGATTCCCAAAGTCTGGTCCCACCAGCAACAGCAGCAGCACTGGGGAGCTTGTTAGAAATGCAGAGACTTGGCCCCACCCAGACCTATGGAATCAGTCTCTGCATTAGAACGAGAGCCCCAGGTAACATCTGTTTGAGATGCACTGGTTTAGATTGTTTTATATGCTTCCCTTGGCTCAAACCAGGGTGGCGTCTGGGGCAAAAATGAGAGGCCCCAGGGATCCTTTTGGTGTCACCCTCAATCTGCTAATCCTGAAGATTTGGGACGAAGGAGAGTAAAGTGGGAGATTGTGTCAAAATGCCACAGACACCAACACTATTTCCTGAAGCAAGCCTTTCCTAAATGGGCATAATGTACATTTCAAGAAGGCTCCAAAAACTGTAATCGTGAACCAGTCGGGGTGGGTCTCTGGCTTCTGCATTGTCCGGGACCATAAAAGAACAGACTTCAAAGGCCAGCAGCAAAAGTCTACATTCATCAGGCTCAACTGACAAGATTCCAGCGCAGCCATTAACCTCTCAGCACCGGCCGGCTCCCGCCTGCAAAGGGGCCAGGAGATTGTACTAATCCCATTCTAAAGAATGCTCCGCTGTCCCCTATTGATGGGAAAAGTGGGGGAGGGCTAGGAGATGGCAAACAAGGTTGGGGGAGGAGACAGACTCAAAGAAACCCACATCCCTCCATCTCATCCATTAGCACTTTAAGGGGAAGATTATAAAAACGTGTTATCAATTTACAGAACAGTTAATACATGAAGTCACTGACTATGCCCATAAGAGTTTTTTTTTTTCCAAGAGAGAAGTGTACACATTCCACCAGACAGCTGGCATAATTTAATAAGCTTCGGATGTGCCTATTTGAATTTTTTTTTTTAAAGCTTTCTTGCCCTCCAAAGGAAAAGAGGCGTATTCACAATAAATTCAGTCCCTCACTTGCATTAAAGAATTAAAAGATAATAAGTCTAGTCATTTACCTGCAGTCACCTGGGAGTTTGCAAGACCCATGCTTGGGGCTACAGCCCTGTCGGCAAATAGCTGTAAAAAAACACAACACAGAAGGATGTGTCAAGCACATGGTTTCGTGCACCACCACCATCATGAGAATGGCCTAGTGCATTAAGCCTACAAAATCCACGATTTTAAGAGATCTCATGTCAAGTCCATTGTAAGGAGAGGAAGATGGGAGGTGCCCAAATAGCAAATCCAGCTTTAAACTTCAAGGCCATGCTAGCAGATCTTCAAAACATGATCCTACTCAGAAACAAAATGCAGGCAAGTTGATGGGGGAGGGGGATCTTCATCCAGTCTGTCTAAACAATAGCTACCCTGCTCCCTGTCAGTTCCCACCCTCTCCAAGAGAACAGGAGCTGTGATCCTTCCTCATCTCAACCACTCAGTCCCATCCCAGCACATTCAGATGAGCTCCAGCCTTCTTAACCCCTACATCACCATCCCCTAGAATGCCTGATGTCTCAAAAATCCCAGGGGACTAACAAAGCCAAGCAGGCTGGCTTCATTTGGCAGGCTAATCTGGGGGCCAGCTCTGGTGGCACTTCTGTGAAGTAGCCTCACAAAGCAATTCTGCTTCCTTGATTAAAAGAAAAAAATTTGAACAGATGGTAAGAAATACTACACATGGTTTTTAAGTAATTGTTACTGATTTTTAAAACACCAACTACTATATGTTTATCAATTCATTGATCTCGATCCCAGAAATGCCATCCTTTAAAAATTCTAGTTATTTAAGAAAAGTCCAGGAGACCTGAAGATTCCTCTTCGTCCCACTCCTTAGTCACAATTCAAAAACTCCCTTTTTGGGTATATCTTGAAAGAATTTAC
This sequence comes from Panthera pardus, assembly GCF_024362965.1. Classification (NCBI taxonomy): domain Eukaryota; kingdom Metazoa; phylum Chordata; class Mammalia; order Carnivora; family Felidae; genus Panthera; species Panthera pardus. The sequence continues at coordinate 36,463,207 of NW_026526821.1, forward strand.
CAAATTATGTGAAGTTAGCAGAGGACATTGAAGTTTGTGAGGGCCTAGTCTGGTCAGACTTACCCATCTGCAGTGAATTAGAAGCTTTGTAAAGGTAAAGACCACAGATAATTCTGTGAACATCTGCATCTGTGTACTAACTCACTGAATCTGGGCAGAAGGGCTGGGACAGCAGACAGCACATCTAAAAGCCTGCACTACTGTGGATGGGCCCAACTCTACACAAGTAGGAAAGCTCAGGTTCACCACTCACCCCCACCCCTCAATGCCACGGCCCCCACAGATGCACAGTGAAAGCTTGCTGTAAGGCCACACTGAGCTCAGGGGCTGTCATTTCCTACAGGATCATAGGTTCAGGCACTGAGCTAGCCCTGTCCCATGTAGCATCTGTTTTAGGTCAGGTTCCCTTAGAAGCAGAGCCTGAGAAAGGGATTTGGGTACAGGAGAAGGGAACTGAAGGCAGCAGATGGAGGCAAGGGAAGGAGCTGAGCAGGGGTCTCAGCTGGAGTCTGGCTTCAACCTGATCCCAGGGGAAGCTCTGGAGTGTGAACGGAAGCACACAGTGCCAGCAGGGCTGGCCTTTGTACCCCCAATCCAGTCATTCACAGACTGTGAGCAGTAGGGAAGGGGCAGGGAGTGGCTGTTTGGCCAAGGACAATGCTCCAGAGAAGAAACAGCTGTGAGCTGTTAGCAGCCAACATTCAGCAGTGGGGGGCGGGGATGAGGGCACCAACAGCATTCTGTGCTTAGCATCTTTATGCCTCAGGCCTAGAAAACAGACCAAATATCCCCCCTACCCCACACTACCTGAGACAGCCACTTGACCCAGCGTGGAGAGAACTGGACACCAACAGCGACAGCCACTCCCAGCCTATTAACCCACCCAGCACAGGCCCACACACCTTTGTTACATTCAGGGCCCATCCAGCCCTCCATGCAAGTTTTGTTGCCATTCTGGTCGCAGGCATAGTGTCCAAAGAAGTCATCTCTGGGTCGGCAGAACTTATTGCAGCCAAAGCCATAGTAATAGTCATCACAGGTGACGCGGATCTGATACTCGAAGTGGGCAATCCCTGTGTTCTGCTTAAGCGTCTGCCACTGCCTGCTGGGGTTTATCATGCCCGAGTGAGAAGCCTTTTCAATAATGCTGTCAGGCTCTAGAGGCAGGGGGGAAAAAAACAAACACACACCAACAATAAAAAAAAGCACTGATCGCATTAACATTCACATCAGAGCCTTCTTCCCTGACCATTTTGCCTACTTTTAATAACTAAAACCCACGTGGTATAAAATTCAAACAGTACAAAAGGACAGAAAAATGAAAAGTGTGTCCCCCTCCCCAGAAGCCTACACATTTACTTACCCTTTTTAATGGGTGCATAGTAGTTCACAATCTGGGAATAAAATGAAATACATTTTCCCTAGTTCCTCACATATGTGCATTTAGGTTATTTTGGCCTTTTACAATTAAGCAAAGCCACAAAGAACATCCTTGAAACTGTCTGTCCATGTGCCTGGTTCTAGTAGTAAGAGACACCCTAGAAACGGAGTGCTGAGTCAGAAGACAGCACAACCCATCACTCCCATCCGCAGACAACCCCAAACAGCCATGAGTGATGCCGTCAACCTGTCCTTCTCCCTGCACAGGAAACTGGGTTTCCCAACAGCAATGCCAACATAATATACTATCAAACTTTCTGATCTTTGCCTGATAAGGAGAGAAGTAGCTCTTATTTTAATTAGCATTTAATTAAGTGACGGTGAGCACCCCTTCACGTGGTTACAAAGCCATTTGTATCTGTTCCTGTGAACTGTAACCTGTTTCTCTCCTCTGCCAAGTTTTCTATTGTGTTATTGGTCATACCAATTTGCAAAAGCTCTTTACGTATTCTAGAAAGCACCTTATCCCAGGTAAAGGTTAGCCATCTTTCTCTTCTGGTTTTAGAGTTTCATGTCTTGCTTTAGAAAGACTTTGCCTACTTCAAACTCTTCATTGGAGCCGAGGGGTAGAGTTACGTTCCTAAGAAGTGATAAATTTGCCTTGCACTTGTACCTCAAACTTGATGCGTTTCACCTTTCACCTTTGCCCAGAAGGCACACGGGAAAGTAACGCACCCTAGTTTAGCGACAGGTAGACTGAGGGTTTTTCTGAGCCGAGTCATGCTCTTTAAAAGGTGCCCATTGAAAATAAACACGCCCAGAGCTCAAGCAGCTCTCAAGAGAAATAAGAAGTGGTCCCTGCCCTGAGGTCACTTATAATCTAGTCTCAGAAAAGAGACAGGTACGAAAATAAATCCAAACACTGGGTGCCAGGAGTCCAGGGGAGGGCTGTGAAAAGGAAACAAGGCACTAAGCACCCCAGCCTGGTCTTGTTTGTTTTCTTAAACCTGCCAACACCAACCTTTCACCGCCTTGTCAAATTCAAGGCCACCTTGGAGAGACAGTATTAGGACCTACTAGCAATGTCTGTGATTTTTACCCACCCACACCCCTGTTTTTCTAGGCTCAGGGCCTGTGCTCATTTACAAGGTTATACAAACCCAACAGGTGACCAAGAAAGGAGGCGCTCCTGGGGCGGGGGGGGGGGGGGGGGGGGGCGCTTCATCCACATGACTCCCAGCTTCACCCCAGGGTCAACCTTCTGGGTTTAACTGCCATGTGGGCAGGACAAGCCTTGAACAACCCACACACCTGCAGACTTACACCCCAGCACACACAGAACCACTCGCAGATAACACTTTACTAACATTAAGTTTTGCAAATAAACACAGGCCAAAGAATGACAAAAATGTCCTTCCATTAACTGTATGTTTGCTCTGCTGGTTTAATTTGAAAATGTAGCAAGCTATTACCACGTGATTATGAGTTCTGCATAAAGGAATTACTTCAACACATGGCTCGAAGGCCTCCAGCATCTCTCAGGCAGGTAACGACAACAAACAACTGAGACAGGAGTCCAGGGCGATCCTAAAGGCCCAGGCGGACAGGTCATTTCCAGTAGTTCAGTATACTTTCCTCCCATCTCTAGGAGATGGGAGAATGATCATTTCAGAATCCTCAGAATCCTCGATGTGGCTAACAGATCTGTAGACCTACCCTCACACCTGTGTGGCAGATTTTCCCTGGCAGCCCCCAGGCAGGGAGTCAGGTGTGTCTAGGGCACGCTTTCTGGCATTTGGGTTACAAGACAGCCAGTTTGCTGCCTGCTTCTTCTAAGCTGCTGTCACCTGAATCCCACTTCCTCTCAGCTTGGGGCACAGAAATGCATCTGGAGTAGTTCACTTGGGAGTCCAGCTTCAGGACTGGAGAAGGACATTAACAGACCCTCCTGAGACCTTAGCTGTGTGAAAGTGGAGCACAAAGCCTGCCCCACCGCCCCCCAGCCTTGCAGGCCATGGAGGTAATGAGGTGAGTCTGAGCATAACCCTGGGGCCACACTAACCCATAAACCTACTAGACAGGAGCGTAGCCAAGATGGTGAAGCTAGAAGGAAAACCTGGTCTAAGTATGCCGGTTTGTGTTCACGTATCTACGGAACAGTCCCATACACTGAAACCATCTGTACAGGAGAAAAAGGAAAAATCTGTACCCTTATGTAGTACAGTTTTGAAACATAATGGAAATGACCTCGGAGGACTGATGCCAGGAACGCCAGGCTCAGACAGCACTCTCTAACACACAGACAGTACCTGGGCTTTGTCTGGGCCAGGCTCTCTCTCTGCAGAGCTGATGGGAGAAGGAATTCTCGGTCCTAAACCTCAGGGCTCTGCCTCTAATCTGAAGACAGGATATCTCCAACTTGTTTGGCCCTCGAAGAGTAGCCAACTCCACCTGGGTTGCTACACAACCTTAGCCTCTGCCCTCACGAAGTACAGTCCCATGGGAGGGACAGAGATTGAAGAGAGTAATAAGCAAAACCTTCCAGCCTACATGAGTAGCACATGCAAAGGCCCTGTGGCAGGACAGAATGTGATGGTGCATTTGAGGACAGAAAGGTGACTGGTGGGATAGGACCAGAATATGGATATGGTAGAGGACAGTGTGGCATGCAGGCTGGAGCTAGCAGAGAAACAAGATGGCTGTGCAAGGCCTTTTAGGCCACACAGAGATCTGTCCCAAGACTATCAGGAAGCCACCAAGGGGATCTCTGAAGATGATAATCGAATCAAATCCAGATGTACACCAGGACCTAATAGAAGATACTATATGTTGATCATATTTCAGGTAAAAAAAACGAAACACTCTCAAAAGACCAGGATGGCAGAAGAATGGAGGAAGCATGGGAGGTGGACAGGAGTAGATATGGATGGACTAATGTGGTCACTAGTGTAGGAGTTCAGGTGTTAGCAGATGGGGACTTGGACCAGGACAGTGGCAGGGGCTGTGGCGAGAGGTGGCAGGATTCCAGTGAACTGTTGGAGAGATTTTCAGAACTTGGAGGTGGATTAGATATGGATACTATGGATGCTCCCTTAGAAAGGGAGGTACACAGGGTGTCTTCCAGATTTCTGGCTCATGGTTCTACGTGTTGAAATGCCGGTGCCAGTCATCCATGAAGGGCCCTAGGCAGGACCTCATCTGAAGAGAGAAGATGCCAAATTTGTTTCTGAACGTGAATTCAAGATCCCTTGGAAGCATCATAAAAAAAGACGCTGAATAAACAAGTGGATAAAGCATTTCCTCCTCTCGGGTTCACAAAGGGAGTTCCAGTCACCTGCATGTACTGGGCATTCCATGACTTTGTGGCCATTCCTTTCTTCAAGGGTAGAGGTCTGAAGTTCTTTATCCCTGCCCTAATTCCTTCTTGTGCTGTTCCATGGACTTAGTTACTCTCTCCCCAGCGAGGAGATGCCCCAGAATCCAAAACCAAGGCCACCCTGAAATGTAGACAACCATGGGCAGCTCTAGATGGGCATCTGCTTCCCAGGGGCACAGCTACCTGACCTGTGGGGTGACGGAAGGCCCAGGAAGGGCCCTGTAGGTGCTAGAGGGTCAGTGTCCTGATCCAGCTCTTACCATGAGCCAGGATCTCAAGGATGTTCACTTTATCAGACTGTTCTAACATCCAAAAGGGAAGGGAAAAGAGGACCACATGTGCACCAGAGGTTCTCTGGTCTATTTCCCTCCCTCCCCAGCTCCGAGTCTTTCCCATGCTTAGTTACCATTGTGACCAGGTCACAGTGACACAACACTCAACGTTTGTGTTGTGGGCAGGGAGGAGAGAACAAAACAGTGTCTGTGACCCTGACTGGTCATATGACCCACAACCAAGGCTGGTTACCACCCTCCCCTCCTACCACACCACAGTGGGACAGGGGTGCCCCTCGGAGAGGAAGGCCACAGATCTGGGTTTTGGATGTCAAAGCAAGAACGGGGATCCAAATGGCCTGGAGCCTCTGGCTCACCAGGGCTCAGCAAGGGCTACGTGGCCCCCAGTGGCGCAACAAGCCATATGCAGCCTGAAGCAGCCTAGCAGGTACCAAGCCTCCAATGTGCCCACTCTGGGCATGCACCATTCTCAGATTCAATTAAAAAAAAAAAAAACATGATGAGAAAATGAGGGGAAATATTAGCAGCAGCAAAAACAAACAAAAAAACCCAAATAAAACAAACAAAACAAAACAAAACAAAAACACAAAGAAAGGGTCAGTGAGTTAGAGAAGCAAAAGGGATGAGACATTCAGAGAATGGAGGGCAAAGACAAAATGTTGGATCAACCCTTCCTCCCCCACAGACTAATGGATTTCAACGTGAATCACATTTCCCCAGGACGATCCTCCCAGCAAAAACGGAATGCACAGTTACTGCGGGTAAGAGAAAACACTTTTAAGTTACATGTAAGGAGCAAAGACTACACTTTATAAGCCAGGCTGCTGCCAGTTCCAGACACAGCCTCAGTGGCTTCCCCACCAAAAGCCACCCCTCAAAGCTCTGAAAAAGCAGCCTGCACTGAAACAGTCATCTTTCAGAAGGGGCCAGGCAGGTGTGGTACCTGTGAGGCTCTGGGACTCCACTTCAATGAAAGGTCTGTGGTGCACAGTGTGGGAAAGAAACCCTGACTGCCTAGAAGCTCACCTGCCCACCAAGTGAAATTCAAGGTCGGCCTTTAGATTTAGAGCCCAGCGCCACCTCCGCAGGCTTTATCTTTCCGATGAGAGATTAAACACTCACTTAAAGTTTAAATGGACTTTTAAAAAGTCACCACTTTGATCCTTTAGCAGTCTACAAGGTTTTAACGTTGTAAAACCATTAAGATCTCTATCCCAACGATAATCTAGGTCCCTTAGTCAGGGACTGAGTTAACAGGGAATCTGTCCTGGCCACTTAATGTTCCAAGCGAACGTTCTGGGAAGGTTATGGAAAAGACTCCATGGAGCAGTTTGCCCTGGAGTATGGGCCCTGGGGTAGGGACACAGGGGCAGACGGCAGGGAGTGGTACAAGTCCTCTGAAGCATTCAGGAGACAGATTCAGCTCTGACCCTGCTGTACTCCAAGCACTGTGCTTCCACAAAGACGCACCCAGAGAAAAGCCCCTTGCTGTGATACTTACGGAGAGTGTCATTGCTGGAATCCCACGCCTCCACGAGCAAAGTGTAGGACCTCTGCAACACAGATAAACAACAGCTTAGTATTCAGAAATAGAGGTCAGGGCCCAAATGTCTACCTTGCTTGGACTCCCCACACACTCTGCCAAACAGAACCACAAAGCCAAAGTGACAACTCTGCTGTGGAATGGAGGTCACCCAACTCCCCTCCCTGGCACCCACCCTCAGGTTGATGCTTTCACCTGGTGGGGGCCCACCGTGGTCAGTCAGGGCCATTGTACGCAAGCAGCCCAAAGTCATCATGAGGAAATACCACCTCCCTATATGTGAATGCTATACGGTTTTCCAAAGCTTTCCAGACCCTAACTCCAGTGCATGAGAAAAACACACAAAGAATTTATTCTAAGCTAACCTAACCAGGTATTTGTACCCGGGGCGGGGGGGGGGGGGGGGGGGGAGGCCCCCTCATCCAGTGAGGAGGGCTGGCTATTGCTAAGGTTACACTTTGGGCCCTGGTGGGGCAGTCCCTAGGGAGGCCCCCTTTTCCTTTTCAGAACCCCTTTGAAAGCCCTGTCTGTGTGAGACCATCTCAGCTCCCACAAGTATCAGGTGACTCTAGGAAGCAGGAGGGGGTAGGTGCAAAGAGACTAAGACAAAGGCGGTGACCTAACTTGGGGTGTTTAGGGGGCAGACTCTGGGGACCAGAGTACAAAAGGGAGAAATAATCACACACCCATGGGTTATAGCTATTGATGGACTTATCTGTCAATAAGATCTAACATTCCAGGAATAATAGAGTCCACTAACTAAACAAATTCCCTGGACACTGGCAGGATGCCAGCTATTATACTGAAGGCACCTTTTATCTTCCAGGTTTATCTCAGAATTCTACCTCCCCCCCCCCAAATCCAAGCCATTAGCAAATTCCCGCTTTTACTCAAATCTTCATTTGTAATTTAGAATGAGGTCAGTCTCACAAAACAGCAGGGTTTAAATAAGCCTGCCATCTTGAAGCTGGAGAAATAGATGGGGGTTGGGGGGAGCACATGAGCCCTTCCTCCGTGTCCCTGAGCTGTCACTGTCAGATACCAATGCATCGGAAATAGTGCGCATTTCTCAAATAATCCCATGCCACCAGACACACAGCCACCATGAGAAGGCACCCACAAGGTGAAGGCAAAAATGGAACACGAGAGGAAAAAAAAAAAAAAAGAGCTTCATTCATAACTCTAGACAAGCTTACTGCTCAGAGACACAGCATGCCGTCTCTGAATATAAAAATATCTTGTGATAGACCCTGCTTTGGAATTCAGCCGAAATATGTTTCATACTCAAAGCAGAGCCGGATTCCATTTCGTTCACTGATAACTGTGGGAAAATGCTCTGAAAAGCAAGCAAAACCAGGCAAGCCGGGGCACATACCCAGCCCTCTCCTGTTTGGTGGCCACGGGTCCAAATTCATTGTTGTCATCGTTAATATTTTATTAGTCAAAGTTACATCTTATTTACAGCCTCTAAGTTTCCTGAGACTTCCTACAAATTACAGGACTCTTCCCTGAGAGCAGCAAGAAATTACATTTCTCTACTGATTGGAGGTGAGAGCCAAATCCAAATGAGGCCAGATGTGTATTCTGTATAATTAAGCCCTTCGTTTGCTGGCCATGTTGAGACCCACGTTCTACACTTCCACGTATTGTTGTAATTAATCCTGATTAAATGCATTGATATCCAGATTTCTGACAGACTTGCACAAGCACTAAACACCTAACATCCACAAACCCCACAGAAAGGAGAAGGCGTGCCGGGACTGAGCTGGCATGACAGTCTTAACCCTGCTTAATGAATGCTCAAAGAAGGCAGCATCCTTCAAACTTGCACAAGAACCTGGAAGACCAAGCTGTGTACCTGGCTCATCCTCACCAGAACTGGTGAGACCTCAGGAGTTGCTGACCAACACTACGCAACCCTGAGGGTTGGGTGGCACAGAGTTCTGGACAGGGAGTGTCCTGATCTTCCATGAACTGCCTTCTTGGTGGTGGACATGGGGTTTGGGCTGGGGGCTGCAGCACTGGCAACAAGGCCTTGCCAAAAAAGAAAGAAAAAGCCCTGGGCCATCTCTCTTTCTGGTTTCGGAGAAGGACTTATGGTTCTGGGCCTCACCTCCTGGAGCAGGAGGATTCCTCCCACCCAGCCTTCAGAAGAAAGGATTCCCTCCAAGGCCCCTATTAGGAGGCCCTCTTACCTCCCACTCCATCCCCACACTATAGGTCAACAATCAAGATAATTTGGTAATGATTATTACTTGCTAGGAACTTTAATTTTTCCCAGGCCCACGCTTGACCTCTGTACATCCCAGAATATAGTTCCAGACTCCAAGATCCAGACCACGCACACACTTTATACCATCCTAGGAGGCCAGTACCAGGCCAAAAATCAGATGCAATCTGCTATGATCTTGTCACGCCCAATTTGTCACTGTAAATCTGACCCCCTCCCCTGACAGCGGAGGCCAACTCACTGGGCATCCCCCACCAATGGCTTGGGGAGGGGGTGCCAGGCCAGATGATGGGCAAGTGTTCCGACTCAAGCTCCTATGAAAATACCACCCACGAGAATCACAAATAGCAAATACCGGGATTTTTCTTGGTTTCAAACTACAAAAGTAAGACTAGAAGAATCCCCTTGCTTTCATCTCTTCTCTTCAATCTCCCCAGAACAACAGCCTGGGGGCAAAGCAGGAGGGATGGGCAGCTAACACAACTTCAGCCTGGGCCTGTGCCCCTTCCCACCTCCAGGCCCAGGGGATGCTGGCAACAGTGGCTGGTTCTTATTCTCGTGCAGCAGGAAAGAGGGACAGCCAGCTTTCAGAAGGACTTCCGCAGCCTTTTACCTAAAGGAGGGCCCCAACTTCGAAATCCCAAGGCATCCCAGGATCCCAAGGGCCTCTTCCCGCCCCGGGCACCGTGGCTGCGGGAGGGCTGTGTTCTGCGCCCATCTGACTCCTCGGTGGTTACCTTGGCACCGGGCAGAGTGGTAAGCACTTAATTGCCACATTAAGAAGGGGGATGTAAGAAACAAAGGTAATTGTGTTGGCAGCTGGGAGCTTCCTTTTCCTGGCAACAGCGGCAGCCAAACCAAGCCCTGAGAAGAGGCTGCTTCCATTCCTGCCAAGCTGACGGACACAAACAAACCGCCATCCAAACGGCACGCGTGCGGCGTCCAAAACCCCAGGCCACCGCGACAGGCGGCCGAGGAGTGCACACCCTGGGAATGCCCGATGTGCCCAGGGGGCCATTGTGCGAGTCAGTCGGCCCCCGGGTTTGTCTGGGGCCCTGTACTCTGCTGACTCAACTGTCGCTTCCTGTCGCAGGCCCTGTATTAGCAGTATTTTTGGAGAGGCCGCATTATTCTCTGTAATCCTCATTTCAGTCAATTCGGCCACACTATTGTCCTGCCTGCGTCTGGGTGGCCACAGTATAAAATATTCCAGTCACAAACATACCAAATAAAGGCTTCAGAGATCGCATGTGTGGGCACACGCACGCTCGTACGAAAAATTCACGTGTCACAGGGCGGTGGTGAGGGGAGGGCCTGAAGAAAGGACAACTTCCCCACAGCATCCAAGCCAAGACAACTTCAGCCATAGACAGCAATTCAGTGTGCAGGGCTTGACATTTCAATAGAGTCCGATCTGGTTACAAAGGGCGATTTTCTCATGAAAGCCCACCTCAAAGACTCACCGAGTGGGCCCCAAAGCTCATATCCAGATTGGAGAGGCTCAATGAGATGCCCCCACCCCCTTTCCCATCATTACCCTTACCTGTTTGAAAAGCATCCCACTGATAATTAAATGCACCAGTTACAAAAGGGTGGCGAGGTTAATAGATAGAATACCGAGAAACCAGCCAAGCACAACCGTCCGGTTCACACAGAGCAAGCCTGAACAAGAAGCCTTTCTACTTATTTACCAAAAGTGCACAAAAACTGGGCTGAGCTGGTAGAGGACTCTGAGTGTTGGACTATTTATTGTACCACTTTTAACCACTGGGAGCCATGCTGCACAATTTCTGCCCTGCACATGCACCACACCAGTGACAAATGTCGCCGGCCCCGTAAAAACAAGGGCCACAGGGGCAGGGCGGTCCATGCAATGATCAGAAACCAGCAAGGAAATCACAACACAGCCACTCGGCATCACGAGCCAAGAGAAAGGTGGAACATTTCTGAATGCAAAACCCTATCCCCGCCTCTGCTACCACCCTAGAAAACATGAGAATCATCACATCCTAACACATCTTCCTCAAGTTGAAAAATTGGTTCAACTTATTCTGTTCTAGTTTTTTTTTTTTTTTTTAAGTATATTTAAAAGCTGGAACCAAGTGTCACTTCTCTCAGCTCAGAACCTAACCTAGGGGGTTAATAGGTAGGGGAAGGAACATGCTTATAGAAGTTTACCAAGGAGGGGGGAATGCTCAGGAACATTTGCTTTTATGGATTATCATGCTCATTGTATGCACATCCAGATATTATGCATTCTTACATTGTAACTAATCTTGAAAAGTCTGACATTGGAACCAAGTTCTGGCCTTTACAATGGGCTGGTGGCTGCTATGAACCCAGTCAAGGCCTCTGTTTACATTCTTGTTTTCAGATCAGGAACATGATCTTTGTTGCCTTGGCTTCATTTTTTCATGAACAACATTTTGTCCACCAGGCTAAACCTTCCACGTGCCTTCTATCCAAAGGGTCCCTTACCACTCTTCGCTATAAAGATTTTACGCAGTATTCAGAGCACTGATTCCAGGGAGAGGACATGCCTGAAAGTGGCTGCTGCCACTCCTCCTTATGCATCCAGCTCCCCAACAGCCTTGATGCCAAAAGCTTCACTGTTCTCTACAAATGTTTAGAGTCCCTGTAGAATTATGGGTGTGGAGTTGGTGGGCTGCAAACTCCTATAAGTACTGGAGGTTTGAATAAGTTGCTAAGAAACAACACAACAAGGAGGCAGAAAACACAGAGAAGTTTACACCTAGAAAAGAAAAAAAAAATTAAAAACCAAGTACCTTGCAGAAGGATTTCATGTGGAGAGCAGCCACTCTGAAGACACTTAGCACAAAGTGAGTGCAGCTCTACTTTCCCCCAAGCCTGGTTTTGCAACACAGACCTGTCATTTCATCACTTTAATTTGACATAGGTGTCTGGGAGCAGAAGAGGTTTTCTCCACATAAGGAAATCCCTTGCTCCAAGCCCTTACACTCACATGTGCTGTTTGCATGCATGCATGCATGATATGGCCACATGGGTTGCACACACTGGCTGTAGAAAGGAGCCAGTTCAAATGAGAACCCCATCCCTCCACCTTCTGCGTGTCCACACCACACCTACAGAGGCTCAGGGTCCAGGAAACACAACAGAGGGCATAAAGGCAAGGACAGTGTCAATTACATTCTGTGATTAACCTCGTGACATCTGATTTACCCAAATCCCTGGCAGTTGCTCAATCAGGCCTTAAGTATAAAGGGGGCCAAAGTTGGCATCACTCTGGTATGCAAGAAACACACTTCATTGGATTTTCCTGAAAAATTCAGCTGCTCCCAGCAAGCCTTTTATCACTGTCAATGGCATTTAAATAGGACGCCAAAGGAACAGACATCTCAACCACTTCCCCCAAAGTTTCTCTAGATTCAGTTCACTGCAGGGTCTGCAATGGATCAATACAGCGAACTGGGGTTCTGGAGTTCCTAAAAACCTTTTGGGGCTGGTTAGTAGTAACTTCATTAATGTATTCTTATTAAGCAGGTACCACTGGGATTCAGCACTAATTTGGGGAGGCACGACCTAACCATTTCATTGATTTATAAATGGTTATTCCCAAATCACTTCCCGTTGAGCCCAACTACCTTCCATAATGTCTGTTCTTATCACTAGGTCCCCCTGATTGGAGGGTCATAAATCAGGCCAGTTGCTTCAAGTCAAGACCCTGTGAGCAGCACTGGAACGGGGATTAGAAGCCACAGATGAGAACCATAGGCCTGGAGCTGGGGCAGCAGACATTCAAATGGAACATAATCAGATACTATCCGATGGGCAGGCCCACCTCTACAGAGCCTCCCACATGGACACTGGAATGTGGACTAGATTTCAAATGTGGCCGAATTATTTCCTCTTCTTCCTCTCTAGAGCACGAACAGTTATTTGATTGGGGTCATAATCCCAAACAAAAGACATGAATTACACCACCTTCCAAACTGACCTACTGTGCACCACGAACCAGGATTCTCCCACTGTCCACACATTTGGGAGGACCCATGTGGACAGTAACTAATTGTAGGGTCAGGGGCTCAAGTGGCTGGAAGTCCAAGGCGTTGTTTTTTTTTTTTTAAAGACCATATTGTCTTTCCGTATTGAATTTTGTACCAAGTTCAGTTTTTACCTATTCAAGAAAGTCAGTTCTAGATAGACATGCTTATTAATATTTAATTGCCAAACTGAACGAAGCTGCACTAACTACGTCAATACCTAAGTGCTTTCACTTCACTTAACACTCACCCTGGAATCATTCTTGAAAGTTACAGACTGTGGTGTTTCTCCAACCACACTCGGGAAAATAAACTAAAACAATACACCTAAACTCCACTTTCTCTTGGGAAGTAAAGCTTAAGTTTCACAGCAGGCCTTTTAGGGGGGCAGGGTGGAGACTCATTTATGAGTGATACATGCACTTGGCCCAACTTCAAAAGAACCACACTCAGTGTAGTCCCAGCATTCTCCCCATTCTAGAAAAGCCGAGAGTCTATTTCATGGTTGGTGACCCGTGGGCCCTGAAACCACAGAAGAGCACCAGCAAATCAATCGTCTCCCTGCCCCACACACGGCTTCCTGCTCATTCCCCATCTAGGACTCTGCCAAGTGTCAAATGGGGACAGACACACACCTAGGTCACTTTCCAAAGCCAGGCCTGGGGGAGCAAGGCTCCTTGTTCTCATCCAAGCGGTCCTCTGACCCTACTCTCCAAAGTGAGCCTCAGCCAGGCCTGCAGCTTTTCCACATCACTAATAAGATTCCTTTTATGGTCTTGTGAAACGCAAGGGGCTCCGGACTGATCCTCAGGAGGGTGGAACCACCTGCAGGCCCCTTCCCCCTAAACTCCAAACACAAGTTCAAGGGCGGTCAGTATTCACAGTTAACTTGGGCCCAGTCAGATTAGAAAATGGCCAGCCTCTTTAAAGTTCTCCCTAGTAGGGGATTAACAAACAAGATAAACACTCTTTGTAAAATTGAAATCCGGCAACAGACGAGGCCCTCCATTCTCAGAGAACTCCACATACCACAGGTTTTTATAAGCCCCTTTTAATGGCATGTTTCTGATAACTGTCTTATCTCACCCATGGCAGAGGGCACTTTATAACGCCAGCTCCAGGAAATGTGGGCCTTGAGAGCCACCCCAAGATACACCCACACGCCGGCACGCATTCACCAAAGTACCCTCCCTTTCCATCCCCTCCCAGGGATGCGAATCACAGCCCCAGCCTGCGGGTAGGAGGCAGCAGAGTGCTCCCCAAGACAGCACGTGGTGGAGAGTATTCCCCTGGGCATTGAGCACCCCTCCCCTCCGACCCCCCCCCCCCTCCACCTTGCCACCCACCCTCACAGACTAGGCCAAGCCCCAGTCCGGGCGATGAGCCACACCTCCCGGACAGCAGGAGCTGAGCAGAGGGCACGAGCATTTTCCCCTTTCCTCCCCTTCTGCAATCACACTCATCTTCCTTCTACCCAATTTGGGATGTTGCAAGGGCCTCGTTGCAGAGTCGGCTGGCTGGCCTAGCTGCACCGGGGCGGGGGTCCACGCACTCGCACTCTCAGCGGCTGCCTCTAACAGGCCCCCCCACTTCCAGGCCTTGACACGCCCCCGGAGGCTAGCGGGGGCCGGGCGCCCGCCGGACGAGGGCGTACCCCCGCCCTTCCCCGGGAAGTTTGCAAACACAGCTGGTTCCAGAGCCCGGGAACCGCTGGAAGTGAGGCCACAACGGCTACACCGCGCGGGGGCGAGGGCAGGAAGGGGCCGGCAGGGGGCGGAGGCTCTCGGGTTCACAGCTCCAGCAGCGGCTTGGAGACACCCCCCAACCCCCAACCCCCCACCCTTCTCTGCGGCAGCAGCCCCCGACCCCTTACATTCAGCCCAGAGCGCGTCCCCGCACGCCCCAAATCTCCCGGGGAGCAGCGGGAAACGGGCTCCCCCACACCCTCCAGGAAGGACACGCCCGCCCTCCCAGCCGCTCACGAGAAAGGGGAGGGTGCCGATTTGGACGGCGTTCGAAGACCAGAACTGCGCCGCGTCGCCTTCCATGGCGCATCAGGTTTAATTGGTTAAGCAAAGATCATCTATAATGAACTCCTAGCTCGGGGCGGGGTCACTCTAGGGCCTTCGTGTTAGTTGCAAGTTTAAACCAGACTTCCTGGGAGCTTTGCCCCACAAACCTCTGTGGGCTCCCCACTTTTGGGCGCTTAGCAAAAAAGCCACGAAGATAGGGCCTGCTGATAAGTAACTATATAGTCTCGGCTGCCCAACACCCCACCCCACCAGACTTTTCCAGTTAGCTCGGAGTTTCAAGCCAAGGTCCTTTAAATCCCTCTCGCAAGAGAGAGGCGCGTGGGTACGGACCTCGGCGGGCCTCCCTCACCGCGTAGCCCACTCACCGGCCACGCGAAACTGAAAGGCAGCACGATGCGGTTGCGTTCGTTGCCACGACTGGCCTTGAGATTGAAGGTGTTGCCCCCGATGACAGGAGTGGAGCCCGAGCCGAAGCTGCAGGGCCCCCCGGCCGTGACGCGGGACTGGTACTCCTTGAGGCACACTTTGAAATACGTGTCACACTCGTCGTGGGAGCACTTGCGGTCCCCCGGGTTCCGGACGCCGCCGCAGCAGTTCCCGTTCTGCAGCTCCCCGTTCACGTTCTGCATGGACAGGATCTCCAATTCGAATTGGCCGGAGGCCCCGCACACCTGCCGGCGAGGGAGGGAGGGAGGTCAGCGCAGGGGAAAGTTGTTTTCTTCGAGGGTGGAAGTAGCGACTCCCTCCCCGCCCGCCCCGACGAGCCCTCAGCGCCAAGTGAAAATAATTTTGCAAAACTGAGTGCAAGGACTAGACGTGATTCCCGTACAAAAAATGCACGAGTGCAGGAGAAATCCGACGACTGCCCCCGGGGAGAAGAGCGGTGAGAACGCAGCCCCCTGCCCCGCCGGGAGGATACATTTAGGAGGCCGGAGGCTCCCCCAGCCCCGGTGCAGCCTCTCAGGCGCAGGGACCGGGCGGGGAAGCCGAACGCCCGAGGGCTCCCGAGCCCGTTCCAGGCGCCCAACCGCAGGCGTCCGGGGCGCTGCGAGGAAAAGGAGAGGGCGGGCCGGGAGGGAGGCCCGGCGGGCTCCTACCTTGGCTCGCAGGGCGCAGAGCAGGGCGAGCAGGAGGCTCAGGGGGCGCCCGGGCCGGCCGCGCGTCCGTGGGGACCGCATCGCTGCGCCGCGCGCCGCGGGCACTCGGGACGCCGCCGCTGCTGCTCGCGCTGGTGCTCCGACCGGTGCTGCCGCCGGTGCTGCCGTCGCCGCTGCCCCTGCGGCCGCCGCGTCCCGGCTCTAATATACTCCGCCGATTGGAGCATGCACGACTGGAAAACAACACCACTTTTCAAAAGCTCTTTCAAGAGCGGCGCGTTCCAGAAGGCAAAGGGCCCGGCCTCCTTTTATTATTCTGATCGCTTCTTTGAGGCGCTCCCCCTCCTCTTCCACCTCCCGGCTTTCTTTCCTTCTCTCGCGCTCCCCTTCTTTTATTATTATGATTATGCGCAGCCTTTTATTCCCTTTCAGATCAGCTGCTTAGAAAGGAGAGAGGGAGGGGAGAAAAAAAAAAAAAAAACGAGCCCAGCTCGCGGGCCGGCCGCAGGTAACACAATGACGCGTGCCCGCCCGGCTCTCGGAGAGGGACTCGGAGAGCCCGTCTGAGAGCAGCGGCCCGGGCTGGCCACCTCTACCCAGCGCGCGGGGCTGGCGCATGCGCGCTTATTAATATTCATGAGGGGGCGTGTCGTGCAAAAGACACGCCCCTTCCCTCCGGTTGATGGGGAGGGGGAGTACTGGGAGGAACTTGGAAGGGGCCGGGGGGCTTAGCGACGCGTGATAAGACCTAGACGTCGCAGGGCCAGGCGCACACCCTCGTCCTCAGGATCTTTGGACCAGGCGGGAAGGGGGGCAGGGTGCGGCGAGGAACTTGGTAGGGCCCGCTGCTCAGGGACGCGCAGGGCCATGTAGATGGCCACGAGCCCCCTCGGACTCCTCGGGTCGGGCGCCTGTGCCCGCCGGTGGAGGCCCCAGGTGTAGGCGCCGCGGCGCTGCCTGAGCGGTCGGAGCGGGACAGCTTCCGCCTTCCAAGCCGCCTGCGTCAGCTGCGGCTTTTGCCCCAGGAGGAGGGCCTGCCCGCGGGGAGCCCGGCCCGCTTCCCGCGAGCAAGCGAGCCGCCCAGAGCGCGCTGCTGGCAGCAGTAGTGGCAGAGGCGGCGGCGGCGAGGCTGGCGTGCTTGCCGCCGTCTGCTCGCCCGGCGGAGGCGACCTGGGCAGGCGCTGCTGGGAACTTTGAAAAACTTTCCCGGAGCCAGGCTTGCCGCAGATTCGAGGGGAAGCCTCGGTCGCGCCCCACCCCCTCCCCGATCCAAGTCTGCGAAGTCCCGGAGGGCTGGCAGCTTCCCTTACAAACCGTGCCAGGGCGGAGGCTAGGGGAAACCTAGTGGGGGAGGGCGACGGACACACTGGGGTCTGCTCAGGTTTGGGGAGGGGCTAAGGGAGATGCTGATGGGCTTGGGCTCACACCCGGCTGGTCCCGCCGCCCAGGCCGCAGTGCTGGGATTGCACCTGTAGGCGGCCTCCGAGCAGCTCTCTGGGTGGCGAGAGAAGAGCCTGGAAGGGTCCGTCTCACCGCCATCGCCCAGCAGCAGAACTTGGCTTCTTTGGGGATGGCAGTGGAAAGGGATGCTATTTCCACCTTGAGGCGAGCCTCGCAATTAACAGCGACACTCCTGGTCATAACCAAGGTCAAAGGAAACCTGCGGGTTGGACAAAGCCTCTGCCAACCCGTCTCACAGTGGACCTGCTGCTATGTTTGACGGGACCTCTTTAGGGAACAACTTGATTCCTACTGAAAGGTAGACAAGGTTTTGGCTCTTACATGTTCTGCGGAAAAGCGTGACTATTAAGGAGCAGGATCGTGGTTTGAGCCCTCTGGAGCTGTGGGGTATGAAGGCTTGTAATGGGTCAAGGGAAAATAGTTTCCAATATACTGAGTTATGAGAGCATAAAAGGTTGGGTAAATTGTGGTTATTTACTGCTTTTAATGGGTGGCTCAAATGGACAATAATTTTGGTGCCAGATCTCATCACGCTGGGGAATAAAGCAGCCAGCTGACCTCTTTACATTGGGTGAAAGCCACCAAGGGTGGTTTAGCAATCTTGGCATTTTAGCCACCCAGGAAATACTCCTAAGAAAGGTACCTTCTTAATGGTAGTATGTCCCATCTTGATGATCATTGGTGAGATAACCCTTATTTTGGAAGGGACATATCCAAGAGCAGAACAAATTTGCAGCTGGCATAGGCAGTAGTAACTTGGGCATTTTGTCTTCATGTGCACCAGTCCCTGCAATCATCCTAAATACAAGGCATTCAGTTGTCCAGTATAATTGCATCTAGACTTTTCTCACCAAAGTTTGCAAACAAACCAGTCTCCTCTACCCCCTATCTTCGTCCTCCCCTCTACTCCCAAATGTCCTGTTGGGGTGCTAAGTAATGGTTTAAAAGCAAAATGCTTGTGTTGGGAAGAACAATTCATGAAGGCTGATGAGGTCTTAAATTGCACACTCCATGGAGTTCTCCATGTCTGAACCTGTTTTAATCCTGTGCCCCCATGGCTCATTCCTCACACAGGCCTCGGGAAGGAGGCCGAGGCCTTCAGTTGAAGAGTTTAGATCCAGCACCTGGGTTAACCCGAAAGAGCTACCTCAGATTTCAGGTGCCTCCAGGTAGTAATCTGGACTGCATGTAAGCCGGGATCAATGCCAGGCCACAGCTGAGTTTAGCCCCCTTGTCTAATGAGAAAGAGCACATAGATTTCTGAAGGGCCGAAACTCTGATTAACCCTAACATAAATGTGAAATCACTAATAAACACAAAATTCTCATGCCAAAGAGCACAGTGTCCCCCACCCTTCTTGAGCTTGGGAACCTACGTTTAGAGAAGACAGTTGTGGGCTAGCGGGGATTCTTTTGAAAATTTTCTGTTGGGACTCTTCCAACTAATTGGTACTCCCCCAAAAAGCCAGTCACGTTTGCAGCAGCAGACATCGAGTGGAAGTTCTGCCCTCCACTTCCTCGCAGCCAGCTCTTAGCCTCCCTTTCTGAAGAACGGGGAACTACTGTGGAAAGAACGCAAGCACACAGATTCCCCCTTGGCCAAGTCACATCCTGCCTTTGGGTATAGCAAGTGAACATTCCAGAAAAATGTTCCTGTGGAAAGTGCCATGGTTAGCCATTACAC
The DNA here is from genome assembly GCF_024362965.1 of Panthera pardus. NCBI lineage: Eukaryota > Metazoa > Chordata > Mammalia > Carnivora > Felidae > Panthera > Panthera pardus. Next base: position 36,482,325 of record NW_026526821.1, read on the forward strand.
CTACACCTGTAAAAAGGGGAGAGGTTTGTGGTCAGTGGCTGTCTGGCCTGGGTGCTCTCGTGGGCTCAAATCATAACCATCCTTAGGTATCTTTAATTTTAAAAAGGTGCCTCATTTTACTTTTTTCCACAAAACTTGCCCTATTTTACCAAGCCATCAACAAACAGCAGTCCTGAACAACTCCCCCCAACTAAAGCTTAATAAAAGACATTCAAGGGGTGCCTGGGTGGCTCAGTTGCTTAAGCATCCGACTCTTGATTTCAACTCAGGTCATGATCTCATGGTTCGTGGGTTTGAGCCCCACACCGTGCTCTGTGCTGAAGGTGTGAGCCTGTTTAGGATTCTCTCTCTGTCCCTCTCTCTACCCCACACACACGCTCTTTCTCTTTCTTAAATAAACTTTAAAAAACCCATCTTTAAAAAAAGATACTCAAGCTATAATTGTATGTAAATACATTTGATCAACTTAAGTCCCTCATCACGGTGATAAAAATCAGCAAATCAATATTACTTGAGAACTACGTTACATGAAGCAACATGGATGATCTCAAAAATATCATTTTGACAGAAGCCGGACACAGAAGACTACAAACTGTATGAAACTGTTTATATGAAGTTCTAGGACAGGCAAAACTAATTTATGGTAAAAGAAAATGTCAATGGAAAGACGGAGATTAACTGGGATGGGCTGAGGCTTTTTCCAAGGGAGGGATAATGTTCTGTATCATGAAAAGGGTTTGGGTTACACAGGTGTATGCATTTGTCAAAATTCATTACTGCATTTAAGATTGGTGCATCTCAGTATATGTTCAAAAGAGACAAAATTGTAATATTCGACTTGAGTTAATTATATGAGTGCTGAAGTATATAGAGAAAAGTAAAATGATATTTGCAACTTGGAAATGCATTTTTTTTTAACTTTATTTTTTTAGAAAGAGCAAGCAGGGGAGGGTCAAAGAGAGAGGGAGACCGAGGATCTGAAGCAGGCTCCACACTGACAGCAGAGAGCCTGTTGCAGGACTCGAACTCATGAACAGTGAGATCATGACCTGAGCCGAGGTTGGGACACTTAACCACCTGAGCCACTCAGGCACCCCCAACTTGGAAATGCATTTTAAAAATGAGATTGGTGTGCCTGGGTGGCTCAGTTGGTCAAGCATCCGACTCTTTTTTTTCTTTAATGTTTATTTAATCTTAAGAGGGAAACAGTGACAGAGCATGAGTGGGGGAGGGGCAGAGACAGAGGGAAACAGAGAATTTGAAGCAGGTTCCAGGCTCTGAGCTGTCAGCCCAGAGCCCGATGCAGGGCTCCAACACACAAACCACGAGATCATGACCTCAGCCAAAGTCAGACACTTAACCAATTGAGCCACCTAGGAGCCCCAAAGCCTCCTCTAACTCTTCATTTCAGCTCAGGTCATGATATCATGGTTTATGATATCCAGCCCCGTGTTGGGCTCTGTGCTAACAGCATGGAGCCTGCATAGGATTCTCTCTCTGCCCCTTTCTGCCCTTCCCGACTTGCATGCACACACTCTGTCTCTGTCTCTCTCAAATAAATAAACCTTAAACAAAAATTTTTAAATGAGATTAACGGATGGATAGAGGGTGGCTGGGTGGCTGGATATATGTTAAAGCAAAATAGTGAAGAGTTAACAATAGGATCTAGATGGGGACATGCTGGTGTTCGTTCACATAAAATTCTTTCAAATTTCCCTGCTTGAAAATTTTCATATAAAATGTTGAGTAACATAGTTATAGATATGCCAAGTATTGTGGAGGATGCCATGAGTATAACAGGCAACACCAAAACATTGGACTTAAGCATTACAGAGTAGAGGGCATTCCTGTAAGGGATGATGATAGTGTAGATTGTAGTAGTGAACAAAAGGAAGGTACTTCTTTTCCTTCATTCCTTGTCTCCCTAATACCTTTTCTCTTTCCACTAAATAAGAGAGGAAGATCCAAATATAAAGGGACATGTAAAAAAAAAAACAAAAACTAATATCTTCCTTTTTCTTGTTAGAAACTTGCAGAGAAGTTAAGGCAAGTTCATGAGCCCTCTTCCATAGAAAAGCAGAAGGTGATAGCTTTCTGTTCCTTTCCAGCAGAACCAAAGGATGCTTATGTGTCCTACAAGCTCTTCTTTCCTTCTCCCAGATTACCACCTGTCAACTCTGCCCTGCTAGCTCCCCAAGGAAGCACAGCATCTGAACATACAACCAGCCTCATGGATTATTCTCATTCTTCCACATCACAAGAAGTTCTGAGAAAAACAAACCTATGGGCAACAAATTAGACATTAAAAATTTCAGGATAAAGTTATAACTCCCATAGCAACCATAACCAGGCCACAAGTTTGTACATTTAAGCTTAAATTGAGTAGATCCAGCCTTTTTTTTTTTTTTTTTTTTTTTTTTTACACAAAGCTTCATTTTACATACACAAGAGATCTGAATTAATTTTCTTTGGAAACCAGAACTATGAATTTTTTGCATTATCAACAGAAATGTTGTATGAACTTTCATTGAAAACATTGTTTTGGTTTGGCCTTGAGCTCAGGTATTTATAATTTTGCCTGTCCTGCCCCAATGCTGCCTCACAGACATTATGTGGAAAGCTATCAGGGCAAAGAGAGTTACATGTCCATGGCCCCTTTGACAAACCAATCATTGAAAGTCACAAAAAACCCAAGATGCAAAATCCAGGAACTATGGGACTAATTTCCCCATTTTACTCCTTGAATTAAAACCGAAGATTCTGTATGACCTTTCATTATTTTATATAGTTTTATCATTTCATAGTTTACAGTTGAGAGTCTTTTTGAAAATCAAAAATCATGGGTGTAAGTTGCTGTTAAATTGGCATTCTCAAACACTTATAAATGATTCATTCACCCTCCTTTTTTGTGGTGATGATGTAGTGAGTTTTCTGTTCTGTGAATGACACCTGAACAACTCGACCTATAGAGATTCTGGGATAGCATTTTTTTAAAACCCAAATTGGTCCATTTGTACAGCTGACTGATCTAAATGCAACTAACAATTTTCTATAATTGCAAAGTATGACTGAGCTCTTACATACCTTTTCATCTCCTAAGCGGCTCTGGAAATTACACTCTCAGAAGCAGGTAGCACGTGGAAACTACCACAATACAAGTCATTCTGTGAGCACCTTTTCATCTTGTTTGCATTCACCTTTTGCAAATGTGTGCAAACCCAAACCTGCCTCCAGACCTAAAAAAAAAAAAAAGTTTTTTTAAAGAATCAAAGTAGTAAAAAAAAAAGAATCAAAGTAGTTATTGAAACTTGGGAAAAGGAGAGCTAAATATATTCAGTTGTCTGAGAAAATGTCAAAACCTAAGTAAATGTGAGAGTCAAAGAAAGGTGATTACACCTGCCAATGGCACGAAAGCCACAGGGTTTCCAATCACAGTATTTCATGTTTGGGTTAATGGTTCTCAATAAATTACAAGACTGGGTCTGTGTTTGACACTTCTGTTCTCAAGCCAATGGTTCCTTTACTGATGCCTTCCTCTAAATTAGGAGTTACGGAGAACATGAAAAGTGGATGTTTTCAATGCTTCATTTTAGTTATTTGGAATGTAAATAGTTGTTTTTATTATTGTTTTTATGCCAAGAGTGCCCAAGGATGGCTCAAGAATAACATTCACTTGAGCACAGAAATATTGGCAAAAGTACTATCCATAAACTTCTAGATCCTTAGATATTAGTCATAACATACACAGATTTTCATAACCATCATTTAAAAATGATTTCAGAACAAATCAAAGATTCTTTTCTCTTTTGGAAATAAATTTAAGGCATAGAAAACTTAAAATAACTCTAAAGGGCAAAATTTAGTTTCCGGAAGATGGCTATTGCATCCACAGCAGTGGTAATGTTTTTTTCAAAGGCAAGTAACAACTAGAGAAGTCAATTACATTATCTTAGGATGGTTTGACAGTAATTCATGTAAAAAAGAGCTAGGAGTTTTAAGAGACCACACATGTAATATGCCTTAATGGCACAGTGTGGCTACTAAAAATATTAGGGCCACATTCTGAGGCTGCATTACTAGAAATGAAGATTAGCAATCAAGGAAAAAATCATAGCCCTTAACACTAGCCTTAACACAATTGACATGTTCTGACCAGGCCTGGGCATCATTGTTTTTTAACTGGGGTAAATAGACACAGCATAAAAATTGCCATCTTAACCATTTTTAAGTGTACAGTTCAATATTAAGTACATTCATGTTGTTGTGAAACCAATCTCCAGAACTTTTTCATCTTCCCAAACTGAAGCTCTGTACCTTTTAAACAATTCCCCATCCCTCCCTTCTCCCAACCCCTGGCAACCACCATTCTACTTTCTATGAATTTGGTACTCTAGCGACCTCATATAAGTGGAATCATACAGTATTTGTCTTTCTGGGGCTGTCATTCCATTTAACATAGCGTCCTCAACTTTGATCCATGTCATGGCATGTGTCAGAATCTCCTTCCCTTGTAAGACTAAATAATATTTCATTGTATGTATATACTACATTTTGCTTATCCATTCATTCACTGGTGGACACTTGGGTTGTTTCCATATTTTGACTATTGTGAATAATGCTCCTATCAACATGGGTCTACAAATATCTCTTCAAGATCCTACTTTCAATTATTTTGGGTATCTATTGGGCACCGTTTTTAAGAGTCATGTTGACAACTGGGTCATGCTCAGAAGAAAGTGGGGAAAGGTCTAAAAATACAGACCTTTCAGCCTAGCAGTTGAAGGACTTGGGAGGGTCTAATTGGAGGAAAGGAGAAAGGAGCCATAGCAGCTGTCTGCAATACTGGCAAGGCTGACTTGAGTAAGAGCAGACTTGAAATGCTGCAAGGGGCAGACGAGGCTCAGTGGGTGGAGGTTACAAGAAAGTTGACTGACTCAGCAGAAAGACAAGCTTTGTTTTTATAAGAGTGCTTTCTTGATGCAACAGGCTGCCTTAGAGATAGTGAGTCCCTGCCATTGAAGGTAATCAAACACAGCTTTCTGGGACAATTGGACAGTGGCAGGAGACAGGGAGATTCCCCATCCTGGATGAGAGGCTGAACCAGGTGATTTCCTAGGAACCTCATGTCTATGATCCCATGGCAAGATTAACAGGTAGGATGGGAATCAGGTCCATACCCACAAAGAGAATCTGGGAGCCAGTTTTAGACAAATGTGATGTTGAAGCCACTGATTGAGGCTTAGCAGAGCCTGATGTGCTGGGGTGAAAACAGCATGGACCCACTTGCTTTCTGAATTGACTTCTCAAGAATCAGTCACACACATATTTACCAAATGGGTAGCAAATGAGTCAAGTCTAAATGTCCCAGTTGATCATCACAACCCTGTCTCATTATTATACTCTGCCCCCTTGCTAATCTGAATGAGGTCCTAGGACCAGCAGCATTGGCATGACAGGGGAGCTTGATAGAAATTCAGACCCTCAGGTTGCCCCAGACCTTCCAAATCACAATCTGCAATGTCACAAGATTCCCAGGCAACTTGTATGCATGATAATGTCTAATCTACATCTAATACAGAAACAGTCTATAGTTAGAAGCTATGGAATGTTCTTTCCATGGAAGGGCTGCAATACTGTGCCATCAAATAGAAGTATCCGTTAGTCAAGTCTATGTTTCAGTTGTCTCATCATGGGCTCAGTATCATAATGGGGATTTCTCACAGTTATTTATTCAAGTATATATTTATTATAAATATTCAGGAGGCTTTCAGGTAAAATACATACATAGATAAATATCAGGACTGAGGAAAATAGAATTAAAAGAAGAAGACCAAGATCAGGGAGGAAAAATAATAAATGGAGACAAGCAGGGCGAGCACAACTACATGAATTGAGAATTGGACGCTGAGCTCGGTGACAGCCAACGTGACAGAGAAAGCACAGCCAGCTACAAGATTAACTTTACCTATGCAGACCCAGCAAGCTAGCCCTCAGGTAAAGCAAAGCTTTTCCTGGCATTTTGTTATGAAACATGTCCACATGTGTGTGGGTATATGATTATAGATATTTGGAAAACTGGGGCCTTACATATATGGAATGCTGAGAAGTACAACTGTTTTCTGAGACGAATGTACACCAGAAATTGAGGGCATGACACCAAAACACTGCTCAGGGAAAGCAGGGTGGGCTGGGGACAGGGGTAAAGCAGGAATGTGTCTTTCTGAAAGTTTTGCTTAATCCAAACAAGGCCCCTAACTAGTACAGTGGCTTTGGCTTTTTTTTTTTTTTTAACTTTATTTACTTATTCCGAGAAAGAGCAGAGCAAGCCCAAGTGGGAAAGGGGCAGAGAGAGAATCCCAAACAGGTCCACACTGCCAGCACAGAGCCGGATGGGGCACTTGAACCCATGAACCATGAGATCATGACCTGAGCTGAAGTGAAGAGTTGAACGCTTAACCAGCTGAGCCACCCAAGTGTCCCTGGGTTTTCTTTTTCTTTTTCTTTCTTTTTTTTTTTTTTTAACTGCTTAGCAACTATTTATCGAGTCACTGAATAAATTCTCATGTATAAGAAATGATTACAGATTAATTCCTAACAACTTAATTGTTCATATTCAAAAAAACATTCACAAATCATCCTGTCCAAAGATCGATCCAATATGGGCCCTTATAGCACAGCTTTTCGGAGCTAACTAATCTTCAAGTTCATATGTTTGTGATTATTCAGGTCGGTAATACAGTGGGTCCCTCCCACCCCGCCAATTATATAAATTTCCTTCTTATGTAGATGTGTAGATTTTGATGAAATTCAGTAAACTTTTTCTGAGACGTAAAACTATTAGGATATAAGCCCTTCTTTTTGTGAGGTAGAGAACTTATGAAAAGCCTTTTATGAACACATAAGGAATGAAATAAGCTATTTAGCTTTCTCAAAAATGTAAATTTTACAATAATGATAATATGGCTAATTTGATATCAAAAAATACTTGACTATATGGTTTTTTTTTTTTTTTTTTTAATGTCTTGATTTCTTCCAGACCTCTACTTCACACATAATGCTAATAAGCTTACAAGCTTAGCTTCCGGGAGTTTAAATTTACTTCTCAAGCTTTCTTCATCTATCCTTTCCTACTCTCATAATTACAGATGCCTCTATGATTGATTAATTGCAAAAATCACTCCAACTCTTTACCCCTCAACCCCATAGCCACAGGCCCCTTTGGGACGTGATTTTTGAAGCTCCGCCCACCAAGAGGTGTGGCCTATTCCACCCCCGGAATCTGTGCTGGCCCCCTGGACTTGCTTTGGCTAAGAGAATGAAGCACGAGTGCCAGCGTGCCAGTGGAGAACCGAGGCCTCCAGAGATCTTGTGCATTTCTAGACTCTTTTTAACTTCAAGACTCTGCCATCGCCATGGGACATGCTAGGCTAACCTGCTGGAGAAGTAGAGATTATGTGGAGGAGAACTGAGCAGTTCCAACAGAGATCTTCCTTAACCAGGCAGCATCTATCAGTTGACAGCAGATACACCAAGAAGCTCAGATGAGATTAGCCTGCCCAGTTCATTTCAGTGGAAACCTCCAGCCAATTCACAGACTCGTGAGAAATAACAACTGGTCTGTTAAGTCAGTAAGTCTGGAGCTATTTTGTTATGCAGCACTATTGTGGCAATAGATAACTGATATGACCTCCACGGGGGAAATATTAAAGAAAACAGAACCACAAAAATTGCTTACAAGCATGAAATGAGTGATAATTGCCACCAGCTAAGCATAGCCTTGGGTGACCAATCTTAACAGCCTCCACTTGAGAAAGGAAACTAACAAAGATGTAAGTTAAAGTGGCGTTATTATAGGAATCATCTTGACTCTGCTCAAATTATCTTAAATAAGTTATTTGCAGCCTTTCCTAAGACAGTCATAACAGAGACCCTTGAAGCCATAATGTAGTTAAATATACTTAACTTAACTTAACTTAACAAGGATGTCCTCCTTCCTTAATAAATACCGACCCACAGCATGGAGAGCTTTTGCAGCTAATGGACTCTTATTCCCAAGAGGGGTGGGATGTTATATTCTCTGATGGTCAGTTTGGATGGTTCCCAAACCTGTATACGCCTGTTGTACTTGTTATTGTAATACATCATTTAATTCACTATTACTATTACATAAACTGGTGGAATATGAGTGCTAAAAAAAGACGCTGCTTCTTTGCGAACTAAGTTGAGTATTACTTGATGAGAATAAACACGAGTAGCTAAAAATATATTCTTATTGAATGAATGTGAGAAAGACAACCTTAGAAAAATAGGGAGAAGATCAGAAAAATCTAGAAGTATTCTGCATTTAGATTGCTTCCCAGATGTCTTTTACCTTTCACTCTGATTTAAAGAAACCAAAACTGAAAATTATAAATGAGGTGCTATGGATGAAATGGGATGCAACACCGGCCACTTAAAGAGCTTTGTCTTAGAACAAAAGATGGGCAAATAAATAACCATTTATATGATTCGTGTGTGTCATGTTTTATGATTCCATCTTTAAACAGCATTTTTGATTAACCAATTACTGGTCATGATTGCATCACTTAAGGTTTTATTCTATTAGTAGAGCTTGGAGCAGTGCCTAACACATAACAGGAATGCTAGAACTAGTTGCTGAATGAATTTGTTGAATGAATGAGTTGCAAATTGCTGACAAAATTCATCATGACTAAACCAGACATGTCTGCACACACCAATGTGTTTCAATACTGAGTTTGAAAAGCGGTCACCTAGAAGCCAAAGCTTTCCAGCAAATCTCTTTAAATATCAATTATTTTATACCAAGTCTTCGAAAAAAGAGTGAAATTGCAGGGTTTTGGTGTTACCTGATAAGGCCTCACTAGCAAGTATCATAATCACCTGGAGGGCTTGTTAAATCACAGATTTCTAGGGTCTACCACAGAGTTTCCATTTAGTAAATCTGGTGTAGCACCCTAGAATTTGTATTTCTAACAATCTCCCAGATGATGCTACTCAGGGACCAAACTGATGGCCACTGACCTAGCATATCCTAAAAGTAGGCAATTACCAAGGTGGCTTGGGGCAACTGAGATATATAAACCTATGGTACAGTAGTGTTGCCTTCATATATTACATAATTTAACCCACAGCAACACTATAAAGTTGACATTAATATCTCCATTTTACAGATGAGAAAATTGAGGTGCAAAAAGTTATATACTTTTTTTTAAATTTACTTATTTTAAGAGAGAGCATGTGCAGGGAGGGGCAGAGAGAGGGAGAGAGAGAATCCCAAGCAGGCTTCACAGTGTCAGCGCAGGGCCCGATGTGGGGCTTGAACTCACAAACCATGAGATCATGACTCCAGCTGAAATCAAGAGTAGATGCTTAACTGACTGAGCCAACCAGGTGTCCCAATAAGGTTATATGCTTTAATAACTGCTCACCTAGATGGGGGACACAGCCAGAAAGCAATAGAGCTAAGAGTCAGGGTTGGTTGAGACCAAAGATCCTGGTCTTTCTCCAACAGCTAATGTCATTAGGATGGACACTTGAATCTAAAGAGGGTTTCTTGGACTTTACTGTGCATGTGAATACCTGACCGTCTTGTTAAAAGCCAGATCCTTGTTCTGTCTAGGGCAGGTCTGAGGCATTTCTCTTAAGCTCCCAGGTGATGCCAAGGCAGTTGGAGAAGTGAGGCTCTCAACCCCATTGGCATCAGTGCAGAGTCTGGGCTGTCCCTCGGCAGGAAGTGGAGGTCCTTAATGCTCCTTTAATCATGCCATACACACAATACAATTTGCCTTTTATTTTGTCAATGAAGAATTTGAAGAGGGATCAAAAGGGGAATCTGTATGAAAAGAATGAGTTCAAGGAGGAATGTCAACGCCATACATTCTTCGTGACAATGCATTCAGCTGAGGGGAAGGAATTGGGTTCAGAGTAAGAAAACCCGCTACTTGTGCCCTACCATGACCTCCTCTGGGAAGCAACGAGGGCATAGGGTCAGCTGCTCACCAACTGCAGAAGCATATGATGGAAATCTAGAACTATCCACTCTACCCTCCTGGTTATCACCAATAGTGAAAGCCACTACAAGGGCTGGGAGTTTAAAAACTTCTCTTCACACCTCTCATGACATAACTGTTACAGATTTATTTTCTTGATGTACATACGGTAAAATTCACTCCTTTTGGGGCACACTTCTGTGGGTTTTGACAAATGAAGAGTCATGTAATCAGTACCACCATCAAGATGCAAATATTCCATCGCCCTGCACACCTCCTCATGCTATACCTTTGTACTCAACCCTTCCCTGTATGTCCTAGAGCTTTGCCTTTTCTAGAATGCTACAGAAATGGAGCCATACAGTGTTCAGCCTTTTGAATCTGGCTCCTTGCACTTAACATAAAGCAGCTGGGATTCATTCATGCTATTCTGTGTATCAATAGTTTGATCCTTTTTTATTGCAGAGTGGTATTCCATTAAAGGGATGTACCAGTGTGTTTATCCACTCCCAGGCGAGAGATCTTAGGGCTGTTTCAGTTCTTGGCGATTATGAATAGAGAGAGTGTTACAAACATTTGTGTGCGGGTTTCTGTGTGAACCTGAGTTTTCATTTCTCTTATGTAATACCCAAGGGTGTGAATTTGCTGGGTTATTAGGTAAGGGTACGTTTATAAGAACCAGATTTTCTAGAGTGGCTGTACCATTTTGCAACTGCCCATTGCAGTAGCGGAGTGATCTTTCTGAGCGGCATGCCATGCACTGCCCCTAGTCTCCAGACACACACAGGACAGACAGCCTTCACTTTAGGATCTCGGGGAGGTAGCCGCCAGGAGCATAAGCCACCTGGGAGAAGGCTGAGGTCAGAGGTTTGGGGAACGTCAGGGAAGCTGGGCTTACCTCCCCCAGCTCCTCCCAGCTTCCAGCCCCATCTGTTGAGGCCTGCATGCCTCCTTGAAGGAGGCTATGAGCCCACCTCTCTCCCCGGGAAGTGTACAACCCCCAAAACACCACCCTCCTGGGTCAGGCTTTGTTGCCAGATAATGTGACTTTGAAAGGAGGCCCTTCCCCTCCCCTCAGAAGGAGGCTAAGAAAGGCTCTCAGATCAATCCTCAGCAGATACACTGAGTCACACAAAGCTCCAGCAAATCCTTTATTCTCTCCTTGGAGCAGCTGCTATAGCAGCCACCACTCCCCCCCCCACCCCCCCCCCCCACCCCCGCCTCCTCCTGCTCTGCCCCTAGTGGAAACCTGAAAGCTATTCATATCATTTAATCCTGTTGAAAATCCTCTTCCCTCTCTCTCTCCCTCTCTCTCTGAGGTGCACTGGCTGGAGGTAAACCTGGGCTTAATTCTTATGCTGGAAAAGAGATGAAAGGTGTCACATGATTTGACATCCTATTCAGGAAGCTGATTCTTCCCTAATCTAGAAGCTTCTACTCACAACCTCTGTTTGAGAGTGGTTAAAATAAGATCTTCAAGGAAAAGTAACATTTGGATTTTCTTTTAACCATGCATTCACTTCAGAAAAAAAAAGCAAAAGAACACAGGCGAAGTAGAGATGTTTGAGAGGGGTTTGAGTAGACTTTCACCTATGGATTAAGTTCAAAGATCTCTACCAAACTTTTTGTACTCTATCCTAGACATGGCTAAAGAAAACTCTGAGACAATTTTACTCTACTGCCAAGCACAGCCACGTATCTTTTTTAAAAAGTAATCTCTACATCCATTGTGAGACTTGAACTCACGATCAAAAGTCCTATGCTCTACTAAGCTAGCCAGGGGCCCCACAGCCACATAATCTTGGGTCCCCTGACACCAAGAAGTGTGAGATCTTAGAGCCAAGTTCTCTAATTTTAAGAAACTTAGTCATAAGATACTGATATATTCAGAATGAACATCAAACCTACTTCTTTTATTCCAGAACTCATTGATACTTCTCACAAGTAACATGCTCCCAGACCTTCTCAGGTCTTTCAAGGGTGAGAAAAAGCCCCTCCTAAGAGTTCCATAGTTCCTACAGTTATGGAGAAAGCAAAATAATATAGGAAATTTCACCCAGACTTCAAACAATACATTCCTTCTGGCTTGTTTCAGACCCCAGCAGGATTTGGAGAATAAATGATCTCAGGGGGATAATTTAGGGTGACTTCCTTACGAGGAAAATTATTACAAGATCCTCCCCCTGCCCTGTGATAATCTCAGTGCCTTGACAGGCAATATTTATTAAGCTTCCACTAAATGTAGGATGGTCCAGGAGGCATACCAGAGAAACAAAGATGTAAGGGCTATCCAGAGGCTTTTGTAATCATAAAGTACCTGAAAAAAATAGAACAGGGATACAGTGCTCACAATCTTCACTGCAAGTTGGAATAACCTGGGGAGCCACGAAAAGGATTGCTGCCTGGGCCCCACCCCCAGAGAGACTGGTTTGATTGGTCTATTTTGCAGCCTAGACATTGAGACCTTTGAAATCTTCCAATGTGTGGCCAAGGTTGAAACTTGGCTCTGACTTCACTAACCATGTATTAAGAAGGTGAAAAACTTAATGACAAATGAATGACATTGTCTTCCACAGAAAGCCCATCAGATGTGTGTCTCATGGCTGTGGTGGGACAGGAAAGTTGGGTGAGAGGAAGCTTCAGGACTCATAACAGGACTGGGATCTGCAGTTGTGGTGAAAGAGAAACTGAGAAAATGCCACATTGTCCAGGGGGGAATAGAATTGACTTGGGGAAAAACCAGAAAGAGTGGGAGAGCCTTTAGAAGAATGTGTTTCTTGTGGATGGATAGTGCTTCACGAGGTAAAACTACTGTCACATGTATTTTCTCTTACAGCCAATAAAGCATGAAGCATACAAGATAGACGGGGTTAGAATCCCAGCTCTGGGAGGACCTGGGTGGCTTAATCAGTTGAGCATTCAACTCTTGATTTTGGCTCAGGTCATGATCTTACTGTTGAGAGATCTAGCCCAGTCAGCACAGAGCCTGCTTGGGATTCTGTCTCCCTTGCTCTCTGCCCCTCCCCGACTCATGCACGCACTTGTGCACTCTCTCTCAAAACTAAATAAAAAAAAAAAATTAGAATCCCAGCTCTGCTACTGATTATCTCTGTAATCTTGGGCAAGTTACTTAACCCCTCAAAGCCCCAGTTTTCCCATCAGTAGGATGGAAATTATAGTACTTTCCTCACAGGGTGGCTAGGAGAATTAAGTAGTATTGTGTAAAATGCTTAACTCAATGCCTGACTCCTGGTAAACTCACCACAGGCTTTAACTGCCATTACCCTTATCATCACTGTGGCGTGGGTTGTGGAGTGAAGACTTAAGGTCAGCTCAATTGAGGGCTATAGGGAAGGGAGAAATGAGTGGAGTCTTTTTTCTGAACGAACAGTGTAGAAAGTAAAAAATTCCAGAAACTAAGGCCAGAGGAGCTCTTTGAAAAAGACATCATGATTGATACATTATGAGAGAGGCTTTACTCACCTTTGAAGAAGTCTATTTCTGTTGGGCATCTTCAGAAAGAGCAGAGAACAGGTATAATGTTACCAGGGAGTGAGAAAGGTTCTATTGCCCAATGAAAAACTTGTTGGGTTGATTTGAGTTGAAAAGGAGGCATCTTAGGGTAGCAGTGACATTGACTTTTGGATGGCGCTTGACCCTGCATGACAGCACAGCAGAGTGGGTGGGGGGCCAGGCCATGATCCATGGTGGTGAGTCCTGGGCTTGAGAGGGTACACCAGGGAAAGAGGATGGGGATGAGTGAGAAGACACTGGTGTGTGTGTTTGAGAGGTTATTAGTTGGCTACAAGCAATAGAATAGAATGGGCAGCTGGAGGGTGAAGACAAGATAGAGCCCAAACTGAGGAAGCTGGTAAAGATCTCGCTCTTATTTGAGAGGGTTTGTTTAGTTTTCCCACCCTTAGACCTGCTCTTCCTTGCCACTGCCACAAGAAAAATGAGAAGGATGGCAGGAAGTGTCTAGTTTTCCACTAAAGATCAAAGTTAATGTATCCCTATTGGTTTTATGGCCTCATACTAAGGCACAGGTGGTAATGACCAACCTCCCTTTTCACTTCAGGGTCCTAAGCACCCACTTTCTCCTACCTGTCCTTCTGCTGGGTCCTTTCTGCACTTACAAAAATCCTTCAGGGGTGGGCCTCTTAGCCAACTGCTGGACCGCTGCCTACGATCTCACAATTGGGCATACGTAAGAATCACTTTGAAAAATTGTTAAGCAGATTTGGCCCCCTCTCCCCACAACAATTCTGATTCAGCAAGTCCGAGGTGGGGCCTAGAATCTGCTTTCAACAAGCTGCAGCTGCTGGTCTGAGGTCCACACTACGAGCAGTCTCTACCCCAGCCGCCCTCAGGATTCTTGAGCGTACGCCTTTGCTTATCCGCTAGGGCAGGGATTAGACTTCAGTAAATTCTCTAGGAGATGTTATGAGAATTCTGGCCTCAAATGGGTCTTCTCAGTGGAAGTTTATTAACAGGACTCAAATGTTAGCCCTTTTAGAGGAGATTTTGTGTGTGACATCCAAGCTCTTCCAAAGAGAGTCACTGTGTCTTATTGTGTCCCATCGAAGTGCGTGAGATACAAAGGTATAAGATGGGGGCAGAAGTGCCTGCAAAATTTGGTAAATTTAGTCTGTATGTTCTATATTTTTTGCACCTAGGGGATTGTTGAGACGGAAGACACTCTTTTTTTTTTTTTAATGTTTATTTATTTTGAGAGAGACTATGTGAAAGGGGGAAGGGCAGAAAGAGAGGGAGACAGAGGATCTGAAGCAGGCTCTGTGCTGACAGCCAAGAGAGCCTGATGTGGGGCTTGAACACACGAACCCTAAGATCATGACCTGAGCCCAAGTCAGATGCTTAACTGATTGGGCCACCCAGGCACCCCCAACCCTCTCTTCTTTGTAATGAACTATTTGACAACTTTTGGACAATCTTGTCCACTCTGCTGAACCTACTTTGTAGTTTGAATGTCAAAACCAAAACTTTCCACAAGGTACCCCTTGGTTCCTCCTTCATCTGCCAGGATGAAATTCTCAATTCACTCTGACCCTACCATACTTTATTTCTGGACCTAGCACTTAGTGAATAGATGTCGTCTTCTTTTTTTTTTTTTTTTTTTTTTAAGGAGCAAAGTCTAACCTAAATGTTCTGTGAAAACAAAGCCCTCTGGGTTAACAAACGTGTCCGGGTTCTTCAGACATGTGGACCCTCTGAGGCTTGGTGACAAAGGGGATGGAAGGTCCTGCTGATTCTGAAGACTCCTAGGTCTTTCTTCAGACGGCCCCACAGAGAAATCAGATCAGCCTAGGGTTTGGTGTAAACAAGTCCATCTTAATTCCTATTTGGGGTTTGTAACTGCTTGAATAGCTGAGAGATCTCAGTGTGGAGTCAGTTTACCTAACTAGTTTTATTTTGTACACTTGCCACCTGTCCCAAGGCAGCCTAAATTGAGTGAGGCCTGGTGTCCCTGCAAAAAGACATGGTTCTTTGGCAACAACTGGAGTTTATTTTGACCTCTATCTTTTGAAGCCAGAAACTGTTCATGTGTAACTTTAAAGAAAACTGTGATTTTTTTTTTCTTCCTAGAGCAAAGCTGCAATTTGAAGGCAGGATTCTATTAAAAACAGACAAATAATTCCCATTCCTTCCTGGTCCTGCCTATTGTTTTCCTAAGTTTGTTTGGATTCCCAGATTGAATCCTGCTGGCTAACCCTCCAAAGAGCGGGTCCTGGCCACTGCCATCCCGTGAGGTGACGGTCTCATAAGCTCCTTGGGGAACATATCCTGTTTCTCCGTCAAAGAGGCATTTGGAGGATGTGGGAGAATGTCTCCTGTCTTCCCCATTCAGAGAGACTTTATTTCCTCTCTCTGTTTTGTCTATAGACTGCTTCAGTCTTCCTAAGAGCTGTTCCTAAGAAGAAATGTTGGTCAGGAGCCAATATCACTTACAGGTAATAAGCAGTAAACTATGGGATTGGTTTAAGAAATCCACGACCCTGCCCTCAACAAGTATTCCCTTCCCCCACCCACTAGACAAACACATCAGAGACAATGATCTGATACAGGGTGCCTTTAGATGCATCAGCTGATGATGTCCTGTGTGTGCTATATCCTTTTGTTCCATGGCCGGCATCCCTAATCGCATGACCATGGATCCCTTTTCCCAAGGAGCCCTAATGTGCCCAATGTTCTTCATGAAGCCAGTGCTCATTAATCAGAGCTGGATGGTAGTTGCAACCTGGTATCCACCCCTGAGTCAAACACTGACTTTTCCTTACAAAGGAAAATTTTCTGGAAATGGCGACAGCGACATTGTCACCTGGGTGTGATTTTGACTCTCTTTTCCTACATCCACATGCTGGTATAGACAGGGAGAGCGATGAATGCCACACTATCCTAGATGTCCTTGTTCTATGGAGGGTATAGGTTCTCACCAGGAAATACAGATGTGGTTGGTTGTGCACACAAACAAGCTCATGCTTGCTGAGAAAATTCCTAATTGAGAAATAATGAGAGGAAACTTTTTTTCCTCAGTCTAAACATGAAAGATCCACTGCTGATTAAATATATCTGATAAAGAATCACTTCTCTTCAGCTTTAAACTGAAACCTCTAAAACCTCTTTCCCAGAATATTCCAAATGCAAACGGGCAAGTTGTATTATTTCCAAGTTGCCTTTTTCCTTAGGGAAAACGAGTGATGTCCGAGACTGGCAGACACGGAGCCCTGCGCATCCTGATAAAGATAGGGGCTTTAGGCTAGCAAAAAAATCCAAATAAACAGATTTTTCAAACAAACCAGCTTTCCTTTTGGTAGCTGAAAAGGAAACCCCACATCCAGGAGGAATGCAGATCAAAGCGGAGTCTACAAATGATGCAGAAACACATAAAATAACAAACAAGCCTGGTGGGAAGAGGGAACTTTTTGTAAAAGAATAGCCCTCTTCATGTTACACTGAAATTGAATGCAAGATTGCAGGCAAAGATACATGAGTTGGGAATACAAAGCTATAGTTTCTTTCCCCTTTTTTGGAGCCGAGGGTATACCTTTAATAGGTCAGATTGGAAGCCACTAAAAGCAACGGACAAAAGATAGGCCTCTTGTTGGAAATCTTGCCTAGTTTACCTTTTGCAGTCACCTTTGCCTTTCTCTTTCTTGGCATAAAGTGGACAGAATAATTAATCTGCTCTGGCTGTAAAGGTGGGACCCAAATTACTGTGGTCTCCATGCATTCCATGTCAAAAGCTGAGCCTTTTTCCCTCTTGCAAACCTGGTTCTATTTAAAAGTGTTCTCAGGTGACTTAGATTTTAAATTGTTGACAATGATGACGTTTTCATTCAGAGGCTGTCCTTTCTCCTGGTGTTAAAGTTTATTTGGGTTAAGCTCTCAGTTGGATCACAGTGAGCAAGGCACAAAACCACTCTTAGGACATTTTATCCTCGGGAATGAAGCTCATTTAAATCATATCTGTGTTCTGATAGTGAGGTGCTAAGTGGCCGCTGAAGACATGGAATACTATTGGATGCTATTACTATTTAAAAACCAAGATTACTGTCAGTGTTAAGTGTCTTCTCCTTTTTAAGAACCATTGGAATGAATACGTGGTCGCGTTAGAGTCCTCTTTAAAGACCTTGAGGTGTTAAGTGCACATTTAGTTGAGCTTCCAGCTCCCATGCTACCTCCGTTTGGAAAGGGGGAGTTGACTGTCGCTTTTTGGTAATATTTAGTAACTTGCCCCTCAAAGCAGCATTGGCACCACCTGGGGGCATTACCTGGGGTATGTTCCTCAGGGTGGAATTTCAAGTACTGCATATATTTATCTTAAAATATATCGGCTGGTTGCCAAGTTGCTCTTCCCAGTGATTGCATCCATTTACACTCCCACCTCTGTGTAATAATTCTGTTTCCTGTTGTTTCCTATTCTGGATGCTATTATCATACCTAAAACAATATCCTTACCAATTTTTGATGGATGAGGAATGGTATTTTCTTTCAATTTGCCCTTTCCTGATTATTTGTGAAATCGATTACCTTTATAGATGATTATGGGATGTGTGGATTTCCTCTTCAGGGAATCACAGCCTTTGCCCTCCTTTTTTTTCCCCCCTTCTGAGTTCTCTTTTACTTGAAGATTTGTAGGAGTGAGATATACATTCTGGATAGGAGTTATCATACAAGCACTGAAACTATCCTTTTCCAGTCTGTGGCTTGACTTTTTCATTTTTTTAATGGTGTCTTTTCATAGGCAGAAATGTTAAATTTTAATGTAGTTGAATTCATTAATCTCTACTTTTGTGGTTTGTGGGGAGTTTTTGGTATGTTGTTAGGAAAATCTTCCTTACCCTAAAATCAGAAGCAGTTTCTCCTATATTGTCACCATTAGGCCTTTTGACCACCTGGGATGGATTTTTGTGTGCAGTGTAGAGCAGGGATCTAATTTTGTCTGTAATGAGCTATCTCACCAGTATCATTAATACATGCTCCATTGTTTCCTCAATAATCTATAGTGCCTCTTCTGTTTCATGTCAAATTTTGTATGAATGGGACCATTTCAGGGTCTCTATTTTGTTCTATTGACCTCTGTTTATCTTTGTGCCAATACCACACTGCCTTCCTCACTATCCCTATACATGAAGATGCGTACTAGATTTTGGTAAATGAATTTCTCCATTCACCCTCATCCTTCTCTTTCAGAATTGACTTGGCTGTTCTTTGGCCCTTGCCCAACAATCTGATTGTCAAGGTTCATGAAAAACTGTGTAGACATTTTCATTGGAATTGCATTCAAATTATATTTTAATTTGCAGATGGATATTTTTACGATTTTGTCATTCTACCCCTGAATGTGGGATATTGCTCTGTTTATTATTTATTAATGCCCCTTGATAAAAAATTTATAAAATCCTTACATATCTTTTGTTAGATTCTTGGGTACTTTATATTTTTTGTTGCTGTCAGTTTCTCTTGTTTGCAATCGAGAACTGTGGCTGAGAGAGAAGGGACTTCCTGTTCGAATGGGTATCACCTGAGCATTGTTTGTGGTGGCAGCAGTTAGTCACCTCTACAGTGTACTTACCGTGCCTCCCTCAGGCACTTGGGCACCAGCTGCCAGGGCCCTTCTTCAGAAAGCATTGCAGTGACTGAGTCTGATGAACAGCAGAGGCTGAGCCATGGGTCCCCCCTTATGGCATGACTCCTCGTCTTCCTACATCTCCATAAATCAATCCCTTTCCTTTGTTCCCCCAGCCTTCAGAGTACTAGCTACTTCCTCCGGTTTCAGTCCCCTTGAGAACTTGGGTTTCTCTTTTTGCCTTTTTAGTTTACCTGGTTGGAACTTTATACTTAGCTAACAATTCTTTCTATTCTATTCTCTCTCTTCAGTCACTAGTGTGATATCTGACGCTTGACCAGACCTGAGTAGACTAGTGGTTCTCAAACTCCAAGCTGTGTCAGAATTCCCTGGATGGCTTGTTTGAACCCAGATTTCTGGCCCATCTTCAGACTTTCCTGTTCCAGGAGGTATGGATGGGCTCAAGAGTGTACATTTCTAGCAAGTTCTTACATGATGCTGATGCTGGTGGTTTAGGGATCACACTTCTGAGAACCACTGTATTAGTCAAAGATAGAAGTGCAGCCCTCAAAGGGATATCTGTCCCGAGATGACTATAAAACTCCTTGGAAAGAGGAAGTAGCCCCCAAAGAAACCCTATTGGCTAATGAGTTCATGATGGTTTTATAATAACAAAGGGTGAGGCCCAGGGTGCTGCTACGTGCCAATGTAGTAGGAAGGGAAGTGCAAGTTGCCATCTTTTCTGTAGTGTAATGGAGTAGGAGGTTTCACTCCAGAATGATGTGCTAGAGTGTTGCAGGATGTCATTGAGAGGATGTGACTGCCAGTTGACCCTTGAGCTGGATCTGGGGAATTGGAGGCCCTTTATCCTGCCCCTGTCCTGGAATATATATTCTGCCCACGATGGTGGCCATTCTTGAGGATGCAGCCTTGAGAAAGCAATGTGTTGTTGAGGTCATGGGGGCCATATAAGTGACTAAACTCAGGTAAGGCCTCTATGTTAACTTTTAAGATTCTGGGGTGCGGAGGGGGTGGACAGGTATGGAGATCTACTCATTGTTCAGACAACCAGGACAAGCCCTGTAAGTATGTTCTCTTGCTTTTTTTTTTTTTTAAAGTAATCTCTACAACCAACATGGGGCTTGAACTTATGATCCCAAGATCAAGAACTAGATGCTTTACTGACTGAGCCAGCCAAGTGTCCCAACTTCTTTGCTTTTTAAACCTGCCATCTACCAATCCAGAGGGTCAGCCTCTTTCTCTGGTCTCTTCCTGCCCCCTATATATGGAGTCCAGCTTTAGATTTCACCTGGGAAGCTCCCAAGGTTTTGAACCAACATAGAGGTGGCATTTTAAGAACACACAGGTCTTGGATAGGGGGTTATTCAAGGAGGAACTACACTAAGTGGCACGAGACAATAGTGTATTTGATTGAATCTTTACATTCAGGATTTTTTTTTTTTTTTTTTAGCAGGGATGGGGTGTTTCAGATTTGCCTCTTGTTTATTTTGTCATGCCAACAAATGAAAATAAAAATTCAGAAGTTCCAGCCCAGATTCAAGAGAAGGGAACACAGACCCTACTTTTCAGGGTGAGGAGTGGAAAGGCTCTGAACAGTATAGGGCACCAGAGATATTGCTGTGGCCACTTTTGGAAAAAATAGTCTGCCATACCATTTACCTTAATCTGTGCATCTTTATACAAGTCCCAAGGTCTCTGACACCTGACATGAGAACTGAGATAACTGAATTCTATCCTGATTGAGATTTTAAGTAATCCAGAGAATGAGAAGTTAATACTCCTGGATCTACTTCTAGTGTCAGTGCATTTTATGGACTCTGGGGCTGGGGCAGGTGTTTTTGGTCCATGTGCACGGAGAAGCAGAAATCCAGGAGTATGTAGAGAAAGAAAAGAATAAAAAGGGAAAGAGGAGACAGCTTGTTCCTGATGATTATCCAGCTTTCTCATGATGCCCCACTAAGTTATGTAATCTTGAGTTATGTGAGGCACTCTTGTAACATACAAAATAATCCCCCCTTTACTTAAACTAGTTTGTATGGATTTCTATAGTCTGGATGGATTGTAGCACAGGGCAACACACTTCTCCGGTGGAGGGTTCCCCTATACAGCAGGCTGGTTTGCACTCAGATGTCCCTGGATCTGTGTTCCATGGTTCTTGCCCTTTGATTTTATGCTCCCTATCAAGGGTAGCCCCACCCACCCCACCTGTTTTCCCTCAGCTGATATTGGAGGCTCAAACAAATATCTCATGGAAATAGGCCAGCGTAAGTAAGTGAGCATTTATTCGGAACCAGCAAGATTTTCAAGTTTTACTTATGCAAAAGGCCACATCGGGAGCTATTTAACAAATACATTTTATAAAGAATAGTAAGGTAGAATACTCTGTCATATTTTTGGTCTGGGCTGCTCCCAATGTTCTCAGCCCTCTTTCACTGGTTTAAGGGTGTTCATGCCTCACCCTCTGTGTGCCTTGATTCCCAGCTGTGGGAACTACTGACCTTTTTTACAGGATAACACTTGGGCTGCTGGCACTGCTTTGCCCACACAAGTACCTGGGAGCTTCTATCCTGTTGGTGCAGCCTGTAGCCATGTAGGTGTGTGACACCCTGGCTCACTTGGCTCCAGGTGGGACAAATCCCGTGGTGTGGTTTATGCTTTAGGGTAAACTACAAGATCAGTCTGAAAGTTGCTTGAAATCGGCACCTTCCTTGGCTTCTTTTGCCCTGTCCTGGTTCCCTCATTCCTTTGCTATTTCTCCTGGGAGCTCTTCTTGAATAAAGGAGGAGCTTAATAAATTTGTGCACATGCACAACCTAAGATAGGGACTCATGTTTCTTGGGGATGGAATATGTTGCTGTGGGAGAAAGGTCTTTCAAATGATCCAACTTAGAATCAAATCCCTTTTTATGGGATTGATTTATTATACAGGCATGGACCCCGTTCACTTTTCTAATTTTGTCTTCCTATCTAAAGATAGAGGTAATAATTACTACCTGTGACTATAATCTTGTAACGCATACAGATTTTATCTCTATAAATCTGTAATTATATACAAACAGGGCCTGAAAGATATAGACCAACATTGTCCATTGAAACTTTCTGTAATGATGGATACATTCTCTACACTATTCAGTAAAATAGTCTCCAGCCATATGTGGCTATTGAGTACTTTAAATGTGGCTAGTGTGACCAAGGAACTTAATGTTTAATTCTTACTAGTTTAAAATTTAAATACATTTAGTCACATGTGGCTAATGGCTACCATATTTGACAGTACTAGATAGAATAAGTCATAGCATTATAAAGCTAATTTCCTCATTTTTAATAATTATACAGTTGGTTACTTAAGCCTTGATTTTGAAAACACACACTGAAAATTTAGGAGTAAAGAGGCTTCATGTCTATTACTTATTCTCATATGATTTAGAGGAAATATATGTATTTATGTATAAAGCAGTTATGTTAAATGTTAATATTTAGGGAATTTGGGTGAAAGGTTTATGAATTTTTGGTAGAAAGGAAAGGTATTGAAAAACCTAAATTTTTAATTGTCATAATAATAATAATCCAGAAGATAATATTTAAAACTGATTACTTAAGAGGTAGCCGTATACACATATTATTTAGAACTATGGATGTAAGTACTAGAAGAGAACAATTAAATTATCTGAGATATTAAAAATGTCCATAAATTTTTCCAATCCCATTCTGTGTGCCCCTTGAAATATGATTTTGAAGGTCTGCCTATCAAGAAATAGTCTATTTCCCCATTTTTCCATGTAGTTAGCCATGTATCTTGTTTCAGCTAGTAGAATAGTAGCAAATACAACACAAGCAGAGAACTGAGAAATAATTATGCTTTCGTACTTGCCTTTCTTGATACTCTTGAGCTCTTGGGAAAAGAGCAACCATTGCCATGGGAACAAGTCTTGGCTAGTCTGCTGGAGGATGAGAGGCCATGCCATGTCGGTCATCCTGGCTCTCCTAGCTGAGTTCCCAGATGTGGGATTGAGGTCATCTGGCTCATCTAGCCACAACCTAACTGGCCAGCTGACCTCACATACTATATGAGCCCGGGTGAGGTCAGCAGAAGAACTGCCCCATTGAGCCTAGCCTAAATTGCTACCCCATAGTATCATGGGCTGAGTAAGTGGCTGTTGCTTTAAGCCACCATATTTTAAGGTGGTTTGTTTCCTAGGAAAAGCTAACTGATGCAAAAAGTTCTTCCTTCTATGAAGAAAGATAAGATTGCAATGGGCAATATAACATGGTTTTTAGAAGCATGGACTATGGAGTTAGACCCTACCTTCCATTTTCTAGGTATGTGATATTGAAAAAATTCATTAACCTCTTTGTGCCTCACTTTTACATCATAAAAATGGAGACTATATAACCTCATATATTTATTCTGAAATTAAAATTTAAGAAATGCATGCAAAAAACTCTGAATAGTACTTACCACATAATCAATGTTCCATTAATTGCTAGGACTGTGTGTGTGTGGTGGAAAAAGGTAAAATAAAACTGTGGGTTGTAATAAGAGATGAAGGATAATGTTGTCAAGTACATTGCATTTAGAAATTAAAAATGAGAGTTTAAGTTTTCTCTCCTATATTCTGGCTGTGTGATTTTAGGGAAATCATTTTTCTTTTCTAGACTTTGTTATCTTGAAAAAAAATTCTGCTGATGTACCACATTATCTCAGTGGATTTCTTCAACTTCCAATGACTTTGATTATATTTATCTTAATTCTATTGTTCATAAGCGTCCATTACTTTTCCAAGGATAAGTTCATGGAGACCAGAGCCAGAACTTTTAGTGTGTAAGGTGAAGCTTTAGGTTAGGGCGCAGGCAAATTCAGACACAATCATAGCTGCATAAATTAATGTTGTTGTACAAAACTAATCACTAGGGAGTTCCAGGAAGGAAGTACATCTTTTGAAGTTCATAGTGGGTAGATTTTTATAAGAAATGGTGTCTTTCAGAGGGATTAGTTATGGTCAGATCAGTGTAAAGTGAGACTTTGGGCATGTAGTCATTAAATCAAGTCACAGACTTCCTGTGAAGTTGAAAGACAGATGTGTTAAGCTCATGTTAGCTGCTGTAACAAAGAAATTCAAAATGCATGATTGTTCAAACATGATAGAAGTAGTTTCATTTCTTGCAGGTGAATTTCCCAACCTAAGATCCTTCTATCTAGTGGCTCTGCCATTTTAAACACATGGCTTGATTGCATTAAGCAGAAGAGAAAAGAGTGTGAATGATCACATGTGAGAGATTTTTTGGCACTCATCATATTCTAAATGACAGATTTGCTGGATAGAGGATTCTCGGTTGCATATTTTTTCTGTTCATCACATTGAAGATTTCCTGCCATTCCTTTCTGGCCTGCCAAGTTTCAGTAGAGAGATCCATCACTAGTCTTATTGGTTTCCCTTTATATGTTAGAGCACCTTTATCCCTAGCTGCTTTCACAATTTTCTCTTTATCCTTGTATTTTGCCACTTTCACTGTGATATGTTGTGCAGAAGATCGATTCAAGTTACGTCTGAAGGGAGTTCTCTGTGCCTCTTGGATTTCAATGTCTTTTTCCTTCCCCAGATCAGGGAAGTTCTCAGCTATGATTTCTTCAAGTACACCTTCAGCACCTTTCCCTCTCTCTTCCTCCTCTGGAATACGAATTATGCATAGATTATTTCTCTTTAGT
This sequence comes from Panthera pardus, assembly GCF_024362965.1. Classification (NCBI taxonomy): domain Eukaryota; kingdom Metazoa; phylum Chordata; class Mammalia; order Carnivora; family Felidae; genus Panthera; species Panthera pardus. The sequence goes on from NW_026526821.1 coordinate 36,507,151, forward strand.
GCATCACTTAGATCTCAAATTTTCCCCTCATACTCCTGGATTTTTTTTATCTCTCTTTTTCTCAGCTTCTTCTTTTTCCATAATTTTATCTTCTAGTTCACCTATTCTCTCCTCTGCCTCTTCAATCCGAGCTGTGGTCATCTCCATTTTATTTTGCAGCTCATTAATAGCATTTTTTAGCTCCTCCTGGCTGTTCCTTAGTCCCTTGATCTCTGTAGCAAGAGATTCTCTGCTGTTCTTTATACTGTTTTCAAGCCCAGAGATTAATTTTATGACTATTATTCTAAATTCACTTTCTGTTATATTGTTTAAATCGTTTTTGATCAGTTCATTAGCTGTCGTTATTTCCTGGAGGTTTTTTTGAGGGGAATTCTTCCGTTTCGTCATTTTGGATAGTCCCTGGAGTTGTGCGGGACTGCGGGGCACTTCCCCTGTGCTGTCTTGAATAACTTGAGTTGGTGGGCAGGGCCACAGTCAGACCTGATGTCTGCCCCCAGCCCACCGCTGGGGCCACAGTCAGACTGGTGTGTACCTTCTCTTTCCCTCTCCTAGGGGCGGGATTCACTGTGGGGTGGTGTGGCCCATCTGAGCTACTTGCACACTGCCAGGCTTGTGGTGCTGGGGATCTGGTGTATTAGCTGGGGTGGATCGGCATGGTGCACAGGGGCGGGAGGGGCATGCTTAGCTTGCTTTTCCTTCAGAGGCCCACTTCTGGAGGGACCCTGTGGCACCGGGAGGGAGTCAGACCCACCAGAGGGATGGATCCACAGAAGCACAACGTTGGGTGTTTGCGTGGTGCAAGCAAGTTCCCTGACAGGAACTGGTTCCCTTTGGGATTTTGGCTGGATGATGGTCAAGGGAGATGGCGTTGGTGAACACCTTTGTTCCCTGCCAAGCTGCACTCTGTCATCTGGGGCTCAACAACTCTCCTTCCCGTTGTCCTCCAGCCCTCCTGCTCTCCGAGCAGAGCTGTTAGCTTATAACCTTCCAGATGTTAAGTTCCGCTTGCTGTCCAAACACACTCCGTCCGGCCCCTCTGCTTTTGCAAGCCAGACTTGGGGGCTCTGCTTGGCCGGTGGGCTGCCCCTCCGCCCCGGCTCCCTCCCACCGGTCCGTGTAGCGCGCACCACCTCTGCCCTTCCTACCCTTTTCCATGGGCCTCTCGTCTATGCTTGGCTCTGGAGAATCCGTTCTGCTAGTCTTCTGGTGGTTTTCTGGGTTATTTAGGTAGGTGTGGGTGGAATCTAAGTGATCCGCAGGATGCAGTGAGCCCAGTATCCTCCTATGCCGCCATCTTCCACAGATCATAAAGTAGCCACTCATATTCCATCGGCCAGAACACAGTCACATGACCACACCTGACTGTAAGGGAGGATAGGAGATAGAGTCTTATGTGTTCAGAAATAAGTAGAACCATGTTTTTGAGCTTCTATCTAGTTTCTGCCATGACAGATATATACCTGAGTATAAGGGTCTGGTGTATGGCAATGGGGAGTGACAGGGACAGTGGAGAAGGGGAGAGTTGCTTCTGTTTCTAAAAGGGCAGCCATTACTCAGCTTTAGCTGATGATGCTGCCAGATGAGAATGGGGCCAGGGGTGGCCAAATCCTCTAATTTCTAAAGAGCAGTTAGGCGTCTTAATTGATATATAAAATCTCTTGATTTAAAATTATTGGTGATGAATTTATAAAAACAACAACAAAAGTATAGAGCATAAATAAAATTCATTGTTAAGCCCAATGTTGCCTGCATATTTTAGGCTGCCAATTTATAGTATCTATGTTGTGCTAAATGGGGAAAGCCTAGAAAATCACATAAGAGCCTATGAGGCAGATAATCTGTAAGTGACAACTAGGCCTGGGAATGGCCTAGGCATGAGGGTAAAGGGTAAAAATTAGCTTGGACTCTTATTAGGCCTTCATCCCAGGAACAAGGAGAAGCCACATGGAGGTGGGGAAAGGCCCTTTGATCAGAGATTTCCAGAGCCCTTTCAAAGGAGCAATGGCTTTACATTGCCTTCCATTGCTATGCCGGGGCAGGTAAAGAGGTTGAGAACAATGGGTAAGAAATGAGAAAAATGTGAAATGACTGTGGGTCAGGGAACTACATCTACCTGTCTTCAACCATGTCATGCCTGCCTGTGTGACCCCAGAGCAGTTAGGAGAGGAGCCGGGGCGTGGTCTCAGGAAAGAAGTGATTTCACTGTTAGTCACAGATGTAGTGGGTATTTACCGGTTCAAGACAAAGGCCCTGTCTGTGTAGATATACATTTCCTGTAACCCTATGAGTGGCTGTCAGGTTTTGGGTTTATACAAAGCTGTGACTGTGTTCTAGTCATACTTTATGTGAAATAGAAAGACTGCAAACATTAGAACTAAAAGCTTATTGTTTTCTTATTTTCTTGGTAAATTGGTGATGACCTCAAAGGTAAGCCATGGATACATATTTACATTGCATATAAGTACAACAAAATCTGTCTAGTATTTTAACCTCCAGCCTCATCAGTCAGTGACATACATATGAAATGCCAATCTGTGCTTGGTACTGTGAGGAATGGGTAGATTAAATACCACTCCATCTTATTCTTGAGGGTTTTAGATCTAGGGGAGGAAGGAAGGAATATATATAGTCTTGAAAAAAGCACAGTGTCCAGTACAGGCAGGGCATGGTAAGTGGGAGATGAATGGTGGAAATGGAAGAAGGCTGAGGGATTGATGGGAGGGGAGAAAAGGGCATGAAGGACTGGCATGGTGAGGAAGAACTTCCTGTAGGATGTAGGACCCACTTCCCATCCTATTCAGCCATTGTACTTAAAGATATGGTAAATATTATTGCCCTTGATTGTCCCATGTACAGATTGATTGCAACTTTAATCCCTTTCAGAAAATAAAAAGAAATGAAGGTATCTTAGATGGGCATTGGGATATTTTATTGAACTTGAGGCCCATTTTATCATAGTAAAGCTTAGCACAAAAATGTCTCTGCTGAGATTTGAGTAGGAATCCTATAGTTCTGTTCAAGATTTATGTCAAAATTAACTATATATTCTTTACTCATGATTAGAAGTATTTCAATATTTTTCATGGGTATAGCACTTTGAGACTATGTTATCCATTTGGCAGTATGATAAATTGAAAAGGGGAAGACATGCCAGTTTTGGACAACATATGATTGTGTATTTTCAATTATGAACCAAAGTCAAAATTTGGACTGTGGAGCTGGTTCTATCTCTTTGCCAAGTTGGGCAAGGAATCTTGGCTGAACCATGCTATTTAAAGACCTGGAGTGTTGGACTGGATGTCAAGACATTTGTATTTGGGCTTCTTTGGTGCCACTGTTTGAAAAAGCAAAGGTATCCTGGCTTTGCTATTTCTTTCCATTTTAATGCAGAATGAATGATCCCTGAGCTCTCTTACAGAATATTGTATGGCTAAATCAGAACTTCATTTAAAAATATTTAGAATCCTCACTCTAAGTTGGCCGGTCTAAAGTAATTATTAATAACAATATTTCTACTATTATCATTGCTGCTGTGTTATTACATTTTTGGCAATGGTCATTGTACCAACATCTCTGTTTATTATAAAAGGTGGTGCCATTCTCACTCGCTGGCTGGTATTCAGTTCAGAGAGACCAAAACTGTTCCAGAGACAGTGGAAAAGTGAAAATAATTTATGTCACTCTGCTGAAGAAACGAAATACCCGGTGGTCAAGAAATAAATACGTCAAAGCTTCTAGGAAAATATTAACTGGGAATGTTGCTTCAGACTCACTGAGTGGGGGTAGTATTTGCTGTTTTTCACTCTAGGATTGGCTTTGGATATCAATATTCTGATTTATATTAACCCTCTTTAGATCTGCCTGAAGTTATAAATCAACATTGTGATTTGATTTATATTATATTAACTTTGTTTAGACCTATCTGAAGTCACATGTAGATATAGGATTTTGATATTATAATTATATTTTAATGGATGATAATGTTTTCCCATGTCACAAATTTTGAGACAAATATGAGAATTTTAGCACCAATGTCTTCTACACTGACTGTGTGAACGCTTCTATATCTTTTGATAGGAAAAAAAAACACTAAAATTTAAAAAAATGTCTAGGACACATGAACAGATTGTAGTAGTTAAGAGTGTATCAGCCAAGAAGTCGTGTATGGTAGATTTCAGGTGGCAGGTGAAGAGGAAGTACACAGAATTAGAAGTAGCCAACACTGCCCTTGGCTGGGAACTGGAGACCAGTGCAATAATGTGATTATGGTAATGATTCAACAAGTCATTGTCTGCTGCCTGCGTTCACCGTAATTAACTTTTTGGAATTGCACAGCCTCTGTCTCTGGCTCATCAGCTGGCCTAGCTTTTGTGTCCCTCGTCTGTCATTTCTCCCTGGGCCCAGGAGCCTCTAAGTGCATTGCTAAATGAATTCATTGCTGGAACAAAGATATGGTGGTCGAATAAAGATGGCTATCTTTTGTTGTCAGACATTCAATCCCATATAGCAATCCAATTACTTAAGCTGTTTCTATCAGTTTTATTAGGGCTGGCCATTGAGGCCAGCTAGAATGCTGATCACTGTGTCTCAGAAGAATGTGGTGGAACAGATTAGGGCTTTAATGAGAGACTTTCTGAAGGCCAGATCTCTTCCATTGTGTGTGTGTACACACACACACACACACACACACACACACACACACACACACATATATATATATATATATATATATATATATATATATATATCAAGGTCTAGGAATCATTTTTAGGTGAAGGCCCGGAGTCACTGTTACAAAGACTGATCAAAGGATGGCTGGAAATCTGTACAATTGCTTGAAGAAATTTTATGGGTTATAAAATATTGGCACGGGTTCTGTCTGTTATGGGCTATCTGATGAAAATCTCTGTAGGCTGGGAAAAGGAAATTGCTTATTGGCATTTATTCTGTGGGATGGATATCTTTGGAGTTTGCATTTGAACTCTTTCTTCACTGTGTTACAGGTCAAATTCTGTGCTTAGCACTAACATTCCAGGAATGTGGGCTGCACAAAATCAACACAAGCCCTGCTCCATAGTCTGCTACCCAGAAAAACATATTGTGGAGAGTGGCTAAGGCAAGAGTGAACAGAAAATTAGCAAGAAAAGATATCAAGGGTGGAGTAAGATTGCAGTGGTTAATGTGTAGAAGTTGAAACCTGAAGTAAAAATGAGAGCAGGAATCAAGTCAGGATACTCTTGCTGTGGCCTTTGGGAAAGGATGGTAATTGGTTTTAAAGTAGAAAGAAACAATAACCAGATTGTATATGTCATGCCTATTGCTCTGGGAAGATTTCTGAAATATCAGATGCAAAGAGGTTTTTTATTCTGAAGGGAAGAAGTCTACTTGTATTGAGGAGACTTTTTTAAAAATAGAGAAACCTTTTTTCTATAAATATCTTATTATTTCACAAAAGTACCCATCGCTCAGCTTCAATAATTAATCATAGCTAATCTTTCAGCTATACCCTAATTAACCCTTTCTGGGCAAATTTCTGACTTGGTATCGTTTTATTCACTGCTATCACAACTCTAAAAAATAAGAACTCTTTAGAAAGGCATAAATGGCAATAGCATTATTATGCCTGAAAAAATTAACAATTTCTTAACATCCATAAATATCCACTTAATTAAATTTCTCATAAGCAAAAAGGTGTAAAAGTATTTGGCCTATTCTTGGATGTAATTTTGGTATGGCATATTTTGAATAATTTTAGATAATACCTGTTTTTTTCCTGGGAGGGTGTTGCTCACGTCCTGCTGTATATTCCAGATTCTATAAGGATATTAAAAAATTAGAATAAGGATATATTATATTTGTATGGAATTTTGTAGTTTTCAAAGTATTTTTATGTGTGTGTAGATGTTTTGGTTTTTATGTTAGCCTCTGCGAGCCAGCTGGTACATTAGAGATAAGGAAACAAACATAGCTGGTGCTTGAATTTAATTCTCTTGACCTCAGCATAGTGTTTCTCCTCCTTTACCCTTAATTTTCACTCTTTCTTTCTCAAATTAATGATCTCTAGCAAAAAATAAAATTCCATGGCTTTGGACGTAATCTGAGATTCAAACACTGCTCAATTATATATGATGTTAGGTAAGTTATTAACCACTTGGGAGCTTAGTTTCCTCATCTGTAAAAATGGTGAGAATAATAATGTACCTCCTAGGCTTATGGCAGAAAAAAAATGAGATAGGTAAAATGTGGGAGAGAATGACTTGTTCCTTGTGTTTCCTTCCCGACTGATGGATTCACTGAGTCCCCACCTTTGTGTGACTTTGTATCTTTCCCCTTGAAGAAGTAGAGTCTATTCTTTAACTCTTAAATCTGAGCTGGACTTGTGACTTTCTTGGGCAAGTAGAATGCAACAGAAAGGATGTTGTGCCATTTCCTAGGCCAGGCCTGCAGAGGCCTTATGTGTTTCTGCCTGTTCTCTTGCCCCCAGGCCTTTGCCGTACAACAAGCCTGGGCTAGCCTGCTGAGGGTGAGAAATCACATGGAGAGCCCATTTGTCTCAGGGAGACCATCCTAGGCCAGTCTCTAATCAGTCACCTTCAAAGCATGTGAGAAAGCTTATTTAACATAAACAGAGTGGCCTTCCCAAACCTTAGCTGACTACAGATGTGTGTGTAAGTTCTGCCAGACCAAAAGAACAACACAGCTGACCAATACACTTATGAGCAGTAATATGTGCTTATTGCTTTTACTCACTGAGTTTGGAGGCAATTTGTTACACAGCAGTAGCCAACTGATATGTGATAATTAGAGAGACAAAGTTAACGTTCATTAAATTTGAGGGGAATGATATATTAGATATGGCCTTTATTTTTTACTCTCATTCAATCCATTTACCTTGTAGACAACACTTTGATCACCCCAATAAAATGTTTTTTGTATGTTACTTTCTGTTGTAGACAACTTTGTAGCTTTTCATTCCCTCAGGAAGAAAGCTCAGACTCTTCAACATTATGTATATGGCTCAACAAAATCTGATTCCAACTACCTTTCTATTATTTTCTTCTAGAGCTTTTCTACACAAATATTTTTCTGATAACCAACTTTTTTACAAACAGATCCAACTTCAAGCTATTCCTTTTATGCTTTTACTTTGGCTTTAATTCCCTACCTAAAATTCTCTTTCTCCTGGCCACATCCTACTCAAGGGAGACCTTTACTTCCTAAGAGCTATCTCAGATGCCTTTAGTCACAGTATTGGTACTAAGTATTTATGTCCCTGGCTTAGTGAACTACTTTTGCATTCTGACAATTTTTGTCTCATATTCTATTAATATATGATTTTCTAATTGTGTCTTTTTTGGGATATACCTAACATTCTTGATGACAGAAATCTTGTCTCATCATCTTCTTTTGTATCTCAAATTATTTCCAACACAAGGAGTTCAATAAATATCTGGTCAACATGGAATCAAGGGTTAAAGTGGACGATGGTATGTATCTGTATAGAGAAAGAGGATATCATTGTGGCATGGGATTAAATAAGGAAGGCTTCCTGGAGAAAGAGAACTTGTGTTGGGTTCAGAAGCCTGAGCAGAACTTCAAAAAGCAAGAAGTAGAGAGAGGGCATTTGTGTTCTAAAAGGTCTTGGAGGCAGGAACTAGCATAGCAGGTTATAGTAACAACCATCCATGAAATCTTAGTGACATGAAGCAATGGAGTAGATGTTTTGTTCATGCTAATGTTCATCACACATCAGTAGGAGGTCTCTGTTGCAACTCATCTTCACTTAGGAATCCAGGGCAATGGGGATGCTACCATCTGGAGGATTACAGGTCTTTGTGG